>NW_017729004.1:46909461-46911437 GCF_001723915.1 Gavialis gangeticus | reverse complement strand
AGATGTTACAAAAGTGGCTTAGTCGTGATGCCTTGGAAAGGGGACTTTAATCACTTCATGTTCTAGTGCTTTGTTTTTTTCTCTTCTTTCAGGGAAAAAGAAAGGCTTGGCCAAATTTCACATACATAAACCACAGGAATTTTTTTTATGGGAAATCTGATTCTCAGAGTTTCATTCGTCTGTTCAAACTACAAGTAATGTGTGTCCATTCATAATACAAAATATTCACATACATACATGAGGAACATTCAGACATTCACTTACCCTCTCCCCAAATGTGTGATGAAGGAAAGATGGCCTTGCAGTATGCCTAGACTAAGATGGGAGATTACATGTTGAAGCCGAGTGTCCCTTGTGTATAACGTCCTTCTAGGAACTCCAGTTCATAGCAATAAGTATAACAGCCAAGTATCTTTGTTAATCTCTTCCATAGAAAAATGGCTTGAGGACAGACGCAGTCTCTTAGCTATCCAGATTCCAGCAAACCTCTTGAAGGCTTTATATACTGAAGGCGGCTGGTTGTTTTCAACCAAATACCTATGAGATACTCCACTTAAAAATAGCATGTGCCATTCTAGATGCACTGCTCAAATGAGACCAGTCCTAGGCATCACTGCTGAAGTGAAATCTGGGAGTGACAAAGGAGTAAATAATTGTGATAAAGTCTGACAGTCCATGATAAAGTAGATGCAGTGAGGACTTACCAGATGCCCATCATTCAGAACAATCCTACGCTGCAGAAACAATGATCCTGGCAAAGGTATTTATCTATACTTTTTTTCCATAGCAATACAAGTGTAAATCTGAATGTCTTCAAGCAGCCAGTCCCAGCAAGATACTACAACGCTAGCACTGAACTAGTATAAAATCTATGAGCACCAAACTGAAAGAGTGGGTGTTCAGGGACTATTATGAAAAAGGGGACAAACTGATTCTTTGCTAGGCTGTCTGGGGAGAGGTTGAAGGCATTCTTGGAAGATGAAGGAGATTTTTCACTTGTTTTCTGGCTTCTTGTATAGAATTACTTCTTATGTCCTTGTGATTCCAAATTTAATCAAGGCTTAAGATGTTTGGAGTTCTTGTTTTTCATCTCCAGTGCTGAGCCCTACCCCAGACAAAGTGCCTGACTGGAAGAGCAGCTTAATGCATTGTACCTTCTCTAAGACTGTTGCCACCACTATACTTCTCCCTTTACTAGGTGAGATAAGTAAATCTCCTTCTCAAAGGTGGTTAATGCATTCCAGGGCCATTCCCATCACTGCTAAACAGCACTCCTAACCCTAAAACAGTGGTGCCCAGCATTGATTGCATTGGCCAGGGTGGCCAGTTGAGGTAGTCTGTAGGAGTTGTCACTTCCACAGGCAGGGAGAGCCTCCAGAGTGTGCCAGCCCTGGTGCTGCCTGAGGTGTTTTCAAAAGTGTGTTTTCAACAGACCTGATGCATTTCAAAAGTGCTGAAAGGGCTAAATCTCTGCCTCTAGCCCAGAGGGCGGCATCCCCTGGCACAAGCGTTTTGCTTGGCACTTGCGCTTCAGGGTGGACGGCGGGGAAGGCGCCGGGGTCGTGCTGCTGCAACAAGAGCAGGGCCCTCACCATCTGCCCCTGCCACGCTGAGTTTTCGGGTGTTTTTGGCACTCGGTCCAAACACGTGGCCGGCCCCTGCTCCAACCCGTGCAGGACCCTTCAGGACGCAAAAGGACCTCTGCCCTCCTTTTCCTTGGCCCTCTGGGCACTTGGGGACGTGGCTGGAGCAGCCCCAGAAGCCCAGCAGAAAGGCGGCGCTGCGCTACCCCCGCGCCCCACGAGCGGGCTGGGCGGGGGGAGACGACGCCTGCCGCGGGACTGGAGCTGGCCCTGCTGTAAAAGTTTGCCCGGGGGGGGGGGGTAGCCTCTGCCCTGGGGCGCGGCGAGCTTCGCACTCGCCCAGCTGCCCCGGCCGCGCGGAGGCCCCGGGCACAGGCGCGCCCCGCCCCGCCC
>NW_017729004.1:46905949-46909036 GCF_001723915.1 Gavialis gangeticus | reverse complement strand
TAGGCGTCTGCCGGCCGGGGCTCCCGCGCCCGGGGGCGCCCCCGGCTCGCCCAGCCGGGCAGGGGTGCGGGCCAGGCTCCCTCTCCGGCCGCTTCCAGCCTCCAGGAGAAAACGAGGAGCGTCCCGCGCAGGTTGCTTCAGCAGGGAAGTTGCTGGAGGGGGCTGGATATTGTGTGCGTGTGTGATGGAGGCTAACGCACCTCCTCAGGACCCCGTGTTTTGTGAGACGGGCTCGTGCGCGATTGCACCACATCTCTGCCAGCTTGACGCTACTTGGCTGTTTAGCCTGAGGCTGCTATTTTTAAGCCGAGGCTGAGCGTGGTAAAAATCTGCCTGCGTGTTTCAGGAATGCTCTGGTTCTCGTTAAAAGACGGAGCGCCGGGTTCCCCGCCCCCGTTTTGGGCTGATGATGGCTTTTGGTCACCTTCACACCTATCTCTGATCCTTCATTTTAGTTGAAAAGGAAGCTCCGCTTGGCCACAATGGGGTAGGTTAGAAATGTTGCCACGTGGAAAGTGGGGGCAGACTGGCAAATAGCTCTAGACTTCACCTTTTTTAAAGAAAATCGGAGATGATTCAAATAAGAAAAGGAAACAACCTATTTGGACATTAGCTTGTGATTTTAAAAGAGACCATGAGGGTGTTTTCTTTGCTTTGCTTCTGGAGCTACAGTCAGGAGCAACGCTGTAGGGCTCCAAGCTCTGCAAGCTTCTCCGTAAGGCAGTGCCAAGGCACCTAATTTCTCATCTCTGCTCTTCTCATGTCTGTCCTGTCCTGAGCAGACAGACACTTCCAACAGATAATTGCCAAATTTCATGGTGGTTTTGTGATGTGAGCCCATGTCCACTGCTGATCTTAACTACAATCCACCTACAAAAGTGAAAACTAACAGCCTTTATTTGTCTGTGAGATCCCATGCTTGTATTCTCATTCATATTGTTGTTTTCTGAATGCGTGAATCTCCATTTTTCACAATGGTGAATGATTCATAGATGTTAGGGGCTGGAAGGGACCTCACAAAATCATTGGGTCCAGCCCCCATGCAGTTGGGCAGGAAAGACTGCTGGGGTCAGATGACCCCAGCAAGGTACGCATCAAATCCTTTTTTTAAAGATCTCCAGGGTAGGTGATTGTACCACCCCTGGAGGGAGTGGTGGATAATGCATCTTTTCATAAATACAGTCAAATTCCACTTGACTGAACCAGGGTCCATCAGGTGACAGTGTGGTTTTTTTCTTTCTTAGCTTTACATGTCCTTAACCATATGCAAACCTGTTTCATCAAGAGTTTCCAGGTTATTGGATTATTCAAATATTAAAGTAATTCTTTAGCATCTCACAATACTTGAAAGACCATTCTTTTGACTTCGAAGTATCAATGGAAAAAAAAGCCTAAAAATGCATGCAATAAAAATTTAATATTACTAAAAATAGGGTGGCTGAATGCAGGATTTGTGACCTATTAACTGTAATACTTTGAATGTACTCCAGAAATGCCCACTTTACCCTCGTGTATAAAGTATGCATAGGGTTATCATGTGGTATGAGCATGGTAAATATATTTTTTTAAATACTTCCTAAGAAGTGTTCTCAGCAAAGATATTAGAGGGGGAAAAAGTTTATGGTATAACATCACTTCTTGAATTATTTTTTCAGAAGTGCTGCTGCCAGGAATGATATCATTCCTGCTAGATAGGGACAGAACCAACTCTATACTGTATTTTCTTGCATAAATCACGCACTGCCAAATAAGACATGCAACTTGTTTTTGGGATGGCAAAATGAAGAAAAAAAAGATTTTTCCAGCATTATGTCTGCATACAACAAGGACAGAGTCTAATCCTCAGCTCGCTCTCACTCCCTTTGCTGCTGTGGCAAAACCTACAGTTTTAACCCTGAAGTGTTGGCTGCTCTGCCAAAACCTGACACTGTAGCTGCTGCTGAAGCCTGGGGTCCATGGGAGAACTAGGATTTCAAAGAAATCTAAAAATAGTCTTCAGGACTAAAGAGAAGAGAGACCAGGAGTGCAAATTTTGCAGTAAAATTTCCTAAGAAAGGATCACTTGATTATTGGAACATGAAAGGGGAATGGGTGGTTAACACCTGTTGCATGAATAGCAATTACCAGATGCCAAGGCAGGTTCTGATGAGCCATGAAGTCTATTTGCTTCCTCAGCACTGCATGAATAGAAATGCCATTGCTGCTATTCTGGGCAGGAAATCAGCTTCTCCACTTAAGGCAAGTTTTCCACAAACCCCAATTTTGGAAAGCCAGTTCTGGAGAGGAGAGTTTCATGTGGTATGTGAGGAAATATGGTATTAAGATGCATGTCAGTTAGCCAAGCTAAGTCATAGCTCTGTTGAGGAGCCAGTGTGATTGCTGATAGTTTGTGCTTTTCTGTTACTATTGTTTCCAGTAGTATGGAAGATGATTTGTTGCATAGTGGTCTAATACAGTTTTCCAATATTTTGCAAGAAAATGAAATCACTTTGAGGCACTGATCATGGAAGTCTTACTGAAACTCTGCTAAAAAAGCTCTTTGGGACAAAGACCATCTCTCTGTATAGTAAATAGTCATGTCTATTAGTGGTTAAAGAGGGATGCATGAAAGGAAGGCTCCTGAAGGCCTGCAATGATCAACATAAGAAGATCATCATGGAGCATATCTGTGATGGGCCAGCCTCAGAGATGATGCTCAAGGGCAACTAGCACGGTTTCATTAGGGGCAGGTCATGTCAGACCAACTTGATTGCCTTTTATGATCAGGTCACAAAAGCATTGGATGCAGGTGTTGCCATGGATGTAGTCTTTCTGAACTTCAGCAGGGCCTTTCACACTGTCTCCCACCCCATCCTCATTAAAAAATTGGGTGACTGTGGCATAGATGCCTACACAGTCAGATGGATTGCAGATTGGCTGAAGGGTCGCACTCAGAGGGTGGTGGTGGATGGGTCATATTCGATCTGGGGAGAAGTGGGCAGCGGAGTCCCCCATGGCTCGGTCCTTGGGCCCACGCCGTTCAATCTCTTTATCAGTGATTTGGACGATGGGGTGAAAAGCACCCTGTTTAAATTTGCTGATGATTCC
>NW_017729004.1:46893580-46900949 GCF_001723915.1 Gavialis gangeticus | reverse complement strand
TTTGGGAGAGACCTTGTTTCCCCTAGCGCCCGCTGGCATAATAAGGAATAACGGCCACAAGTTGTTGGAGAGTAGGTTTAGATTAGACATCCGTAAGAACTACCTCACAGTTAGGGTGGCTAGGATCTGGAACCAACTTCCAAGGGAAGTGGTGCTGGCTCCTACTCTGGGGGTCTTTAAGAGGAGGCTTGATGCCTACCTAGCTGAGATCATTTGAGCCCAGTTTTTTCTCCTGCCCAGGCAGGGAGTCGGACTTGAAGATCTACAAGGTCCCTTCCGACCCAACTTCTATGATTCTATGAACTATAGAATAACCTGCCAGGGGACAGAGGTGGAGGAGTATAATATCTAAAAAGAATGTTTACCCCTTTTCCTGTGGCTTCATTTTGCTCTTTTTCTTATTTCCTTATACAACTTCAACAATTTGGTTCCTAAGACTTAACTAATTGCAAATGAAAGCACATACCTGCTCATTTGGGATATTCCTTTCACTTCCAGTTATAGCTTCTGAAAGCCTAGCCGTGTTCTGATGACTCTTTTTGATAATAGGTTTTTCCAACTTTCATGTCAAGGGGCTTCAGTGTTCCAGGGGATCTTTCTTTTACTTCCAATGTGAATGTGCAGGCTCTGATCCAGTAAATAAATAATCAGGTATTATATATGGTTGTCCTCAGGTTGAATGAGGTTGATTTCAGATCCATGCCCCAGGTTCATTTCTGGTGGAGAGAAATTGAAGTCATGAAGCTAGGCATGATATAATGTTTGGTTTGCTGTCTGTACATGTTGTTGACAGTCTTCTTAAAGGGCTCAATACCCTTGTCTGGTCATAGTGATAGCTACATTAATTGCTTTTCTCCTAGGTCTCTCACCATCTTCCTAATTGCCACAGATCTTTTTTCCCTCTTCTCACTGACTTATTTTCCTATAATGAGGAGCCTGAAGAGCAGCACCAGATTTATTACATTGCTCTCTAGTGCCGTACTATAATGGAACTGATTTATGTTAACCAGATAAGTGCATAATTCACGTAACTGCATAACACAACATGAGTTTCAGTTTTGTTACTTCTTGCTTACGTTGTAACAAGCATTAATAATCTGTATACAGGTTAAAGATATAGACTACTTGAGTGTATAAGCATCTGTCAGCACACTAATTCGTAACATCATGGTAGGGACTAAAAGGCTAGGGACAGAAGTTGCACACAAACCAGTTTAAGTGATCAGAAACTGGTTTAAACCTGTAACAGAACAGAAGTTCAGTGCACATAAACCAGTTTCATAATGGCCAAAACTAGTTTGAGATAAGTCTGATACTACGTTCAACCAGGTTTAACTGATTGAGGTCAGATTGGTTTATGGAACTTCTGGCCCAGACCCCTTCTTGGTTTAAGTTAAATCAGAGTCCCCCCAGCATGCTTTGCAGCCCTGGGCTAGGCTGTGCTGGGCTGTCTATTCCAGCCAAGCAGGGTTAGCCTCACCCCTCTCTTCTCTAGCCAGAGCTCTGTCACGGCTCTGCGTGACTGCAAAAGAGGCGGAGGTGGGAAACCCTGCTGTGGATTGCTGCTGGATCTGCCTGGCAAGGGGGCAGTAGCCCTTGCCAGGTATCCTCAGCCCCTCAACCCCCTCACTGTTCCAGCAGCAGGAGTGGGGGCACAGCCAGACTCCAGCAACCTGAGAGGAAGCAGGGGTTTAATCCCCCCCATTGCAGGGGGAGGGGGGCACAGGCACTGAAAGGCTATGCTTGTGCACCTGGAGCCACAGTAGCCAGACACCAGTAGCCTGAGGGTAAGGGAAGTGGGGAGGTGTAATGCCCTCATTACAGGCAGCAGCAGTGCAGGCACCAACACAGCACTGGTTCCGTCCCATGCTGAAAATCTCCTCTGGCAGGGCCCACACTACAGTGAGTGGGCTGAGTCCCTCCAAGGAGTGGCCAGCCAGTGGCAGGGTGGAGTGGAGAGATGTGACCTGGATGCAAAGGTTGGGGAGCTGAGGCTGGTTATACAGGCTGACTCTGTGCTGCATTCCACTGCAGCAGCATGGCCCAGTCTGGGGTGGCTCTAGGGGGCAGGGGGCAACGCCCACCACCTCCTGTCTCCAGCCCCACACAGGGGCTGTGGTTTGCAGGCAGGCTGAAGCTGCAGCACAGCTCTCTGACCCCTCTTTTTCTTTCCTAGAGGCAGCGGTGGCAGAACAAACTATGGTGGTGGGCAGAGATGAAGCACCTATTACCTGCTGCTTGCTTGTGGAATTGCTGGGTGTTTGGGGTGGGCTGTTATGGGCCAGGGGCATAGGCAGTAGTGGGAGGACACAATGGACTGCCACAGGAGTGCAGCCCAGTCTGTTCCAGCCTGTCCTTGTGGCCCAGGGATGTAGCCAGTGCCTGGCCTGTAGCAGCTCCCCCTTCCACTCAGGCTACTGGCGTCTGGCCTCTGCAGCCCTGGGTGCATGACCCTGGGTACATGAACAGAGCCTACTGGTGCTTGCGCTGCCCTCGGTGCAATGCAGGGATTAAACATCCTCTTCCCCTCAGGCTACTGGCATCTGGTCCTGCCTCCACTCCTGCCACCAGCCAGCAAGTGAGTGGGGATGCTAGAAGGGGGGAGCTAGAAGACCCCAGATAGGGGCTGTTTCTCCCCTTTCCCTCCAGGCAGACCCCAGCTGGGATCCCTGAAGGCCAGGGTTCGGGTTTAAACCCCTTCCCAATCATACTCGGGTCTGCCCCTTCCATCAGCTTAGTTTCCCCCCAGCTGAGGGCTTGCTCTAGGGCCCTCTGGCTTCTGGCCTGAGCCACTGCAGGCATGTGCCTGCATTTCCAGAGTCAAAAGTGAATGCCCGTTCTCTCTAAAATTGGTTCAATCTACTCGGGTTAGACTAACATGCAAATATTGAATCAGTTCAGGCTCCAGCTTTTTGAATGTCTGTCCCTAGCCAAACTGTCTACTTTGTGTCTAATTGTTCTCTTTTTAAGTGCCCTATAGTCCAGGAAAGGGAAGCAGGTGTCAAAGGGCTTCTATGAAAAGCCTGGAGAATGAGGGGAGCCTAGGATCACTAATACTAGGCACCTACAGCTGTGAACAATGCACCTTAAATGCAGGGATCTGTTTGTTGTGTGGTGTTGGCAACCCAGAAACTGATTAGCTCCTCTCATTTTCCAGGCTTCTAATAACTGCCTCTTAACTGCCTATTAGACAGTGCAGTGTACTTAAAAAGCATTGTTTATATTGAGTTTAAGTGTATATTCTAGGCAAGCGTTTAGCCTTTCTGCAGCCCTGAGGTTAGGTCCTGTACTCCATTTTGCCTGTTACTTAAATTCTGTTACAAAACCTTCATTTATCTGTACTAACTCAGAAGCTGACACTACAGTTCATAGACAGAGAACATGTCTTCCTCCATTTAACTGATTTATGAACAATGTTTTAACTGTATATTGAGTGTTTTATGCTAAGCTATCAGTCTTCTTAGATTACCAACTCCAAGATGGCAGTGTTTTAAATAGGGCAAATTAACACAGAGAAGAGAGAACACCAGATTCCCCTTTTGCAATATGATTGCCTGCAGGAGGTGGTATTTTTTCTTAACCAAAACACTGTTCCAGTCTTGCACTCCTTTGTTGGGGAAAAAAATCACAACAGCTTTTGAATGTAAACCAGTGCTGTTTGCTTAACTTTATTTCTCTTGTTTTTTCTCCAACTTCTTGACAGGTCCAGTTTCCAGAATCTTGGTTTTTATGTATATTAGGTTGGACCTATGTAACCAGTTTCTTCCAGAGGCATTTGTTTCTCACTTAAGTATTGCATGTTATCAACTGTAGCCACAGGCAGTCTGCTTCCCCTGCCCCAGAGTGGGACAGACCAGGCTCCTGGCAGCACGTGCTGCCATGATTCCACATCCCGCTCCCCAAAATCTCCCTCCGCAGGCCAGCTGCTCTGCTACGCTGCTACACAGCCCAAGTTGTTGGCTCAGTCTGAAGCAATCTGGTTTTACTTCCTTTTTTTCCCCTTGAATCAGAAATTTGAACAGGATTTCACAGAGCTTCAGTGATTTTACATTTTTCCCCCCCTCTCTGCAGAAAAGAAGGCATTATGCTCCAGACTCTACCATTCCAGTTCCTCTACTCGGTGCTCTTCTGTGTCAACATAAGACCCAAGGTTCCAGGTAACACAGTCAGTCAAAGGAAGTCTCACTGTCCCTGCAGGACTTCTCCTAGACCTTGTTTCCAGGTTTTTCCAGCCTCCTCAGCTGAGGGAGGCTTTCCTTGAGGTCTCTTCATATCCAGTTTTCTGCTTCACTGAGGACAGTCCCCTTCTAGGTCTTTCTTTCTTTCTGCTTAAGTTTTCTATGTGACTTCTTCCAGGACATGAATAAGAGCAGGTGTGTGGTCTACAGTATAAATGGCACACTGGAATAGGCTCATAGGCCTAAAAACCCAGGGATGCTTCTTTTACTGAAACTGAAGACAGAGGTCCTGATCAATGGTGTGATTAATCTGTTTAGCCTTACACAGACTACTTATCTCTAGGGTAGTGTAGGTTGGAAGGGTTAGGAGGGTTTCATGGCAGTTAGGAGGAGAGGTGGTCTGTGGGAGGAGGGCATACCATATCCTACCTCCTCCTGGTCAATAGAGAATGGATGTTAGAAATGGAGAGTGTCTATATGGCGAGTCCTGACCCTCTGGAAACCTTACAGCCCAGATGTTTCTAATGGCCACAGCATATCATAGGCTGACACAGAAGGAGAATAGATCTGTCCTGTATTGGATTCAGATTAGAGTGTTAGGATGGGTCTGCCAGGCACAGCAGAACAGGGGTGGGCAATTATTTGGGCCTACAGGCCACAGAGGGAGTTTTTGATAAGCTGCCACAAGCTGGGTCAGCACTGCTCCTGCCATGCAACAACTCACCAAAACTGCCTGTGTGGGATGGGGCCATGGGGAGGTGGCAGGAGCAGTATTTGGGACCAGGACGGGTGGGCAAGACTGGTGACAGCATGGAGCTGGGGCCCGGGGCAGAGCTATGATCTGCTACCCACATGCCTCTGGCGCAGGTTCTGCAGGCAGGGGCGTGCAGGGAGTGGATTGAGGCTCTGCCTCTGTGGGAGGGTCTATGGGGGGCATTTGTGTGTGTGTGCTTGCGCGCGCGCACAAGGGGTGAGGGGGGGAGCAGTTGCCCGGCCACTAGGTCCTGGGAGCCAGCTGGGGGTGAGGGGAGGGAGCGGGGATAGTGTGCATGCAATAGAACTTGCCCAGGCAGTGCGGTCCACAGCTGCTACTGCGGTGCTCTGCATGGGGCTGAGTCCTGCCTGCTCCTACCTGGGGCAGCCCACACCATGCTTCTGCCTGCACCCACTAACCTGGCCCCAGCCAGCGTGCATGGCTTACTGATGGGGCTGCTCCTAGTGCAGCTGCAGCTACACAGGTGCTGCTTGGCTCCCCATCACCTCTAGCGGCAGCTTCTCCTGTTCCTGCCCCTGTTGTGATGCTCTGGGTAGGGGAGGAGCTTCAGCTGGGTGGCTCCTGCCCCAACATGTGGGACTCTGGCTCCAGCTCCTGGCTGCCTTTTATCCACTCCGCCTGCCTGCAGGTGGCTGCTCATCATGCTGAGTGGGTGGAAGGCAGCCAGGAGCTGGAGCCCGCATAGTGGGGCAGGAGCTACCTAGCTGAAGCTACCCCCCTGTCCAGAGTGGCATTGCAGGGGAAGGAGGAGGAGCCACCACTGGAGGTGTGGGGAGGCAAGCAGCACTCGGGTAACAGCCACACTAGTAGCAGCCCTGCCAGAAGCTGTGAACTCTGACTTGGACCGGGGCCAGTGGACGCGGGCAGGAGTGCAGCACTGGCTGCTCCAGGTGGAGCTTGGCCCTATGTGGAGCACTGCAGGGGCAGCTTTGGGCTGGATCCAATCAACTGGTGGGCACCTCCTATGGGCATTAGGTCCTGGGAGCAGGACCCATGGGCTGGATCCAATCAGTTGGTGGGCTGAATCTGGCCCATGGGCCATATTTTGCCCACCCCTGCAATAAAATGCCTGTAATGGAGACTGGGCTTCGGCTAGCAGCCTATGTAGCAAATGAATAGCTGCATATAGGGGCTACCAGTGAAATGAGAATATCTTCTATGGCAAAAGGAGAAATTAGGGTACTTATGAAATTTTTCTATCTGTAAGCCTAATAAACAACTTTGAGCACTTACTGTATCTCGTTGGGGGCAAGAATCTATGGAGTCTCATGGCTGAAGTGCTTGAAACACTTGCTTTTGAGATAAGATACGTCTGGCATTGGACCAAGTAAAAAGATTTTAATGTACCTCACCCTCACTAGATGAGGTTACTGACAGTGGAAATGCATTATTCTGGAACTGAGTGGTCTGGTTAGATCTGCATGTCCTGCATTTCCCTAAAGCTCTGTTCTTTGTTATCCACTGTATGTATACTCATAAATTTCTTGGTGTTAAATCCTGCTGCAGAGGGAGGAAAAAACAGCATTTTCTGTCTGTTCTACAGGAACATTCTCTACCCACTCTAGCAATTCTCTATTAAAATATTCCACAAATCTTTTAGGACAACTCTTCTCCATTGTTGTAGAAACTCTTGTTCTTGGTTAGTCCTTCATTCCAGACTCTAACATCATTTAATCTTCATTTCAGCTCTTTATTTTTGTTTTCTCTGTGCTTAATTCATGCCAGCTCCTTCCCTGCATCATCACTTTTGTCCACTTCAGTGACTCTGCTCTCTAAATACTCTACATCCATCTTCAGGTCTTTGAAGGAGGCCAACATGCCTGCTTTTATCATGTTAGCTCTGCCACTAACTTTTTTATATCATTTTTAGTGCCTGGCACTGTTTTGTCCATTATGTAGCAGTTTGGGTTGGGAATTGGCTGTTACTGAATATGCTAAATATGCTGACTTTTTCTGTTTTGATATAAGAACTAACACAAATTGCAGTGGTTATTCATTTCAAATTATTGTCAACTGGTTTACTGATTGTAGAGTGCAAATTATTTGAGGCCTTTTAGACTTGGTCTTCCAAATGTTACTTAACATTGCGTTTTGCCTATGGTGATCAGTAGGGATCTGGGTTTTCCATTTGCTGTTGAAAAACATGGAAAAATGTAGATTTTACCTTTTAAAGGAGAAAAAATGCAGATTTTTATCTTAAAAGAGAAAAACCCAAGAAACAGTGGGATCCCCTTGCAGGTTGACAGAGTTCCAGCCTGAAAGAGCCTCCTGGGGCTGGGGAGGCGGGGAGCAGGAGGTGCCACATGCACATACATGCACGTGGCAGCCAGGCAATGTGGTGGAGAGCCACCCCTGCAGCTCCCTCCAGGGAAATCTTTGGGGGCATAGGCAACTTGTGTGTGTGTGGGGGGGGGGG
>NW_017729004.1:46892742-46893197 GCF_001723915.1 Gavialis gangeticus | reverse complement strand
TGGGGGGGGGGGTCACAGGCAATGCATTTTGGGGGGGTGGGGAGAGGCATGTGGCCTGCCTCAGATTTCTGTACCCATGGCGGGGCATGGGGCTGCAGCTAGGATGGACCAGCTCTGGGACCCAATGAAGGAGGGAGCACTGTACTACGCCTGCTGTACCTCACCTTGGTGTGGACATGGTGGCATGGTACTCCCTCTTGCACTGGGTCTCACCCACTGCACCACAGAGGCAGCTTTTGCCTAAAGGTGGTTCAGCCTGGCTGCAGTCCTGTTCCCCACTGTGGGTACAGAAATCTGGGGGGGAGGGGGGGGTCACGTGCCCCTTCTTACCTCCCCATGCATTGCCTATGCACAGACCTTCCCTTCCCCCCACCTACCCTCTTCCTCACACACTGAGGGGACTGGGGATTGGGGGCAGCAGTTTGGGAGGGAGAGGCACCAGCAGGACTGAGGGG
>NW_017729004.1:46843521-46892590 GCF_001723915.1 Gavialis gangeticus | reverse complement strand
AGTTGGTCAGGAGTGAGAGGCACTGGCAGGGCCAGGGGGCTGTGGGTCAGGAGTGAGGGGCGCTGCCAGGGCTGGGGGAGAGGGGGCTGTGGGTTGGGAGTGAGGGGCAGGGGTAGGTCACCAGCGTATCAGGGCTACTCAAATGCCACAAAGCAGCATGGGGAAGGGGGTAGCTACAGCTGGACCCCATGTCCTGGTGAGCAAAGGAGGCAGGGGGAGCTCTGATTTCCTATGATAAAAAAACAAACCAAAACAAAATCAAATGCCAAAATATGTAAGTATTTAGAATTTATTTTATTATAATGATTAAGGCACTGGTAGGCTTCCAAACTGCTTTAAAATTGTAAGTATATCAATAAAATGTTGTGTTCAACTGATACTTAGATAGATAGCGGTGTTTCATTTAAGTTGTGGAAAAACACAGATTTTGGGTTCTTTAATCAGAGAATTTTGAATTTTTAAACAAAGAAAACTAAGATCCCTGTGATCAGCCTGTATTCTGTTTATTTTGTATGTTGGAGAATGAAGCACTGCTGAATGAATTAAGAATTGGTGATGCATGCTTTCTGTGTGTTGGGGCAGAATCTTGTTAAAATGGGTTTTTAATTGGGTATCATAGAATCGTAGAAGTAGGGTCGGAAGGGACCTTGTAGATCTTCAAGTCCGGCCCCCAACCTGGGCGGGAGAAAAGACTGGACTCAAATGAGTCCAGCCAGGTAGTCATCAAGCCTCTTCTTAAAGATCCCCAGGGTAGGAGCCAGCACCACTTCCCTAGGAAGTTGGTTCCAGCTCCTAGTCTCTCTGACTGTGAAGTAGTTCTTGCGGATGTCTAATCTAAACCTACTCTCTAAAAATTTGTGTCCATTTTTCCTTGTCATGCCAGGGGGCGCTAGGGGAAACAGTGTCTCCCCTGAACCCTTCTGGTCCCCCCTAGTGAGTTTATAGACTGTCACCAGGTCCCCCCTCAGCCTTCTCTTGTGAAGGCTGAACAGGTTCAGGTCCCACAGTCTTTCAATGTAGGGTCTGCCCTGTAGTCCCCGGATCATGTGGGTGGCCCTCCTCTGGACCCTTTCAATGTTGTCCACATCCCTCCTGAAGTGGGGCACACAGAACTGGACGCAATACTCCAGCTGTGGCCTGACCAGCATCACATAGAGAGGTAAAAGGAAAACTCATCTGTTTCTGATAACTTAGAAATAATTAACTGGATATGAAACTATTAATATTTAGGGAACCCAGTATACATGTTTAACATAAAAATACTATTTTCATAACTTATGTGATTAGATGGATTCAATTAAAGAGTGACGTTAACCTAAAAATAAGAAAAAACACATCTTCTTTAAGATTGTGTTGGGTGAACAATTTTTACAAAAGTTTTTTGCTAGATATTTTTTAAAGGTCTTACGTTGCCTGCCTGGTATTTTAGGAAGCAGCAGAATTTAAATGTGTGTGTTATGTTTTTTGTCTATGGCAACACAGCCCATGTTAAAAGAACTTCACACATTTGACTAATAAACCAAGCTGCAGTTCTGCTCTGGTAAACACTAAAGCACATGTATAGCTTTCCTTGCATAAGTAGTGTTGTAATGAAGTCAATAGAAGTGCTCTTGTGAGTGAAATTATACCCATGCTTGAGTATTTGCTGGACTGGAATCTTTGTATTATGAACACAAGTAAAAATTATTTTACACCAGATTGTGGTTGCTCATATGTAGACTTTCATCCAAAGAACAAAGGAGAAGACAATGGTCATAACTAATGTTAGCCTATGCATTCTTTTGCCTACCTACCATGGAGTGGGCTGGTTTGTGATAATCAGGCTGGAAAATTCTAGAGTGCAGGAATACATACAGTCCCAAAGTGCACTGGGTTCAAGAAAGACTACCTAGCATAGCTATTTATTTTGTCCAGTGACTACATGGCCACCATACACCCCTTATTTCTAATTATTTAATTGTAGCAAACTGCTCTTTTTTTCTTGCAGTAGCAGATAAAATACCTACTTTTAATATCATATTTCTTGCATACAGCAGTGAAAAGGAGGGCAAGTCATCTGCTGAAGATTAGACTCTGTCTCTGCCTTATAAAGCCATGAGCCTGGATTTTTTTTTAATTTTTATTCTGCCTTTCATAAACAAGGTACATGTAGTCTGGGGCCTGTTGTATGCAAGAAAATACAGTATACAACATTGCAGTGTAGGAGTAAGTTCATTGCAATATGTCTGTTCACTGTTTTTCTTTAAATCGTAAGTTCCTGTTCATAAGTTTGTGTGTACAAAGAGAGCTTTGTGTGAAAGATATACATAAAGAGTGGAATAATAATGCAAGAGCAAAATCACTAGCCTTAACTTCTATAGTTTTATTGAGAGTTTGTGTTTTCCTTTAAATCCATATATCCTGGAGGTAAGTGAGAATCTCAGCTATCCTTGAAAATTCAGCATAGTTCTTATCTTCATCATTGTTAAAGAACAACTAGATTACATGAAAGGGCTCAAACTAGAGGATAAGTAAAAAATAATCTTAATTTTGCCTACTTTAAAATAAGAATTTGAAAAGATTTTAATATTTTTGGAGTTGGCAATATACAGGCAGTACTTGATGATTCCATGCTGCATCAAGAAGTGCCACCGTGCAGCTACCAGCTTGCCCCTGATTAGCAGGAGTGAAGTTTAAGATTCATTATTAGTATAATGAGAATAACCATTATCCTGTATCATAGGGGGGGCGTTTCTTTTAGTTATGCAGTCATCAGATCTGGAGAGCATCAAATAAGTTTGAGTATATAGCATAATATATATACTATATAATTGTATCATACTATCATGCTGAACATCTCTAATGTATTTATTTGCTGATGCTCATGTATAATTGTCAGTTTGCACTTGAGTAAAACAATGCAAACCCTACTGTGTAACAAAAATGAAGTGAAAGATAGAGTTACATTTCAGTTTGATATTGATTTGGATTCTGATCACTCCTGGAGAAAAGTCATATTAATTTTGGTTGTAGAGATTAGATTACTACCCCTGCTTTTTTTCCCCTAGGACAAAATGTTTGAAATGAGATCCCAACCAATAAAATGCAGTGGCTGATGTGGGCAGTTGCATTGCAAAGTGTCCGACAAATAGTTCTTGTCATCTGGCATGCTTTTTTAGGTCTCAATATAATGTTCAATGTATAGGCTATTTTTTGCAGATTGAAGAATTGTTCTCGTTAGTTAAGTGCTACTTCAATCATATTACTAACATCCAACTTTTTTAGCAGACATATAACTGTTAATCCAATGTGTCCACTGTAAACAGTGGGAACATCTGATTTTTATATTCTTGTAATGGAAAAGCAGCCAAAAGTGGTATAACGAATAGAGAGGTAATACCAGGTATTACAAAACTGAACACCATAGCATTTTATAGATACATTTGGTAGATAGTAGGTACAAAATATGAAAAATATCATACCAGAGGAGAATTGAATGTATAAATTATTACATAGAGATATCCCTATAAATTACTGGATCTGTTCTACTGATGGTGTCAAATATTTGTTGCTTACCTTAGCTAAAATCTTCTATCTTCTCTAGCTTTTGCCACGGGAATTTTTCAGGCATTAAATATGTCATCTTAATTTTTTTTAATTTTCTTTCTATATGCTTAATTTTGGTACCTGTTAATGATAACTGGAGAAAAGGTTAAACTGACAGATATTTGAGTCACTTTCCCTCTACTACAGTAGTTACTTTTCATTCTGACAACAAAATGCATACATTTGGTAAATCTTTCTTAATATGTATTGATAAATGTGTTTGTTTATATATTTGAATATCAGATGAAAATATGTTTTTTATTTGGCCTTGCATATGTTTTCCAAAGGTACTCTCTTCTCACTCTCCACTTCCTCAGCAGTAACTCTGTAGTGACCTATGGCAGTTTAAAATTCATGAAGTCATATTATTCTCTAAGAAGAGAAAATAGATATTAAGCCAATTGAATAATTTGTCTAGCATTGTCTTAATGTAAATTAAGAGAAAAACCATAAACCATTGGGTTTGCTGGTTGTTATATATAAACCGACAGGATGCTTTTGGTGCCATATACTTTGAAATGTGTGGCTATTTATTTATTTATTTAATTTATTCTGGTCATTATTTTCTTTTCTGGGGTCATGTTTAAACATATACTATTTTTGTTCTGTAATTTTAAGTTACCTTTAATGAACTAAAGGTTTGTTTTTGTTTTTTGGGGGCCAGGGTGGGAGGGAGACCAAAACTTATATTAAAGACCTGTAATGTATTTGAGAAGTCATTGAAAGTATTTCAGTCTTGTCAGTCATGGATTTATACATTTGAAAGCCAGGAGGGACCACTGTGTTCACCTAGTCTAACCTCCTGTGTAGCATTGTCTGTAGGATTTTCCTAAATCAAACCCTGTAGCTGTTTGAAGCAGTACATTCTTTTTTATTTTAAAAAAAAAATCAGTCTTGATTTAAAATTTTCCAGTAATGGAGAATCTGCAACAGCATTGATAAATTGTTCCCATGATTAATTTACTCACTGTTTAAAAGTGAGCTTTAAAACGTGCACTTTTATTTTCAGTCTAAATTTGTCTAGCTTCAACTTCCAGCCACTGGCTCTTGCTATATATTTGTCTGCTAAGTTGAATAATGTACTCTACACTGTATCCATTAAAAAGGATATAAAAAATTGAATATGGTGAAGAAAGAATCATAAAAAATTCTGTTAAAACCCCCTAAAAATTCAAGGCCTGGAGAAAAATGCCTTTTTTATGAGAGTTTTAAATTGGTCTGCAAGCCAAATCTGACCTGTGATGCCACTGGGTTTAGCTTGTGGATCTGGTGTTCTGGCAGTGGAGGGTTTTACCCTTGCTGGGGTTGACTGGTGAGCAGCTGCACGTGTGCCAAGCTGGGAAAGGGGAAAAGTGGTAGGGAAAAACCGTGGTGGCAGGGGCAGTGGCAGCCACTTCGGAATACCAGCTTGTGTCAGACATTAACTGAGTTGTTCCAGCCTCTGGTTTAGATGCTGGGTGCATCTACACATGGCTGACTGGTGCCTCCTGAGTCAGAGGGGGCACATGCTCCCTCGGCCAGTCAGCAACCAGAGGGGAGGGGGTGCCCTGATCTTGTCGACCGGGCGGGGGGGGACCTCCCCCTTCCGGTCATATGTGCCAACCCTGAAAGTGCCAGCGGCATGCCCAGAAGTGCCAGCACTCTTCTCCTGGTGCCCCCACTCCCTGGTCGGTGCTCTCAGGGGGGGCACCAGCGCTCCTGCTTGTTGCCTAAGCAGGGAATGCTGGCTGTCAGGGAGTGCACCAGTGCTCTCGGGGGGTGCACGTATGTTCCCGTGCACCCCTTGCGCATCGCCACAGCATCTACACATGCCCCTGATTGCACAGTTGGTACTTTTAAGCACTGAGCTGAAGTAAGTACTGAATGACTGCTCAGTACCCACCAGTACTGCACAGTCCTGGCAATGCATGGGTTGTTTTTAACCCTACTATGCAGTAGCAATGAGCTACTGTGCAGTGGTGGCATCATGGTTAGTGCTTACTGATGCCATGTCACTGTAGGGACAAGCTACATCGCCATAGTTTGTCACTATGATGATGTAGCATCTTGTGTAGACAGGCCCAATGAGTACAATGAATACTAAAACACTTGTTAACCTACCAGAGAAAGGGATAGCAAGGACCAGTAGCTGCAAGGTGAAATAAGAGAAATTTTGCTGAAGACCCAGCACCATTCTTAAACAGTGAGGTGATAACTATTTGTATATCTATCAGGAAAAGTGAGGGAATTTCTCTCTTTCGGTACCAACTCTGAACGTATGTCTGGAGGAAATACTTTGGTCAAAGAAAAGTTATTGAGATTGGTGGCTGGGGAAATTGAGAAGTAGTTTACTGTGCTAGTCTGAGTCAGTCAGAAGGCAGGTACACACCTGGCCAGAACAGATGATTTTATTGCTGTTCTGGCTGTGCTGAAGTTCTGCAATTCTGAGTCATCTCCAGTGCTCCAGAACTTGTTGGAAGTTAACTTCCAGAGACCTTCTTGTTCTGCTCTATTAAATTAGGAGATCCCAGGTAACGTAAAGACAAATTTAAAAGAGGCTAACTAGCAAATAGTCTGAGTTGTAGATAATGCAAACATTACAGGCAAGAGTGATAGGCAGAGGGATGGTGTTAAGACAGGAAGGAAAAACAAGTATTGCACAATTTTTTTTTTCTTCATTGCTCTTGATAAAACTGGCATATTGCTCTAGTAATGGAGCAGTACCTTTATCAGAACTTCTTTCGTTCTGGATCTGCTTTGATATTGTTTAACTCATTTGACTCTGGGTACATATAACTGTGTCCTCTTGCTTTCCTTGTTTGCAGCAACTCACAGGTTCTAACTGAATTCAAGGGTATTTACTCCTTGCTTATTTCTATCTTTGAGGTTTTTCTTTTTTTCTTTTTACATTCGCTTTTCCCCCACAAAGGTCAGTGGTTTTTCTTTAAAAAAAGAAAAAAGGTTTGTGGCATCTAGTAAAAATATTCTTAATGCATTCCTAGTTAACACTTATTTTCAGATTTAATATTTTCTCCCAGCTGATTTTTCTCAGAACTGTGATGTAAAGGACACTTTTCTGGTATTTATGTTGCTAGCAAGCATAATTCAAGCAGCTGTAAAAAAAACAAAACAAAACAAAAAAACAAAAACAAAAAACATACTGCCTAATCCTTCTGACTTGTGTGAGTAGTATATAGCATTATTCTATAAAACCTCTGCTATAGACCTCAATGAAGAAAAATAAACCTGCAGACCTTCCTTATGTATGGTAACTTATTCATACTTAGTTATACAAGTAGTCCCATCAATTACTTGTGTGAGTGTTCATTAACTTGAGGGAGACTGCCCATTTGAGCTTCTAATAATCTAAGAAATCATTGTCTATCAGCAGTGTTTGTACTAGAAGTGTCTATGATAAATTAATTAATACTCTGCCTGTTTTGTTTTTTTTTCTTGCTTTTTGCAGTCGTATGGAAAAGGGGCTCGAAGAAAAAATCGATTTAAAGGATCAGATGGGAGCACATCTTCGGATACTACCTCTAACAGTTTTGTACGCCAGGTCTGTTATACTTTTTTTTTTTTTTTTAGTCTGCCCTTCAAACTCCAAAGAATTTTACGGATGTCTTGGTTTTCAGGGAGCCAGATGGTCCTTATTATATCAAGGCAAAGCATAGTGCTGCCAGACAGAAAATAGTGGACTTTTGTGGTATCATGGAGATTTTTGATTAATCATGTTTTTCCTGAGAACAGTATTTACTTTATAAATGAGTTATAAAACTATTGTCCTGCTTTTTATTACTGAAATGTTTTGATGCGACTAAGAATGAAGTAGGTGGTAGCGTAGCATGGCAGGAGGACCTGAAACGACAGCTTCCGTCAGGGCATGAGGATTTTCTGCTTTAAACAGTGCTGCATGAAGGCAACATTAGCTTACATCCTTTGCCTCCTCCATCCCCGTGTTACTTCAGGATCCCAGCTGGAGGAGAAATACTTGGCAGCATAAACCCCTGTCAGACATTCCTGTAGCTGGTAGAGAGGGCTGCAAAGCACACAGAGCTTATGCAGAGTTACTGAGTCTTTTGTGAATTCTCTGAAGAGGTGTATTCTTTAGAATACAAACACTAATTTTTATGGAAGAATTCTAGAAAGCTCTTCTCAGAACTTCCTTGGAGATTCCAAATTTGCATGTGTAGCTGGATGGGAGTTGATTTGGCTAGCAGACTTGGTGAGAAACTGCAACGATAAAGTATATGCAGAACTAAGTGTGTTCTGTGTAGAGTCATGCTGTAAAAACTCAGCTTTTTTAAAAAGAGAATTGTTTGTAGCTGTTATGGTTAAGGTCAGGACTTTACATAAAGTATATGTAAAGTAGTTCAGTGAGACCTGCTTATGTCTGAGGCATCTGAAACAAAATTGTTGTGTGTACATTTCCCCAGCAGTTTCAAGTGCAATTTTGCAAATAATTTGATACTTTCCCAAGAAACTTTGGAATTTATTCATCACTTGCTGTAGAACTGATCATTTTGTTCAGGCATGTAGTTTTCATTCTCTTTCCTTGTCAGGTTTCCTTACTTGTGTGTGTATGTATGTGTGTGTTACTCAAAATCTTAACATGAAGAAATTAAAAGTGACTTCATATACTTTTATATCAGCTTTATTAACACATCAGCATAGAGTATTGTACATTCCATGCTTTGGGGAGGTTATTCTGCTTTAATACTTCCTGGTACTGATTGCAAGTTTGATGAATATGGGTATTGTTTTTTTGGCATTTGGTATAGATATAAGTGAAATCCAAAATGGGGAGATGGAGTATGTAATTGACACTATGTTACACAGTATGAAGATAGAACCTGTGGCATGCTTCAGTAAATACTTTGGTTATAAACATTTATTCTGTTTAAAAAATAACTAAACACATAAAACAATGTAACTTGCCATACAGAAGAAAAAAATTGTTTGCAGCAATGGGCTATAACCATCAGAAATTAGAGATGAAGACTGGGAGACCATCTGGAACAATTTTTCTCCACATCCATTTGCATGACAATACAAGGAAATTATTTTAAAATTCTATATTGATGGTATCTCACTGTATTTAAAATTAAATGCATCTATGGTACAGGAATGTGCAAGTGTTAGCAGGTCATTTGGGAGAATTCTACCACATACAGTGGGCATGTCCCCACCCTTGTTCCAAAACAGTTTGATTCCGGGACATGGTCAGGTAAATAACGGGATGCCCACCATCAGATAATCCCTATGTGTTCTTATTGAATTTTCCTGAGAACTTTGCAGCATATTAGAGCCATAAAAAGTTGATAACTTGTCTTCTAGTGGGTGTGAGGATTATAGCTGCAAAAATCTGAAACAGGGGAGAGGCCCAGAAAATCACTGAGTGGTTCCAGAATGCTTCAGATGATGGAACAATTGTGTTGTCAAGTAATTGTCTATAGAGGCAAAGAAAAAAAAAAAAAAGATTCTTACTTAAAAATCTTGGAATTTGCTGAAAAAGAATCTTCTGCCTTCAGAACACTTCAAAACATTTTTTTTGAATATTGAAGGAGAGTAAAAGTTCTATGAGCTAGCAGTTAAGAACAAATTTGGAATAAATTCAAAATCTAAAATCAGTGATAAGTAGAAGATAGTGAGCTTTGTATTAAGTAGAACTCTGAGGAAAAAGAGGGTGGGGGTGCATTAAGAAACAGAAGTTTGTCATCAACTATTGAATGTCATAGAACTGTTAAAGGAAAAGACTGCAAGACTCTTCTGTAGATGCTGACTTGAATTAATGGAGCATTGTTGATGGAATATAAATATCTGTCATATAAATCTCAGGGGGTTGGATGCATCTAAAAACGTTCAACCTATTGTTTGATAAGTTGTATTCATTAATAAATAACATTTAAAAAGATTAATCAGAGATAAGCACCTGATGAACAACACTCCATGTTTAGCAATGAAATATAATCTGTCAGTTGAGGGGAAATATTTTATGAAGGGATGTTTTTCAGTAGTCACTTTCCAAATTGCTTGGTAGCTGTTCAGGGACTTTTGGAAACTGGGTACAGCAGGCATGGATAGATCCAGGATATTGTGAAAGAGGACTGCAGGAGCAACTGTACTCCCACTCCCAGCTTCTCCCCTATGGGATGGACAGACAGGGAAGCAGCAACCAGAGAGTTTTTTGTAAGTCCCTGAATCAGGTAAGAATCCTAACCCTGATCCTTCTCTTAGCACTCCCTCCTTTTCCCTCCATGCTTAACAGGTTGCCCCATCCATCCCCTGCTCACCACAGCTGCTATCCCAGACTCCCCCAGGGTAGGGGGAAGTCAGAGCCACTCCTGTCCTGATCTAGTCAGAATGCATGGAGAGCTGGGGGCAGTGGCAGTGGTGGTAGCAGGTGAGGTCTCCCTGGCTAGGGACAAACATTCAAAAAACCTGAGCCTGAATTGATTAAATCTTTGCAGGTTAGTCTAATCTGGCTAGGCTGATCTGGTTTGTAATTGCACAGACATCCCAGGCATGTAGGCTCAGGCTAGAAGGGACAGGGGGATGGGGAGGGACTCTAGAGCAGCCCTCCCTTCCTTCCACGGGGCTGAGCTGAAGGAGGAGTGGCCAGAACCTGGCAGGACACTCTGGTTAGCCCAGCAGGGAATTTGATGACAATGTTTATCCCCCCCTAACTCAGTGTTTATCACCCCATTAAGAAAACAATAGAGGGACGTTACCAGCTACCTGTTGATTGAGCATGGACTCTGGCCAGCACCTGGTCTGCTAGCTGATACACAGATGCCTCCTCAGTAAGGCAGAGGGGAGGGGGGAATTCCTGCTTAGCAGGGAGTGGTGAGGGGGAGTGCGGGAGCAGCCCACAGTCTGTGCTGGAGCTGCAGCCAGAAGGCAGAAGGGCTGTGGAGCAGAAGCCCCACCCAGCCCAGAGAGCATGCCAGGGTACTGGGGGTGTCTGGTTTGTCTTAAACCATCAAGGGGTCTGGGACAGACATTAGATAAACCAGTCTGAGCCAAATCAGTTAAGTTTGATACTACATTCTACCAGGTCTATCTCAAACCAGTTTCAGCCATTTTCAAACTGGGTTATGTGCACTGAATATCTGTTCTGTTACAGGTTTAAAACAGTTTCTGATCACTTATACCAATTAATGTGTAATGTTTGTCCCTAGCCCCTCTCTGTGCTTGCTGCTGAGTTGGTTGGAAATACCTAGGGGGTTCAAGCAGAGAAGAACTGACTCATTGGTGAGCTAAGCATGGCTTCCCAGGTAGTCCAGCTGGAGCTGGACACTTGATTCTGGAGCTTTCCCCATCCCCAGAATAGCTGGAGATGCCAGTGGACAGGGGTGCAGGGTGGGAATGGGAAGAGAGGGGAGGTGTTGCTGAGAATGGAGGGGAAGAGGGTGGGGGGTCGTAATGGAAATTTCTTACCTGATTCAGGGACTTAAGTCCTTGTCTGATGTTCCCACAGTGTACCTGGTTGCTGCCACTTGTCCTCCCCTTGCCTGTTCCCTCTACCCTCCTTCCCCTTACCTTCTTCTGAAGCTCTGCTCCAGCTCTGGAGTAATCTGCAGTGGCCCTGGCCCTACCAGCCAGACAGAAGCTGCAGCTGCGGCTTTGGGACCAGCTGGTTTGGGGCTGCAGTGGAGCAAATGTAAGCTAGGTGTGGGGGCAGATGGCACATTCCCTGTTGTGCTGTCCTCAAGTTTCACATGAAGATCTCCTTTCCATGCACCCTCTGGAATCACTGCAGAATCTCCTGCACACTCTTCCAGCTGCAACCTTCCTCCTTTACCACGAGTCACCACGCCCCGGGACAGCAGGTGGTTCAATTTTGGCTTCAGTTCCGAGTCTGGGGCCAAAACTGGAACTGAGCTGCTACCTGTCCCAGGCCGGTACTCAAATCTGTGACGAGGCTTTCCCTTGCCATGTTGTTTGTGGGGGGAGGGGGAGATGGCACGCCTAATCTTTGATTTGATTAGATACCCAATTCAGTGCTCTCCCTCTAAAGTATCTGTCCCTTCCACTATCGGACAGGGTAGTGGGATAGAAGAAACATAGGCCTGACCCTGTATAGCACTTCTTATGTTCTCTTTTTCTGTAGGGATGATAGAAGTTTATTAGCATGTTAATGTAAACATAGCATACTTTTCTAAAAAAAAAAAGATGTAGCCTTATTGTAACACACAAGAAGAATTGTTTGAGTTGGATAGAAGAAGCATGTTTCTTTTTCTCAATTTATCCACCATTAGGGTTATTATAGACTATAGCACTACATCATGAATAATCAATCCTGCTCTGACCCTTGTCTGGCTGGGACAGCTTGATACCCTCATCATAATCAGAAATCTCTATTGCCTTGGTAGGGTAACGTGCTAGATGCTCAGTAGATACTGGACATAAGTCACTGATAGTACTTACGAAGGAGGTGTAGCTGCTCTTCACTCATTAGTGTGGCCTTCCTAGAATAACACAAAGGAATATTGTACAGGATCATTATCTTTCTTGGATAACTTCCATTTTGCAGTAACCTATTGTTTTCTCTTTTGCAATACTCTTTTTTGGGCATC
This sequence comes from Gavialis gangeticus, assembly GCF_001723915.1. Classification (NCBI taxonomy): domain Eukaryota; kingdom Metazoa; phylum Chordata; order Crocodylia; family Gavialidae; genus Gavialis; species Gavialis gangeticus. The sequence goes on along the minus strand of NW_017729004.1, from coordinate 46,880,447 downwards.
AGGGAGATGAATTATTCCCATTTTTTCATGCAAAGTCCAATAATTTGACTCTTGTACAAATGTACAAGATGAACAAAGATCAAGAAGCCCAGGATTTGAAGGCAACAACTTTCTTAGTATCCATGATTCATGGTATGGACAGATGACTTTTTAGGTAAAAGGGGTTGGGAGTTTACTACATACTGCTTTTTCGTTCCCATGTGTACACTGTCTTGGTTAAGAGACTAAAGTACATTAAATCCCTATCTTCTTTTGTCACACAGTAACTAGTTTATCAATCCATGCTCTGAAGCTAATTTCAAGGTAACCTATCCATAAAATAAATTAACCTAAGTAAGGCTTAAAATCCCGTGTGAAAGTCCAATGGCAAATAAAATATGCTGTAATGGCTAAATACGTAAGTGTTTGAAAAGAAATGACGCTCATCCCTAACACTGAAAGAAAGCACATGTGTAAATAAAATACTAGAGATATTGTGCAAGAACAGCTTAATTTTCTCTGACTTTCACAGTATAAAAGCATCCCAATCTTCAGAAAATTATGTGAACCCATAGATGCATGGTCCTGTGAATTCAAACTTGAGCAGGTGAAAATGTTGATGTCTGTTGTTTGCTTTTTAAGACAAATTTACTGTGTCTTCATTTTACTGTTTCCTTAAGGACATATGTGCCCTGGCTTTGATATGTATCTGGCAAGGTTCCCAAGATGCATACCAAATGTTTCAGTAGTGAGGGGAATGCCAGCTTAGTTTATCTGAATGAAATGGCAGCACAGCAACATTTCATTCAAATTATATGATAATCCCCTGGGTGTATATGGAGATGAATTTTAGTCAGGTGAAGTGTCCTCACAAAATGGTATGTGTTACCAAAACCTTTAATTTAAAGTACAGAAATAGAACAGTCTGTCTTGATGAACCTTCCAAGTCATTGTTTCACAGGATATTGCCCTTAATAGGTATAAAAGACCATGAAATTGAAGCAATAGTTTTTAAAAAAAGTTTTAAAAGTCCCAGGTACACAATAGGTCAGATCAACTCGTAAAAAATATTGTGAATATCTATTGCTATTACTCGAACACTATTACCTTTTCCTCTTTTCTAATCTGTGAGCACAGGTAGAGCATTTTATTAATTTTTTTCCTGGAATCTTTATTGGTAATCTCAGCTGAAAGAATCCAACCTGACTTTCTGATTGCACTATGGGCATGCAGAGCTAGCATCTGTGGGGTGCAGGATATCATATAACATGAACTAATATGATATGAAGTTTTATCTGCAATAAAGTTGGACCCCTGTAGTCCCAATTATTGTCAGTTTTGCAGTATCATATTTTTGTCTTTGCTATTGATCAACTTTGGTCATGATTTCTCAGGAGCTAAGGAATGCACTTACATAGTGTTCACCATTTTTTGATCTTTGTAGTGATAAGCAGCTCACTACAAAAACTAGCTATGAAGGACTTGAAAGGGAGTCTAGTTTGTAATGAGCCACAGTTTGGTGGATGTATAATAATAATTTTACTCTCAGTTTTTCAAAATATGGATTAGGCAATTATATGAGCTAAGTATTTAACAGAAAATGGTCTGGCACTTTCCATTAATAATATTGTAAGCAAACTCCATGTTCTGTTAGCAGCACATATTTTGTGGTTGCACTTCTAGACCAGTCTTTGTTCAAATATTATTTTGAATCCTAATAATTAACCACAGAGACAGTCTAATTTAAAATATATTGTAAGGACAGATTAAATTGTGAAATAGACTGGAGACTCCAGGCCTGCCTACTGATATATTCAAGCTTTTATTAATCTATTCTTTCAGCCTTTAAGTTCTGGCTTGATGCCTGTTACACTGTGTTCAGTTACAAACATAACCATAAATAATGATGTAGCAAATTTATTATCCTTCTGCTTTTCTGTAAATGCAAAAGGGACTCCTTATTGTGCAATTACCAACTAAATTTTATGAATGGTAAAGTGTTCTAAAACTTGAACACTTACGAAGTTATTTCTCCCCTGTAAGTATTTACTTGTTCTTCCTTATAAGAACAAGCCTCTTATTTTTAGGTACAGCAGAAAAGTGTCAGAAATATTACTGTTCTTCAATTAAATCTGAATCTCTTCAGTCTGAAGAGCTGACCTGAATCTCTTCAGACCTGAATCTCTTCAGTCTCCGCAAGAGGAGACTGAGGGGGGATCTTGTGGCTGCCTACAACTTTATCAGGGGCCAGCAGCGGGGACTTGGGGAAAGTCTGTTCACCAGGGCCCCCCTTGGAGTCACCAGGAACAGTGGCCACAAGCTGAGGGAGGATAGGCTTAGGTTAGATATCAGGAAGAACTACTTCACTGTAAGGGTGGCCAGAGCCTGGAATAGGCTTCCCAGAGAGGTGGTGCTCTCACCTTCCCTGGAGATCTTCAAGAGGAGACTGGAAAGGCACCTGGCTGGGGTCTTATGACCCCTCCCACCCCCAGTGCTCCTTCCTGCCCATGGCAGGGGGGCGGACTTGATGATCTGTCTAGGTCCCTCCCCACTCATTGAGTCTATGAAATGGTTGTATGGCCAGTTTGTCTTTCCATTCTGTGCATTCGGGGAAAGAAGAAAACTGCAGTACTCAGCTTTTACACTTGTATTCTTTCAAACACATGAGGCTAAGGGTGTCTGTTCATGTGGTGAGCCTTGCAGAGTCATTCTAGAGCAGTGTATAAATCAGAATGTCTAAATATGGACCCAACATTTACAGTTGCCCAGTCAGACTGTTCATGCTACTTGAACAGGGTTGATAAACGTTGTTGATCTTTTCCCTCAAAAAAGGATTTTTATTTAAATATGTTTTTTACAATTTTAATCTCATATTTTACTTTGACTTAAATTATATTTCCCTTTTAAAATTAAACTGAATTTAATACAAAATATATAAAGACCCAAACTATAAACTCTTACAAAATTTACATTAAACTAATTTCTGAATCTGAGCCTTTTATATATATAAAACACAACCAAAAACTATTTTGCTTTTTTTGCATAAATGTTTGAGTTGGCTGATGCAGCTCCTTTACACGCATCATGACCAAAGGCTTAGCTAGTAAATAAGCAATATACCACTTTATATTTTACAGTTTTGTTATTTTATAATAAGACTCTGAAAATGTTAAGCTATATAACTGCTTAAATAAATATAAATCTTGCTATAGGTAGCATCCTGGGTAGCAAATCTGGATGTGCCAAATCTGGCTTATTCTCATTGTTACCAATCATGTTTCATGGGTTATATCAACCACTTTAGAAAGCAATTTGAGAACAAATGAGAAAGCAGATTGATGCTGTCCACTTGATGATTTGAATAGCTCATCTAAACCATCTTGATTTCAGTCAGTTCACTCTGTCCCTGGAAAAAATATATGTGAATGTGACAAAGATCACAATAGCTAGAAAATAGATGTAAAATAATGCTCATTTGCCAAAATAACACCTTTTTTTTTTTTTGTTCACCTCAATCTTTGTTTCAGTGGATGTTTCACCAAAATATTGACCCATGCTAGTTATCAACTGTTTCTTACTTTTATTTTGTTACAGCTCTATAGAAAAAAATCAGCATATAATTGGGTAGGGCTTGTAGTATCACCAAATATTGAGGCTACTTAGCACTTCCTATTATCAGGCCCTATTTTTGGGGGTTCATAAATTTTCTAAAACAAAAGTTTGGGGCTGAAATATTTCCCATGATAGATGTGTGCATTTGGGTGATTTCCCCCCCCCCCCCCCCGAAAATTACTGGTGAAGTCGTTCAACAGTTTTCAGAAATGAAGCTATGGAAAACGTGTTGCATTTCAATTAAAAAAACTAACAGAACAAACATGACAAAAAATCCTTGAAAGCCTCTTCTTTTGATATCCTTGAGAAATTTTTAACATGTGGGTGATTTCAAAGCAGGGGGATTGACATTTTGATGAGCAGGCATACTGGGGTGGCATTTGTAAGTGGTGTGCCTTGTGCTGTTCTGCTAGAATTGGAGCAAATTACAAGCTTCTAAGGAACCTATGTTCCCATGTGGTCAGTAGAAAGTTCTGGAATGGCAGCTGCTGAAGTGTAAGAGGACTCCATCATCAGTGAGCATCTCTTTGTTCAAATCCTACTGCTGACTGGATAGCGCATGTACAATCCCCACAGGGCAGTTGAGCATGGTCCTTCCTGCCTAGGACTAATTACAGACTTCCTCTCTATTTGCTGCTTTCAGAGTACAGTATCATAATTAAGAGCTTGAAGCCTCTTTCTACCGTACTTCCCCCTCACCTCATTTCCTCTTAGGGCAAGGGGAGACTGGGTTTGTGAGCTAGAGAGGGGAGTGGAAAAGGAACTAGGGATCTGGGAATCAGCAAGACAAGAACACTGACCTGGTTGCACATCTGGGCTGTAGGGCTACAGACAGACATTAAACATACACTGGTTTAAGTGATCAACCAGTTTAAACAGAACAAACATTCAGTCCACATAAACCAGTTTAAAAATGGCCAAGACTGGTTTGAGATAAACCTGGTTGAATGTATTATCAGACTTAACTGTTTTGAGTCAAACCAGTTTATGCAGCGTCTGCCCCAGATGCCTTCCTGGTTTTAACTTGAGCCAGAGTCCTCCAGCATGTTCTCTGGGCTGGGCTCTCTGCTCCAGTCCAGCAGGGCTGATTCTGCCCCTCCGCTCTTTAGCCCCAGAGGCCAGGAGAGCAGGGAGGAGGAGTAGGGAGAGGAGGAGAAAGACAAGGAAGAATTCCTCCCAGCACTGAACAGAGCCTCCCTCCCCACCCCATGTGGGGAGAAGTAGGGGGAGGAGCAGGGGGAACAGTCCCTCTCTGGGGCCAGTCAGCTTGGCATAGAGGCCCTTTCTCCACCCTGTGGTGGCAGTGGAGGAGCAGGGAAAGAGTCTCCCTCTGGTGCTGGGCAGTTTTGCAGAGCCCCCCTCCCCACAGTGGCAGGAGGGGTGGTTGAGGAGGAAGAGCTTCCCCCAACCTCAGCACCGACCAGAACCCCCTTCCCCACCCTGCAGTGGTGGGGGAGAGGGAGGAGGGGGAAGAGTTCCCTTCTGGGGCTGGGCAGCACTGTATGCCGGGATTGCTCCTGGCTGTCAGGGAACTGCTGGGGTGGATAGAGCTCTTCGCTCCACCTCCTCTCCTGCCACAGTGGTCTAGCCAGGCTCCCTCTTCCCCTATCCTGAGCACCCTGCAGGCCAAGGTTGGGGTTTACTCAGGCCTGGCTATGCCTACCTCCTCAGCTCAGCTTCCCTGTAGAAGGGAAGGGCTGCTGTAGCACCCCCAGGCTTCTGGACTGAGCCACTGCAGGCATGTATCTGCATTTCTGGAATGAAAAGACAACATCTATCCACTTGCAAATGGGTTTACTCTCTGCGGGTTAAACTAACTTGCAAAGATTGAATCAATTCAGGCTCAGGCTTTTTGAATATCTGTCCCTAGCTAGGGGAAGAGCTGTGGATGGCTGGCTAAAGAAACTGCTCAGTAAGGGTGAAGCGGGGGGATGACAGATAAACTTTGGAAGGGAAACTGAAACTATAAAATGCCTATGGAGGGAAGAGAGGGATCAGATGAGCACAAGGGAGAGTGGGAATGGGAAATAGAGCAGATCTGGGATCAGGCACAAGGGGTGGTGAGGAAGACTGGGCAAAGGACAAGTTGGAGAGGATAGTTCAGAGTATAGTCCAGGTGTGTAATCCAAGATTTGTGGATCTCCTCATTCCTCTGCTGTCAGGAAATATTTGTAGACATCAGCAAATTGCATCTCATCCTTTTCTTGTGGTGGTTCACATTAGTTTACCAGACAGCTACTTCTATTGACTATTCTATTAGCTTAGGTGTCACAGGTCAATATAGTAGATATTAGGGTTCCAACATGTAGGGTGAACACCCATCCCGAATTGGGTAGGTGGGCACCTCAAGTCCCAGTCCCAGGCTGCATGACTCTGGGACAACATTTGTCCTGGGTTTGCAACCTCATGAAGGGTCCGGGGGAATGTTAGGTTTCCCCTTGCAGGCTGGCAGTGTTTCAGCCTGCAAGGGGTTACCAGGAGTAGGACACAGGGGCATCATATACATGTGCATGCCTGCACAAATGCATGGGGCTGGGAACACAGCCAGGCAGTGTGGAGAGTAGCTCTCTGCAGGTAAGTCTATTGGGGGAGGGGTGGCAGGTTGAGGCCCCCACGGTGAGGGAGGGAGTAGGGGAGGGGCAGTGTAGGGCATCCCAGTTTGTGTGTGGGGTAGGGCGGATGAGGGCTGCCTGCTGCAGGCTTAGGGCTCCCCAACCTGCCATCCTGCCCCTGGGGGCTCTGCACTAGCGGCACCACTGTGACAAGGGGCTCCCTTGCCTGCCCAGCAGCAGTGATGGCAGCAGCATTGTGGAGTTGCACCCCTGCTGCTGCTATGCAGGCAGGGGGTGCACAGCCAGCACAGGGCAACCAAGGAAAAGGCAGCAGGGTGGGGAGTCTGCCCAATGTTCCACACTCCGCTCCTCTTGGCTCTGGTCCAGCAGTGGCAAGAAGGGAGGGAAGAGGGGAAGGCAGTCAGGTGTCCCACCTTTCCCTTTTGAAAAGGTAGTCACCCTACCAACATGTGGATGTCAATACGATGTCACATGATGCTTTTTTTTTAAAAAGGACGTTATATACAAAACACTGTTAAAAATAGTTATAAAGTCAAGCTCCTAGAAGTGAGAAAATGCCAAAATTAAGGTAGTGTGTACAACCTTAATTCAGATCTCTATGTGCAAGTCTTATGAACAATTCCCAGCACCCTCCTCTTAAATGACCCATACTTCATTCCTCTTGGATGACCCCCTACCTCAGATGAACCAACTGTAAAAATGAATCATTATTGGGTAGTTTTGGAGAATAGCATATATAGGGTTCTTGACTACCTTGCTTTAGAATTTTGAAGGCATATTGTAAGTGAGGCAGGAGACTGTGTGAAGAGAAAGGATTGCTTCATGTTTAAGTCACTTTGTTCATCTCTCAGCACCCTCTGGTCCTGTTCCTCATATTAGACATGCAAAATAGTCAAAAAACCTGTCCTTAAATTTTCTGTGCATGCTTCATCTGACAGTAGCACTGGGGAGACAGATACTAACGACTGAAGTCCTGAGAATATATAGCAATAAGCATCATAGGAAAAATGAGTAAATTATTAATTTCTGTATTTGGAAAGGAATGTGAATAGTGAGAAGTAAATGAGCCATGAGGGAAGATCCATTAACTCATGAGAAGAAAATAAAATGTAGGTTAGCTGCTCATTATGTGAGCCAGTATCTATTCAGTGCACTGAATGATACAGGAGTCCAGAGGAAAATAGGTTACAGGATCATGCAATTAAATTGCTAAAGGTGGAAAAGGCAACGCCAGGCATTTCCTAATTTACAGCTGGCTAGCCTTACAAATACTGCTTTCCTCTTTGGCCTTGCTTCTTACAAAAACATGTGTGGGTGTACATGTGCATATTGTTTGAGAAATTCAGAAGTTACTTTTAGATTGATAGGATTTATTATTGAAATTTGCTCCCTAAGAGAAAACTGAAGGAGTTGGGAATTGTGAGAGGGTCCCTCCTACAGCAGCCAGTTGGTTAGCTACAGCCAGATAAAGGGTCTGCAGAGATTGCCTACTGCTCCAAAATAAAGATTATTGTTGTTAATTCTTCTCATTCACTGTGTGCCTGTGCTTACTGAAGTTTGTGATCACTAAAAGGTTAGACATAAAAAGACTTTTTTTGTTGTTCTTGTTATTCCTTACAATTTTTGGGATACTAGTGTCTAGGGGCTCAGATTGTAGAATAGGTCCATGCTGCTAAGCCCTAACAAGTACTTAACAAAGAGACAGTTTTGGCCCCAAATGTTGTTGCAATTGTAAAAGCTAAAGGCATTTTTCCACCCTTAAGAACCTCATTCTTCACCTGTCAGAATGATGTCTGACTGTCTTTCAGAGACTGTGTGCAATCACTGATAACAACAAGGTAGTATATCACTTCTAGCCTGCTTGGCTTGATTTGTCTTCTGTTTTTGGGGTGTAGTCAAGCTACCACTGCTGCCATATAGTACTAGGCCAAATTAATTTCTCAGGCATGCAGGGATGAAGTCAGGAAGGCCAAAGCACAATTGGAGTTGCAGCTAACAAGGGATGTGAAGGGTAATGAGAAGGGTTTCTACAAGTATATTGGAAGCAAGAGGAGGATCAGAGAAAGTGTGTGTCCCTTACTGAAAGCGGGAGGCAACCTTGTGATAAAGGATGCAGAAAAGGCCTTCAATGTCGTCTTCATGTCAGTCTTCACAGGCAAAGTCAGCTCCCAGACTACTGCATTGGGCAGCACAATCTGCGAAGGAGGTAAACAGCCTTCAGTGGTGAAAGAACAGGTTAGGTACTATAGAAAAAAGCTGTATGTGTACTAGTCTATGGGGCTGGATGTGATGCACTTGAGGGTGCTGAGGGAGTTGGCTGATGAGATTTGTAGATCCACTGGCCATAATCTTTGAAAACTCATGGCTATCAGGAGAAGTCCTGGATGATTGGAGAAGGGCAAATATGGTGCCCATATTTAAGAAAGGGAAAAAGGAGGATCCAGGGAACTACAGACCAGTCAGCCTCACCTGAGTGCCTGGAAAAATCATGGAGCAGATCCTCAAGGAATCCACTTTTAAGCACTTGGAGGAGGAGACGGTAATTAGGAACAGTCAGCATGGATTCACCAAGGGTAAGTCATGCCTTCTACAATGAGGTGACTGCTCTGTGGACGCAGAGCAACCATGGGATGTGGTGTACCTTGATTTTAGCAATGCTTTTGATATGGTCTCCCACACCATTCTTATAGGCAAGCTAAGGAAGTATGGTCCAGATGAATGGACTGTAAAGGGATAGAAAACTGACTAAAGCATTAGGTTCAGAGTGTAGTAATCAATGGCTTGATGTCTAGTTGGCAGCCGGTATCAACTAGAGTGTCCCAGGGTTCAGTCCTGGGGCTGTTTTTGTTCAATGTCTTCATTAGTGACCTGAAAGATGGCATAGAGTGTCCCCATAGCAAGTTTTCAGATGACACCAAGGTGGGGGGAGTAGTAGATATGCTGGAGGGAGGGCTAGGATTCAGAGTGACCTAAATGCATTGGAAGGTTGGACTAAAAGAATTCACAAGGACATATCCAAAGTGATGCATTTAGGATGGATGCATTTAGTATGGAGCAATCCCATGCACCAGTACAGGCTGGGGGCTGACTGGCTGGGCAGCAGCTCTGCAGAAAAGGAACTGGGGATTACAGTGCACAATAAGCTAAATATGAGCCAACAGTTGTTGCAAAAAAGTGTAACAGCATACTGGGCTGCATTGGTAGGAGTGTTGCCAGCAGGTCGGGGAAGTGATTATTCCTTTCTATTCAGCACTGGTGAGGCCACATCTGGAGTACTGTGTTTAGTTTTGGGCCCCCCACTACTGAAAAGATGTGGACAAATTGGAGAGAATCCAGCGGAGGGTGATGAACATTGTGAGGGATTTGTGGAGTATGACTTATGAGGAGAGATTGAGGGACCTGGGCTTGGGGATTTAATAGTAGCCTTCAACTATCTAAAGCGGGGTTCCATAGAGGATGGAGCTAGACTGTTCTCAGTGGTGGCAGATGACAGAACAAGGACCAATGGTTTCAAGTCAACAAAGGAAGTTTAGGATGGATATTAGGAAGAATTTTCTCACTAGGAGGGTAGTAAAGCACTGGACCAGGTTACCCAAAGAGGTTATGGAATCTCCATCCTTGGAGGTTTTCAAGACCAGGCCAGACAAAAGATTTGGCTGGGATGATCTAGTTGGGATTGGTCCTACTTTGAGCACAGGGTTGGACTAGATGACCTCCAGAGGTCCCTTTCAACCCTAATTTCCTATGATTGTATAATCTCTGGAGTGACTCTGTTTTCAGTGGAGCCACACCAATGATGAATTTGGCCTATATGGCATATCAAATGGTACCTCCAAGTCTTATGTCTTTAATCAGATTTTCTAATATATCTTACCATATTTACCTGAATGCAAGATGACTTGAAATTTAAGATGACTCACTAATTAGATTCTATACATGAATAATTGTAAATTTGTTTCGAATTTCCCATGTATAGAATCCAGTTAGTGGAAGGTCATTTAAAATTTGTCGTCCCCCCTACTGCTGTGGCAGGAAACATAGTGGTGGGGAAGGGAAGGAGCTAGATCCCCACTCTTTGCTCCCCTGCCCTCTGTCCCCCTGTGTCTATGCTTGCCCTATGCTATTTGCCCTGCTGCCTTGTGTTCCCTTTGCTGCCTGCCCTTCTATGGCTCCCTTGCCCTCCATGTCTGTGCCTGTCCCAGCACTCCTTGCCTACCCACCCTGCTTTACCTTCTCTGTGTGCGCTCCTCTGGGGCAAGCAGCAGCAGCCTGGTCTCAGCCCAGCCCAGATAGAGAAAAGTGGCAGCAGCTCCTGGCTGGTCTGGGTGAGGGCTGGAGCAGAAGTTAAAGGAGCAGGGAGAAACTGCAGGGAAGGGAACTGCAGGTAAGACCCCTTAGCTGGTGGGGCAGGCTGCAGGTTTTCTCCCTTTACATGCACATACCCTGAAGTCTTCCTCCCACCCTCCACCCCACAGTTACCTTATAGCCTCCCCTGCACTGCCCCTAGCTGCGGGTTGTCTCCCCAACCAAATGAGACATTCCAGCTTGGGGCGTGCCGTGGCTCAGCTTTGGCTTCGGTCCCAAGCCTGGGGCCAAAGCTGAAATTGAGCTGCTACCTGCCCTGAGCCTATACTTAAATCTAAGATGAGGCTTTCTTTTTCCCTATGCTGATGTGGGGGAACCTCATCCTGAATTTGAGTGAATACAGTATTTTAAGCCGATTACATCCTTTAATTTTTTTTATGTTTTTACTTCTGTATCTTCAAATCTCAGACTTTCCACTACTATTAGCAGTTTATTTGTCATGGAAATGTATTGCCTTAAATAAAATAAGCTTAAAGTGGAGTCCATTACAGGCAATAATTCATGAACATGTACATTCTACTCCCATCATTTGGAGTGGCTAAACTTCTGTACTGATGGCAATGCATAGCCTTAAACCAGCTATGGAAGCAATGGAAGGTCTTGAATTCACACATTCCTTGCATCAAACATTTATTAATTTGGACTAATTTTAGTGGACTAATCTTAGTGGAGCTTTATGGGTGCATCCTGGTACTAGAAAATGTACCAAGGAGTACCACAATAAACTATGCAGACATTTTTAGTGTAGCAGTAGAATGGTGTGGTGCATGAACGTAAGAACTTCCTGAGTGTACCTCTCAATTGAGCTGATGGCTTAATTTGTGAACATAAGTTAGATCACTTTGAACTTATTGGGTCTATAGAATTTCTGGCCAGTATGAAGGTTTTGCAGAAGTCCCTTTTGTCAGGAGGAAGTTTGTGGCACTGCCCATTCTGACCCTGTGAAGTGTGAGTTGATTAGAGGGGAGAAGAGAGCTAAGAAAACCCGATGGAAAGGAAACCCAACTGGGAGTATCATTAATTCTTCTTTGATGTCTTTCCTGCATCATAGGAGCTTTTAAAGATTTCTCAAATGCTTTCTTATGTTGCATATCAAAATTCCCTTCTCTAGCCTGTCATTCTGCTCTTATCTGCTTGCAACAGAGTATAAAACAATTGCAGCAATAAACAGATAATGAGAAGAGGCTACTGAATGCCTCCAAGTTTTGTGGGAGAGGCACTCTCCTTATGCTTTTTTATCTCCTAGGCTGGGGACAGACATTCAAAAAGCCTGAGCCTGAATTGATTCAACATTGGCAGGTTAGTCTTACCTGGCTAGGCTAAACTGGTTTCTAACCACACAGACATCCCCTCTGGACTGAAAAAAATCAGGCACATGCCTGCAGTGGCTCAGGCTAGAAGCCGGAAATGCACTAGAGCAGCCCTCCCATTTCTTCCACAGTGCTGAGCTGGGGGGGTGTGGCCAGGCCCCGGCAGGATGCTATGATTAGGGAGGGGTTCCCCCTCCCCCCAGCAGGACAGCAGGGAATGTTTATCACCCATAACTTGGTGTTTATCAATCCATTATGAAAAAAAAGCTTCTCTCAATTAGTTCTAGCTCCTCTTAAACAGATTTTCCAAGGAAGGACATTACCAGATACCTGTTGAGTAGCTCCAAAAAACCTGTCTGCCTCTGTCCTCTCCCATAGCATGGACTGTAGCCAGTCTGTGGTCTGCTAGCTAATGCTAAGCAAGGTCTTTTTAAAGCAGAGGGGCAGGGGGAATAATCCTGGTTTAGCAGAGAGATGCCAGGGAGGTACCTGCAGTGTCTGCAGAAGCTCCAGTGAAGGAGCAGAGGGGAGGGGCCAGAGAGTCCCAGCCAGCCCAGAGAGCATGCTGGGGAGTCTGGTTAATCTTAAACCAGCAAAGGGTCTGGGACAGGCGTTTGCATAAACCGGTTTGAGCCAAATTAATTAAGTCTGATACTGCATTCAACCAGGTTTTCTCAAACTGGCTTCAGCCATTTTCAAGCTGGATTATATGCACTGAACACCTGTTCTGTTACAGGTTTAAGCCAGTTTCTGATCACTTAAATTGGTTTCTGTGTAGTGTCTATCCCTAGCCCTGGAGTCTAGAACTACCTTTATAGCTTCCAAGTTGCATGGCTCTGTGTAACCCATTTAATGAGATAATTTGCATATTTGGAAATGCATTGCATTCAGCTATACACTTGAGCTAAGGTTGGTATGGCCTGTTCCAAGTCATGGTGTGGGTAAGTAGGAATTGAAGAAAATTCCATAGCTCTGGTTTGATCAGTGCATGCTGGAGAGTTTCTGAAATTGCTTAGTAGATGGGTGGATGCTAGAGGATGTCTGCGAGGGCTTTGGTGGGTTGTTTGGGAAGGAAATAAGCTAGGGGGGAAGCAGGGAACTGGATCACCTCACCCATCACCTGCTTCTGCTTATTGTTTCTGTCCATGCTGCTACTTTATGGTGCTTAGGTGCTCTTTCCTTTGGATCCAGCAGGAATAGAGAAGGTAAAAGGAACTGCTTGGTTCCCCTACTCAGCAGATACCATAGCAAACCCAAGAGATGGTAGCATCACTGGGTCTTTATGCAACCAACATAGCTCGGTTGTAAGAATATGTAACAAGACACATTCATGTGTCGGGCCCTGATTGGGTGGACTGCGTGGATACCGTGAAATTAGCCCTACGCTGTGATTTTTAAGGGTCACGAGCCTGTACCAGAAAAATGCATGAAAGTGCAGATTTCCCTTTCCTAGCAGTGTTCCAGCCTGCAAGGAGAAACCCAGGCTTTCTCAGTTTTCCAGTCTGCAGGCAGCTGCTGGGGGTGTGGCCAGGATGCAGATAGGCAGCCAGATAAAGATAAGTGTATAGGGAATAGTGGGGGAAGGGGGTTTGGAGGGCCAGGGCTTGGGAACCGTTGGGGTGGGGAGTCGGTGTGTGTGTGTGCCTGCCATAGTTAGTGGAAAGCCAGGGCTAACAGACCTTAGCCTCACAATTTTTTTGCAGCAGCTGGTGACAGCAGCAGCACCATGGTGCTGCCATCCCACAGCTCCCCGGTGGCACTCGGCGTGCAGCCATTCAGTCACCACCACTCACAGCCAGAGCATGCACCAGCCCTGCAACAGCTGTGAATGAGAAAGGGGTGGGAGTTAGGTGGGGTTCAGCCCCCTCAATAATATTTCCCCCCCATCACTTATGGTGCCTGCTGCACATGTGGCACGTGCACAGGTAAAGTATAATTTTTCACAGAATATTCACAGAACTCTCGGGGACCCATTTGCCAAGATCAGTGGTAGTTCTGTGAATATTCCATGAAAAAATGATACTTTACCTGCACACATGCCATTAAGTTTCTACAAGAAATCTGCTATTTTCTAAGGGGGCCTTTTCATGTGTCATTTGAAATGTGTGGCCTTGGTGGTAGTTGCTGTTGAGCTTTGAATTTGGGAATAAGTTAGAATGGGCAGAGGTTCTTTTAAAACAATTGCCCTAATTAATGGAAATGATATATTTTGTTTGTTCTTTTGAGTAGGCAACCAGGATCTTTAATCATCTCATATGGTGCAGAGAGGGACCTGTAGAGCTTTATTTACAGTGCTGGATATTGAGGTAGGGGAATGTCTGGACTTCCCAGTTTACATCCTGTAGTTATTTTCAGAGCAGCTTTCTTAGCCTGGTTGACTTGCATCATAGGGCATTTTTACACATACACGCGCTGCTACCTGCTGGCCTGCTCAGGAGGAGGGAGAATAATCATAGTGTCCTGCTGGAACCTGGCCACACCCACCTCTGCTCTGCCCTGTGGAAGGCAAGGGAGGGCTGCTCTAGTGCCCCCTGGCTTCTAGCCTGAGCCACTGCAGGTATGTGCCTGCATTTCTGGGATGTCTGTCTGGCTACAAAACTGATTTAGCTGAGCCAGGTTAGACTAACCTGCGAAGATTAAATCAATTCAGGCTCAGGCTTTTTGAATGTCTGTCCTTACCTTAGATAAATATCAGACACTTTCAGACACTATTAGTACATTTAGAATTCAAATTTGCAAATTGTCTGAAATCAGAAGAAAGCTAAGCTACATAGATTTAATTAAAGCTAGTGCCAACATTTTGCAGAAATCGATTTCTGAGTAATGTACTCTGGTAATGTTTTTTCCCCTCAAATGGCTATTAAGCAGCAGTGTTTTTATATTGTTGTATAAGGGTAGCATAGGAAAATCAATAAAAAAGAATATTTTGTTTACTTTTCAAATACACTTTAAAAGTTGTATTTAAGTGCTTCAAGTTTTAACTAAATAGAAAATATGTTTATATTTTATGTTCACATACAAATACACTAGTATATAACTAGTAACTTAGTTCCTTCTACAAAGATGTGAATCTGGAACTTTTTTCTCTTTTACAGTTGGAAAAGTGTTACGAAAATGTTTATGGTTTTCTAGGACATGAATCTCTGTAAATTTACTTTTGTTGCACTTCTTATACATGAAGTATGTGGGGTTTTGTTTAAAAAACAGAATGACTCATTTCTGGAGTACAAGATCACAAACTAGAGAAAAATGTGTCAGGTTGCTGATCTGAACAGTTTCACCCATGCATGGAGTCTAGCTGTTTTTGATCATAGATACTACGCTAGGAAAAATGAAGGTGCATTGCAATTGGCCAGATGAGTCTGGTGACTCGCCTCTGAACATCCCAGACAAATACACTCTAGCTCAAGTGACGAAGTGGCTGCTTTTAAACATCACATGTTCAAAATATCAAAATATGTGAAAATGTAATTTCTGCAAAATTAGTCATGCAGTTGCCAATTTAAACTTGCATCAGAGGTGGCTTTGTGATTTATTTTTCATCTGTTCTTTCCAACATCAGTGATTACATTTATTAAGTGATCTTTTTAACAATTTTTCATATTCTTTGAAAGCCTTCTGGGTCTTGGCATTTCTAAAATAAATTACAAAGATTGTGACTACCAAAAGAGATGAGTAATAATACTCAATATTACTAAGCAAAGTAACATCATCACCAGGAATTAATATCTCCTAAAGTTTTAGAGAGAGAGATAATGTGGAGGCTGTTAATTGTATATCAATGGCCCATCCTTAAGAGAGCTTTCTAGTGCCTCTGGAGCATATGCATATATACACATCTTGTTGTATGATTTTGTGCCATACATTACTTTATTTCTAAAACTGATGCCTGCGCTATGTCCCTAACTTACTGTTGACAGCACCTGGGCAGCAGGAGCTCCACAGACGCTCTGGCCAGAAACTAGAGCATCTCTCCAGAGGACTGACTCCCATGCTGGCTCCAAGTGATGGTTATCAATTAAAAAAGAACATGAAAAGTGAAAAACAAAATCTTTCCATCGTGTTTGGGAAATATTGCACGAGAGGTCTGAAGTAAGAATACTCTCTGTTTAATCATACATACTTCCTCTCTAGGATAATAATATTAGAGCAATCTTAGAAACTCAATGAATTTTCTTGATCCTGTGCAACCTATGGCTAAAGTAGGGAAAAAAAGAAGGTACTTTCTGGATATCTTTTTCTATACTCTTCATATAATTTTGGAATTTGCCCCACACCAATGTAGAAATTGCAGTGTCTGAGTTGTAGGTTAGTATAGTAGCATACAACAGAAAAAGCTTTATCTTATAGGTAAATGTTGTGGACAGATTTCAGTTTAAGCCATGTAACTGTGATGCTATTTCCTAATAAGTCGTGATGAACTCTTGAATCTTAACTTTAATTTTTCTGCAGATTCTGTTCTAGAATAATTTTGGCTATTACACTGTCATTTAATTTTTCTTTTTAATTATGGATTTTCCAACAATAAAAAAGGACTGTAGTGAGGTGTATGTATAATGAAACAAATATATTTTTAGGGTCATCTAAATATAAATTCTTTTCTGTGGATGTACAAACAGCTGTCTATAAAATTTATGTTGCTTTACAAATTCTGTGCAGACTCAGGTTTGACATATGAACTCTTGAAGTAAAAGATCTTTGACTGTAGCTACAAGTTACAAACTACAACTGTTTGAATCCACGTTGATTTTCATGGATTTCATAGACCTTGGGGATGGAAGGGACTTCATAAGGTCATCGGGTCCAGCCCCCTGCCCAAGAGGCAGGAAGTCAGCTATGCTCAAAGGATCCCAGCAAGATAAGCATCCAAATGTTTCTTGGAAATGTCCAGAGTAGGTGCTTGCATCACCTCTGGGGGGAGTTTGTTCCAGGCCTTTGGTGCTTGGATAGTAAAGAAGTTTTTCCTTATGTCTAGCCTAAAACAGTCTTGTAGGAGTTTGTGACTGTTGGACTTTGTCATCCCCCAGGGTGCTCTGGTGAAGAGGTGTTCCCCCAGATCCTGATGCATACCCCTTATATACTTATAGGCTGCCATCAGGTCACCCCTGAGCCTGCGCTTCTCCAGGCTGAAGAGTCCCATAGCTCGTAGCCTCTCTTCATAAGGCCTGTTCTGTTCCCCTCTGATCATGCATGAGGCTCTCCTCTGGACTCTTTCAAGCTTCTCCCTGTCCTTCCTAAATTATGGAGCCCAGAATTGGATGTAGTACTCCAGCTGCAGCCTCACCAAGGCTGAGTACAGTGGGAGAATGACATCCTGGGTCTTGTTCAAGATGCATCGGTAGATGCAAGCCAGAGTTTTGTTCGCTTTGCCAAAGCACGTAGAATTGTACAGATTCTGCATATACCTAGCATATTGCAAATGTAAGACCAAGTACAGAAATTAAAGAGATCTTCAGTTATCTTTCAGAACTTCAAATTTGAACTAACTCCCTGCTCCCCCGATTTACTTTTTTTGGTTTGAGGTTCAACAGTAGGTGCCACCTCTCTTCATGATCTGCATGACTTTCATGTAGGCTGGTTTTTAAGTTTTCTCTCCTTCCAATTCATTGTCTGATACAAGTTACAATCAGTAGCTTTATTAATATTTCTAAGACTTATTGCATGTATACTCTTCACTAGTTCTATGAATTAAAATAATAGCTCATTTGCCATATTATTTTTACCAAAATTAATTTTTCCTTTCATATCTTTTTGCTTAATATAGTTCAATGCTTAGGTCTTAGTGGGCGTGCATTAAGCATCTCATGTAGACAGTAGACTAATTCTAGTTCACAATAAAATTAGTCAACTGCACATTAAACATCTCAAAAAGACCATGCGCCACTGCTACTGCACATTAGCTCCAGCTACTGCACATTTATGTAGTACCTCATATTGGAGATACTAAATGCACAGTAACAACAGTGCATTAATGCATGTGTAGACATGCCCAGTGGGTGTGTCTACATGTGGAATGAATGCATGCAGTAAACTCCAAAGCAGTTCAAGCCAGAGTTTGCTGCTCCTGGCCACATCATCTACATGTGCTCCCAGGACAGCAGCAATATGAGCCATAGGAGAGAAACCCCAAGCTGACAGGAAACATGCGGGGGTCAGCCCTGGGCATCAGGTGGCAGAGGGCCTGGCAGGAGCTGGGGGTGTGGCCCCCTGGCTGCGTGAGTTGACTAAGTTCAATTTTGCACCCAGCAGTCACAGTCTACATGTGTGTTTAATCACACTTAATGACTGTGCTATAAGATAGTCCTTGTACCCAACACTACCATTTTATGATGGAGTTAATTAATTTACTGCACCGTACTACTGGTACATGTATAGATTATGATGCTTTACTGTTGAGCTAATTAGCCTACTCTGTGGTAAAGTGCACTTACAGATGCAGCCAGTATTTACTGTAAATATGAAGGTATAAAGGTGTGATTAATTGGGGATTTCATAGTGTAGCTGACAATTTGTTAATATGAATCTAAAGATATTAATTGATATCTGGTTTAGATTTCTGTAGCACCAAACAATCCTGAATATCTTCAGAAATTGCACACATTAATATGCAAATAATATATAAATCATTACAACCCCATCACTTGACTATGAAGTAAATGAAGCAGTGTGACATCTGTCTCCATAGCTGCACATCTGCATATTTTAGAACAGGATATGAAAAAAACAACTGGATCTAGTGGACAAAAAGGCAGACAGGATGCAATTATGAATTATCTTGTCAGTTCCCTGTTCCAAATATCCGAGGATCAGAATTGATCTTGGATATATACAAGTGTTAAAAAGATGGAAAGAAGTTTCAGGAAACAGACTACTCATTTCTAAAAAGGAAGCAATGAGTGAAGAAGGTTTCTGGGAGCACAAGCAGATTGTGTTTAGGGAGAAGGAGGGGCAAAAATATTTCAACTCCTCATTCCTCACTGTCCCAGGACCTTTCCTTCCATGACTCAGAAAGAGGGAGGCAAGTCTAGCAGTTCTTGCTCCTACTTCTAAGCTTCACTCTGAGCAAGAGAGCAAAGATCATTCCAGTTTTTCCTGCCAGTAAAACTGGCTTCTTAACTAATTAGTCTGGGGAAGTCTTACATAAGAATGAGTCCAGGATGGGTGGATAACAAAACATGACTAATTTGTGGGGTAAGAGGAGTGGAGTGGAGGTGGTAAAGGAGAGAAATGAGTATAAACAGGAGATTACTTTGTATAACTAGTAAGTATTGGGAACATACCTACATTCTAAGTAATTTTTGAATGTCCTACAGCATTCTGTGGGACCAGCTCAGTAAAGAACAGATGGTGAGTGGGAGTACATGCAGTTAAAACACATTATATTTTAATTTTTAATGTTAAAAATAA
The DNA here is from genome assembly GCF_001723915.1 of Gavialis gangeticus. Taxonomy (NCBI): domain Eukaryota; kingdom Metazoa; phylum Chordata; order Crocodylia; family Gavialidae; genus Gavialis; species Gavialis gangeticus. The sequence goes on along the minus strand of NW_017729004.1, from coordinate 46,861,201 downwards.
AATGCAATATTTGTATGTATCCTTAGTTGGTATTTGTGTATCCTTTCATGATGTGTTGTTGGGCACTTGTTTTTCTGAGTGATCAAATTGAGCTAACCTTTGCGGCCTATGTCAACAGGAGAGCTAACTGTATTAAACTCAAATGGCTGCCTCATGTTTGGCAAAAACTATGTGCTGCTTTGGAGGAAGAGAACATTTTTAAAATTTGTATCCCTTTTTCCACTACTAAGGAAGAAGGGGAAAAAAAGAATAGGATATAAGAGTTTCCAAGAAAGTTTTGTCTGTTCAGGAACCTGAGGATTTGGAGATGTAGTGTGGCACACATAGCTGTCTCCCATCATGAAATCCTCTGGAATGCATATCTGAGGAAAAGGAAAACAGTGTGGGGGGAGTCTTGAGGATGTATCTTTGGTGTGTGTATTCCATATTTTGTCACATACTTGTAGCAGCAGCTAAATTTTGTGAAAATAATTTTTAAAAAAACAAAACAAAACAAAAACTACTCTAAGCTGTCTGCTTTCCTCAAACCTACCTTTTTGTTGCACAGAGGCTGGTATATAATATTTTCCAATGGAGTGGAAATCTAATTTGGGCCATCTATAAACAAGTTTTTATAAAATTAAGAAAAAGTTGAAGATCAGCTTGAATAAGTCTAGGGAGCAGTGATGAAGGATTGACAGTGCTTGTCACAAGTTGGTGTGATGAGTTATTTCTAGAAATACAAGAAACATTTTGTGGTTGAAATCACCAAAGCAGGTTTTGATTATTTAATTTTGATGGATGAAGTTACTGTCCCTTTCTGAAATGTGCTTATCTGAGAACACGGATTTGAGATGAACAGAATGTGTATATTGACCTTTTTATGTTTCTGTATTTTTCTGGCGCAGGAAATAAATCAACAAGAACCTAGCATGAAATCTTGAATTGGTAAGCAAGGATTTATTAAAATTTGGGTTGGACACCTGGCTGTAGCAATATAAATGCTCCTTGCTTTTACCAATTATTTTTAAGAGTATTCCTGAAGAGAATTCCTGATACTGTACCTTTTTGATTGTATGTTTTCTTTGTCAAAGCAAACTGCTTTTGATATGACAACAGGTTCAGGTTTTCAATTAAGTGTTTCCTATCAGCAAGAATTGGACATCTTTTTTCCTTCAGGAAAGTCTTACTTAGCTGTACCTAGTCTTGTTTTCTTTGGTAGTACCTGTGCCAGAAACACTGGTTGCTGGTCTATTTAATTTAAAGTGCGTACTTTTGATAGGTGGGCTCCTGTCATGCTGCTGTTAGGTGCTGAGTATTATGTATTGTGTAATGCACTCTTGCCAGAAGGTAGTAGTATTCTGTGCTGTGTTTGTCCCCTGTTGCTGCCAGCTGCCTTGCTTGAAAACATTCAGTTAAGCCCTTTTTGTTTTGTCTGATCTCACTGGGACAAATAAACCCTTCAGTGCACAAAAGCTATAATGGAACTCTAAACGGAACAAAGTTTGGATAACACTGATTTATAGCATGGCGGTCCAACGTTTGTCCCATTTGAGATTCTACTATAATTTCATCAAATTGAGGGGAGAATTTGACTGAGATTTTTATTCTCCTGCCAACCTCTTCCTGTTGTTTCTTCTGCTGTTCTCAATTCTATCTTAGTTTTCCTCTGCACTTTGTCCCCTTTGGGGACTTCATAGCTAATCACCAAAGACTAAGCCCTTTTTTGGTTTTACACAATCAAAATGGCTGCCCTGTTGCACTCCAATCTCACTAGGACAAACAAAAATCTGTATTATACTAATCTGATGACAAGCATAGGATGCCAGTGACCAGGATATTTCCAGTGCTGCATTCTGAAATTCAAGTACCAAGTGCTGCAAAGAGGGGAGCCTTACATTGCCTGAAGAGCCCAGACCAGAGACTTTCCCACAGGATGGTTAGTGTGGCTGCCCTCCATGGTTGGAACCTTGGGCCACATTGAAGAATTAGATGTGGTCAGGCTGTCGTCTTGGGACTTCTAGTTTGAGTGGTACATCTTCTGTGTGAAAGTCAATCAGTTCATTGAGGCCAACCAGAAACATGCAGACCTACTGATTCTCATTGGTTCACAGACTTCTGATATTGTTTGCTTACTCATGTCTCTGGCCAACTCCCATGGCAAGTCTTAAAATACCCTGCTGAAAAATCACTTTGTGCTGACTCCATCTAGAATGTTGAGATGGTTCTGGTTCCAGTTCCAGTACAATCAGCTTCCAGGTATAGGGACTGTAGCAAACATAGCTGAGTTGTCGCCTGTCCAAGAATTGTAATTGTGGTACCAGCATTAGGACCTTACTGAGCAATCAACTTATGGAGTTTGAGATGAAGTCTTACAACCCAGACTCCTTAAGCACAACTTAACATTAATCATTGGTCAAGAAAATGCACGTAGTCACAAGACTGCATCTCTCCATTCACAGGAGATACAAACATTGTCTGTGAAATGATGTCAGCTGAAACTCACCAAGTATAATTCAAAGGGAGTTCTCCAAGGAAATCACCAATGGTGCACAAGAAAAATGCATTTTTTCATCCTAGGGAAGCTTCTCTAGCTGCGGTGGGAACCATAAACTCATGCCATTTCTGTGATGCCAAATGCCATCACTGCAAGCAAAAGACAGTTTGAACATGTACTTCATCAGAAATTCAAGCCAGCTGGAAAGAAAGTAATAAATGAGGATATGCCTCTGGGCGCCATAAATACTGTTGCTACTCCAAATGGAATTTCAGCACATGTATTGCTCAGAGGTGCCTGTGCTACTGGGCTTATCTACAGTGCTCCTACAAATGATCTACACTAAAACCATACCTCCAGGTATTCCATGTATCATGGAGGTAAACATAAGATCTAAGTTTGCCTTAATTTTAGAAGACGTATGAATTGCTATGGACTCAAAATCATCCTCCTATTGTTCCATGCACTGCAAAATTTGTAGACTGTAACAAGCAGATGGTTGACTTGGAGAGATTATTACATCAGTGATTACTAGAGCAGCATTTTTCAACCTGTGGGTTGTGACCAAAAAGTGGGTTGCAAGAATATATGAAAGGGTCACGAACAAACTAAAAAAATGGATTGACAAGCTTTAAAAATGGATTCTCCTTTAAAGGAGAAAAATGTGGGGAAGCAGTGTCATTTCCCTTGCAGGCTGGAAGAGTTCCAGCCTGCAAGAGGCTGCTTGGGGGACCCCTCCCCCCACAAACATCTGCCCCCCCTGCTCCTCACACTTGGGGGGCTGGGGGTGGGGGGCAGCGGGTTGGGAGTGAGAGGCACAAGTAGGACCACAGGGCTGTTTTCTACTTAAACTATTCACTGGGTTGGGACTGGCCATTAATGTTTACAGATGGGTCCTGGTACAAAAAAGGTTGAGAATCACTATACTAGAGGAAAGATTGAGGGTGTCTTCTATCTCATTTGCTGAAGAGCCAAACTTGCTGGTGGAGAAAGGCTCAAGCCACTGGCTTCAAGTTGATAGGAATATACCACATTGTGATTAGACTGTAGTCTAAATATCCTAAAAGAAATCAGCAAAGTTCTTGAAGAAAGGCTACATATATACAAAGGACCATGAGTTTCATTTGTTGCAGCCAAGTGTGGCATTGGTTTTTTTTTTTTTTTTTTGAATGAGGACTCGTCATGTTCCATTTGCCTTCATCCAAAGATTGATGCAGAGATTGGTTGCCTTTTAGAACAAGGACTCCTTGAAGCTACAGGACTGCTGTCGTACCACACAAAGACTATTAGCAGGCAAGACACTTTGCAGACATGTCAAACATATGTGATATGTAAGTTCCAGATGATATACTGTCTACAGATTCAGAGGACATCACACTGCTAACAGGACCAGTTCTTATGGTCCAATAGTTTAGACAGGTCTGGAACATTCTCCAGCTGCCAAAGCAACTCCCAAAGAGCCAAAAGAGCCCACTGTGATTTCATATGGAACAACTCCAACCCCTGACTTTGGTCATCCAAGGCAAATCACCATCCTGCAGAGTATTTAAAGGTCTGTGTTATCTAAGGGGAAGGATGTCATATACTGAGTGTTTGTATGAGTTATCCACTTTTGCCAGGAGGTGGCATTATTCAGTATTGTATTGATCTCTTATTGCTGCTTGCTGTTTTTTATTAAAAACATGGTGCTGAGCCCTTTTTAATCTGATATAAAAACAGATGGTTGCCCTGTTGTTTTCAGTCTAACCTTACAGGGACAAATATACTCTAAATTGCGCAAAAGCTATAAGTTTTTAATGCAGGTCTAACCTGAACATAGCTTGGATGACCCTAATTAATAGTATAGTGGGACAATGTGTGTGTCACTGAAATTATCATATCAGTACTGGTTTGTCTACTGCTCTTGCTAAAACGGTATAATACGATGCACAATAAAAATATAATGACATCTATATAATATACAGTTTTTGCTAAAAAGCACACAATAGGATTATCCATTCTACCAGTTAACAAAAAAAATTAAAACCGAACATAGTATATGATAATACAAAAAATCTGCGGAGAGAAGCCAAATTATTTTCCTTCATTAGCCCAGTATCTAAAATTTTCCATTAACGAAGAGATCCATTTGCCTCTTATTTCTTCAAATGACTAATAAGACCACAAATAGTAATTTAAAACGTGCATCCCATTTTTTTCCACAAGAACATATTCTGAATGAATATGGGGTCTGAAACCACCTGCCCACAACAGTGGCAGATCTCATTAGAGTGAATCTCAGTCTAGTAATGGCCTCTCATTGTTTGTAGTTTTCAGATAAGTAGGTTGTTAGCCAAAGCAGTGCTTTATTTATCTCAAAAAGGGGAAGTTTGAGAGACTCACTGCCAGCATCTGGATCTGTTTGTGTGCTGGCATCTTTAACAGTTAAATTTGTGTCTTGTTTTAAATATGGGGGAAATATTGGGCGAGTGACTAGGGAGTACGTTTCCCAGGCTATTTGTCTGAAGAAGAATATGCTTGTAGCAGAAGTTCTGCAATACAGTCATAATATAGATAATAGTTTAATAGAGAGAGTGCCTCCTAGATGGTGGAAAATCCAAGGATGGGGTAAAAGGGGGTGTGCATCTTGAGCTTATTGCCTGGTCAGTGTGAGCTTGAGGTCTGAGGGAGCAGTGAGCTCTGAGCTTACCACCTGATTGGGATAGGTGCTGGCACCAGCTCCTGCTTTGGCATAGGTCTAGAGCCTATGGAGTGAAGCTGCTGCTATTCACCCTTCCCCTCCCTGCTGAATTTGGTATCAGAGGAAAGGAGGGGACAAGGGGCAGCAGCAGAGCTCACCCTTTGGACTCCAGACCTGTACAAAAGCAGAGACTCCAGGCAGACCCCATATTGAGAACTCACATGAGAACAGCCAAAGGAGCTGATATTATTTAGCCTGTCAAACAAGGATTTAATTGGGAAAGGACGGCCTTTTCAATGGCATAAATAGGGCAGGAAGAATGGAGCAACCACCCCTGGTGTGACTTTGGAGAAGGGGGATTAAAAAAAAAAAAGGCTGCTCTGGCAGCCATGCAATTGCCACTGCCCCTGTGCCCAGGGTGCCCAGCTGCACCCCTATGCTACCAGGCTTCTGAATGCTGAAAGAACCATTATTGTAAAAGGAAAAAACACACAAGGCTTGTTTTCCTCTAGTTCTTAAGTTTCAATGTGCTAATTCCAGCTAAGTTTTTTTTTTTTTTTTTTTATGTGAAAATGGATTCCAAGGTATCTAAAAGAAGACACAACCTCTAATTTCTTTTCCTGTTTAAAAAAAAAAAAAGGAAAGAAGAAAAACCTCATTTCTTCTTTTCATTTCCAAAAACAAATACCTTGAATTTAACTGTGCTAATTTCCAAGCTATCAAAGACACAACAATTCTGAAAAGCAACTAATAACCTTTGGAGGCCTACTTGGGATTGTAATATTAATAATGAGTCATCTGCATAAAGCAAGATGCGGACCAGCTTAATTAATGTCATGGGTGTGTGGAATTGATCCCCTATGAGCACCTGTTTTACCATTCAAGAATAACAAGGTAGCAGAGCAAGTAATTATCCTTGTCATATCCCTGTCTTATTTGGGATAACTATAAGTCACTACCAATCCCATGATGTACCCTTGATGCTGTTTTTCAGTAGTAAGTACTAATGAATAGTATGAGAGCTTTATCTATTGATCCTGTTGTCAGTTCATTTCATAATTTTAATCTGTCTATGAAGTAAAAAACTCCCTTTAGATCTATGAAGACTACACCCAAATTATTGCTGGGGGGGTGGCTTTTTTATTATTTAGATGCCAAATAGTGCAACAGTAAGCAATGTTCCATGGAAGAAAAGCCTTTTCTGAAACAGCCTACTCATCTCCCAAAATAGTATTATCAGAAATCCACGTGTAAAGATGAAGAAGTAAATGTGTGCCAAATATTTTGTCTGGAATAATCCCATTAAACTGAGGGTGAAATTTGGCCTATTCTCTTATCAACCTCTTTTTTGTTTCTTTTTTTTCCATATGTTAACCAGTTTTTCTCTGTACTTTGTCTCTTTTATGGACTTCAAGGCTAGTCAGCAAAGGTTAAAAAAGTTAAAGTACAGACATCAGAGCAAAGACTTATTAGTATTCAGCCCATTTTTTCACCTGGTCACTTAAATTTTTAGTGCTTTCTTCTCATGGTACCTGCTGTACTGTTTCTGTCTTACTTGAAGTACAGTGCCCTTTAAATCGATCTGATTTAATTGTCAGAGAACCTAACCATTAATAAAATGTACTTCATGAGTAAAATGACAGACTGCCTGTCAAAATTATGTTTTAAAACATACTACGTCCTTTTTTTGTTTATTTACCTGTCAGGACCTGGGTTCAGGTTTCTATTTTTCCTGCAAGACTTGATGCTATCAATAAAACCTAAAGTCTTGCAAGGAACATATCTCCTTGTGCTGCTCCAAGTGTGAGCAATGGAATCAACTCCTGATGAAGAAACAGAAAAGCAGAATCCTAAACCTGAAAATAGGCAGGAATCAACTCCTGGAGAAACGCTGGGTACTAAATCTGAGACTGGGCAAGAAATAACTCCTGCTGAAAGAACACAGGAATCTAAACCTAAGAGGGGGAAGGTAAAACAGCCAGATGTTTCTCTTCACTTTTAAAGTTTGTTGGGTTTTTTAAATTAAAATATAGCATAATATTTTATTAGTAATACTAAAGATTTAGAATAGTTCTTTTTTTAGGATGTACTTTAGGAAATCATTTAGGTTTACTCAATGTCCTACATTTGTAAAGTTTATTTTCACAGGGTGACTATTTCCACCCTATTTCCAAAGTGACTGTTTGAGGGTCCTACGGTAGATGCTATACAAACCCACGTAGCCTTAAGGGGGAAAATTAGGCAGTGAGTATTTCTATATTCACCTATGATTTTAGCAGGAGAGAGGGGTGGGGAGTGCAGAGGAGGGAGGTGTTGGATGGAATAAATGGATCTATTTTTACGCCTAAAGAGAAAAATGGCTTATTTGGTCTGGGCATCACTCTATCACTGATGGTTTCTCTTTCTCACAGGAGTGCATATTGACTTCTCTACAATAGTGTACATTTTCTATAGAGAGAAATGCTCTCCAGAGCACTAATGTGGTTCAGGAAGAAGGGAGGGAGGATACGTATGCCATAGCCCTCAGGTAAATCTGGATGTGAAATAGTTCTCCTATCCCATTAATTGTTTTGACATTTGAAAAAATGTCTGTGGTGCAGTGGGATGAACATCTAAGACCTTTTCAGGTTTCTCTTTCCTCCCCCATGCCTTCACCCCCAAATTGAGAGAGAGAGAGACTTACACATACAAATGCACCCCAGAATAGAAAACAGACTAACAATATTAGACCCCTCACTTTACAGCTGGTTCTCTTTCACTATCCTACAAGAGTACCCAGACCACTTGGCCATTTCCTAGTTTTCCATTCTTTTCCCAATAACTCCTTTCTTCAGGAGATGCTCTACTTATTCATGCAAAAAGTACTTGAATCCACCTCCTACTTGGTAGGAAAGTGTCCTAGCCATTGACCTAAGGTGTCTGTATATCTTTGTTCTGTATTAGGCAGAACACAGACTTGAAAAATGGGTATCCTAAACTTGGCTAATTTGGATGGATACTTCCGTCTGACTTCATCCAGAAAACTTATCCTGGACCTGAAAAACCTTTCCTAAAGAAAATGTTGAAGCTGGTCTTGTAAAAGAAACCCACCTTGTGTGTTGATGAACTGACATTTTTTAGGGGGAAAAAATCCTCTGTCAAAACTTCCTGATAAGCTGTTCCCTCAAGTGCTTGTAAAAGTGAGACAGAGCTCACTAGTAAAGGGAACATTTAAATAATACAACAAGAAACTTTAGCAAGGAAATTTAAAATTTCTGAAAGTAATAATGTAAAAGCTCTAGGGTTTTGTTCAGCAAAATACTTTTAATCAGAAAACAGTAATATTTATGATGTACTTTTTTTCTTGTTAAGCTTTTGTCTTCACTATGGAGAGAGAGAAACAAAAGATGTAGTAGCAACTGTAAACACCAAGGACATTTGCAACTATATTTAGTCTGTAATTAAAAAACTAAGCAGCATTATATTAATGTCAAATTGCGAAGGAAAAGCTTTGTTTTAAAAAATTACTTTGCAAATGAAAAGATGTTGTCAACCTTTTTTCTCTTTTGCTGTGTTTTCCGCTTGATAAATTGTAAATACTTTTGATCAGATACTTGATGGTCACTATAACTTTATCCCAACATTTGAACTGTGAGGAAATACTATAATTTCTGTTTTAGCAATATATCTTTTCCTCGAGCTAATATTCTTATGTTTTAAGACTTGACGCATACAGTACAGTACATAATTATTATTATTTAGTCATTATTGTAACATTTTTTGCCAACCAGTTTTCTTTATTTTAGTGTGCATAGCATTTAAAGCTTCCTCCAGCTCTGTAATGTGGACAGTTTCCACCCTAACTTCTCCTGCAGTAACCTCACAAATGCTTGTGCCAGTGTTAGTTCCTGGCTACAGTAGTTCATATAGCATCCTGCTCCACAGTGTACACATATATAGTAGTGCTGACTACATTAGTATGTTTGATGAATGAGCGGCTGTGATCATGTTATGTGTATCCTATATTCTTTTTACTAGTTATAAAGTGGCAATTGACATTGTGTTGGCCCTCTTGGACATTTAGGTTAAGTGCAGACATTCAAAAAGACCCTGGCACTCTGACATATTGTGCTTTGCTCAAAGCACTGTAAGTTAGAGCAGGACCCAACTGAACAAATGTTTGCTCTTGTGGGAGGGGAAGACTCGGAGCCTGGCCGCACTGACCACTGGGGGGCATCCTGCATGCCTTCTGGGAGGCTGCCAGAGCAGCCCCTCTCCCCAACCCAGCTCCCTGCCAGCTGGCAACTGTCAGCAGTGCCAGGGAGGAGGATGAAGGGGGGGAATGGAGCTCCCCTGCTGCAAGGATCCCTCCACATTTTGCTGGCTGTGGTCTGGGAGGGAGCAGGCTTGGGGGGGGGGGGGGTCCCTCCCACCACCAGCCTCTTGACAGATGTAACACCAAGGAGCTGGGGCTGCTGCAGGGGAAGGGCTTCGGAGTCTGTCCAGACAGAAACCCCATCCAGGCAACCCAGGGGCTAGTACACATCTATTCAGGGTTAATGTAGAGCAGGATCCACCATTTTTAAAGTGCTTTATGTGCCATGGGCATAGGTTGTAGCTGTGTTTGGTTTAAGGCCATAGACAAAACAAGGTTCTTTGGGTAAATCTGATATCTTTTATTAGACCAACTCAAATAGTTGGAAAAATTCTTCTTCAGAAGCTTTCAAGTATAAATACTAGGCCTTGGTAGCTGATTTGATTCGGAGGAGATCCGGCCCAATTCGGGGACCAAATCTCTGAATCCAAATTGAATCGGGAGACCAATTAAAAGTTCCAAATCTATTCAAAGCATCAAATAGATTTGGAAAAGCTTCAGAAAAGCTTCAGCCACTTTGCAGATTCAGCCATAAAAAGGCAGCTGACACAGCTGCCTTCAGCTGGTAAGTCTGTTGGGGTTCGGGGTGGGGAGGTGGGGAGGAGCATGGGATTGAGGCTGGGGTTGGGACAAACTGCCCAGCTGGGGTGGGGAGTGCATTTCTTGGGGATGAGGGAGGGCAGGATGTAGGTGCGACAGCACTGGGAGTGGGGGTTCTGCCACAAGTGCCCAGAAACCCCAATCACTGCTGCTGTAGCTGGTGAGTGCAGGGCTTTTTTCTTTTTCCCAAGTGCCAGGACTAGGTTGGGGCTGGGTTGGAGCTGGGGCCGGTGGGCAGGGGAGCCATGGTGGCTTCTGCTGTTGCTTCCCCTACCCAGGGAGAGGCAGGCACAGCCAGAGGAGCCACCAGAGACCCTGCAGCTGCCCAGCTATGCCTGCCTCTTTGCAGCCAATCTGAATCACTGAATTGGCACTGAATCTTCTGAAGCTGATTTGGCCAGATCGATTCAGGACAGTGATCTGAATCTCTTAATTGAATCGCTGTCCTCTGAATCAGCTGATTCAGAGGACTACACCCATGTCCTGTGCCCCCACATCAGTTGCCAAGTGGTGGCAGGGCAGAACCCCTGCTCCCAGTGCTGATGTGGGTGCAGCAACGCTGGGAGTGGGAGCTATGCCCTGCTGCCACCCGGAGTGAGCCATGCCTGCATCGCACCTCTTCCCCCCACACCAGCTGGGCAAATGGCAGCAGGGCATAACCCCCATGGCTCCCCATGCCAGGGCACAGGCAGGCACAGCTGGAGGAGCTGAGGGAGAGCCACCATGGCTACCCTGCTTTGCCCCATCCCCTGTCTAGCTCCAGCCTCCTGGTACTTTAAAAAAAGAAAAAGTCCCACACTTACCAGGTCTGGCAGCAGTCATCAGGGCCTCTGGGAGCTCATGGCAGAGCCCCATCCATGGGGCCTAGCCCTTCCTATTATCAGGCTATTGTAGCGTAGCCCTTCCTGTTGTCAGGCTTAGGAAGCAACTGCAGTGTGCACATATAAAGATGTGTCATGAACATCTGTTCTATTATGGCTGTAAAGCATTTTCTGCATGCTTAAATCACATTAAGTGTAATGTCTGTACCAACCCTCAATCTTTAACAGACCGGGACTTTGATTCTATTTAAGCCCTCCTGTATGAGTCTTGACATAGCTGCTTGCTTTGCTGTGACACTCCCCATTGCTATGCAAAGGTGACAGAACACTTACTTTGATCAGTGAGACACACACATACTGCCTTAAGAGTACTGACCTCTGTATAGCACTTTTAAATACTAGATAACATTCCTTTTTTCTGATGTAAATTTTAGGATGTCCTGCTGTTATCACTGCATCTGTAATACCTCATTTACCACAAGCCTATCTGTGTCATGGTTTTAAATAAAATTATGAGTCAATGAAAAAATATTACTAACATGTCACAGCCTATATAAGAATTTTATTTTTTGTTCCTTGACTTTCTAAATCAGAATTATTTTGAATATTTATCTGTCTTCAAAGCTCTTTTTTTGTTCTTACTGCCACAAATTCATCCAAAAGAGAAATAAATAATTATTAATCTTATTTGAATTTTTTTAAGTAAAAGTTCATAATTCTAAGAAGCTATTATAAAGATTGGATATTTATTATTTAAATGTTTACATTAAACATTAAAATTATTTGATGTAACATTTAAATAAAAATATCTAAATCTTTGATACTTGTAACATTCTCAGAAAGCTTGTGTGGTTCAACGATACACCAAGTGAACTCAGACCAAATAACAGATCTTAATGATCAATCAGAGGTATGAAAGTGGGAGATACTTATTTAGCTTGTTCTGTTTAAAAGGATTTTTTTAAGCTTCCTTAATTTCTTTTCTTTTCTTTTTTTACTGTCATTACATGCTGAACATCCCTGATGAACAGGGACTATTAATAAAGTTTTGAGTACCAGGTGCTAAAAATATAACTTGGAAAATTGCAGATGGTTACCAGCATTAAAATCAGTTTCAAAACCATAGTAATATTGTTTGTTCTTGCCACTTGCCTGTCAGCAAGTTACTTTTGTTTCCATGGCAAAGCAGAATTTTTGGTATTTCTTATATGCCAAAAATCTTGAATATTACAGAGACTCGGCCTGACCAATTACCACTTGATATGAACAAAGAATAAAGAAAGATTAACTGAAAGTTATGTCCAGTACTCTGCCTCTTGGCATACAGCAAATCAGGCAGTTGCAGTCTCATTTCAGGCATTTTTATTAAAATGTTTAACCTAATTTAGTAGTTGATTTAAATTGCATGAACAAATCCTGAATATGTGTACAGATAGGGGAAAGGCAAGTATTTTTGTGGGTGATATCTCTTATTGAGCCAACAGCAAAACTGTGATAAAGTTTAAACAAGCTTTTGAATGAAGACATTCTGCATCAGCATTGTGGATTCTTGAGCAACCCACTATTTCAAGGAAATTCAGGAATTGAGCCCCTAAATCTAGATGATAATTTAGGAAGTTAGGTATACATAGTATATTACACATTTTGACATTACAGTTCTTAAGAAGGAAAAAATCCTTCTTAAGAATTGGAAGGAGAACATAAAATAATTCCTTTATAGAAAAATAAGTGTTCCTAGCAATTTCATTTCCCCATAAAATTAATTTACTAATGACTGTATTTTCTGAAACCATGTTAGCTGTATTACTTTTCCAGGCTTGCTTAAATAAAGGGCAAGTTCTTCTGTTGGTGCTTGGTGTGACGTAAAGAAAAATTAAAGAGTCATTTATAAACACCAAAGAATGCAATTAGTGTTAACAATGCAAAATGCTCATCTTATGCTTTTTAAAATATTTCTACCTTTTTAGGAATGTTAAGAGGCAAACGTCCATTGTATTCTGGAAACTAAGCACTTGCATTGTATAAAGATGTGTGTGTAGTTCTTGAACTTTTAAAATAATGTTTGGTTTATGAGCTTTTCAGCTTGAGGCAGAGCAGATTGTGCTTTATAATAGAAAAGTAAACATGAGTTACAATCTGTGATTTCATTAGGCATCTGCACTAACTGCAAGTTTTTTCTGTCGCATCAGTATGAATGCCATTCATTTTTCAACATTAATATTCAAAGACGTGCAAAAGATATATGGACAACAGGGTGTCTGTGTTTGGTGTCATTTTTATAATGATTTACTACCCCACTGCTTCATTTTTTTTAAAAATCTTTAATCTGAATATGACACTTCTGAAAAATGTGAGATTAATTGCCTGAGAAACTGAAGTTTTTTATCTATAGGACAGACCTAGTAAAGGCAGTGGCAGTCCAAGCATTATGCAGATGATAGTGACTTGGATCACTCGTCTCCTGGTTTGTATTTGTACTCAGAGCCCAGAAAAGAGAGTGGCCAGAGATGAACACCAGCCTCTATGGTAGGTACAGACGGTCAAGAAACCTGAGGCTGAATCGATTCAGTCTTTGCGGCTTAGTCTAACTGCATAGATTAAATTGAAACAGACATGAGCAGACATTTAACTTTGATTCAGGAAATGCAGTCACATGCCTGCAGTGGCTCAGACCAGAAGCCAGGGGATGCTAGAACACAGCTCTCTGGTTGTGCGTTCACTTCCTCTTCCTCTTCCTGCTGCCCCCAAGGTCTCGGCTTTGCAGTCCAGAATTATAGCAGCAGGACTCTGCAGGGCTGTTCATCACTCCCTCTTCCTGCTTCCAGGTACCTCCTGGGATTTGTAGTCCACAGTAGTAGCCAGCAGTAAGTTTGAGCACGGGAAGGAGTGTTTCACCTCCCTCCCTCCCTGGCCCCAGACCAGGTTTGCCTGGGGGAGGCACTCCCCCCTCTCCCGTAGACTGAGCTGCATCCGCAACTGGGCTTGTCCCCTGCCCCCACCCAGTTCTCTTGCTAGCCGCCCCCACTGCTCCAGCTAGGGAGCAGAGGAGCCAGGCCAGCCCTGCTCTCTGGAGCAGACAGCACAGCCCAGTCCAGGGCTAGAAAGCATGCTGGGGGACTGTGATTTAACTTGAGCCAGGAAGGGGTCTGGGACAGAAGTTTCTTAAACTGGTTTGACCCAAATCAGTTAAGTCTGATACTACATTCAACCAGGCTTATCTTAAACCAGTTTTAGCCATTTTGACACTTGTTTATGTGCCTTGAATTTATGTTCTATTAAAGGTTTAAATCAGTTTCTGATCACTTAAACTGGTTTATGTGTAATCTCTGTCCCTAGCCCTAGAGACAGCACAAGGAATCACTTCTCTTGGGGGTTCAAACTGGAAAAAAAAAAGATTTGGGCCATGATGGAAGGCCAATTCCTTCCTGTGACTGCCAGATCTAAAATGAGATCTGAGGAAGGCCCCAGAAGAGACCTTTGTCCCCTGGCATGTTGGCTGGTCTAGGCTTTTAGAGGGCCTGCACATGCTACATGAAGGGTTAATGACATTTCTTTTCAGACTGAGAGGAAATGCATGTGCTCTATTTAGGGACAATTATTTCCAGGGCAGTCCTCTGTCATCTTTCCCTCTCCCCACCCTCAGAATAAATCCATGTGCTGTATTTAGGGACAATTGCTACTTCTGTTTCAGCCCCAAACAATCCACATGGCTTTTTGCCTATTTTTGTTGTGCAACTGGTCCTATTTGTTATGTCTTAGGTGCTGGAAATCATCTGTGTCTGTTTAGTCCCAGAATGGAGCCATCTTACTACTTTATGCTACTGAATACAATTAGCCCTTTCTAGACCCAGAGGTTTGACTTTGGCACTAACTGGCTGTATTTCCCTGTCTGTTTTTCTTGGGCTTTATCTTTCTGCACCTCAGGGCCTTGGTAACAACTCTTTTACTAACCAGCGTGAACAAATATCTTGCACTGAAGTAATTTGCTCCTCCTTGCAGCTGTACCTCATCCTGCAAAGTCCCCCCTCCCCCCAGCAGCTGCCTGGATCCTGCCTTGCTTGCCCCCTCTCTTGTTGTCTTGCCCATCATGTCTTGGTATTATAATTGGACAGGGAGGATGCCCCTGGAGTGCAGCAAGGTTTCACTCAGGTCTTTGGCCCTTGTCTGGGCTGAGGCCCCCTGGTCTTGGTCTGCTTAACTGTGGCTGGGCACCTCTGTCCACTGTTCCAGGATCCTAGGCTCCCAAGCCCTTTGGCCCCAATCTTGCTTTTTGCGGGTTCTGGGCTTGTGTCCTCAGTCTTTTCTGTCGCACACCGCAGTCCTTCGGCTGACAGCAAAGCTTCCCGTTTTTGAAGGATTTAAGGTCTGAGGTGCCCCTGGAACCCTTCTCAGTGGTCTCCTTCGCTCCTTCAGCCACAACCTGGTCCTCCAGTCAACTTCAACACAGATGAAAAATACGAGCATCTGCTCCCAAACAAAATTTTCCTCCAACCTGGATTGACCTCACACTGTGGCAACAAGCTGCAGCACAAGGCCAAAATACTTATCTCTGCTGCCTGGTTCCCTCCAGCTCCCCACACTATGGTCTATTTGATGTGCTGAAAGATCATGGGCTTAGGCTCATAACAGATTGCTATAAGCCCTCCTTAATAAGGGAGGATGCTGGGGATGCATCACTGGATTCAGGGGGACAAAAAAAGAGAAAAACAAGAAGGGAAGTAAGGTCATAGGTTAATAACATAGGATGCGGAAGGGGACAATGAGAAGAGCGTGTAAGCCAGCACCCATTGCCCTCTGAATGAGTTGAGGGAGCTTGAGGGCCAGCCAGTGAAACTCTGCCTAGGGACGGGAGTGGAGGAGTGACAAGAAGATATCCCCACATTTGTCTTGGTTCCTTCTGGCCAGAGACTCCTTCCTGGCCTTGTAGACTCCTCACAGTCTGTAGTCCTTCCTCCTTTGCGTGTCAGGCCCTTTTGCCCAACCTCAGCCACAGTCCTAGTTTTATAAGGCTGCTAACCTCACTGTCTGGGTCACCTGACCCACTACTTCTGCCCCAGGCCTGTCAGCTGGCAGCTGCACTGTGGTGGCTGCACTTGTGGGGAAGAGGGGTTGCCATTTTATTAAAGGGTCTTCTACCACTATCAGTTCCTCCAGGGGTCTGGAGCCAGTCCCTGACTCCCTCTCTCCTTCATTGATGGGGTAGGGGCCCCATTACAGGGGCATAATGAATTATTAATAACAGTATTTCCTCATATCTGTGCTTCCTTTGGGCAGTGGCAAATAGAAGTGAGGCTTAAAAACATCATGATGCCACTTAAAAGATTCATGGTTTTTAGGACCCTCTGTGTAAGTAACAGGGAGTTGAGATCAGAGGTGTAATATGAAAAAATGCACCCAGGGCAGTCCTCTGTCACCTTTCCCTCCCCCTGCCGACTTTCCTCATACCTTGTGGCTTGCAGGACACAGGAACAGCAGCAAGCTGCAACTGGGCAGTGTTATGGGGTGCAAGGTATTCTGGGAATCATAGTTTTCTAGAGTGGCAGTGGAGTTTGCTGCTGTTGGGGAGGAAACTTGCACCCCATTTTATTTGCTACTGAAGCCCATGTCCAAAGGGCAAAAAACATTTCTAATTTAATCAGAAAAATGGGATCAATTCTGCCCCCAGCACCAGTGAACTCCACTGCCACTCTACAAAATCATGATTCCCAGAACACCTTGTGCTCTAGACACCCATAGCCTGCATTGGTTCCTTCCTGCAGCTGCAAAATACAGCCAGGGTAATCTTCCACCTGCCCCACGAGTTCTGGTGCCCCTCCCTTAGACAGTGCCCAGGGCATGTGTCCTTCTCCCTCACCCCACATTATGCTGCGGGTTGAGAGTTGATAACCTATGTGGGTAAGCAGATCTGTTTGTGATGATTGATATACCTCCATCTAATAAAGTAGATTATCATCTGTTCTTCATCTTGATGAACAAGTTGTGCAGTTCAGATCTCTCAAAATCCATGCATGCTGTCGGCTTCTTTTAACTCATCTCTAGATTTTCTATGAACCAGTCACAATGAGGGATGAGATCCCTCATTCTTTGTAATTTTCCTACCATATTTGAGGGGCAGTACCTTCAGGGTACTGTTTCTATCTGGGTTAATGAGTACTTGTGCTGGAAAAGTGATGGATTGCCCTGAAAATATAGGAAATCTTTTACTTCTTTGTGTCTGTTCTAATTGAGTTTTACCCCAGTAATCCTATTTTCAGTTTCTTGTAAGTAAGCATTTGTGTCACTTAAGCCTCAGGTTGGCTGCTGGTATTGAGATCTAGATCATTCTAGTCAGTTTGTTGGCAGGGTCCTCCTGTTAGCTGTGTGTAAAGAGACTGCTGGTTGAAAGGCAGGGTACTTGACCAATCATTTGTTGCTTCTTTCAGACTAGATTTCACCTTGTGTATGATATTTCAGCTCCCACTGAAAATGATCATGGGCACTAGGGCCCTCAGCTGAAAAGACAATAATTAAAAAATCTTTTATTATATCTAGAATATTGTGTGTTAAGCTCTGTGGGAGGCCTGAGTAAGCAGCTAAGGAATTGTGAATCACCGCTAATAATGAAATGTCATAATTTAGGCATATTATGACTCAACAAACCGTTGCACGGTGAGTATGTAGGGAAAAGCAAACCAGTGTCCGAGAGACAGAAAGCAGAATGCCATAACAAGTTTCAACAAGTTAAGAGACATGAGGTGGGATTATATAGC
>NW_017729004.1:46835865-46838521 GCF_001723915.1 Gavialis gangeticus | reverse complement strand
TCTGCTTTTCAGTGAAGAAAAAGAGGGGAAATAGTGGACAAAAATAAACATTGAGTGGCTACGTTTAACAGAAACAAAAATTCAAAACATAACATTTAGAAAATTAATATTTAGATAAAAGGTAATTTTAATAAATAATTTCATTTAAAGGAATTCAATACCAGTTCTAGTATTAAGTCCTGCAAAGTAATCAGCTTGTGTAATTCCACTGTTTAGCATGATGCAACACTGAACTCCACCAACCCCAAAACCCAGCACACTTTCATATTTTGATTGAAAATTTAGTTAGGTTATATCTCTGTAAAGATCAGGCTTTGGGGACACATGTTTGTGCAGTATACCATACTCGGACTTGTGGCAGTTGTTCTTGGAGTGGCTGACAGATGCAGGGCTGGGGAGCAGAAGTTGTGATGCCTCAGCTCTGTGACAGCCTGCGGGTAGGTTTGGCCTGGCACTTAACTAGAGAATGGGCCAAGGCTAGCCCTCCTGACCTGCGAGGTGGAGAGCTGCAAAGTAGCCTGGGATGGCAGGGGACTGTGACCTAACTTGAGTAGGGAGGGGATCTAGAACAGAAATCTGATAGATGGGTCAAACTTAAGCTGATCTGACCTAACTTAAATCTGACACTACATCTGTTCAGGTCTATTTTTAGACTAGGTTCTGCCATTTTTAAACTGGTCTATGTAACAGAACTAAAGTTCTGTGCACAGATTTAGACCAGTTTCCAGTCACTTATATCAGTTTATGTGTAATGTTTGTATCTAGCCTTAGTAAGATAAGCTTATTTGAACAACATACATGTTAACAAAGCTAAGAGCAAGGAGTCATTATAGCATAATGCAGGCTGGAAAATTTGGCTTTGTTAAAATGTATGTTGTTCAAGAGAGACAGTCTTAATAGCAGTGATCTAGATCAGGGGTTCCCAAAGTTTGTATGCTGTGGCCCAGCAAACAGCAGCCCAAAAGTGGCTGCAGGCCACCAAACCGTGGCCCAGAAATGGCTGCAACCCAGCAAACCGTGGCCCAGCAGTCGCAGCCAATCATGGCTGGAATTTCTGGCCGGCAGACAGGTAAGGATACCCCCACCCCTCCTGCGCTGCTGCTGGCCCTGTGAAAGGAGCCATGGTCTTTCCACCCAGGTCTGGGGAGGTTGCAGTTTGCTGGTCCGCAGTCACTTCCGGTCTGGCAGCCAACCCAGAACCCCTGATCTAGATGATTCTGCATAACTGACTTGCTTAGTACTCTCATGTTGGTTATTCATTACCACTTTACAGACTTTTGTGATTTTTTTTTTTTTGTACATAGTTAAAGGTAAAGTTTAACAAAAAACTTCATTCCATAGTGTGCCCCTTAGTAATGAGGATTTAAAACACAAACAGTAGTCATGGCTAGGAACATCAAGATACATTTAGCTATTTTGCTGGGGACAGGCATAGCACTCTGCCACTTCATATTGTATGGCAACACTAGGAGTTTCAGTAGGACCTGTGACTTCAGGATGACTTTGGAATTTGAGATGCAGCCCGCATACTGCAAAGTTTATCAGGTAGATCTTGCATGCTTAGACAACTACTGAAACATTTATATCATTCTACGTTGAGGTGTAGATTTCTACTGATAGGCAGTTATTGCTGCCCAGCATAGTAATAACCAGTGGTACTGGGTTTTTCCTTTACTTTGTTCCTATGGGAAAACAAGAAGAGTTATGCACTTTGTAATTATGGACAATTTTGGAGCCAGTCTTGCACAAGGTCCCAATGTTATAAAATGCACAGTACAAAGGACGCTAAAGGTCCCTTTTTATCTCTAGTCTTGCAACTGTAGCAATTTTAGGTGGTGATAACTCTTAGCAATTGTATCATTAAAAAAAACAAGTGCTTTGCATTTATTTTGATCTTTTCAAATAATCCAAGCAAATACATGGGTAAAAATATCTATGGAAGGAAAAGAGAGCAAAATAGTAAAGGATCTTTGGTCTTCCTTTGGTAGAGATTGTAAAGATATTTCTGGTCAAGTTATTTCTAGTTAAGATTTAGAATGTTTTCATGGACATTGTATGGTTGAATAATAGTTTCGTAACTTACATCATCATGCAGTACTTTTTGGAAGTCAAGTCATGCTACAGCTGCATTCTAAAGATATTTCCCTTTAACCACTGAATCTGCTCACCCAAAGCAGTCCACTTATAAATATTTTTCTGGTGTCTGAGCACTATTCAAATAAACCTTCTAATAATGTTTGTAGAGTTTGATGTAACAAGATTTGTTATTACAACATAAAGGTGGGATTTGACAAAATTAAGATACCTGTGTCATAAGCAATTTGAATCCCAAGAACAGGGTGAAATATTTAGATTTGTCTCTGTGTATAGATAATTATTTGTCACTACATAAAGCATTACATTTTGTAGTAGATGATACTTGTTATTGAAATGCAAATAATTGTTAGTGAAAGTCTGTTTGTAATGCATTATTATATTGGACACTGTGTAGCTCTTTTAGGGCTATGGAACATACTATTGGGTTGATCATAATATTTTGTTTTTTTCCCCATGACCCATTAGTTTACAATTACTTTCAATTTCTAATCTAGTGTATTTTTAATTTTCTTCAGCAAACAGTTACAGTTATGTTCACTATTGGCACACTAGGAAGGCT
>NW_017729004.1:46830396-46830865 GCF_001723915.1 Gavialis gangeticus | reverse complement strand
AGTCTGTTTGTAATGCATTATTATATTGGACACTGTGTAGCTCTTTTAGGGCTATGGAACATACTATTGGGTTGATCATAATATTTTGTTTTTTTCCCCATGACCCATTAGTTTACAATTACTTTCAATTTCTAATCTAGTGTATTTTTAATTTTCTTCAGCAAACAGTTACAGTTATGTTCACTATTGGCACACTAGGAAGGCTCTTAATTATAAGCCCTTTCTGAACTAGGATTGTTCTGTTTATGATTGTTCAGTACACAACTCAGTGTGTTGCTTACGACTAATAAGTGGCCAGGTGGGAATGTGAGCTCATACTTTGCTAATTTACTTCAGTAACAAGTTCAGTTTCTTGGTAGTTTCCTTGCCCCTCAAATATACCCGTAAAAATGCTACTTGATTTTCAGGGGCTTGTAAGAGAACTAATGCTTTTCATAGAATCATAGAAGTAGGGTCGGAAGGGACCTTG
>NW_017729004.1:46824968-46829350 GCF_001723915.1 Gavialis gangeticus | reverse complement strand
CCTAATGAAACCGTGCTGGTTGCCCTTGAGCATCATCATTTTGTTGGTTCAGAACTGGAGATAAATGGTCTTGAACTTCTGAAGGGAGGTATCCACTGCTTCCCAACACGATTACACTGGGTAAACTGAGTTTTCCTGTTTCTAAGAATTATAACTGTACTTCATTTCTAGAGCTTAGGTTAGGGGTGGTGATCACTAATAAGCCAGTAGATATTTCTGTATCTACTGGAAAATAGGTCCCATGGCCCGATTTACAGAATAGCTTGAAATTTCTTCTGTATCTCCAATACTGAGGACCTAAATTAGAGATAAATGCAGATGTTCGCAGGGGTTAGGAGGAGGTTAGATCACATAAAAAATGGCCACCCAATATAACTTAGTTTGCCCAGATGCAGACCTACACTTAGACCTGGTCTCAGTGATCAGTCCAAACCTATACCAGTACAGAAGTTCCATGCACATAGACCAGTCTAAAAATGGCAGAACCCAGTCTATGACAGACCTAGATAGATGTACACTCAAACTTCAAACTAGGTTAGAGCAGTGAATTGAACTTTTGTACAGTTACCAGCAGAGTCCCAGGGCTAGAAAAGCCCAGCCACTGGCCCCAGTTCTAGGGCTACACTTTTCCTACCCACTCCCCTGCCATGGAACTATTTTTAGTCCCTTCCTCCCTTGCTCCCCTGCCCCCCCCCCCTCGCCTGAGCCCTCCCACCCTGCAAGTCACTCCCAGTGCTGGTTTTATCAGCATTCACCAATGTTGGAAGCTGAGAAAGTAAGTATCAGTGAAGGAGAGGGATGGGGGTATAGGTTTGCCAAGGCAGGGTCAGGGAGCTAAAATAACTTCCTGTCCCCCCTGCCCTCCAAGTCTCACTACAGACTCCATATGCTCCCCCCCCATCCATACTGCAGATCCCACTTTCCCCCGAAGTCCCCTGCAGATGCCATCTACCTCCCCACCCCCTGATCACTCCTCTGGATCCTGACCCCACAATGCCTACCTGATCCTGACTTACCTTAGATTGGGTGGCCATTTTTAACATGATATAACTTCCCCCTTAAACCCTGAACATCTGTACCTAGCCTAGCAATCTGAAGGTCAGGGTATTCAAAACTGGCTGTTGCATGTGATTTTGCAGAGGGAAAAGATCACTTAAATTGTTTATAGAACCATAGAAAAGTAGATCTGGAAAAGGCTCCAGAGGTCACCTAGTTCAGCACCCTGTTCAAAGTAGGATTATCCCTTTTCAAACCATTCTATGCAAGTCTCAGTTTAACCTACAGGTTTCCCTTAATTTATGTGGGTTCAATTTATGTGAATTTGCTCTTATGTGATGACCCTTTTGTACCCAAAATTATAGTTTCATAGTTGTTTAATAGTTGGTAGGGTTGGAAGGGACCCAAGCAGATCATCAAGTCTCACCCCTTGCCATGGGCAGGAAAGAATGCTGGGTCAGATGACCCCAGCAAGGTGTCTATCTAGCCTCCTTTTGAAGACCCCCAGAGTAGAAATGAGTACCACTTCCCTTGGAAGTTGGTTCCAGACCCTAGCTATCTTGACTGTGAAGCAGTGCCTGCTGATATCTAGCCTGAATCTACTCTCAGTCAATTTATGACCATTATTCCTAGTTACTCCCAGTAGTGCTTGGAGGAACAGGGACTCTCCCATAGCCTGCTGGTCCCCTTTGGCTAGTTTGTAGATGGTCACCAGATCCCCTCTCAGCCTTCTCTTGTGGAGGCTGAACAGGTTCAGCTCCCATAGCCTCCGCTCATAGGGCCTGCCTTGCTGTCCCCTGATCATGTGAGTGGCCCTCCTCTGGACCCTCTTGATGCTGTCCACATCCCTCCTGAAGTGTGGCACCCAGAACTGGACACAGTACTCCAACTGCGGCCTGACAAATGTTGCATAGAGGGGGAGGATCACCTCTTTGGACCCACTCGTGATGCATATATGGATGCATGACAACGTACAGTTAGCCTTCCTGACCATGTCCCCTTATTGGTGGCCCATGTTCATTTTAAAATCAATAATGACACGAAGATCCTTTTCTTCCTCTGTGTGGACTAGAAGGGAGTTCCCCAGCCTGTAGGTATGCTGCTGGTTCTTCCCCCTTAAGTGCATCACCTTGCGCTTGTCAGTGTTGAATCCCATCCTGTTCTCATCTGCCCACTCCTGTAACCTGTTTAGATCGAGTTGCAGCCTGTCCCTCTCCTCCAGCGTGCCCACTGCTCCCCACATCTTAGTGTCATCTGCGAATTTGAGCAAGGTGCTTTTCAACCTCTCATCCAAGTCGCTGATGAAGATGTTTAACAGTGTGGGCCCAAGGACCGAGCCCCAGGGGACCCCACTGCTTACATCCCTCCAGGTCGAAAAGACCTGTCCACCACCACTCTCTGAGTGTGGTCCTCCAGCCAATTTGCAACCCATCTGACTGCGTAGGCATCGACACCACAGTCACCTAATTTCTTAATGAGAATGGGGTGAGAGACAGTGTTGAAGGTATTCCTAATGTCCAGAAAGACTACGTCCACTGCAACACCTGCACCTACAGATTTTGTGACCTGGTCATAGAAGGCCACCAGGTTGGTCTGACAGGACCTGCCTTGAATGAACTGATGTTAGTTGCCGCTAAGCATAAATTCCCCTGCTAGTCCCTCGCAGATGTGCTCCTGGATAATTTTCTCAAAGAGCTTTCCCAGAACCGAGGTAAGACTAATGGGCCTATAGTTTCCTGGGTCCTCTTTCCTCCTTTTTAGAAAATGGAGACCACATTGGCCCTTTTCCAGTCCTCTGGCACCTTGCCAGAGCACCGTGAGTGCTCATAAAGCTGTGCCGGGGTCCCACAATGACTTCTGCTAATTCCCTCAGCACTCTGAGGTGGAGATCATCAGGACCTGCTGATTTGAACATGTCTAGTCCCACCAGAAGTTTCCTGACTAGGTCCTCACTGACCCTGGGCCTGGCAGTGCCTCCCCTGGGTCTGTCGGGGATCCCAGTGTGGGGGATGCCCCGGTCCCTCCTCAAAAAGATAGAGGCAAAGAAATTGTTAAAGAAGTTAGCTTTGTTGTCTGGTGTGACCACTAGATTTCCTAGCGTATCCTGCAGAGTCCCTATGTTACCCGGTACCTTCTTTTTACCCCCTATGTATTTAAAAAAAGGACTCTTATTACCCTTGATCTGGGTCACTAGTCCCAATTCCATCTCTGCCTTAGCCTTCCTAACAGCCCCCCTACAGCCTTGAGCAATGGAGGTATAATCATCCTTGGTGATGGCCCCTCCTTTCCATTGGGTGTATGCCTCCTTTCTCTGGCTTTGAGACAACCTGGATGCTTTTGTTGAGCCATGGGGGCTTTTGAGCACTCTTGCCCCCTTTCTTCTGTGTTGGGATTGTCACCCTTTGGGCTTGGATGATTGTCTCTTTAAGGAATGACCACTCTTCCCAGACTCCCAACTCCCCTCCCCTCCAGGACCTCAGTGCCTCCCTGACTAATCTCTTTACCTCATTGAAATCTGCCCTCCTGAAGTCTAGGGCTGTTGTCTTGCTGCAGGCCTTGACACCTTGTGCTGGATGGTGAATTCCAGTAGGTGATGATTACTATCGCCCAGGTGGTTGAGAACCCGCAGTTCCTTCACCAGGTTGTCACCTGTGGCCAGGACTAGGTCCAACAAGGCATTTCCCCTGGTGGGACTGTGCACCTCCTGGATTAGATGGAGGCCCTGTAACTCAGCTAGGAACCTATGTGAGCAGTCAGACCTGACTGACTACTCTTCCCAGCAGATGTCTGGGTAGTTTAGGTCACCCATGATGACCACGTCCCTTGACTTGACTGCCTCCACGAGCTGACCTGAGAATTCCCAGTCCAGTTCTTCCCCCTGGTTGGGTGGCCTGTAGTAAACCCCTACCATTAAGTCCCTTTCCCCCCCCAACCCCCTTGTATATGAACCCAGAGCACTTCTGTCTGCCCCTCCCCTGACCCAGTGCTGTTTGTTCATAGAATCATAGAAGTAGGGTCGGAAGGGACCTTGTAGATCTTCAAGTCCGACCCACTGCCTTACCTTAACCTTTCCCCAGGTATCCCAAGTACATACATACATACATATCACAACACCCAACTTGGGATCACCTGTGTGTATGTGTAGGTGGGTGGTATGTGTGTGAATTAGTAAATACACACACATGTATAGATATCATTGTGTGTGTTATATGAATTAGTAATCCACATATGTGTATTGGATGTGCAGGTGTTCGTAACTGGTAACTGATTCTGTCTAAATTTGGTGTGTGTAGCGTGTATGGGCTTAAACTGGTGATAGGTGTGCATGAACCTAAGCTAGTTATTTTGAACGTGTGTATCTGAGTTGCTAGTGTGAGTGTGTATGT
>NW_017729004.1:46824534-46824735 GCF_001723915.1 Gavialis gangeticus | reverse complement strand
GTGTGTGTGTGTGTGTGTGTGTGTGTGTGTGTGCGTGCACCTAATTGATTTGTCTGTTTGTATATGTGCAATTGTGTCGCATCCTCCTGTCTAACAGCACAATATTGAGCTCCTGAGAGTTGGCTTGACTCCTCAGGGCAACACTCTTAGCAAAACTGGCGAACTGCAGCCTCAGCTTCACCACGATCTGCTGGCTGGGGA
>NW_017729004.1:46824223-46824523 GCF_001723915.1 Gavialis gangeticus | reverse complement strand
TACTTTGAAAGCCTTCAAGAGACATTTGGATGTTTATCTTGCTGGGGTCCTATGACCCCTGCTGACTTCCTGCCCCAGGGGCAGGGGGGCTGAACTCGAAGATCTTCCAAGGTCCCTTCTAGCCCTAATGTCTATGAAACAGTATAAACTATGAAATATACCACTACATACACAAACCATGAGAGAATTTTTTTTGTAAAAAAAAAATGATAATATACTAGGTGTTTGACTTGTAGTACATGGTTTGTTTTTTTCCCTGTTTCCAAGATGTAAACCCCGCTGCCTTCCCCCCCCCCCCCC
>NW_017729004.1:46820727-46824213 GCF_001723915.1 Gavialis gangeticus | reverse complement strand
CTTCTAGGGGCAAGGGGAGGAAATTCCAGTGGCAAAGGTCATGGGTTAGGGGTGGGACTTCTGATCCCAAGATGGTGACCAAGGGATGGGACATGTGTCAAGGGGTGGGGCTACCCTTGTGGCCCTGGGCAGCTCACCAAAACTCATTAAGTGGCCCTCCAACCAAAGTGTACTTTAAACTAGTTTAATGTGTTAATGTGTGGACAATCCAGAGAATCTGATTGTCTTGTCCTTCAGTGTGAATCACTGATAGGATCTCCCATTTGAATACTTCATTTGTAGAAAGGTGGAAATGAACTTGGAATTTGGTATTGCCAAGCTGGAGTTAATAGAGAGATGTTATTTGCATATATTTATAGAAAAGTAAAGCAAAACTTTTTAGAATTGCACAGTGCTCTTCCTGCCATGGCAGGGGGGCGGACTAGATGATCTGCTCAGGTCACTTCCGACCCTAGAAACTATGAAACATGCTGAGTTCTCCTTGCCTTATTGTCAGCACAAGTATTTGGGTTTCTTTTCTTCTTGGGATTCAAGTCCTGTGCTTTCTGAGGGCAGGAGTCTGTTTTATTACCCATTACTGCGCTTAGTTAGCATTGGAATGCACATCTTAAACATTTCTTGCTTATGTTCTTCCATCACATCACTGGCTTCAGTCCTCAGAACTTACTTATGTAAGAGCTGCCACTTTGCTTCTTTTCATTTTTGCTATGAGGTTGAGTCAATATCTTGATGCAGCTAATGATGATAACATTATTTATTCAGGTTCTGTTAGTAATTAAATATTTTAGCTGGTGTCATTTCTTTCTTTCTTTGTTGCAACCAAAATCATGTATTATAGGGATATCTGAAAAGCCAGCAGGGAAGTTAACATTACATGTTGTTGGCTTATTCAAGGAGAAGTTCTAGTAAGTGATAGAGTTTTCTGAATTGTAAACCAAGATGTTGTGAATGTGAATGCTTTGTAAATGTAAATTCAGTAGGTTACTACAATAATTAGAATTTTGTAGATGACTTGTGGGTGTTACACTTTAATCATTTTATGATTAAGGAGTTTGTCTGTAGTAATCTATCATGCATTCTCTTAGTTTCCTGGATTAATGTGCCATTTAAATCATATACACATCATAATGTCAGTGAAATGGTTAATATTTCCAGAATTGTGTGGGGTTCTAAAAAAATGAAATCCTTGTTCTTTTTTTTAATGTCTGCTTTTTTTCCCGTGCTCCTTGAATTTTATATTTAGTCTGAAATATGTGACGTGGATCCTAAGTTTACCTAAAACAAGCATTAATCTTGCCAGCCTTGACAGGGTTAGGAGCATTGTTCTGACCTTTTCTAATGCCATTTGAAATGACTCTGTTTTCATTGTGCAGTTTTCCAGATGTTAGAGAAGATGAAGAAAAAAATCTTGTCAGAATGCATTTTAGTTCTTCTGTAAGTTTACCCATCCCAGGTTGTTAAAAAAAATAAAAAAAAATAAAAAAAAAAATTAAGGATTTTGTATTAATTCTAGTATATCAGGCTCCAAACAAGCCTAGCTGAACATTAAGTTTTTGGAATCATCATGGATTATGATTTGTTTATGGATGGTGACATGTCTGCACAAACTAGTATTATTTGCTTACAGTAGAACTTCTGATGAATCTTGTACCAGACTATTGGTTGTATTGGGTACAGTAGACTGTGCAATAGAGGTAGTAATTCCCAAATAATAAGCAGTATCATATTTACTTTATTTTCTGCAGTTCCCTTCAGTATGGGGAAGTAGACCTGTTGTTTATTAACAATCTCTGAGGCTGTAGGAAGCACTTAAATTTGTTTTAAAAAATCAGAAAAATATGTATATAAAGTCTTTTGTATAGACCAAAAACTGGTCTATCGCAACGTGTCTTTACCAGAATTATGTGGACGGAAGTTGGCTCAAAAGTATTCTTTGGTTCTGATCCCCTGAGTGCCAAAAGATCTATTGCCTACAGAGACCACAGCCTTCAGCTTGCAAGCAGAAAGCCTCTGTGTCAGTTTCACTTCCTTGCTATGGATTCTTTGTAGGGGTCCCAGGCTCATATGGTGGATCTGGGAGAGGAGTGTGTAGACAGGTGCTCAGGGGGTTGTATGGCCACCTGCTTGTGGTTTCCAGGGGGCTGGGTGCTCTGGCCATTTCTATCCCCCCACTCCTGAACTCTGCTTTTTTTGCCTACCCTGAAAACCATTTTTGTAAATTTCACCTCCACCCTATGGGTCCCAGGCTCATTTGGGGCATGGGTGGCAGTGGAGGGCCTTCCAGGGGCTGGGGGGAGGAGGCCTGTGTGCCACCCCTGCTTGTGCTTGTGCCTGTCACAATAAACACATCAATCTGCTGGGTCTTGGGTGGGGGGAAGGTGGAGACACAGGCATTGCACAATGGCTCTGGTAATAGAACAGAATGACTGTCAATTCCATGCTCTGTGTGAAGTGAATGAGCTCATTAATTGTTCATTGTTCCTCACCCTCTGTGCTACCCTCTTGCAGCAAGCCTTGTCAGGGTACCTGAGAAGCTTTCTAGGCAAAGTCCTTTTTAAAGCTACAGAATGAGATGAAGACTATGGGAAGTCCCAGCACAACCAGCAGCCAGAATGAAGTAGCAGGGGCCCTCATCCCCTTCTCCTCCATATGCATACACATACCTGGTCACCCCCAGTCTGGGTACTAGGTGTGTCCAAAGTGGGCCCTATTTGATTCAGATTTGGATTTGGCCTGAATCAGGGACAGTGATTTAATTTGTTGGTTTGGATCATTGTCCCTGATTCGGTTCAGCTGAATCTGAATCTGAAGATTCGATGCTGATTTGGAGAATCAGTGATTCGGACCTAGACACAGCTTTAAAAGTTTTTTTCTACATACCTCTAGGTAGCAGGGGCTCATGATTGCTGTGATGCTGGGGCTCATGGAGCATCTCATGGGGGGGAGGGGTGCCCTTGGCAGTGAACCCAGAAGTGGACCAGAAGTACTTACGGGTCTGCCAGGGTGTGTGCTTTGGGCCCACCCCAGACCTGTGATTGGCCACAGGGGACCCCGGATGCCCCCCCCCCAGACCCAGGAGGCACCAGTGACCGAACTGGGAGGGAGGGGCACAAGGGGGCTCCCCAGCGCATTCTATGGTGGACTTCTGGGGGACTGGATGTATTCAAATCAGCTGGTGTGGATGATCTCCACCCTAGAGTACTGAGAGAATTAGCTGAGGTCATTGCGGGACCCCTGGCATGGCTTTACAAATACTAGTGGTGCTCTGGTGTGGTGCCAGAGGACTGGAAGAGGGCCAATGTGGTTCCCATCTCAAAAAGGGGAGGAAGAAAGACCTGGGAAACTATAGGCCAGTTAGTCTTACCTCAATCCTGGGCAAGCTTTTTGAGAAAATTATTCTGGCACATGTCCACGAGGGGCCAGCAGGAGAGATTATGCTTAGGGGCAACCAACACGGGTTCATTAGAGGCAGGTCCTGTCAGACCA
>NW_017729004.1:46800277-46815727 GCF_001723915.1 Gavialis gangeticus | reverse complement strand
ACACCTTGCTGTGGTTGTTTGACCCCAGTACTCTTTCCTGCCATGGCAGGGGGTCGGACTCAATGATCTGCTCAGGTCCCTTCTGACCCTACAAACTGAAACTATGGACCCAGAAGCGGACCAGAATTGCTTCTGGTCCACTTCCAGGTCTGCTGCCGACTGTACTGCGGAGACCCCTGAACTTCTGTGGGACGCTCCATGCACCCTAGCATCGCAGTGTTTATGAGCCTCTGCTATCTTGAGGTATGTAGAAAAAACATTTTAAGCTGTGTCTATCTTTCCGATTCAGTTCGGAGAGATTAAAGGGTCCTCTGATTCAATTTGGATTTGAAGATTTGGGCACTAAATTGTGCTGAATCTCCACTGAATTGAATCGGCGACCAAAGCTTTGCTTAGCCCTACTGGGTATCGGTATCATCACAGAGTTCAGTAGCATGCAAGCAAGTACAGGCATGGGCTGTGCAGGTCAGGTAGGCAGGGAAACTAAGTCATAGTTGTGGGTTGGGTGGAGAGCAACAGTGGCAGGCCAGAAGCAGGGAGCAAGAGAGCCCCGCCCAGCATCAGCTTTCACCCCCAGTCCTGCCCCGGCAATGTTTCCAGCCTCAACCATGCTCTTGTCCCAAAATAGCCTTGGATCCTACTGAGTGGTGTCCATTTCCTGTGATAGGGTCCAGGCTCCCCCAACACATCTGTGAACCTCCAAAAACACCTACATTTTGGTAAAGTATAACAGTGTTCTTTATTAAGTTCAACCAGTCTTTTTTAACTCAGTGTTTTTTTCAGAAAGGGGAGAGGCAAAAAAATGTAATGCAGGTATTAACGTCTTTCTTTTTCTTGGTGTCCAAGCAATCTGGGGATTTCTCCCTTTCCTCTAGAGAAATCCTGAGGAAACTACAGGCACTAACCACTGGAAGGCATGATGTTTTGGGTACTGTGCCACTCCCTGGTGACATTTCAGCAGCAGTGCAATCCGTAAAAGGTGAGGGTTTGACTTAGAACTCTTACCGGGTACACGTAGACACTTCTGTCTAGGGGCATTTGTGAACTGGTTCCCAATCAGTGACATTCTTGGGATGGTTCGAGTAGTATGTCCTCTGCACCCTTAGTATGAAGTTTGAATGCGGTGTCTGTATGGGAAACTTTCTGTAACCGGCTGTGTTGCCCTTAGCCTTTTGCTGCCTCCTTATCCACAAGCCACATCAGTGCAGGGCTTCAAACAAGTTAATCAGCTCCAACTGCTCATGACTACATGCACGTTCTGGTTTAGGGGACAGTTCACTGGGAGAAGTATAATCTGGTGTGTGGCTGAGGGTTCTGTTGTGAGTGCAGCAAATTTATCACATGGTGGGCACATTTACCCAGGCATTAATACACTGTAATTATGGCTCATTAAAGTTAGTACCTGTAATAACAGGTACTAAATTAATGTGCTGTAATCAGCGCTACTGTGCAGTAGTGCTGGTGCACATCTTTGTATGTGATGCTAATGCACAGTAGACTAATTCCACTCTGCATTAGTGCATTAGCGTGTCTTTTGCTGTGACACACTAATGTGCAGTAGAATTAGTCTACTGTGCTTTTAGTGTCTCATGTAGACATGCCCAGACTGTCCTAAATTTTGTTGATAACTGAAGCGCACTTTTTTTTCCTTCTGGTTTAGAATTGGTGGTGCATTCACACTTACACTTTTGTGTATTATTCGAATATGTATGTATTCATGTATGTATGTATGTATATATTCAAAATAAAACACAGTGGTTGACTATCAATATAATGTGCTTCTTTATTAATTTTGATTAATTAATTAACGATTCATGGCACCACAGTTGAAATTGCTGAAATGGACCTAAATTCAGAAAAGATATGGAGAGAGGAGAGGCCTTGAGGCTAAAAAATTGAGAATCACTGACCTAGCTGCTGCCACTTAAGGGCTGCCACTGATCCTCCAGGGTCTCATGTGCCAGTGACCCTCCCCATGCCCCCCTGTCAGCACTGAGAGTGTGGGAGGAATAGAAGGAACTAGCCAGGGTGCAAAGTGCAGCACTATCTGTAAATCTGTCCACCTGCCCACCTGTAGTAGAGCGTGTTTCTGGGAGCATGGGGGGTGGAATGGAATGGGGGTTGATTTGGATCACTGTCCCTGATTTGGTTCTACCTGGAGTCATGGAATGACAGGGGAAGGTGGCAGCAGAAGTGGCAACAGTGCCCAGAGAAGCAGCTGTGGGCATTGCTGGAGTAGATGGGACAACCACAGGGTGCCAGTCAGGGGAGGAGATAATTTACCTCCTCGTTCAGGGGCTATGAGGCATGGCACCCCTAACAAGATCTTTTGGCATGCTTCTGTTGTTCTTGCAGCACACCAGTGTTTCACAGCACACACTCGGGGAATCACTGACTTGACCTTGCCCTAAAATATGAAAACCCAGACTCCATCACAAACAATGAATCGCCCTGATTTTGTTCTGACAAGTAAAAGTTTGGGTTATTTTATTGCAGCCCTGCAGATACTCAGGCTCACTTGAAAGTTTCAGAATTCTTTTACTGAGCTTTCCTTTAGATACGAGTTTTGAATAGTGTTAATCTGCAGGTGCCTTCCGTAATGATGAGCACTGTTCTCTTAAAGTGACACCTTCTATGTTGAGTCACTCTCTCCTATGGAGATTTTAGAAGCGTGATGCCTATTGTTCTCAGGCTCACAAAAGCTTACACATTTCTGATTCAGTTAGTTTATAAGGCACATCTCTGCCCTGCCTTCTGCTTATTGTTCCAGTATTCCTTTTATTTCTGCTAGGTTCTTGCTTTGGTTAGAGTTCTGGTTTTTACTTTTGGCTGGCATCCAGCATCTCTCTGATCTCCACTTGGCTTTCCAATTCTCTTGTGTTTTGGTTTTTCTTAAAAAGCTATTTTTGTATTTCTGGCATTGTTAGCAGATGTCTCTTGTTCAACAAGTGATCATCAGCACCTGACACATTTTCTCTAAATGTTAATGTGTGTACTCAAGCCAAGAAGGGAAAAAATGTCAATTTCATTAACTTTGGTTATGGTGTGGGCTTTGCTATGTCCTAAAAGATTTCCAGTAGACAGTAAATAAAAATCCCCTCTCATTATGCTTTCCTTTTATCTACCCATTGAGATCTAGACATTGGTTTGTCTAGTTTCAAAGAAAGCTACACTGTGGATTTGGTCATAAGCTGTTTTCCTAAATTAAATTTAGCTCTCAGAATGTCTCTTCTAAAACAACGTGTGTGTTGATAACGAAAAGGGCCATGGTTATATACCTTTCAGAATGTTTGGTATAAATCTTTTTGTGTTCTCTTTGCTACTATTGTATGAAGTTGACATCCTTAATTCCTGTTATAACTACCCAAAATGAGATCTGCAGGCATATAGAGATGCACTGATATATCGGTTCATGTTGTATCGGCATCGATGAAAGGAAAATTGACATTATTGGCAGTCAGCTTTTTTTGGCTGGTGTAACCGATAATGTCACTGATAAATGCTGGGTGCATGTATGCAGCTGTAGCATGAATGCAGCCTGACAGCTTGAGAGCAGCCTCCTGCCAGTAAGTCTGTGGTGAGGAGGGGCATAGGGGACCAGATTGAGGCCCCCATGATGAGGGAAAGAATGGGGCTGGGGCTGGGGCTGGGGCTGGTGCAGGGGCAGAGCCAGGTGCTGCCTAGCTGTGGTGTTTGGAGCACAGAATGGAGCCATGGGCACCTCATCCAGGGGGAGTAGGAAGGGGAGCAGTTCCCCACCACTGCAGGAGCCCCCAGGGAGGCATGGAGGGCATATGCTCCCTAGATTTGTGTGTGGGATGAGGGTAGGCTGTGCCAGCCTCTTCCCAGTGGAGGGGTTGGATCGGGGTGGCACTCAGGGTGTGCAGTGGCAGCACTGGGAGGAGGAGCTATGGGATGGCTATAGCAAATTTTGGGGTGGCTGTAGTCAGTCCCGGCCGAGCCCTGCCACCAGGAAGAGGCTGGCTAACCCTCTGGCCCTGATCCAACAGTGGGCAGCCCACCTTTGCCCTGCACACAGATCCATGGGGCACATGCTCCATGTGCCTTTCTGGGGGTGCATGCAGGACAGCTGCCCTTCTTTCCACCCATTGGTGACACACAGAGGGTGCACATGGGTGCACATGCACCCCCTGTGGAAGGGTAGTGCCAGCAGTGCATGTAGGTGGTCGCCGCTTGCCACCCCCCTCCGTTGCCGCCGACAGCACCACGGCTGCCTGGGGGAGCTCCCCGATTGCTGCCACCATGTTCCCACTGCTAAGTGCTGCCAGTGCCTGCAGGAGCTGGCGTTCACATCTCCGCCCTCCACATCCTGCAAACAAGCCGCTTGCAGCTCCATCCCATGCTCCTCCCAGGCTGGGCAGTGCTTGCCTCTGCTTGAACACCACTCCCTCCTTCACTGTGGGAGCCTAAATCTGCCCTTCCCAGCCCTTCCTGCCCCCCCCACAGACTTGTCAGCCAGACACTGCTTTCCAAGCTGCAGGCCTGTATATCGGCAATTGGATTGGTATCAGCTGATATGGCTGGTTAACAATCAGCCGTTGATATTGGCCAAAAAAGTTTTTATTGGTTCACCCCTAAATTTTATATTCATATACATATTCATTTGTATTATTTATTATTGAGACAAAAGGCAGGGTATGGATGCAACTTTAAAACTAACTGAATCAAGGATGAATAAGATTCCATGAGCAAGAGCTCACTTCATCAGTTGCTAATTAAGAATTAAGTTTATGATGTGTTGGATAGTGCTTAAGATATGCATGATAGTTGTTTCTTCCTGAGAGTCTTCTTGTCCAAAGTGGGGATTTGCTTTTTGTGTAATTTTAATATGTGAAAAATAGTAATAAAAAATGCACACAACTTAGGTCTACTAATGGCCTTCATAGCTGTTGTTTGGTAAGGGTTGTTATGTGCTTATGGAAGGTACAATGATTATGATGGATTTTACATAGCAAATTTCAGCCTTTTAAAAGATTGAGATGGATACTTTGAAAATTAGCTACCAAAAATGGAATTTTATGCCCAAAACCTAATTTGAACTTTTCAGTACCTAAGACAATAGAATGCCTACTCTCTGCTTCTGTTCAAATAACAAAATCTCTTCAGATGCTGATATCTTCCTTTTGATTACCCTACTATAATTCATGCTGTTCAGCATCCCACCAGCTGCCCCCTTGTTCTTGTAACTTTTTGGTAAACCTTATAACAGATGTCATTATTAATTTTAATTTAAGGTTTTTAGCTGTAAAGTTAAAAAAAATATTAAATATTTGTATTGTAGTCATCAGAATGGGGACTTCACTTTTACTGCCTGGTGTTAAAAGCTACAGCTGGGGATGTTGGCTTGAAAAACATTGTGGGTATAAGTGGATACCACGAAATAAAGTTGATCACCTGTCCTGGCTGGAATGCGTTCTTTCACAGCTGATCCTCTTTATAGGAATCATAGAAAAGTAGGGTTGGAAGGGGCCTCTAGAGGTCATCCAGTCCAACCTCCTGCCTAAACCAGGATTATCCTAAGCAAATTCTTAATTTAACTTCTTAGTAAAACTACTATCAGCCCTGACATAACACACCACCCTAACCTGCCGTAGGTAAAGCAGGGGGACCGCAGCAGCCAACATCCTACTTCAGGAAAAGGTTATTAATATACACTGAATAGATTCCAGGAAGAGAACCATGCCCCTTACTACAGTGAAAGGCAACCCCCTCTCTCCCCGCAGTCCAGGCCAATCTGACCATGAGATAAAATTCCTTTATGACTCCAAATATGGTGATCAGCAGGAGAGGCAAGACCCTCTAGCCAGGAACCTCTGGTTTGAAGTCCCAGCGGGAGCACTGGCATACCACAATCAAAGTCTCCAGCCTTAGCTATAGCCAACACCTAGTGCTTCTGAAGAAGGCTTTAAAAAACGTAACACATGTAGTAGCAGGGGATGAATTCCTTTCTAGCCCCATGCAGCAACCAGGAAAGCCCAGAGCATGGGAAATACCCTAAATGAATGTAGGCATAACTATTCCTAGATCATAGCTGACCAGAGCCTGTCCAACCTCTTCTTGAATACTTCCAGTGATGGAAAGTCCACAACTTCCCTATGTGGTCTATTCTACTGCCTTGCTATTCTAACAATGAAGAAGGTTTTTCTTGGTATCTAATCTA
The DNA here is from genome assembly GCF_001723915.1 of Gavialis gangeticus. Classification (NCBI taxonomy): domain Eukaryota; kingdom Metazoa; phylum Chordata; order Crocodylia; family Gavialidae; genus Gavialis; species Gavialis gangeticus. The sequence continues at coordinate 46,809,546 of NW_017729004.1, read as the reverse complement.
AACCTACTTTGTTGCAACTTCAAGCCATTGGTTTGCATCCTACCCTCTGCAGCAAGATAGAAAAGGTGTTTTTCCTCTTCTTTATGGCAGCCCAAATGATCTTCCATCATTTGAAGACTACTATCATGTTCCCTCTTAAGCACCTTTCCTGGAAGCTGAATCTGCTTAGCTCCTTCAGCCTTTTTTTGTGTAACTTGCTTTCCCAGCCTTTTATCATCTTTGTCATCACCTGCCTCTGAACCCTCTCTAACTTCTCCACATTCTTTTTAAAATATGGGGCCTAGAACTGCACACAGGACTAGGTCTGTGTGAAACAGCACTGTATTTTTTTGACTTCCATTTTGAAGGGACAGTTTTTTGTTTCAACATTTTGTTTCATTTCAAAGCATCGTTCTATTTCATTTCATCAAAGCTGTTTCGATGTTTCACCCATAGGCTATAATGGGGAATCATAAAAATGCCTATAACTTTGTCATTTCTTGCCTGATTTGGATGATAATTCCAGGGATGGTAGCCCCTTCTGAGGGCATGAAGGCTGCCAAGTTTCAAGGAGATAGTGCAGGGGTTTCTTGGAATCTGCATCTCAAACTGCTGACAAGCAAAACTTGTATCACTTGCTGGCAGCATGCTGTTGTCCTGTGCACAGATCCGGGGGCCCATGCCCCCTGGGAGGGCTGTGGGGCTGTGCCGGAGTCTTCCAGGGGGGTACGAGCCCCTGGATATGTGTGTGGGATGACAGCATGCTGCCACTTCCAGCTGGGGCCAGTGCCAGCACTGGATTCTTCCTGGTGCTCAGCATGGGCTGCGCCAGGCAGACTCGGGTGCTGGTGCTGGCCACAGCTGGCAGTAGCAGCCTCCTGTCATCCTGCGCACAGATCTGGGGTCCCGCGCCCACAGAAGGGCTGCAGGTCTGTGCTAGACTCCTCCTGAGGGTGTGGACCCCTGGATCTGTGCATGAAATGACAGCAGAACGCTGCTGCTGGCCCAGACCAGCACTGGGCATAGCCCATGCTGAGCACCAAAAGCCTCAGTGCTGGTGCTGGTGCTAGCCCCAGCTGGAAGAAGCAGCCTGCTGTCATCCCACACAGATCCAGGGGCCTGCTTTGCAGCAAGCCCAGCTTTGAAACTTGAAATGTTTCGAGTGCCCTCGTTTCATATCCAACTTACTTTGAAGCCTTTTGTTTCATATTGATTTCACTGTTTTGAGCTTGAAACGCATCGAAACAGCTTTGCAATGAAACACCTGTTAAAATTTTGCACAGTCCTACACAGTACTCCAGATGGGCCCTAATGCTAAGCAGAGAGACATTATCACCTCTTGTATCTTGCACCTAATGCTGCTATTGGTGCTTCCCAAAACTGCATTTGCCTTTTGTGCAGCTGCACCACACTCCAGATGCATATTAAGTCTATGACCTACCAAGACTTCTATATCCTTCTCTGTGTTGCTGCTATCCAGGGATGTGTCACCCATTTTGTATTTGTATTTTTGTATATTCTTCCCAAGCTGTGGCATCTTGCAGTTGTCAGCATTGAACTTCATCCTGTTAACTTCAGCCCAGCTTTCTGGTTTGACTTGTATCCCTGTACTCCAGTGTATTCACAGTCGTTGCCAGTTTCCTTTCATCTGCAAACTTGTTCAGAAAGCTTTCTGTGCCAGTATTTAAATAATTAATAGGCACATTGAACAGCACTGGGCTCAGGACAGAATGCTATGGAACTCTAATCAGAACCTCCTGCCATTCTAACATGAATCCATTAGTAATTACCCTTTGTTTGTAGCTATTGCGCTTCTTGTCTATCTCCTGTGTAGCAGCTTTGTCTAGCCCACATTTCTCCAATTTGTTTATGAGAACATCATATGGGACCTTGTCAGAAGCCTTCTTCAAGTCCAGGTTCACTATATCCATGGCATTTCCTTCATCCACCCAAGTAGTTAGTTTTTCAAAGAAGAAAATCAAATTTGCTTGACATGATTTGTTTTTAGTAAATCCAGGGTGGCTGCATGCAGTCATCCTTTCCTCCTCCAGATGCTTGTCAATGTCCTTTCTTAGGATATGCTCCAGTAACTTCCTGGGTATTGAGGAGAGGCTAACTGGTCTGTAGTTCCCTGGGTCCTCCTTATTGCCCACCTTTTTTTTTTTTTAAGAACAGCACTATGGTGGCTTTTTCCATTCCTCTGGTACCTGGCCCATCTCCCATGACTTCTTAAAGAACATTGCCGAGGGCTCTGAGATCTTCTCTGCCAGATCTTTCAGTACCTGGGATGAATTGAAGATCGTCAGGCCCTGCTAATTGCTCAGTTTGTCCCCTTCCTTATCCAAATAATCTTTTTTAGGTGTCTGCATGAAGATTAATTTTTTTGTGAAGACTGAGGCAAAGTAGGTGTTGAATAGTTCCACCTTCTTTACATCTTCTGTTAAGGGGTGCACCTAGTTAGTTAACAGTTGGCCCACAGCTCCCTTGTTTTTTTCTTTTCTGGCCAATATACTTAGAACCTCTTCTTGTTAGCTTGGGGAAGACATTCAGAAAGCCGGAGGCTGAATTGATTCAATCTTTGCAGGTTCATCTAACCTGCCTGGATTGAATCAGTTTGCAACTATACAGACATTCCATCTGCACTGAGGAAATGCAGGCACATGCCTGCACTCATGTAGGTCAGGAGCTGGGGCTGGTAGAACAGCTCTCAGCTGAAGGGAAGCTATGCTGGGGGGCATGGCCAGCCCCATCAGTAACTTTAAGTGAACTGGCCAGGAAGGGAGGTTAATTCTACCCTCCTGTCCCATGAGCATGGACTCAGGCCAGGGTCTGCCTGGTGCTTTTCCCTCACTGCTTCAGTAGTGGGGTTGGGGGTGCAGTGAAATGTCAGCTGGCAGGGCTCCTTAAGTGTGGGTCAGGGTGCAGTGTTATTCCCCTCTCTGCCCCTGGGGGACTGCAGCAGGGTCTGTCTGCCCCAACTACCACTGCTCACAAGGAGTGAGCTGCAGGGTAAGCCCCCTCTGCCGGACACTGGAGGGATGGGGAAATAACCCCCTCCCTGCCCCCTGCTTAAGGGGCCCTGCCATCCAGGCTCTGCCCCTGCCCCTGCCCTGGAGTGGCAGGGGGGAGCGACCATACCATGATGGGGGCAGCAGCCCCTGTCATGGTGCCCATGAACATGAGCCTCTTCCTGGGAGGGGAGGGGGCCATGCTGTGGGCAGGGGAAAAACTGCTGCAGGCAAGTGGTGATGCTGAGGGGGCATCATCACAGCCCCGTCCCAGGAAGAAGCTCATGCTCCCTGGACACCAGGACAGGGGCTGCAGACTCATCAGGGCCCTGCCCCTTTGCCGCTCCAGCAGCAGAGTCATGGGCCTAGCCAGAGCTTGTCCGACAGGGCCCCTTAGGCAAGGGGCAGGAGGGGGCTTATTCTGCCACTTGCCCCACACATGGAGTGAGCATCAGTGAGATTGAGAGGCAGACCCTGACTGCAGTCCCCCAGGAGCAGAGGGGACAGAGGAGAGAATAACTCCCCCTCCCTATCCTCTGTGCCTCAGGGGCCATGCTAGCCAGTGTTTGGCTTTGCCCCAGCCCCACCACTGCAGCAGTGAATTGGAAGCATCCGACAGACCTAGGTTCAGGTCTGTGCTGGTGGGATAGGGAGGTGAGGAATTAAACATCTCCCTCAGGGATTTACTCAGAGCTACTGCCAGGGCTGGCCATGCCCCCTGCTGCTGAAGCAGCCAGTGGAGACATGAAGGTCTGCGCCCGTGTGACAGGGGAGGGAAGGGAGGAGACTAAATCTCTTCCTTGTCCCCTTCCAAGGCCCAGCATCTGGCCAGGCCCTAGCCCTTGCTTGCCCCTGCCTGTCCCTGCTCCGGCTGGGCAGAAGAGGGGCTGGGCCAGCCCTGCTGGGCTGAAGCAGAGAGCCCAGCCTAAAGAGCATGCGCGGATGCTGGGGGACTGGTTTAAGTTAAAACAGGAAGAAGTCTGGGCCAGATGCTACATAAACCAGTTTGAGCTCAATCTATTAAGTCTGATACTACATTCAGCCAGGTTCATCTTAAACCAGTTTTGGCCATTTTGAAACTGGTTTATGTGCACTGAACTTCTGTTCTGTTACAGGTTTAAACCAGTATCTGATCACCGGTTTATGTGTAATGTCTGTTCCTAGCTGCTGTCTTTAACCTGCCTAGCCAAGTGCAGCTCATTCTTAAGGGTGACAGGATTTTATTTTTATTTTTTAACACTTTTGATGAATAATGTTGATTTTTGTTTGCAAACATTTATTTAGATTTTTATCGATCTTTAAATTTTCTATTTTGTGCAAAATTATACACGCACACACAGACAGACCTGCACACATACATACAGATGTGTCTGCTTCCTCTTCCAGCTCAGCACACACCAGGCATGGGGGAAGTTGTTGTGCTGCTAGGCTGTGAGCCCCCCACCCAGCCCCATGCACAGTGCTGCCAAGCTCATCACCTGCTTTCCTTTATCTCAAAGTGGTCACTGCCCCCCACTGGTGCTCCGTGGCAAGGAAACCTGGCTAGTGCAGTGGTATCTGCCACCTGATACCAGCAGTTCGCTCTACCCACTGACTCCTGCCTGAGTTTGCAAGGGAGGGTCTGGCTGGCTAGCACCCTGCAGGCACTGAGTTGGGGAGCCAGGGTCACGTACGCATGCCCATGTGCATGCACATGCATACATGCAGTGCCCAGCCCTCCTGCCTATCTGCCCACCTCCACTAGTTGATCAGCAGAAGCCTACCTGGGACTGTGGCAGGACCCTATTTTTACATCCTCTTTCTATAAATTTCAAATATTATTGGTGGAAATATTTTTTTCATCAGTCTGTGTTTACCAATACAAATCAAATCCTGCCAAGCTTACTTATTCTTTATTTTTGCCTTCCTGATTTTTGTCCCTCCATGTTCTTGCTGTTTCATCATACACATCCTTGGTCACCTTCCCACTTTACCATTGCCTGTATGCTTTCTTTTTGGATCTGAGGCATCCTATAAGCTCCTTGTGCAGCCACATGGATCTCATCATTCTTCTTGTGCTTCCATTGTGTTGGAACGGTTTCTTGTTGGGCTTCCAATACTAAGCCCTTTAGAAGCTCCCAGCTCTCCTGGGCACCTTTATCTTTCACTTTCTTTTTCCATGATACCATGTCTGTTAACTCCTTAAGTTGGGTGAAATCTGCTTTTTTGGAATCCAGTGTCCAGAATTTGCTGACCTCATGCTTTCCCTGTCGCAGATTCATTAAGTGAAATGCACATTGCCCATTGTCTGGTCCATTGATCTTGTGGGACAACTGGTGACCTGTTGCCTGCTTATAGAGACATGCCTCCAGGGATCTCCTGGGGAAATCTTTGTAAGCTGGGTAAGTCCCACCTCCCTCCCCTTTTTCCCTCTTCCTTTCTACTTTTTTATTTAAATCACTCTTTCCAGTTTAAACACTGGTCTGTGAATATCTTTCACAGTATCTGAATAAATGAGCTCCATCTCACAAAAGCTTGTGGTGTATGTGTATGTACTTATATGTATAAATGTAGTTAGTCTGTAAGGTGCAAATAATTTACTTAGACTAACTAAATTATACAATTACCTTTAGACCAGCTACACATGCAAAGTAGATTTCATGCCATAAAAAGTGGGGCTGTGTGAAGCTTCAGTAGCTGATTTGATTTGGAGGAGATTCTGCCTAATTTGGGGACCGAATCTCTGAATCTGAATCAAACCAGGAGACCAATTAAAAGTCCCAAATCTAATCAGAAGCCTCCAAATCAATTTGGAAAAGATTCAGCGAATTCAGAGATTTGGCCATAGACTGCAGCCATAAACAGACATCAGTCCTCACCATGCTGGATATAGCTGACTCCAGCTGGTAAGTCTGTTGGGGTTGGGGAAGGTGGGGAGGAAGGGGCATGTGGGAGGTAGGGATTGGGCTGGGGTGGGGACAAGCTATTCAGCCAGGGCAGGCGGCACAGGAGTCAGGGAGAGGGGCAGAGGGGTGTAGGATGTGAGCCTGGCAGCACAGCTGGGGCAGGGGGGATGGAGGAGAAGTTCACTCTGGGTGGAAGGCGGCAAGTGGCAACAGGGCATAGCTCCTGATCCCAGCGATGCCGCAATGGCATCCCATGGCCCCCTGCGCTGGCTGGCAAGTGGTGGCAGTGCCCACCCTCCCTCTCCAGCTGGCAAGGGACAGCACTGTATGCCACCCCCCCCATCCTGGCTGGCAAGGGCCAGCAGCACCCACCCCCTGCACCCCCCCTGCACCAGATGGGCAAGTGGTGGCAAGGCAGAGCCCCCAATTCCAGTGCTGATGCAGACGTGGCAGCATTGGGAGTGGGGATTATGCCCTGCTGCCACTTGCCCAGCTGGGGCTGGGGGGTGCTCAATGCAGGTGCAGTTTGCTCTGGGTGGAAGGGGGCAAGCCATAGCAGGACATAGCCCCCACTCCCAGCACTGCTGCACTTGCATCCTGTGCCCCCCGCCCCCACCCTGGCTGCAGGGCAATGGCTCTGCTCCCAGCATTGCCATGCCCGCATCCTGCACCCACCTCCCTGAGTCCCATGCCCCAACTGCACAGCTTGTTCTAGCCCAAGCCCCAATCTCTCCCTCCCCTATGCCCCTTCTCCCCACTCCACCAACCCCAACAGACTTACCAGCTGGAGGCAGCTGTGTCCGGTGTGGTGAGGACTGCTGTCTGTTTAGTCTATGGCCAAAAGATATAATAGAAGATAGGATACCAGGGAAGAAAAAGAGGGGTTGACCAAGCAAGAGATGGTCAGAAGACATGAATACTGAACTGAACTATTTATAAATACAGTGGCTAAGCTGAAAAACACAATGAGCTAAGCAGAGACCATTTGTCCACCGTGTTGCTAACCCTCTTGAAAAGGATGGCACTTGACTGATTAGCACATAACATACATGTATTATGATGCAGTCTTTAATTACCTGCTTTTATACCAGTTTTATACAGGATTTTAGACACGTTACTTACTTGTCCGGCATGTCACTTATAACTTCCTGTTCTGCTGAGAATAGTGCTTTGTGGAACATTATATAACATTCTTGGACAGAAGATTCCATTACTTTTTATATTAATCATATTATATATTGTAAATTGTCTGCTTTAACTGTCATCAATTTTATATTCTAGAAATTGCTGTTTTTGGCAGTCAATTTTGAATCTAAGTAGTTTAAACAGCAAACAAATAACCTTAATTTGAATAATTTAATATGCACTTTAAAAAAATTTTTCCCCTCAGTAAAATGACCTAGAGAAGGTTGTTTCTCGTTAGTTAATAGCCATTAAAATATATTGAATTTTCAGCTAAATGCTTTCTTTGTGCTATACTTTGTACTACTTTTTATTAATTGGGAGGCTGTTATAAATACATTTAATCAATTGACTTTTAACTTGATACATATTTTGAATTTGCATACATAGTTTTCCAGAATCTGAATTTGTATATTCTGTGTTAGAAAATGATTAATGAAATTTATTATTTACTAGGTGACTATTTTTATTCTGAATTTGTGTCAGCTGTTATTGTATGGAAATTACAATTCACATGCCTTACACCAGCATTTTTTTTTGTTTGTTAAATAAAACAATGCTAAGTGTGATGGCTACATAAGGCATAAAATTAGGCAGCGTACTTTGCATTAAAACTGATTGATTAAATAAAATCTGATATATAGTGGGGGAATGGAACTAATCATCTTTGGTCATCGTCCTACAACAACTAGTAGATCTCAGCTTCACAGCTTGTTACAATTTATGACTAAAACCAAATTTTTATGCCTTCTCGCTTTCAGTGAACTTCTTATACAACTGGACTAAACTGAAATGGAGAAAATACTATCTGTATAGCTGTAGAAGACAATGCAGCTGTCCAAAGCTGCTGTATTGGCTGAACCAACTCGTACTACATCTGTATAGGGTATTGTATTAGTTCAGGGGTGTTCAGCTGGCAGCCTATGGATTGCATGTAGTCCCCTCAAGGGATTAACATACAGCTACTGGGCTTCAGGTCTGAGTATGTTCCCCTTCTGCTGTTGTCACTAGGGTCTCAAGGCCTCCCTTCTTCCTCTTCGGCTTTTAGCCCCTACTCCTCTGAGCAGGCTGGGTGGTGTGGCCCATGGGGTTGAGGAAGCTCAAGGGTATCTGGGGATACTATGCTGCATGATGTGTCAGGGAGGGAAGTTGATACTGTGGAAATGGAGACCACTGGTGCAGCACAGCATGTGGCCCATGTGGCATGTGCTCTGGAGTGGTGGTTCGCAATCTTTTTTGTACCAGGACCCATTTGTAAACATTGAGGGCCAGTCCCAACCCAGTGCCCCCCATTCCCAACCCACTTCCCCCCGCCCCCAGGGTCCAGACCTCCAGTGTGTGGGGCAGTTGCACGGGTGGGGTTGTGGAGCATGGGGGGTCCCAAGTGGCCCCTTACAGGCTGGAATTCTGCCAGCCTGTAAGGAAAAAGCTGCAGTTTTTCTCCTTTAAAGGAGGATCCATTTTTAAAATTTGTTTGCAACCCTTTCTTATATTTTTGCGATCCACTTTTGACTTGCAACCCATGGGTTGAGAAATGCTGGTCTAGAGGATGTGGCATGCAGCTCCCAGCCGCTAAGGGTACATACAGATTTTAAGGGAGGTTAAATTGTGCTAGAAATGGCCACTCAATCTAACTTAGTTTGGCCAGGTGTGTGTGAACTCTACAGAAGTTCAGGACAGTTAAATTGGTCTAAAAATGGCTGCCTCAATCTAAGTTAAGTATACCTCTGAGGTAGTCTAACTTAAATCAGGTCTGGTGAGATAAATCTAGCTGAACTTATGTACAGTGCCCAGTGCAGCCCCATGGCTGGGAAAGCCCAGCCACTGGCCCCTGGCCCAGTGTTGTGCTTCCACTACCTGCCACCTTGGCACCAGAGTATTTTTAGTGCCTTGCCCCCACGCAGACCAGCTAAGCCTCCTGAGCCTGCCCAACCCCCAGCATCCCTCAAACCACTTCTGGTTCCAATTTTACCAGCGTCCATTAGTGCTGGGAGCTGAGGAAGTAAGTCAGGGTGTGAGGAGGGGTGGGCAGAAGATGGGGGTAGGCTTGCTTGGGGGAGGGGTTGTTTGGGGGCAGGGGGCTAAGATAGCCCCTGGTCCCAGAGAGTGGTGGAGAGAGTGCCCCTTCCCTCCAAACTGCCCTGCAGACTCTGCTAACCCCCTTGGGCCCACCAAACCCTCCTAGACCCTACCAACCCCCCTGTGGACCCCATCT
>NW_017729004.1:46773442-46800129 GCF_001723915.1 Gavialis gangeticus | reverse complement strand
GGCTAAGGACAGAAATTACACATAAACTGATATAAGTCATTAGAAACCAGTTCAAATCTGTAACACAACAGAAATTTAATGCACATAAACTTCTTTCAAAATGGCTAAAACTAGTTTAAGATAAACGTTGATGGATATAGTATCAGACTTAACTGATTTAAGTTAAATCTGTTTATTGAACTTCTGTCCCAGATCCCCTCCAAGTTCAAGTTAACTCACAGTCTCCCAGCATCCCAAGATGCTTTGCACCTCCCCCCAGTCCCTGCAGTGGTTCCCCTATCAAGCCCCCCATCCCATATTAGATGGGTGTCCATTTTTAACTCAATCCAACCTCCTTCTAACCTCCTCAAATATCTTTACATACCCTAAGAAGTGGGAAAACCCTGGAGAAGATGATTCTTGGGGCCCCTTTTTTACCTTATGCTCCCAGGTGCTTAGCCACTCAGTTAGCTTGTTTACATTTAATCTGACCTTCTTTAAAACTTATCAACGCATACATTCTGCTTCAACATTTTTATACTTAATTGAAATTATTTTACTTGATTACAGATATCTTAGACTTTAGCTTAAGAAAAACACTTAAAGGTCCACTGAAGCTCATCAGGCTAGGGTCATGAATGCATGTCATATAGTCAGTGGCAAACCAGGGTATGATGTAGCTAGCATCATATCTGGCTGCTTTTTCACTTCCCCAGGCTGCCTGAGCATATGTCCATATACCACTGGGTAGACTAGGAACAGCCTTCTGTCTAAATCTGGTTTGAAACAAACCTGTCACTTGATGTATAGTGAGATTTCTGAACCTCTCTGCCACAACAATGCCTTAACTTTATCATAACCTGTCAAATTGCAGGTGTAATGTTTTGAACATTTGTTTTTTAAGTGTATTTAATTTAAATAAAAAATCCAGTCATGATGAGTATGTATTTAAGAAATATTAACTTTTATTCTCCCTGAAGTAATAGCAGTTGAAATATCAAAGATCATATTGAAGTGCTGAATTTATATTGTAATCCTAGGATACTTTACAGATGTATTAAAAAATTATTTTTGATGTTTCAGCTAAGGGTTCACCACTTCCATGACGAGTAGACTGTGATGGGAAGCACAAGAAAGGATGGAGCAAAAGGGTCATCTGTAATGCTTCTCTCTAAATACATTGATTTTTGTTTTCTTTTTCCTTTTAGGCGGTATACTGCTACATAACCCTTAAAGCTTAGGCAGGTAGTAGATGTACAGAACCTTCATGGTCCTTGGTTATGGCTGCAGCCTAAATATGCATGTGCATCAAACACAATATACAGGGGTGGGTAAATTCTGCTATACATTTTAGATATATTATTGCTAGTGGTCTTGGACTTGCTGGGGGACTAGGCTGCCTGGCTGAGTGTTGAACCCTTAATTATGTGTTCACATATCCTTTGTAAAAAGATATGATTTTAAATTGCTGATGACAAATTCAAAATAACTTACCTGTATTGAAATATCTCTTCTTGTTCAAGTTGCTTGTATTTTAATACAGGGCTATTTAACAAGACAGAATTAGAATTTGATTTAATGATCAAAATACATTAATAAGACTATGCAGACAAGATTTTATGGAAACACAGTGTCATAGGAAAGTAGTCTGGAAGAGACTTGACAAGGTTGTCTAATCCAACCCACTTCTCAAAGCAGGATCATAGACTATCCCAGCTGTCTGTCTAACTAGCTCTAGCAAATTCCCAAGGATTCCACCATTTCTCTAGGTAGACTGTTCCAATGTTTGATATACCTCTATTGCTATTGTCTTGTTCCCTACAGCTAAGAGAAAAACCTATCTCTCTAAAACTGTCTTTCAGGTATTTGAAGACAGTTATTAAATCCCTCCTCTTCTCTCCTCTGGACTATATAACCCTAGTTCTTTCAGCCTTTCCTGATTAAGTCTTGCCTTCCAGGCCCTTAATCATTTTTGTTGCTTCTTTCCAAACTGTCCAGATCCTTCTTGAAGTGTGCAGTCCAAAACTGTACACAGTACTCCAGGTGAGGCCTTGATACTGAATAGAACAGAAGAAGCACTTCCCCTGGCTTGCATTACATTGTGGTATTAAATTTCGTTTACACAAGAATGATACTAAAAAAAATCTTTTGATGAATTCAAAAGCAATGTTACTGAGTCACAAGCTTAAAATATTTTGCTTACATTTTGTTTGTTATAACAAAATAACAAACAAAATGTCTGTTTTCGCTTTTGTTTTCTGGTTCTAGAATTTATTTTACTACTCTAAGCTAATGTTAGCAGAAGGTTAAATAGTGTATTAAAACCTGTTAAAGGAGTTTCCATCAACAGTTGCAGTTACCACATTACTATTTTCCTGAGCTGATGTTACTGGCACTTTATTCTCTGTTGCTATCAAGTTTGAAAATTTTTACTTTTGGAGAAAAGAGAGTAGGTTGCATTGCTGGTGTTAAATGAACCTGATAATCATATATGGGTTTCATTAATGTAATGTTATTCTGTCCAGCATACTAAGTGAGCAGCACAACTGTATCCTATTAATGGAAAAGCTCTTCAGTTAAAGTGTCTTTGTGTTTTTTCTCATCTCCTGATTTCTTTTGCTTGTGGGAATAAAGAAAAAATTATCAGTTGAACATTTATATTTTAGAAATAGTTGGTAAGCCATGAAAATTCTAACACTGTAAAATTAGTTATGAATCTTACAATAGTGAAAATATCACATCTGTTCCCACCTTGCAGTTTTTGAATCTTAGAAAGGAATTGCCAGTTAATATATTAGCATACAACTTATACATAGTCAGTGGAGTATTTCTTTGGTAGCAGGTAAATATTTCAGGTGTGTGTGTGTGTGTGTGTATGTGTGTTTATTCAGCAATGATGAATTTTACTAGTGATCAAATTGGCTAACGAGGTTTTCTCCGAAGCACATGGACAATAGGTAGAGACGTGACATTGCTTAAAAATCTAATTAAAATGTGATAATATCCAAGTCCAGTTTGAAGGTTCTATGTATTTTTACTGTATGAATAGTCTTTCAGTGAACAAAATCACCTATTTTGTTTCTCTTCCTATGATTCCATTTGACTACAGATGGTCTGTGATAGTTACTATAGCAACTAGGCCATTTTACTTCAATCTCTTCCTGTTGCTAGGATGTGTTGCTGCTAAATGTAAAGTGCCATTTAGATTTTTCATGACAGCTAGTATAATGGAGAATATTGATTGCAGGTTAACTAACATCTGTGTATAATATGACATGCTAATTACAGTGGTGTACCACTGACTGCTCAATATAACATCTGGGCAGAAATTAATTGCAAAGTTAGTATTTTGTAGTTCTACAGATAGTGCTTCCTTTAAATGGTTGGTGTAAAAAAGATGTTAAAACCTTACCTCCCTAAAGGCCAAAATTATTTTTCTTGCCAGCCAATAATCTCTTATCCCTGCTGAGTAGATAGGCATTGTCTGAGAAACCTACCAGGAGACTGATAAGAAAATCCTCTTAAGCCACAGAAAGAAGCCACGTGATCACTTTAGGGTCACTACTGAAGTCTCTATACTAGCAGCTGCGGCTGATTGCTTTCCTCTGTGGATAGGTATGTCTTGTAGATCCTACTGCTCATATCCTGACCCACCAACAAGTTTTACCATTCTGCTATAGATAAGTTACTTTAGATTGTCATGCAAGACTTAGAGGCCACATCTTTTTTTTTCTGCATTCTGTTTCTTCTCTGCTTATTTTGGGAGAGAATGTATGTTACCAGGGTTCCAGTTACAGCTGCACTTAGGCATTATATTTTTGAATTTTGCAAAATGGTTTGGCCTGCTCAGTCATATACTAGATCTGAAAAATCAAATTGCCTCTGATAGGTTTTGAAACATGCCCTGTCTGCATAATAGGAATAGGTGGTAAAATGTGGCTCCTTTTACCTACATTTTCTATTGTCATTTTACTCCTCCCTCTCTGCTTCTCTGAGGTTTCATCAGTTCTTTTTCTAACTGTACTTCTGACTGAGATTTTAGCTTTTGCCTTAGGCTCCATGTTGTTATAATTTACTGAAGTTTTTCTGGTTGGGGATGGATTGGTGCACATAGGTCAGATTGGAGAACCTGAACTTTAAATTTTTTGTGTAACAATTTTGGTGGTTTTTGTTACACCATCCCCTTTTCAGTGCATATAAATAGAAATGACACTTGCATGGGTTTAAATTTGCACACTGGAAAAGATGTGTTCACAAATAAAAAGCATGTTTATTAAATTTCAAATGAAAACAAGCTTTTGATCAGACATTATCTAGAATTTGAACAAATTCCCGTTTTATGCAAATATGTTCTGTGACTTGCTTACAAGAAGTGGAGGAAAGTATGTTGCTGGGTTTTTGGTTGTAGCCATGTTGGTCTAAGGACATAGGCAGGAAGGTTCTTTGGGTGATATATTTTATTAGACCAACTGAGTAGCTGGAAAAAAAGTTTTAGGCAAGCTTTTGGGCGTAGTCACCCTTCAGGGATAGGAAATCTCTGCTGGCCTTAGACTGCAAGGAATGAGAGAAGTAAGTATGTTGGAATTTGATTGATTATATAATTCAACTAAAATTCCTTCATTTAATCCAAAAGCCAGTAACAGTTATGCAGTCACTTTAAATGAATGTTCCAAAATGCTATAACAAAATACCAACTACAAAGTAGGTAGCATTCTTACAATACTTACTAATGACTGCACCCACACAGTAAGATTATTATAAGCATGGTTCAGACACTTACAGTGTGGCAAAGCCCAGGGACTGGTGATAGCTCATGTTGGCTGGCCCCAGCACAGTTTCACTTGGCATTAGCCAAGAACCTATTTTTGTTGTTTCATATTTATTCCCCCAAGATTTGATTTGTAATTCACTTTCTTCTGAATTCTATAAAATATTCAAAACTAGCCCTGAAACTTTACATACCTTTATTTTGTTTTCTCTAAAACAATGACATTTTCTGTGCTGATTTCTGATGAGTTTTACTGTAGAACTTCTAGGGCTAAGGTCTGATACATCAGTCTTCAATATCCTACCCCTTGTATTAGCATACATATGACTCAGCACACTCCCTCCTGATAACACTACCACCTTGACTGTCTCTCTGACTAAAAATGGATGTCACATTTCTCCCAAGATGCACCATTTTACCCATGGAAAAAGTGCAGTCGTTCAGATATCCATGTCCATTGTCCCTGGACAAACCCTAAAAAGGTTTGTGGGAAAAGTGCTAACTTTGAGATACTCTGGGACATCTTGTGGGGTTTGATTTTTTTTTTATAGGGGTTTTTTATGGGTTTTTATTTTTACTCAGTACGTTTTTCTGCCTTTCTATCCAATAACTATTCTTTATAGTACCCTAGTCTGATTTCCAGTAGAAATACAAATATTATGTCACTGTATACTTTCTTTTTTCAAGTAGGAATGTGTTTGACCTACAAACTTCTATAAAATGGAAGGCTGTTTGAATCCAGTAGAGTGATTTCAGGTACGTCTCTTCTTCCCTTTAATGTTTTTTACTCTCTTTACGGTATAATTTTAAAAATCATGCACAAAGCATGATTGAGAAGATAAATGCAACAATAAGAAAAAGATAGCAGAGGTATAACAGAGTTACTTTGTGTTTCTTACTTTGATCATGAGCTTCTTAGGACAGCAACTGTGGGGTTTTTTGTTGCAAGTGCTAAGTATAACGAAGCCCCAGATTCTGTTTTATCATTGCTGCAACAATACAAGTAAACTAGTTTCTGTGACTTCTTGCCTAATAGGTGTAAGGCCCATCAGAGGAATGCACATTGAACTAATTTAGGGTGGGGATTAGATTTCAGTTTGCAGCTCCTTAGATGAGGCCATTTTCTTTCCTCATTTTATGTGGTGCCTTTTGCTAAAAGATGTAATGTGTGTGCCTTTGAGCTTCTGATGCTTATATTTACTTAGAAACAGAGCCACCCTTTGGTGCAGGATTGAGATCGGAGATTTTTGTGAAATGGAGCATGGGAAATGGTTCCTATTTTAAAGTGTCAGATTGAGTTTTCCGTTAACTTCCAGGTAGGCAATTGAGAGTCATAAAAGAAGAAGTCTTGCTACTGTAGTTACTTTTAACTGTAGTCAACTTTTATGGTGAATAGGTTTATGAAGTATAGCAGTGGTCTCCTTATATAAGCAGTAGGGAACTTGAGATAATTCAGATTCTTACATTTGTATTGTAGCGACAGTCAGCAGGGCCCAACTGGACTACAATATTCTGGACATTGGTCAGTGGTAATTTTGAATGTAGTTTGATATTTATTACTATACCTGATATTATGTGAATGTTATTGAATAATAATATTCACTTTTATAAGATGCCTCTTATGAATACTTTAATCTTATTTTCATATTATTTCACTATTTAAAAAAATTCAAAAATGCCTCTGGCACATACTTCTATTGTGACATTTAACTGAACTTCTTGCTGCTTGTTTTCCTTCTGTAAAATATGAAAGTACCTCTCTAACTTTTGTAGTGGTTCTGAAGATTAATCGTTTGGAAAGAACTGATTATTTCTTGGAAGTTACTATAGGAGTGCAAAATATTGCTACAGAATAAAAGCGAGATTTGTGACATTTTTTGCTGTCTTTAATTTCTTCTGTGAGATTTTTCTCTGATTTTGTTTCAGGGACAATGAGACCTCTACTGTCTGTTTGCTGATTCGCATGGAAACTGGACTTTTTCAAAAGGAAAAAAAAGGATTTGAGCACATGAACATCTAAGGGATACAAATAGAAAAATAAGGCCTGTGTCTGATCAATTTGTGTCCACATCATGGGCCATATTTTGCTGCTGTTATTGTTTTTAAGAGGCACTCCCTATTGATTTTTTTTGATTTTTTTTTTTTTTTTTTTTTTTTTTTTTAAAGAATTGTATTGTCCAACTGTTAATCAAGAAGGTGGTCAGTTACAGCCATCCTGTACTAGATTGATGCAATGATTGAATATCCTTTTATCTCAATATGGTATTCTCTCCAACAAAGTGCTTGCTTGTCCTGAAAAGAGGCTTTCTGGTGAGACTAAACTAGTGTAGCTTTGCTGAAAATACTCTGCAGATGACTTTATTTCTGGGGCAGTAATCTGACACCTTTCCAGAGCACGGAATTGAGTTTAATATTCTATCCATCTCTTAAGTTTTAATCTAACTTGTACTGTTGTGTTCAATGCATCGTGTTAACCAGCACATTTTCATTTTATAAGAATTATGACAATACCCCTTAATGCTGTGATTTCTGTCTGCCTACCCATCCTTCATCTCTACTCTGTTATTTTCTGGTCATTTGTGCAAAAAATTGATCACAAGCTCTTCTGAATGCACATTTTGGGTTATATATTCTATGAAGTGCATGGGATAATAACATGAGCAATGAAATAGTACAAAATATTAATCTCAGTACACACAGATCTTTTACCTTGTCATCTTTCCAGTATCTAGAATTTACAGTTAACCCAAGCTTTGGCTTGAAGGGAGAGGGCTGAAGAATTTTGAATGCAAGTACATAAGAGAATCCCTGTTTATGACTCATAAATATGCTGAATTAGGTTGCTTCCAAAATCTTTCAAACTTAGCCAAGTATATATTTTATGCTCTTTTCTCTTTATAGTTGGACAGGAGTTGGGTGACACTGGTGCTGTTCTGAAAGATCTATTCTTCCATGATAACTTTTATATGTTGCCAATCA
The DNA here is from genome assembly GCF_001723915.1 of Gavialis gangeticus. Lineage (NCBI taxonomy): Eukaryota > Metazoa > Chordata > Crocodylia > Gavialidae > Gavialis > Gavialis gangeticus. The sequence goes on along the minus strand of NW_017729004.1, from coordinate 46,792,403 downwards.
TCTCTGCTCTCTGTAGGGAAAATGTACTGTACCATTTGAAAGGGAAAGGGAAGAAATGTCTGCTTTCTAGCCTTAGGTGCAAGGTGAAATGCTCTTCTTGGGTGCCTGTACTCATGGGGAGGCTGCTCTAATACACAGCAATTACAGCATGTCAAAGCAGAGTCAATTAATTGAGCCTGCTGGAGCATGCTAATTAGTGCACACAAGGCAGCCTCCACATCCCGTGTATTTGTGTTTCCCCTCTTTAAAATGGTGGCGGGGTTCCTTTAACTAAAGCTGTTTGAACAAGCTTTAGTTAAAGCACATCCACTGCCATCTTGAAGTGTGGGGACACTGATACATGAGACGCCGCAGACGCATTAATTAGAGCAGCTCTCAGTGTTTCTAATTAGAGTTCCCCACTCCCACCCCTGGAGCACATGTAAAAATGCCCCTTGTGTCTAAAATGCTCAAGTTTCAGAATAAATGAGCCTTTCATTGAATTGCAACCTTATGGCACCTCGCAGGTTATTTGATCCTGGTGATTAATGCAGCACTAGCAATGCAGTACAGTCTTTTTCAAATAATGCATATATGAACAAACAAGTTCAGCCACTTATTTCCCAATAGGAAATACTATACTGACAAAATGTGCATTTTCCTTTCCATGAGTTAGATAATCCTCTATGAACCTGCCTACCACCTCCATAAAATCATTCTCCCTGCTTAGAGAAAAAAAATTACCTGAAGGCAGAGATGTGAATCATCTGCCAGGCACTCTGGAGGGAATCTGTTGCAAAGTTATTTTATCCTTAGGCTCTGCAAGTGGGGAAGGATGATGTTTTGGGTACTTTACCTCAATCCCACTTCAGCTCACCTGGCTTTTGGCCAGGCTGCATTAACCTTACAGTTTTTAGCAAATATCTTTTTTTTTTCTCTAGTTCTTCTTTTGCATTTATTATGTACAAAATAATTAGAGGAGTGCATATGGATATGTAAACTGAGAGGGAGTATACCTGTGAAAAGCAGCTTGTATTCACTTTGGATTCAGGTTCAGCTGATTTGGGGGACAGTGATTTGATTCGGTGATTTGAATCACTGTCCCAAATCAATTCAGCTGAATTATCCAGCACAGGCCCATCCCCTTCCCACTCTCCCAGCCTGGCAGTGCCAGCTCTGCCCACCCCAGCTCCCAGCACTTGGGAAAAAAAAGTGGCCCGACTCAGTGGGTGCTATCAGGCAGGGGGCAATTCCTGCTGCCCCCCCCCCCACTGCCCTGGGGGCCTCTGCATGAGCCCCTCAGACCCCCTTTCTCCCTTAGTTCTCCCCATGGCTGCCCTGCTCACCCCACCTCTGGCCCTTTAAGGAAAAAAAAACAACCAAGAAACCTCCCCGACTCACTGGTTCCTGCTGACAGAGGCTGATCCCTGCTACCCTGCCCCCCCCCCCACCGCCCTGTGCCATGTGTGGGGCTCTGCACAAGCCCCCTGAGGCCACTGCAGGAACTGGTGAGCCCTGGGGTTTTTCTCTCTCTTTTTTTTTTCTTAAAGGGTTGGAGCTGGGGTGGGCGGGGCAGCCATGGGGGAGTGGAGAAGGGGCAGGGGCTCGTGGCAGAGCTTTCCAATCAGCATGGGGCAGTGTGGGGCAGTGGGGATTGTCCCCCCCAGCAGCACCTGGTGAGTGGGGCTTTTTTTTTTAAAGCACTGGGAGGTGGGGCGGACAGGGCACCCATGGGGGGCTGCGGGAGTGGGCGGGGGTCGGGGGAGCTGGGGGAGCAGGCAGGGGATGCGGCCTGGCAGGGGTCTCCCCTGGGTCTCCTCCCCACTCTTCCAGCCCCCCCACCCGCTACCCATACTTACCAGCTCTGGGTCTGGCTGCAGCTCCCTGCTGCAGCCACCAGGGACTGTCCAAATCATCCAAGCTCTCTGAATCTTTTCCAAAGATATGGAGAGCATCAAGTTGATTCGGACCTTTTAATTGGTCCCCTGATTCAATTTGGATTTAGAGATTCAGTCACCGAATCAGGCTGAATCTCTTCTGAATCAGCAACTGAAGCTTTGCACAGCCCTATGAGAGAAGTTTCATATTGCTTATTAGTATTCCCTTACAGAATTATAGTTTTCTCTCTTTGGATAGTGGCTAACTTTCCTGTAATACAGGGACTTGTAAAGTGAGACTTTTAAATTCAAGATTGCAACATAAACAGTATTGCAGTAGACTACAGCTCAGATGCATGTACTACTAACATCAACTCTTGGGCAAAATATATGCCTGACTTCCTAGAAAGATGCATAGAGAAATACAAGATATGTACTGGTAATTGAGAGAGAGAGAGAGAGAGACCATTTTTTCGGAGTTGGATAAAGTACAGATTGAAATATCTATGAACAAGCAGATTCCAGAATGTCTTTAAGAAGATATTATTTTTAAGCTTTGTAGTGCATGCATTTTATCCCAGCATATGAACTGGATAATTTGTTGATAAAAAGAATTTTTTGGACTGGCCATATGACCTGGAAGAAAAAAGCAATGTTCATGATGCTGATTTTTTTTTTTGGAGTGAATGAATAAATAAATAATATTGTAATTGGCTCAAAAACCTGCTTTTCAGTACGTCATTGCATATTGCAATTGCTCTCAAAGCCAAAACACGATATAATAGTAATGTCTTCAGTGAAGAAGATAATAGGTTGGAAATGATCATTTTTAAAAATAAAAATTACCTAATTTTCCTACAACATATTCCTAGAAAGGAATATTCCTACATCTAAAAGACTTCCATATTATAGGCATTAATTGATTATCATCTTTCAATTTGTTTGCAAGGCCTGTGTTGCCAATACTAAGTGAGGAGTAATAACTTCTTGTACAATTGAGAAGGGTTCTAAGATCCATTTAATAGATTTCATAGACATTAGGGCTGGAAGGGACTTCGGAAGATCTTCAAGTCCAGCCCCCTACCCCAAGGGCAGGAAGTCAGCACAGGTCATAGGATCCCAGCAAGATAAGCATCCAAATGTGTCTTGAAGGCATTCAAAGTAGGTGCTTGAACCACCTCTGGCTGCAGTCTATTCCAGGCCTTGGAGGCTTGGACAGTAAAGAAGTTCTTCCTTATGTCCAGCCTGAAACGGTCATGGAGGAGTTTCTGACCATTCGATCTTGTGATCCCTTGGGGCGCTCTAGTAAATATACGTTCCCCCAGATCCTGGTGAGCACCCCTGAAAAATTTATAGGTGGCCATCAGATCACCCCTGAGCCTGCGCTTTTCCAGGCTGAAGAGTCCCATAGCTCTCAGCCTCTCATCATAAAGTCTGTTTTCCTGACCTGTGATCATGTGCATGGCTCTCCTCTGCACTTTCTCAAGCTTCTCCACATCCTCTTTGAATTGCTGAGCCCAAAACTGGATGTAGTACTTCAGTTGCAGCCTCACCAAGGCCAAGTACAACTGGAGAATGACGTCCCCGGATTTGCTTGAGAAGCATCTATGGATGCAAGCCAGCATTTTGCTTGCTTTACTATCCACAGCATCATATTGAAGGTTCATGTTCATCTTGTGGTCAATCATGTCTCTCCAGTTCCATCCGACCATAGTGCTAGCCAGCGTAGCACTGCTGAGACTATAAGCATGCTGTGGGTTTTCCTTCCCAAGGTGGAGAACCTTGCATTTTTCAGTGTTAAATACTATCAGGTTCTTACCCGCCCATTTTCTGAACCTGTTAAGGGCTACCTGGATCACCCTCCTGTCCTCAAGCGTGGATGCTTTACCCCAAAGTTTGGTGTCATCGGCAAACTTGGCCAGTCCACTTCTGATACCATTAATGAAGATGGTGAATAGTAGAGGCCCTAGGACAGAGCCTTGAGGGACCCCACTGGTGACAGCGCACCAAGACGATTGACTTCTGTCAACCACCACCCTCTATGTCCAACCATCATTTAGAATAATAAGGCAGACAGAGAAAGGAACCTGAGATCTCTATCAACATAACTGTTAAAATAAAAGGGATAACACTAATGGGTGCAGCATAAATATGTATAATAGAAAAGGGATTACAGTATGCTCTTCTGTGAAAGAAATTACACCTGTATATAAAGAACTATAAATGCTGTATTAGTTACAGTTCAGATTCTGATACATGGTAGACAAGTAGTAAGAGATCATTACCCAAATTAGTTACTATATATATACATTTTCTACATTCACTAATATAACACCCCTCTGGCAGACATTATTTTCATTAAGAACAGCTAGTATCACTCAATGGAAACTGTGACCTGCTTCATGTTCAAAGAACAAACTATGCAGTGGGGAAAAATGTCTTGGGAACTTTCTCTGCCAGTGTTCAGAAGCAAGGGGAGCAGGAGTGCTGCTGGCAGGGGCTGTCATCCCTCTCTTGAGCTGTTCTGGGACTGAGAAGTTATCTGGGCTCCCCCTGGATGGGAAAGGCCATTTCCTCAACCCTTGTGCAGATCTAGGGGGACCCATACAAAGAGTGGGGAAGGCAGAAGTGGAAGGGCTCAAACTTCCCAGGGATCTTACAAAGTGCTTTTGTGTATATGCTAGCCCTGCCCACAGGTTTCTGAACAAATTCCTTCTGCCATCTTTTCCTATCAGACAAGTAAATCTTTGTCACTTGAGTATTTATTTACACTCTGGCTTTCACAAAGAGGTGTTCATGGGTTTTTGAAGAGCTTCCTTGAAGGCTGGTTGAAGAAAAGGTTTGTTCTGGACAGCAGTGGAGAGGGACATGTTCCCCCTGCCTGGGCCTGCTCTTGGACTGAAAGGGACACCCAGGGGACTTAGCATTGAGGAGGAACCCGCTTTTGCTACTGTTCCCAGCTGAGCTAGGCCCCCATGCAACAGGGCAGGAGCAGTTCTGGAGCTCCCTCTCTGGATCTCTCCCTGAATATAGCTGTTGTCTAAATATACCTATGACTTAGGGAAGTGTTGTGACTCCATTTTACTGATGAGGAACTGAAACATCAAAACTAATACAAAGTGTCTGGTACAGCAGGTGTCCCAGGTCCTAAGCTAGTGCCTAAAACGTCAGGCACTTACAGAAGTTACATTTTTTGCATGATGAGTCCCTCTACAGTTGTAATGTAATAAATGTTCATGGCTGCAGAGTGCTTTTTAAAATGTCTGATCATGCAAAAAAATTAACCCTCGTCTGCTGAATTATCAAATGGGCACTCTAAGGCACAGCACCTTAGAGAACTTGTGTACAGGTTCCCTGAGAGTGTTAATTTCAGGTGATTCTGCCTGCATCCCATCTGGTTTTGTGGGCTGGACTTGTACTTGCATGTGTGCACCAGCCCAGCAGCGCCCCCAGGGCTATCGCAGAGAGGAGAGAGAATCTCCTCCCTGCACAGTGGAGGAAGGAGAGGAAATGGGAGAAGGGAGCCCCCCGCCCATCATGTGTGCATCCTGTCCCCCTCCCCCTTTCCAGCTGACTCTGCTGGGGGCTTGTGAGGTGGGTAGGGTCTATATTTCCCACCCCGCTATCTCGGCTCTGCAGAGCATAAGATAAGCGTAACTACAGTGCATCGGAGCATACATGATTAATTAAGTCTGGAGCATGGTAATTACTGCAATCCAGCAGATTTCAGCAGATTCCAGCATCTTGTGTATCAGCATCCCTGCAATGAAAAATGGTGGTTGGGGCATTTTAACTAAAGCTTATCAAATGAGCTTTGGTTAGAGTGCTCCTGCCACCATTTTTCAGTGTGGGGACCCTGATGCACATGACACTCTGGGCACTATAATTAGAGTGGCTTTTGGAGCTGCCTTAATTAAAGCACTGCCCTCCCCTCCCCCAACCCCCATACACACACTCTTGGATCATGGGTATAAATGCCCATTGTGTCTAGCAGTGAAGCAATTGTGAAGTGTTCAGTTCTTGTATTCTATGTTTCTGTTTTCTTGTTCTGTCCCTGGAAAAGACTGTGTTTGAATGTCCTTTTGGTGTGTTATCAAATCAATATAGAACCCAAACCTAGAAGTCTAGATAAGGCAATCTTAAGTAATCATACATACAATCTGTTTCAAGAGGCAAGAGCTTCCTGACATCATCATCAGGTCTAAAAGAAAATGGGACCGTGAAAGTTTGGAATGTTTTGATTTCTAACAGAGTGCTTTGGCACCATCTCAGTTCTTACTGGCAAAGAATGGGAGGGAGAGTGAAAGAACCAGGGTCAGCAGGAAATAGGAAGTTAATTACTTAAAATGCCAGGGAGGTCTTAGAGTTCATGGGAAGTGCCATCTGGATATTCCTATTTATCTGTGTACAGAAGAATTTCCATAGGGCCTTCTTTGGACACTCTGCAGAACATCAGAGTGCCCAGATTGAGGTTTTAAACAATTTTCAAAGTATATCAGGGGCAAGACTCATTTATTTATTTTTGTTTAAAAATTGGCCTTCAGTAGAGCTTGCCCAAGCTGTGTGCATGCTATGAAGTTGATCCATAGAATTTTTACAGCTGTACTTCTATGGATCGTACTCTTCAGGCACTGCTGATTTTTCTGAAAGTCTTTTCACTTTTTCCCCACTGCAGTGTACTCTTAAATTTCCCAAGGTACATCAGTGTTCTTTTATGAGACACCTGTGCCCAGAACAGTTCTGTGCCCAAATAAACATACAGTATGCAATGCTGCTTGGCATTTTCAAAGGTACTCTGTGTACTTGGGTGCTCAGTGTGAATATTTGTGGGTACAGCTGGTTGGGAATTTTTTAATGAGACAGGATTTTGTTGGAAAATGTGGACCAGAGAATTCAGAGAGCTTTCGGGCTCTCTGTCATGAAGCTGCCTCCTAGGATCCTGAAAGCCCACAAGCTCTAGCTCCACGGCATGAAGTCTAAATCTCTTAGACCTTGGTGTGAACTGGAGGTTTTTCAGCTTCCATGATTCCTGCCACACTGCAGAGAGCCTGGAAGCCCTTTTTTTTTTTAATCTATTTTTTCATTCTGACTCGGAACAAGCTACTTGTAAATGTCAACATTGCAATGAAACAGAAATGCCAAGTTTCAACCTTTTCTCTTTTTTTATGTAGATTGTCAGTTTATATGTACCAATAAGGTTTAAGTAGGGCAATGAGTGAAATAAAAGAAGGGAAGTTCGATAGCTATAGAAGAGGATAAACCCCTGGGACAACATATATTGGTAGCAGAACGTATGAAAGGGTCTACTTATAGACTCATATATTGATACCATAATTGCAGAGAGATCTTGTTAGGGGTACAGTGCCAGGCAGGTGCTCATAAACCCATTTTATCATTCAGAGTTGAGTGGTCTAACATTGTAAAGCAGAGAAATGCTGTGGGGATGATGGTAGCTACAGCATGACCTGCAGTGTCTATCTCCCACAGCTGTCAACACCATCTGTGTGTCACAGAGAACTATCAAGCACTCTGCATGTGTGTTATCCAGTTTTGTAGGCTGGGTTTTAACCATCTCGCGGGAGGGGGGCGAGGTGAGAGGGAGAGAGATCTGTGATACGTAGATGGGAATGAATCTAAATTCCTTGTATTATTTGGTATTAAATCACTTTGCTTATGGAACCCCCTCTCAGCATTTAGAAAATCATGTAGGCCTAGAGATGCAGCGCAGAGGCAGTACACTGGATAATGTTGTTTGTAGTGTCATTGATGGTTTTGAAAGGATGCTGTGGCAAGGATGTTATCAAAGCATTATTACATAGCCACATCATTGTAATGTGTTGAGTATAGTGATAACCGGGGATCTGGGTTTTCTCTTTACGATGGAAAAACATGGCTCCCTTCCCTGCTGCCCTTGCGCTGGGTCCTCTGCAGCCTAGAGGGTGGGACTCAGCATGGCAGGGCAGAGCAGGTCCTGGTGGGGAGGCTCGGTGCCACATCTGGGAGTCCTGCACCACCATGGCAAGGTGCCCCCTGCCCACCCAGTAGCAGCAAGGGGCACAACTTCATGCGACCACCCCCACTGTTGCTGGGCAGGCAGGGTGCACCTCATCATGGCAGCCAGTGGTGATGCATAGGGGGTACATGGGGGTGTACATGCACCGGTGCACCCCCTGACAGCCAGCATTCCTTGCTTAGGTGATTGGCATGGGGGGCAGGCAAGAGTGTAGTGCCAGCTGGGGAGTGGGGGTGCCAGGAGAAGCACTGCTGGCACTTCTGGGTCAGCGCGACCAGCTGCAGAGGAATCCCCCCTGGTTTCTGACTGTCCCTGGTGGGGGCGGGCAAGTGTCCCCCTGATTCAGGAGACACCAGTCACCCATGATGGCAGTGTGGGCCTCCTGGAGGAGGCACCGAGCCTCCCCACCTAGTCCCACTCTGTCTTGCTGTGTTGGGTCCTGCCCACTGGGTCATGGAGGGCAGCACGGTGGGAAGCCCTGACTGGCATCCTGGTGAGCGAAAGGGGCAGGGAGAGCTCTGATTTTCCATGATAAGAAAACTCAGTTGCCCAAATCTATAGGTATTTAGAATGTATTTTATTATAATGATTGAGGCACTGACTAGCTTCCAAATTGCTTAAACGTTGTAAATATATCAATAAAACATTGTGTTCAACTGATACCAGTAGTGACATTTCATTTTAATTGCAGGCAAACTTGGATTTGGGGGGTTTTAATCAGAGAACCTGTGAATTTTTGTGAGAGAATTTGTGATTTTTAAACCAGGATCCCTGGTGATAACCCTGACTTGAATCAAGAGGCGCCATGTTCTCTCTCAGCCTGTTTAATGAACAGTCAGACCAACTGTAGCTTATGAGCCACATGTACCCCACCTCCCAGTCCTGCCAGTGCCCCTTACTCCAGACCTGCAACTCCTTGCCCACCCCCCCCATGCCTTTCTCCTGACCTGGACCTTCCTGCTCCCCGCCAGCCCTGCCAGTGCCCCTCACTCCTTACCTACAGCCCCTTGTTTTTCACAACCCCACTGCCCACACAACTCGCATGCACATACAGACACTACTGTCCCTGTCCCTGTTTCTCTGTGTGTCTCTCACTCTCTTACCTGCGAGTAGCCTCTGGGGCCCACCATTGCCTTTCCCCACTGCTCCCAGCTCCAAGCAGCCAATCTGGAAGTGCCAGGGGGAAAAAAAAGAGGCAGAGCAAAAACCCAGACATTTGCTTGTATTTTAAAAACCCACCCAGACAGGAGGACAGGGGGCCAAAAAAGAGGACATATTCAAGAAAACCCAGATGGATGGTAACCCTACAGTTACAGCCAGCAGTAACTTTCATTAAGTTTAGCAGGGCAGGAAAACTCTGTTTTACTTGGGGGAAGAGGCATTTAACTCCTCTTCTCAGCCCCAGACCCCAGCCAGGGTTTTCTGGGAAGGGGGAGGAGGGGCAGTCCCTGCCCCCACCCTCTCCAGCTCTTCTGTGCTGGAGCAATCGGCACAGCCCAGCTCTGGGCTGGAAAGCATGCTGGGATGCTGGGGGACTCTGATTTAACTGAAACCAGGACAGGGTCTGGGACAGAAGTTGTATAAAAAGGTTTGACCCAAATCAGTTAAGTCTGATATTACATTCAATCAGGTTTACCTTAAACCAGTTTCAGACATTTTGAAATTGGTTTATATGAACTGCACTTATGCTCTGTTACAGGTTTAAATTGGTTTCTGATGACTTAAATTGGTTTGTGTGTAACTTCTGTCCCTAACCCTCTAGAGTAGCTGGGTACTCTGAAAAGTAGTCTTGCATGTTCTTTAAAATAAATAAGTCCTAGAGCACTGAAAATGTACACATCTGTTTCCATTCATTTCTTTCTCTTCTAGAAAATAATTTAATTTATGGGGCCGATGGAAAATATTTGGATGGAATAGTTATCCATTGGAAAATATGTCAAAATTGAAATGTTTTGGAATATCACTTCTGATCACTTCAGGATTTGAACTTTTGATCACCCTTGGCAGTATCTAAAGGGACTTTACCACTACATCAGTATGATCCCCAATATATTGTCAGATATAAACCAGTTCTCACTCCAAGGTACCAATTTTTACCAGTTATTTCCAAATACTGAATACAAACTGCTTCAAAGGATGCATTTCAACATAATTAGTTCCATTTTTGTTCATCTAGGGACATCATTCTTTGATTCATCACTCGGAGAAAAACACCCAGAGCACATGTGCAGTGTTTAAATCTTCCCATGTTGCCACAATGGGTGTGATCATAAGTATAACTGTCCTCATTTATTCTGAAAACAGGCCTTGTAAATAGGTATCTTACCCTATTTACATGAGCAAAGTCCAGGCATTGTATAGAATCACAAAATGTTGCCTTTCTGGAGTTTGACTTTTGTTATCAGAAATGAACAATTATATGCAGTTCAGTTCCAACTTTCTACCCAGATTTATCTGCTTCAGTCTTAATAGCTCTGGAACACTCACCCGCACCATAGGTGCTGTCTCTCTTGAGAACCCCTCCCATGTTCAGGATGGGGTAATGAAATAAGCCTGTTGCCTGCGTCTGCTTATTGAACTCAGCAGAACCCACTTGACCCCATCCTAGCAATGTAACCACTTGCTAACAGGATAAATTATTTCAGGCAAATGCTGCTGTCTTTTCAGTGACTATAGTCATGGCAGACCTTTATTGGATTCCATTTTCTCTTTGGTGACTCAGTTTACTTCTACTTGGACAGTTAGCCAGACTTGGTGGATGGTACATGAGAGGTCCTGACTCCTTTCTTCCTGTTTGGGACAAGACACCCTCCTTGCAAATAGGTAAATGGTAGTCTCTGCACTCGAGTTCAGGAATGGATTTGTCTGTAGTCGTAAAATAGGCTATTCAAGAAGGGGAGGTTCCTTACATTCTTTCCTCTTCTATGGACCTGTTTGATGCATCGCATAGTTGCAGAGTTTGAAGATCACATGGTATAGTGTATTTTGGGTCTCCTAATGCAAGTAATAATGCAATGTTTAGTAGTATTGTTTTTATTGCAGTAGTCCCACAGATGTGTCGGATTCAAGATGTACAGTGTGTGCACTGTACAAGGGAGCTTTGAATTTAATTTCAAAGAGGATGCACCAAGTGAGAGGAGGGAGAAGTCAAAATGAGTCAGAACTTTAGTTCAGCTTCAAGTCACAGGTTTTGATTGTGTTGTGTTATTTAGAAAAAAAAGAAAAATACCTTTCAATATTTGCTATGAGGAATAAGAGGTTTTGTACCTAGCTGGAAGGCAGATTAGAACAGTGGTCTTTCCTAGGAAAAAAAATCATCTCCACTAAAGACCAGCATCATCACAGCCTCACAGGAGAGCTGAGACTCCTTACCAGCTAAGAACTGTTGCCCAGAGGGTTTTTCCATCAGTTAACTCCTCTGTGAAATCCTATGAAATATGAATTTTCATTTCTACCCAGGAGAACTTTTACAATCTTTTCTCTGATGCCTGATGAAGGGTGTTTGTGCCTGAAAGTTTGCAATTAAACAATTTTTTTGGAAAAAATCTTGATGGTCTAATAAAAGATATCACCTCTCTCCATGAGCCCTGATTGCTTTTTCCTCTAGATCAATACGGCTACAACCTGGATACTTACTAAAGACCAAGCACTTTAGGAACTGACAGCTGTAATTTAGTCGACGTTGCCACCTAATGGCAAATCTCAATACAACAGTTCATCCCTTCATAAAAGCAAAGAGCATCAAGGCAGAAAACCACTGTTAATACTTGCATCTCTCTTTATTGATTTCTTTTCATTCCTTTCAGAAGCTTTAGAAAATTGTGAGTTTTTGCATACAGAATACTAGACAGATGAAGGGTATTTGTGCGTGAAAGCTTGCAATTTAAGTTTTGGGGGTTTTTATTAAGTTTTGTTGGTCTAATAAAAGAGATCACCTCTGAATACTAGACAGTGACTTTTAAGGAATGAAGGCAATTCGTGTTTTGATATGAATATATGATACAGGAGATGGAATTGGAATTCAAAGGAAAATGTTTGAGCCTTTCTTAAAAGAAGTCAATAAAGATACTAGAAACCATATTTTAAACAAGTTCACATCTACCAAAAACTGAACATTGTTTAGCATTCCTGTGATGCTTGTGTGAGAGGAGCATTATCATAGGGATCTAGTGTTTACCTTGTGTGGAAAATGGGGATTAGATGCATCTGCAGTATCATCCCTGATTTCCTTGGTATCTTTAGGACAGGGGCAGGCTGCTTACTGAATTTTGGCAAGCTGTCAAGGCCCGCGTGACAGGCAACCCAGGGCAGGTAAATATTAATTTTCTAAATTTTTTTTAGGTGCCCCGTGGGCTGGATAGAATGGCCTGGTGGGCTGCATCCAGCCCCCAGGCAGCATTTTGCTCACCCCTGCCTTAAGAGTATCTTTAATAATGTATTTAATTCACGTGTGGGAGAATAGGTGAGTTAGGAAAAAATAGAGGAAAGCTGGAGTAAGTATTGTTTTCTTTTCCTCACCATTCTTACCAAGTCTGTCATAGAATCTGAGCAAAAGGGCATATAACATAATATAGCATAGGTCAGGTGGCCAACAAGTTATGGCCTATAGAGCCACTGGATCTGGCCCATAGAGCTGGGCCTTCAGTAGTGTTCACTGGTGGGGGCATCAACCACATTGGAGTTGGGAGTTTTTCCATGCTGTGCTGCAGCTTGAGCATAGGGAAAAGCAGCAGTGATGGCCAGGTCCTAGCCCTAGTCTGACTCTTTCCAGCCCCTGGTGGAAAATGTTGTTGACCACTGGTGTATGCTGCAATGTGTTTTGTGGGGTGGTACCTTTATTCCTGGAAAATCGCATTTATTAGGAGTTCAGAGGAAGATGCCAACTCAGAATTTTCTGTTTCTATGACTATAAACACAGTTAAATATCCCATGAGAAAAGATTTAATGCAGAAAGACAGAACTGCTATGTGAATAATTGGGCTTCCTTTACATCTCCCAGGGTAGCTGAAACAGCTGCTAGCTCCTCCTGGTGAAAAGTGACTTTCTTCAGCCCCTGCAGCAGAAAAGTGTAGTTGAAATTTGAACAAATGGACCCATACAAGAACTAGTCCACCAAGATCCCATTCCATGCCTCCTTTTACATGAGGTGTTTGCTGGAGTTGAGTTTAATTAGACTTCTCTTTTTCCATGTTTCTGTGTAGTAGCAATGTGTAGGGGGTGCACATGCACCCCCTGAGAGTACTGGTGTACCCCCTGTCAGGCCACACCATGCTTAGGTGATGGGGAGGGGGGAGGCAGGCGAGAGCACCAGTGCCCCCCTGCAAGCACCAGCTGGGGAGTGGGAGCATTGGATGAAGCTCCCAGAAGTGAGTAGGATTGGCCAGAAGTGCTCCTGGAAGTGAGCTTCCAGAATGGAGCCTGGCTGCTTTCAGGTGAGTGCAATCAGCTGTGCCCGCCCCCTCCACCCCCCAATCAGCATGATCAGTCTCAGGGGACCCCCCCCAGTTACTGACTGGCTGCTGGGGGGGGCATGTGCCCCCCCTGACTAAGGTGGCACCAGTCGCCCAAGTTTCTGTGGGTGGCAATCAATCAATCTAGAATTTGTCCAGTGGAGAAAAAGCAAGTCTTTGTTCCTTTGGAATAGAGACTAGGAAGAAGTGATATCATCACTTTGATGGCTATTTAGGCAGCAGTGGAGAGGACCAGAAAATTGAAAGAAAAAAAAAGGAGGTAACTGACTAAAGTAGTTGTAAGGTATAAATAATCTTTGATTTTATAATGGACTGAAACTGTCTATGTATGGAGGTGTTACATTATTGAACCCATGGAATAGAAGATATGAGGACTAGAAAACAAAGGCACTAGATGGAGGAAGCTTAAACTATGGAAAATATAAGAACACAAGGAAGAGGGTGGCTGGTGGAGGAGAGAGATAGTTGATTTTGTAGAATGAGGAGGGAGAAGCATATAGAAAAAAAAGTCCAAGTGGCAAGGAAGAAGGGAAGAAAGCCAGGCTCACAAGAAAAGAGAAGAAAATGGAGACTGCCAGGGACTGAAGCACAAGAAGGAAAGAGGGTGAAGTACAAGCGACTTCAAATAGAAGAGAACAGAAGACAGAGTGATCTATCAGAGAGAACCTGAGAGTTGGACTTAGGTCAGAGAAAGAAACAAATCTGTGTGTGATTGGGAACTCTGTTCAGAAGAATCGGCAGGCTTGTCACTCAGAGCAAATTAAGAGAAAAGAAAGATGTGCTGTTTGCCAGCAGCCAAATGGAACAAAACCCTGCCCAAATAACAGATGCAAGACCTGCCAACATGTCCAGTATCAGTCAGAATCTATGGATTCTATAGATACGTCACAAAATATGATGCACTTCATTCAGTACACCAAATCCCCACGTATAAAGCATCCATATGAAATGAAATAAGACAATTACTCCAGAATGAACTCTCATGAAAGAAAGACAAAGGGCAAAAATACTCAATCATGAGTGAGAGAATTTTTCACAGAATAACCATTTAATTCCTGACCTCTCTGGAATGTATGATGAAATAGTGAAAATGTATCAAAGTTTGATATTAGGAGGATTTTTTTTGGAGTGTTCTGGTCTTGGAAGGCAGTTGTGCAAACAGGGTTTTTTGATGGATCCACTGTAATGGAATGTTTGACAGTGGACATGTCTACATGAAATGTTATGTTGCCGTAGCAGTGAGCTATGGTGACGTAGCTCATCAATATGGCAACATAGGGTCAGTGGGCACAAACCATGATGCTGACACTATGCCACTGTAGTGAAGAGCTACAGCAATGTAGCTTGTAGCCACAGTGACATAGCATCTAAAAATAACCATGCACCACCAGGACTGCGCAGTACCAGTCAGGGGCATGTGGAGATGTGCCCAGTACAGTCTTCCAAAATTGAGACTTGTGTGCCTAATCAGAAAAGCTTTAAGATAAAGGAGATGGTTGGGGAAAGACTGCATTCATCTTTTTTTCCTTGTTCCAATATAAAATATAAAAGATCCAGAGAGTAGGAAAGGTGGACAGCAAGGAGAAAGGGAATACTAATATTGATGAGGACAATTCTCAGGGAAACTGAACCCAGGTGGGAATGAGAGAGAGAGACAAGGGGAGGGTGTGGGGAAAGAGAATGAACTGAGCTATTTGCATGCTGGTGCAAGGAGCTTGGACAAAATGGAAATACTAAAACTCCTGGTAAAGAATGTGAAACTGGATTTACAGGGACAACACAAATATGGTAGAATAGCAATCATGACCGGAATCGCAGGTGTTTGAGGTCTGTTCAGTAGGGCTGTGAGAAATCTGGGTACTGATTCGATTTTTAGGAGATTCGGCCTGATTTGGTGGCCGAATCTCTGAATCCGAATTGAATTGGGAGACCAGTTAAAAGGTCCAAATCAATTTGAAGCTCTCTGAATAGATCTGGAAAAGTTTCAGAGATTTGGGAAGTCCCCATTTGCCACTGCAGGGAGCTGGACCTGGACTCTGTGCTGGTAAGCGGGGGGGGGGGGCTGGAGGAAAAGGAAGAGGACCATGGGGGCACCCCCGCACCGACACCTGCCCACTCTCCAAGCCATGTCAATGGCTGCCCTGCCTGGCTTCAGCTCCTGGTTCTTTCAAAAAAAAGCCCCACATTCATCGGCTGCTGCAGCAGCTGTTGGGCGTTCTAGGGGCTTTTGGCTTAGCTCCCCATTCAGGGAGGGTCAGTAGGGGGCAGTGAGGATTGCCCTCCCCCTCCCTCCTGCCTGCCAGGGGCCGGCCAATGCCGGGAACTTTTCTTTTTTATAAGAAACAGGAGCTGGGACTGGGTAGGGCAGCCATGGTGGGGAGAGAGCTGGGAGAGCAGGCAGGGGATGGGGGCTCATAGCAGAGGCCCCCACACAGTGTGGGGCAGTGGGGTTCACCCCTCCCCACACCTAGCAGCAGCCAGTGAGTACAAGGCTTTTTTTGAGGCAGAACACGGGGACTGGGTGGGGCAACCACTGAGGACTGGGAGACTGGGTGGGGGATGGGGCCTGTTTGATTCAGAGATTTGGCCAGTTTCACAGCGGCTGATTCTCTGAATCAGATTTGTCCAGATTGATTTGGGACAGTGATTCAAATCACTGAATCAAATCACAATCCCCTGAATTGGCCGAATCCAAAACCAGAGTGAATACTAGCCCATTTGCAGAGGCCTACTGTTCAGGAAATATACAAATAAAAGTAAAGCCAGTGAAGACAACCTTGTTCATCATTTTTTGTAGTAGCCTAAAGATAAATAAGAAATGTTTGTGTGGATAGAATAGTATCTGTTTGAATCAAAATAATAGTCTTAAAAAGTTGAGGCTTAAAGTTGACCCCAGAAGGCCATTTAATCCAGCCCCTTGTTCAAAGCAGTAATATCCCTGTCTAAACCATTCCAGACTAGTATTTGTCTAACCTACTCTTAGCTTCCAGGGATGGTAACTTGACAACCTCTTTTCGTAACCTGTTCCAGTGCTTAACCACCCTAACAGTGAGAAAGTTTTTGTTTTTGATTTCCAGTCTAAACTCATATTGAGTCTGTGTTCTACCATGACTCCTAGATCCTTCTCTATATTGTTGCCATTCAGCCAGATATCACCACTTTTATATTTGTATTTTTTATTATTCTTCCCAGGATGTAGCACTTAACATTTGTTAGCATTGGATTTCATCCTGTTAGCTTCAGCTTTGCTTGCCAATCTTTCAAGGTCCTTCTGAATTGTGCTCCCATTCCTCCAAAACGTTCACAGTCCTTCCCAGTTTCTTTTCATCCAGGGTTAGAATTACATTCTGACTCTTGGAGAGGTCTGCAGCAGTGGTAGCTGGAAGGAGCTGTTGCCATCACCACCTGAGGCATGGGGTGGGTCGGGGGGGGATGATGACTCTTATTTCTTATGGGGGGGGCTCAGCCCCCACAAGCTCCCCCATAATTCTAACCCTGCTTTTATCTGCAAACTTGCTCAAGGAGCTTTCTATGCCAGCATCCAAAATCATTAATAAATACATTGAACTGCACTGGGCCCAGAAAAGACCCCTGTGGGTCTCCAGTTGAAAACTGTTGCCGTTCTTGCATTGATCCATTAACAAATACAATTTGCTTGTGGCTATTGAGCCAATTTGCTATCCACTTTATAGTAATTGTGTCCAGCCCACACTTCTCCAATTTGCTCATGAGAAGGTCATACTGTTGGCTACAAAGGACCAACTCACAGGATCATAATACATTCTAATTTATTGTACAGGATGTGAAGTTACCAATAAACTCATAAATGCAAACTTTGAGTTATGAGGGGTACTGGTCACCTTAACACACACACACACACACACTCACTCACTCACTCACTCACTCACTCACTCATTCGAGTCCATGCCATTAAAACCCATGTAGTATAGTAGCTGCTTTAGAGATTGTGAGAGCACTGGTGTCAGTATAGCTACCTATCTGAGGCCCTGGAGTATGCTGTTTGATGGTCACCTTCCTTCAAGGCAATGTCTTCTCCAGAAGGCAGTTGCTTGCTTGTCCTTCTGTCTCAGTAGGTCAGGTGCTGGATGAGAGGGTGCCACTGAGCGTCACACTTCATTGCCTCTTATCCTTTTCTGGCAGACGTGTATGATCCCCCAGCATCATTTTGGCTGCCCAATCAGGAGGTCACTGTCCCATGTGGGTCTTGAGTAGTGCATGACAGCTATTAGTCACAGGGGTCTTGCCTATCTGGTAGTGCAGTTTCGGGGTCAGTTCGTGATTTTGATTAACATTGGTATTGTTAAGGGTTGCAGGAATAGTCAGTAGAGTGGGTGCTCAGTCCCAGGAATCAGTTCTTTAGCTTGATTAGCATAAAATGGCTTGAAGAATAGAGTTTTGTAATGGTAAGTTCCTTTGGCTAGGCTATTGTCATTTAATTACCTACTGATCACCATACAGTTGCATTCACTCAAGGGGCCCCAGGCCAATATAGCAGATTTTATCACTTTACAATTACAATTTCAATGTAGTTTTTAACAGTGGTCCAGGGTGTAACTTCATTCTACAGTGTGTACATTCCTTAAGGGTTTAAAAGTATAAAATACAAAATGCCATGGTAAAGATGAGATGGATGAAATATAAAAATGCACTGTGAGAAATATATAAAAAGGGAATACGAGGTACTGAGGATCAAAGGCTACTGGGGACAGTAAGAGAGTTAGGTTAGCACCAGGATATATTTACAGTCTTTGAAGTGGATATTTATTTCTTTTGTTTTTTTTAGTGACACTATACTTAATTGATATTTAGATATAGTTTCTAGGTTTCTCTTACAGAAAGCCACCACCTAAGCTTTCTGGGTTGCTCTGAGCCTTGCCACACCCGTGCAATGAGTGTGCTAGGTCTCTGCCAATACTGAGAAGGAAAAATAAATGCACAAAATGGGGAGGGGGGAGGGGTGCAGGCAAGAAGGGGCTTCTGTTATACCAGTGTCCAGAAGGGAAATGTACAAAGGGGGCTTTCTGCTACAATACAGGAGTTTGTCAAAAGCCTTGCTGAACTCCAGATATAGTTTCTCCACAGCATTCCCTTCATTAATACTTAAGGTGCATTTATTTGGTTTTGTTTAGCTGTAGCTATTATTTGGATTAACAGATTGTAAAATGATGATTTTTTATCAATATTAGGTCTTAAACAGCCTCTGATGTCAAGTCTTTGAGAAGAGAGAGTGACAGTTGTTTTGTATGGATTTTAAAGCATACAGCTAAACTATGTGCATGTTTGTTGAGAAGTGAGAACAAATTTATATATTTGTTTACATTTGTATATAATATATTACACATTATATACTGTATACACTTGAATCCAAGATAAGTCAGTCCTCCCTCCCTCTTCCAGCTAACAGCATGGGGGGATAAAAAGCCTCGTCTTGGATTTGAGTACCGGCCCAGGGCAGGTGGTGGTTCAACTCCATCTTTGGCCCTGTGCTCAGGGCTGAGGTTGAAGCTGAGCTGCCACCTGCCCCAGACCAGAATGGCTCATTTCGTGGGTGGAGGGGGTATGTGGGCAGGAGAGACCATGGAAGAGGGGGGCACCAGCAG
>NW_017729004.1:46746024-46768442 GCF_001723915.1 Gavialis gangeticus | reverse complement strand
TGGAGGGGGTATGTGGGCAGGAGAGACCATGGAAGAGGGGGGCACCAGCAGCCTTCCCCCCATTCCTTGGCCCCTGCGCCTGTGGCTGCTCCCCTCCCCCTGGCTGCCCCTTCCTCCCTTACCTTCTCCTCCAGTCCCTTCAGCCCTGACATGTCCTGGCTGGGAGCATGCACAGGCATAGGAGCAAAGGACAGGGGGCAGGCAGCTGGCGGAAAGCACACAGGGAACATGGCAGGGGGATGCATGGTGGGGAGAGGTGGCATGACAAAGACCAGGGAGGACAGGAACAGGAAACCTGGGGACAAGGGGTAGGGAACCAAAGGGCAGGTATCTGGCCCCTTACCACTCCCCCCGCCTCCTCCACTGGTTCCCCCGAGACAGCAGAGGGGGCCAAAGGGGATTCATTTAAGATGACTTCTACTAATTTCATTCTATACCTGGAAAATTATAACAAATTTATAATATTTTTTATGTATTGAATCAAATTTTGGGTGTAGTGGGGGGGTCACTAAATTTGGGATCAGGTAAGTATGTCGATTCCAATCATTGTGTATAAAGACTTCCTAAAGTAAATATTTTCAAATTTTAGAAAGTACTCAGTTTAAAAATGGTTTGACTATTTTGCTATGTACGTTTCTGGCATATATTATAATTCCCCAAGCTGTCAAGGTCCCTCTTATTTCATAGTTTTATAGTTTCTAGGGTTGGAAGGGACCTGAACAGATCATCAAGTCCGACCCCCTGCCTTGGGCAGGAACGAGTGTTGGGATCATAATTGCCCAGCCAGATTTCTATCCAACCTCCTCTGGAAGACCCCCAAAGTAGGGGAGAACACCACCTCTCTTGGAAGCCCATTCCAGAGCCTGGCAGCCCTAACCATAAAGTAATGTCTCCCTGATGTCCAGCCTGAACCTACTCTCAATCGATTTGTGGCCATTATTCTTTGTTATCCGAGGTGGTGCCCGCGGGAACAGAGCCTCACCTATTTTCTGCTGGTGGCCCCTGGTGAGTTTATAGACAGCCACCAGATCCCCTCTCAGTCTTCTCTTGTGGAATAGATTCAGGCCTTTAGTCTGTCTTCATAGGGCCTGGCCTGCTGCCCCCTGATCATGCAAGTGGTCCTCCTCTGGACCCTCTCAAGGTTAGCGACATTCTTCTTGAAGTGCAGCACCCAGGACTGGACGCAGTACTCCAGCTGCGGCCTGACCAGCACCACATAGAGGGGCAAAATCGCCTCCCTGGGCCTGCTTGTGAT
The DNA here is from genome assembly GCF_001723915.1 of Gavialis gangeticus. Taxonomy (NCBI): domain Eukaryota; kingdom Metazoa; phylum Chordata; order Crocodylia; family Gavialidae; genus Gavialis; species Gavialis gangeticus. The sequence continues at coordinate 46,767,187 of NW_017729004.1, read as the reverse complement.
GCATCTGTAGATGCATGAAAAAGTGCAGTTAGCCTTACCTGACCGCTTCCTCACATTGACGGCTCATGTCCATCCTGGAGTCAATAATGACTCCAAGATCTCTTTCAGCCACTGCGTTGTTGAGAAGGGCGTTCCCCAGCCTATAGGTATGTTGCAGGTTCCTTCTTCCGAGATGCAGCACCTTGCACTTGTCTGCATTTTTATACTTAAATGCTTTGTATTAACTTTATATTTATACTTTGACCAGTATATTCAAATACAGTTTAGCTGTTGGGAATCTTGGCTTTAAGCATGATAAAAGGTCTTATATTTAGGAGGGAAGGGCTTATTCTCTTTGAGAATAATTTTTCTGAAAACAATTCATAATCCAATATCTTACTCATAATAAATTAATCATCATCCAATGTCAGGTCAGAATGTTTTGGTAAAATCTAGTTAGTTTGTCTAAGTATAGTAATGATAGCTAATTATCCATAAGTGACTAATCTATAGTAGTCTGTCAGATGCATCTTGTTTGCCGTGTCAAGATATAGCAAAGAATAATTTGTGACATATTAATGAAGAATAAAATAAAATATAATATTCCAAGTGAAAATTGTATGTGCTCTGTTTTGCTACATGAAAATTGTATGATTATAGAGATAAATGCTTAATGTACAATTTTCTTACTACAATAAACCAGTAAGAATTGTTCAGTATGTAAGGATTACATGATTATGAAGGAGCAAAATAATCACTCAGAGGTTTTTGCTTTGTACTTTTATGTGCACTCATCATTAAAACAAGAAAATTCTGGAAAATGGAATAGCTTTGTCTGTCTGTCTTGTCAAGCCACAAGAAACTAAAGAGTACCCAATGCTTTGTGAACATCTGGTGTCCTGAGATGTATTATGGAGGGCAAAGAGCCGCACTTTTTAAAGATGACTGTCAGGAGCAAATTCTATTGTGATTCAGTGTGCATGTACATTGGAAACGTATAATCATCAGGGATCCTAGTTTCCAGGGCAAAAAAGCAAGGAAGTCTCCATTTAAAAAAACAAAAATCCATGTTTTTCCTTGACCTACTGAAAGCACAGTAGCATCCTGCAGCGAGCAGTGCCATTTCTGCTTTCTCATTTTATTTTTGCATGGTTTTTGTTTCACAACACCTCTCCCCTGCTGCTGATTGGCTGAGAGGCAAAAACCACACAAAAATGAGAGAGTAGAAATGGCATTGTTCACTGTGAAATGATGCCACACTTTCAGCAGGTCACAGAAAAGTGCAGATTCTTCGATTTTCTGTGGCAAACAGAAAACTAGGGTCCCTGCTAATCATACTTCAAGAAATGGTGAATTAACCAAAGTGTACAAATCAATAGGACTGGTGGAGGTTCGGTGCACGGATTAAGAAGAACATAGTGATGTGTTATCTCAATGACTAAGAAACCAGTTTTCACTGTAGCTTGTTCATCTTCCTGAACATTCATCGTACGTCAAATAGTCTGCAGATTTTGTGTGGCTGACTTTGGGAAATGAAAAATGGCCTTGCAGTTTCCAACACATACCTATCTCCTGTATGTTTGTGTATATACAATTTTCTGTTTTCAAAGATAGTGCATTTGTATAGTTGAGTAAGTAAATAACGTTTAACAAGTAAGACCCATGTATGCAGGCAAATTAGAAGCAAAAGGTGTTTTCATGTTTAAATATAATCATTCATGTTGATGAATGATAATAATTGATAGACAGCTGATTCATATAAGGCATATCTGTATGCATGTAAGTAGATCTGGTTTACATGTTTTGATGGAAGTTCCAGTGACATTTTAACAGTAAAGGAATTATTTCCTACTTTTATTTGATTATGGATCTATTATTTGACTGATCTGGTACAAAACAAGTAGAACTTCAGTTAGCCTTGTGGTATGAAGGCATCTTACCAGCCTAGTTAATCAATATCTAAGGTAGTATCTTAATATATTTACCTTTGGGTAGATGTTAACCTGTAAAGTAATGAGCTGACTTTGTAAATATTGGTTTGTTACTTTTGATTCAGTAGGCACAATAGGGCTAAGTACAGACATTCAAAATGCCAGACATTCAAAAAGTCTGAATTGATTCAGTCTTTGCGGGTTATTCTAAACTGGGTAGCTTGAAACGAGAAGCAAGCAAACAGACATTTACTTTCAATTACAGAAATGCGACCACATTCCTGCAGTGGCTCAGGCTAGAAACTGGGAGGTGGTGGAGCCTGCCAGCCAGTGCCAAAGGGAAGAGATGGAAGCTCCAAGGCTTTTCCCACTCCCTGCCTGCTGGGGGTCCAGCATGCTGAGATGGGGGGAGGGGTGCTATAAACCCTACTCTGAGGCTGAATGGGACCCAGCCCAAGGCAGGTGGTGGGGAGGCGTACCAACCACAGGCTTATCTCCCCCACCCTGCTCTCCACTTCCTGCCTAGGCCACCATGCTGAATGGGGAGTTAAACCCCATCCCTGGGCCACAGGGAACCCCAGCCAGGATCTGTGTGGTGGTGGGGCAGCCCCTGTCAGGCTTTTTCTCCCATCCTCCATACTGAGGGGGCGCTCCCTGCCAGGCGTTTGCCTCTGCACCCCACTCCTCACTTGAGCAGACGGTAGGGGGAGTGGCCATGCCTCAGCCCAGGGCTGGCAGGCTGAGGGGATGGAGCAGGGTTTAAATCTCCTTAGCCGTGTGGGATCCTGGCCCAGGTCTGCCTGAGTGAGGCAGCCCCTGCCAGACTTCTGCCCCCTTGTCCCATCCTGTGCCCGGGCAGACCCAGCTGGGGTCCAGTGTGGTCATGTTAGGGTGTTTAAACCCCCTTTCCCCATTTCTCCAGTGTGCCAGCTTGGCTGGGGCATGGCCACCCCCAACTTCTATTCTCTGCTTGAATGGGGAAGGGAACAAAAGTCTGGCAGGTGCTGCCTCCCCCTGGCAAACTCCAGCTGGGGCTCAGGGCCAGGAAGGGGGTTTAAACCCCCCCCCCTCCACACCTCAGCATGTGAGCCCTGGGCAAGGGTATGGTCATACCCCCTGCTGAATGCTCGGTTTATCTTAACCAGTTTTGGGTGGTTTTGAAAGTGGTTTATGTGCCCTGAGCTTCTGTTCTGTTACAGGTTTAAACCAGTTTCTGATCACTTACACCAGTGTATGTGTAACTTCTATTCCTAGCCTAGGGGCCTGGTCATGGTTTAGTTATGATAACAATAAGTGATTCTCTCCTTAAATGATATATTTTAATATATTAATAGACTAAGCTGGTCAAAGAGTTGAGGAAACGTTCTTAATTAATTTCTTAAATACTTAAGTGATTGTTTATCTGTTATCCTGTACCAGAAACTTTCCATATTTGAAGAACTATACTTTCTTTCACTTTTCTGTAGACAGATACATATTTGAAGCTATAGAACAATGATTCTCAGCCAGCATGATCGTGCATCTTGGGGTACTGCTGGATCTTTTGAAGGGTGTTGAGAGATGTGACGAGATAAGTGAGGTGTTAAGAGATAAGCAGATAAACTAAGCAGATAAGTGCAGGATCAGGCTTATCCATGCTTGAATGATCTCCTGTCCTCCCTGCCAGGCCCCTCTGCAAAGAAGTAGGCACTGTAATTATAAGTCAGTTTTTGAGAATGGTGCCATGCCATTCACAAAAGCTATGGACAGGTGCCTTGAGTCCAAGAGATTGCGAACTACTGCTCTAGAATTTGATACAAAAATTGAGTAACAAGACTTATCAACAACCAGATCATGTAATCCTCCCAGGCCTACTGAATTTACAACTGCCCTGGTCCCAGTACACCTTTTCTACAAAAAGCTTGTATATCCTAAACAGAAGGTCAACAAAATTCAAAGTCTGTTGACTCAGAGCTTACCAAAAACAGACAGGAGCTTAACAGAACTCTTAAGTTATACCGAAACGAGTTCCTGAGGTTTGCAAATTCTATTTTCCAAATAATCCAGAAGGTCATACAACATGTGTCATTGTATATAGATAATTGTACATTTGTAGTGGCTTCTGAATGAAAGGACAGGCTGCAGCTCATGACAACACAGCAGCTGTTGTGCTGGAACTATTGTGTATGAATGATCCTGTTGCAATGCAAATGAGCTAAATCACCCTAAATTTTACTCTGGAGGGTTAAAATTAGAGTGTCACTGCAGGTTCATGCACAAGGAACTGGTGCAGCCTAACAGCTGCTACCAGTTCCTGAAGAAAAGCTTTCCCTCCCCTTTTGAAGCAGCTATAGATGTACATTTGTCCATACCCAGGACCATTGAAGCTTAGTCTTACTGAATGACACTACTGTATTCTTGAAGCTCTTACTTCTAGCAGTTTTTGGGAACTATTTTCCAAGCTAACCTTGTCATACTGTTGTGTTTAAATATCTACTACCTGTCAAATCTGTAATCCAAGTCCCTAGATCTTCTTAAAGGTCCTGTAATACCTGGTGTCAGAGGCAATGGCAGTGTTAATCCCTGAAGCTGCTGGAGCTGCCGTTTCAGTGCACCTCCAGAATCCAGGGAGTTAATGTTGCTGCTGTTCATCTCTTTCCTCTTCCGTACATTTTCCCCTGCTGTTGATTTTAGTTGTACTTGGAGCATGAACGACTGGTGCCTCCCAAGACTGATGGGGGGGCACCATTTGTAGTTGGCGGCGAGCAGGGACCATCCAAAGATGGTGGTGGCGGCAGTGGGGCGGGGGGGGCAGGTGGTGAACAGTGATGGCTTCGGCGGTGGCCAACCTCAAGGGGGCATGTACCCCTCCCCCCCCGTGCCCCACTTACGCATCACCTATGAGGTGGAGTTTAGAAACCCTAGTTTTGGGAGCCAGTAAGGCAGAGAGAGTTGAGCAGTATTAACTCCCTGTATTCTAGAGCTGCACCAAAACAGCTCTAGCAACCACAGGGATTAATAGCACCACCGCTGGGGCTTCAGGAGCACTGCAATGAGCCCTACAGTGTAAATCCAGCCTGTGGAAGGACAGGTGATCCAGTCCTCAAAACCTCTGCAGACCAGATGACCCAAATACAGTATGGTTAACACCCTTCCTGTAATAGATTTAGGTGCAGAGATATACCCCCAAATATTAGGCTGAAAGGAACTGCATTTATGTAGGCTTCCCCCCCACCCCTTACATTATACAAAGGAAACCAAAGATTTAACGGCCATTATTAATGAAGATGATACTGGAAATGAAACTTAGTCTGGACTACTTCCTTGCCAGAATTTGTCACCCTATAGAGAGCCTTCATCAAACTTCAGATAGAGACTTAATTTATTTATAGTTTCATAGTTTCAAAGTTTCTAGGGTCGGAAGGGACCTGAGCAGATCATCTAGTCTGATTTAGAATGAAATCAAAATAAGAAAATCAAAATATAACTAAGTATATGGAAAAGGAGGGCAAGGAATATTTAAATGTATCAGAACTTGGCTTCTATATGGAAAAAGTATAAAACAGACATAAGTAAATTAATTAAGCAATTGGCTACCATGCTACAAACACCTTAGCTAAACAAAATAAATGACAGAATAAACTCTGAATTGACAAAGCTGAATAAAAATGGCCCTTCAAAAGATGTTAGAAAAGGATGGCATTTAGAAGAAAGGAATTTGAACTGGTTTCAGATAAACAGTGTCCATCCACCCAAGATCTTCAAACATGAGTACTTTGAATACTGAAAAATTATGATCATATATACAGGAAGGGGAAAAGGAAGTCCAACACTTTAAGGAGGAAAAGTACTTTAGTGCAAAAAGAACAAGTCATTGTATTAATTAATTTAAGTTTAATTGAAAAAAATCCTACAAGATACCAAGAAATATACATTAATTTGATTGGTCACATTCAAAACGGCTATGGCTGCATATGAATCCTGATCATTTGATTACAATTGTTACTTCATCTCAATATATGTAGAACTGTCTTGATTTTCAGTCTGGAATTCAAAATCATCTGCAGTTGAAAGTGCAAGATGATTTTGCATCAGTGAATGATAAGGCAGCCTCAGTACTCTGTTCATTATGGATTGACTTAAATCACACACTGAGTCTATGTCCGGTATGCAGATGCAGATATTTTGGGTAGAAGACAACTGCTTTTGTGGTGCTGGTGAAAAGAGATTTATGTGAAGAAGAAGAAATCATAAATCTTAACATTAGTGTTAAGGGATGGTAATCTTGCAGCACTCAAAGAACACAATCTCTGGTCTGTCCATTGTCTTGTCTGTAAACTCAGAGCAAACAGTAATAATGTTTACTGTATCAGTAAAACCGTGGAGCCAAGACCTCTGGGAAGCATCTTCCTTGGACAGTGATACTCAATGTGTGTATACTAGGGCCATGCAAAGCTTCGGTCCCTGATTCAATTTGGCAAAGATTCGTCTGGATTTGATGACCGAATCTTCAAAATGAATCCGGAGACCCTTTAATCTTTCCAGGTCAGAACCCCCCAAATCAGTTTGGAGAGTTTTGGAAAGATTTGACAATTTGGACATAGACACAGCTTTAAATGTTTTTTCTACATACCTCAAAGTACCAGGCAGCTGATGAATGCTGTGATGGAGGGGCAGATGGAGTGTCCCATGGAAGCGCAGGAGGGGGTCCCCAGTGCGCTCGGCAGCAGTCCCCCCATGGCTGATCGCTGAGAGTACTTTTGGTCCACTTCTGGGTTTGCCACTGAGCACATGCCCCACCATCCCCACCCCCGGCACTCCTGTGGGGACGCTTCAATCTCTCCAGCGTCACAGTGTTCATGAGCTGTGCCTGGTACCTCGAGGTGTGTAGAAAAAACATTTAAAGCTGTGTCTATGGCTGAATTGCTGATTCTCTGAATCAGCATTGAATCTTCAAATTCAGCCAAATCGAAACAGGGACAGTGATCCTAATCAACTAATTGAATCACTGCCCCTGATTTGGGCTGAATCCAAATCGAATACTGCCCATTTTGCACACCCCTAGTATATGCCTGTGTATGAATAGGGCCTGGCAGGGATGGGTCTTCAGATAAAATATATGAAACTGTTGCTTGGCAATTGATACTTTAATAATGTTAGGTACCAAACTTGCCATTATAAAATGCCTTCCTGTTGTTCACTTTTTTTGTCTGACTATAATACTCTACACTTCTGTGCATGTGTATGTGTGCGTGTGTATGTAATTAGGGGGTGTGTATATAATTAGGGGGTGGTGGTTGATCTAATAAAAGACATCACATTTACCCAGATAACCTTGTCTGCCTGTATGTAATTATTTATTTATAAAATATTGTACGCAGGGGTCTAGGTTTATACAGCTGACACTATTAAATCAGGGTACCTAGCAGTTATTCTGTTGGCTACAAAGGATCAACTCACAGGATCCTCATAAAATTCTAGTTTATTGGATGGATGCAAAAGTCAGACCATAAACCTTGGTGCTGATCCCCTCAAACATATACACATTCACGCACACACACACACTCTCACAGTAGCTAGCTCTGAACATTAAGCACTGGTGTCAAGATATACCTATCCCCAAGCACTGGAGTCCACCGTTGATGGCCAGTTGAGGCTTCTTTCAAGGCCGATGTTGCTGCAGAAGGGGGTTGCCAGCTAGTCCTTCTGGCTGGACAGGGAGGGTGCTGGTCAGGTCAAAGAGGGAGCCATTGGGGGTCATTCTTCGCTGCCTTTTATCCCTCTCTGGCAGACTTCGGTGACTCCCCAATTCTTGGGCTTACCCAATCCAGGGGTCATTGACCTCTAGGGACGTCCCTCTTGGTAGCTGCTGGATGGCAGCTGTCAGACCCAGGGGTCACATCTGCAGGTACCTGCAGTCTCAGGAGTCCATTGGTGAATTTTGATTGATTCACTGCTGTGATGACTAGAGCTCTGGAAGTGGTTGATCAGGGGGTATTTCAGTCCAAAGGGTCTGTTTCCTGCGTTGATTAGTTCAAATCAGGGCTTCCACACATTTAACAGTGAAGTTTCAGGGAGTTCCTGGCTCTCTATTGAGTCTTTCCTCTTCTTGGTCTATAGTTTTGTAGGTGTTAATTGCTGCTCGTTAACTTGTTTATCCAGACCAGCTACTGTGTTACACAGTCAACCATGATTCATTCAAGGACCTGCTCTACACAGAGATTCCTGCCCTTGCTAATATCCATGGTACAACTTACTTTTAAACTTACAGTACATTTGTAAAAGCATCTACAAGCTCTATTTACACATTAAAAAATAATAATAAAAGAAAAAGAGAGAGGAAGGAAGAAAAAGTAGAAAAGAGAAAGCATCCCCAAAAGGGAGCAAATACTGCAAAAGGGGCTTTTGCCATATGGAGGAGCTTCACATTTGAGGGGGTGGAGGGGCAGGCAAAAAAGGTTTCTTGCTACAGTTCCATAAATTGGGATAACTTCTTCCAATCTGGTGGAGGATCACTTCTGAAAGTTTCAAGGGTAAAACTTTACTGATGTAAATTGCATGAGTCCAGGTTGCATCAGTGTGCATACATCCTGGGATAACTATTTTTAAGGACAAACAGGCCTGCTGCTTCACCACCTAGTGGTGACATGCAGTAATATGCCTATGGCATGCAACTATCCTAAGACAGCTGCATGTCTGTCCTTTCCTGATCCCAGTTATTCAGGTAAAAGCAATATAAAATTCACTGGGATGTGTGTTTGTAATGCAGAATCCAATAGCAGTCTACATTCAAACCTGTAGATCAAGAGAGGTCAGATAGGGCAAAGTCAAGCTCCCACCTAGTTCCCAAATTCTTTGCCTCCTACCTTCTTTTCTTCACTGGTAGAGCTTGCTACCCTCAGTAGATCTGTGATTTCTACAAGGGTGTTTCAAAAATACTGGCCATTTTGAAATAAAACTATTTTGTGTATACTATTCACTTACCTTTGTAATTCTTTGGTACTGGGGTCCCAGCAACCTAGGACTGAGATCTGAAAATCAATGGGTTATGTGCTTAATTGGCTATCTTAGTCCTTATGCAAAAAGTCAGGCTTAATATGAAGTTGTACTAAAATTACTCTTTCATGGGAATCCAGAAGGCAGGATGGGATGATTACTCATTTTTCCAATAACTTTGTTGTATGGGGTTCAGCAGGATTTTGCCGAGTCACTCCATTCTTTTAGAATGTAGGTAAGGGCTTAAGGGAAAATAATGAAGTACTGTGGGCTGCTGTGCCATAAGTATGCTGGCATCTACCTCTTTGAATCCATCTCATTAGACCTAGACAGGCATGCACAATCAACTTACAGAATGTCTGGCCAGGAGTGGCATTAGATAGCAGTGAGCCAGCTGAGTATTTACCCAGATAATGCTGATTGGCACAGGGGGAGCAACCTGAAGAAATGGCAAAGATAACAATGAATCCCCTGGTTGAATGGCTTAATTTCTAACTTCTTATATACCATATTTACACAATTCCAGGGTAAGGTTCTCCTCGCCCCCATTTAACAGGGTGGTAGGGGGAAGTTTCTCATCTTGGAAATTAGTATGGCAATGTAGTGGGGGTGGGGGGGAAGGAGTAGCTTGTTGTGGCTTCAACTCCAGGCTCCACTTGGGAGGGGCAGAGGCAGCAGGGAGTGGCAGGCACCAGGTGGGGCAAGTCATGGCAGGGACAGGTGGTGAGGGAAAAACACCCACTGCCTGCCCCAACAGTCTCCTCTACTGCTCCCCCACAATACCCTTGCTTCCATACTGCCTGCCCCACAACTGCCTTCCCCCTGCCATTGCTTTCTCTGCTGCAGTGGGTGTGTGGGTGGTGGGGGGGGAGTGGTTGGACGTAAGTTGATCCTCCAGTAATTTTCCATATAGAATCTAATTATTGGGGATTCATCTTAAATTCAGGATTATCCTGAATTCAGGTAAATATGGTACAAAACTTATAAAATAAAAAAAATGAGAAGGAATACAGATAGATGCATGTATATCTCCCATACCATACCAAAATGCTGAATTCTACCTACCCCGTCACCCAGTGTACTAGAGTTTTCAAACTAAAGCTACGTAAGCAGAGAACATTGGTTTGCATATATCAATATAATACATGTCACATTACAGAAAAATATTTGTCCTTTGTTGCTTTGTTTACTCTTTCCATTAATGAGATTTACCTTTTCTTTATTGCCTATTTGGATTCTCATGCTGAGATAGGAAAAATGATTTTATTACACTGTGGCAGGGCACTGTGTGTACCTGCCACTTTAAGGCCCTGAAGCTGGCAGCCTCCAGGTGCCTAATGAGGGCAGCCGTTTTAGGTCCAGGGCTGCCTATATAAACAAGGAAGTTTGGCTGTTGGAGGTCAGGCAACAACACCGCCTGGCCAGAGGTGTGCTGAGTTTCATCCGGAGGTAAGGGAGGAGCTGTAGGGGTTGATAGGAGGCTCCTGTTCCTGGGCATGACCTAAAACTGCACCCTGCCAAGAGTGGGTGGCCTGGTGGGGCTCTCAGTGGCGCGGGAGCCCCCAGGAAATGGCAGGTCAGTTACCACCCCAGTGAAAGGTGGGTTGGGGCACCTTAACCCCTAGCACTCACCTTTGGGTGGGTTCATATTCCACTGGAGGTAGTAGCACCATGATCTGCTGCCCAGGGGGGAATGAGAGTCCCCTGTGAGACCCTGGGGCACCAGTCATGGTGTGAGGTACCCTAGTTCCCCATGTCTAGGAAGGTAGGCCCAGAGGGGGACCCCTGGAGAGAGTGAGAGGCTTGCAACTCTGACCTGAGTGAGAGAGTACCCTCGACTGGCCCATGCTGGGACCAGGACCAGGCGGGTCAAAAGGACCAGGGGCCCACCGCGAGGAATGCCCAAGAGCCGAGGGCCAGGGGTTCCAACTGGCCTGGAGGTGGGCCAGGGCTGGTAGCCGAAGGTCCCAGGGGGACCACACCTGAGAAGGGAAAATTGTTTCAGGGAGCTACATAGCCTGTATGAAGGCAGATAAGGCCACTTGATGAGAGGGCTCTAGGTCGGGGTTCAATCAGAAGAATTCTGGGGCCCAGGGTGTGGGTCGGTGATACAGAGAACACCTAGATGCCATCTGTGAGGCTTGGGCTGCAGTGTAGGGGAGGAAAGGAGCTGCAGATAACGCCCCCTGGTATCAGGGCAGAAAATGGGCAGCCTCCCACTTAATTAACAACTAATTAATTCATTAAGATCAAGGCGTGGTGGGTGAGAAGGCGGGCGGTTAGCCCAAGAACAGGTGGGTGGGCCGCCTGGAAAGCGGCCCCGAGAAGGCCCCTTGTTACATACACCAAAGATGGTGATGTCAACAGTAAACAACAAAAACAAACAACAGTAATTCCTCTTCTTGCATGGGGATTAAAACCATCTAGAAATTGTAACTAGAAATTGATATTCATGGGACTGATGGCATGTCAGAAGAGAAATAAAAATGTAATAAGTCTATGCAGGAAAGCATAACAAATAGGCTGCCATAAATAAGAAGGAAAACACTTCCCCTCTTGCTGCAGAGTGTAGGCCACAGACCAAAGGCTTGAAGTTGTAACAAAGTAGGTTTTGGTTGGATATCATGAAAAACTTCTTCACTGTTAGAACAGTGAGGCAGTGGGATAAACTCCCTAGGGAAGCTGTGGACTCTCCATCTCTGGAAGTATTCAAGAAGAGGATGGATAGTCTCTGGTCAGGGATGATCTAGATATTGCTATGCCTATGTTCTATGAGGGTATTTCTCATATCTCTGGGCTTTGCTGGTTGCTGCATGGGGCTGGGAGATAATTTTTTTTAAAAGTCTTCCACAAAGGGATTGGGTGTTGGTTTCAGCCAAGACTGGGTATTTTGACTGGGATGTGCCAGTGCTCCTGCTGGGATTTAAAGCTGTAGGTTCCTGGTTAGAAGGTCTTGTCCCTCTTCTCTGGGTCAGATCAATCACTATCTTTGATATTATGAAGGAACTTTACACCATGGTCAGATTGGTACAGAGTGTGTGTGTGGGGGTGGGGGGGAGGGTTGTCTTCCTCTGTAGTGGGGGCATAGTTCTCTACCTGGGATGTCTTGAGCATATATTACTAACCTTTCAGAATGAGAACATTGGCCACCATGGTTCCCTTGCTTTACTGATGGCAGGTTAGGGTGTTAAGTCTTGCATTGTGTTAGGGTTGACTGTGTGGTTTTGCTAAGAGGTTAGACAACGGATCTGTATAGGATAGTTTGAATAGGGATGGTCCTGCCTTATTCAGGAGGTTGGACTAGATGAGTTCTGGAAGTCCCATCCAGCCCTGCTTCTCTATGATTCTGTGAAAAATAAAACAGGCTGTTTCTGTAAAATTATTGGTTTTGGTGATACTACAGGAGGCCAAATTTATTCGGTAGTACTATTCAGTTAACATCAGTGGAGTTACACAAGGGATGAATTTAGTGTAGACTTTCATGATCCTGGAAATTACTAAAAATCAGTGGTCTGGTAGAAGCCAAGAAAATGTATTCCACCCCTCCAAATCCAGGTTGGAGTTGAAAGTTGTTTTGATAAAGACTTGCAGTATAAGTGGAGAGAAACTCCTCTTAACATTCCAATAATGCTGAATATACAGATTATTGCTTCATTGTACAACCCTTGATTATATGTGTAAATACTTATTAATGAAAGTAAAGGTTGCAAAGTTGATCCTATACTAGGAACTGCACTATTATTTGTAGTGCTATTGGTTCTTTTTAGGGCCGGGTTTGTAGAAACGTAACGTAATCTTCATCAAAAGCAGTTAAAAGTTCTTATTGAATTTGTTATTTTGCTATTTTTCCAAGGGACATAATAATATTGTAAGACCCCTTATTTAATGGGTTTATTGTTGCATTGAAATTATTGTTATGGGTTATGCTACATCCTTGTAAATTCCACTAGTTCATATTCTATTTAAACAAGTATTGCCTGTGATGTAAATGAAACCTAACATTCGTATAAGCCTTCACATATATACTGAGCAGCCAATAGAAGAAAACATACTAAGCAAAGAGAGGCAAAGGACAAGGAAGTGGCAATCAGTGGCAACATGTTTGTTTCATTTGCATATTAGTATAAAACTGATTAAATATTCTTTTCCAGATTTAAATGTTGAAATGTTTGAATGACTGTGTTCATTTTTTTAAATTCTGTATTGATAAATATGAACAATTTGATTTTTCACTTTGCATGCTATTACTTACTACTGTTGCTTCCTTTGCTAGAGGTATGATCATAATTAGGGCTGACAAACAATTAAAAAAATATTCACAGTTAATCATGAGATTTAAAAAAACAGTTGCAATTAATCGCAATTTTAATCTCACCATTAAACAATAGTCAACACTGCTCCTTGCACAACACCCTAGAGCCTGTGTGCCCTGCAGCTTCTCCACATGATCATCAACAGTGTACAGCCCCTGGCCTGGCCTGGACTTGCCCTGGCTGGAACAGACCAGCTGGAACCTGTGCAACCAGCCCCAACTGCAGCGTGCCTCACATCCACTCCAGACTCCCCCGCCCATGCTGAGCAGTGGCAGCAGCCAGGTAGACGCTGTTGCTCAGCTCGCAGGGCCCCTCCCCCTTACCGCTGCTGGGCCTGTCTTGCTACAGCTACCCGGAGCCCACACCCGGGCTGCCCTGTGACTCCTCTGCACTGCCACTGCTGCCCCACTGGGTTGGCGGTGGCAGCGGTCCCTCAAAGTTGAGGATAATGTTGCCATTCCACCTCGGTTTTGAGTCATTAGACCTCGAAGTGGCGTGTGACTTGGTGGACCAGGTGGTGCCATGCTGAAAAGTCAGTCCCACTGGGTGGCCTGGAGGCAGCAGTCATGGCAACAGAGATGAGCCTCAGGGCAGCCTCAGGTGGCTGCAGCAAAAGGGCCCAGCAGCAGTGAGGGGCTGCTTCTCCCCCCATGCTGAGTAGCAGCTTCTGCCTGGCTGTTGCTGCTGTTGCTGCTCAGCATAGGCAGGTGTGTCTGGAGCAGGCACGGGACAGGCCAGAGTTGGGGCTGTTCACACAGGTTCTGGCTGGTCTGGAGCTGGTCTACTCTGCTGGTCAAAATGATGTGGATGATTTAAAAAAGTGTTAATTTATTTTTGCATTAATCGCATAAATTAATTGCGATTGACTAGCAGCCCTAATCCTGATAGCTTTAATCTATGAATCAGCAACATGGTGCTTGTGGGACAGATCTGGCTCATGGAACCATTTGATGTGGCCTGCAGACCTGGGGCTTCAGCAGCATTTGGCAGTAGGAAGCTTCAGCAGTAGGTTCTGTGTGTGCTGCTGTAGGGAAAAGTGGTGGTGGTGGTTCTAGTGCCTGCCAAACTGGGTCAGCCTGGCCTGCATCCTTGAAAGGTTTCCAACTGCTACTGTAGTCAGTCTCAGTCAAAGACGGATTGGTTTTGCTTTGAACCCAAACCCACTCTGTTTCCATGCAGCAGGTAAGAAATAGGCCTGGGTGGATATTGTCTAACTCTGCTGACCCACTGTGAAATGTTTATAAAGAACTGAATAACCATCTCTGTGAACTACCATGTTCTCTGATATTGTTCCAGAACACTCAAGGCATTTCCCACCACTTGCTAGGATATGAAATAAATTCAGTACAGAATTTTAGGTGTCTGAAGCTAAGTACTTAAATCTGTATGTTCTTACTTCATGAAAACTGACCTCATTTTCAGTGATGCTGAGCAAGGACAGCTCCTCTTGATAGTAGTTATTCCCCATGTAACTCACCTAACATCAGTGGTGGTATGCCAAAGTAGCATTTGGCTTTGAGAGAAATAATGCCAATGATATCAATGATAACTGTAGATGCTCCAGAATTTTGAAAATTAGGCCACTTATATTTAGTTTCTTAAATTTAGATTTAGGCCCAATTCCTCAGAGGGGTTTAGGTGTTTAACTTCTATTGCTTTCAAAATATATAAAATACTTTAAAGAAAATTATTTGTGAATACTCTGCCTGAAATGTGTGAGTGTTTAAAATCCCCCTTGGAAAATCTGGGCCCTGCTTGTCAAATTTTATGTACCCAAGGTTGAAAATGTTTATCGTAATCTCTTGGTTTCAGTACACACATTCAAAGGTAGAACTTTGTTACTGTGGGCAAATCTTCATTATTTCTAATGAGAACACTTTCCCCAAATCACTCCTACAATTTCTGATTCCTTTTGGTAGGCTCCTTAACCTTATGTCTGTGGTGTCCACTTTTTGCAAGCTGGCCAGCTACAGCAATCTGTCTGGGACAGAGAATACTCTTTTTCCTTATCCTATTGAAGCAGTTTAACCCTTTCACTAACAATGGGAGCCAGACATAAGCATGTTGTACAAGTTTAAGTAATTTTTAGTACTAGTGATTTTTACTGCAGTACTAAAAAGATAAACCTCTATGTTATTTTAAAGTAATCTGAATTTTTACTTCTTGTTTCCTCTTTTTGTGATTCTTAGTTTTATTTTAAACTTACCTTATATTCTAGATTTTAGCAAGGCATGAGTGTTGCAAGAGTTAAGTTTCTTATCGTGTTAGTAAAGGTATGCAGGTCATGTGCTTATCTGTCAGAGATTACAGTACTAAAGGCAATTAAGACTTACAGGCTAGTGCTATAAAATACTGAAGAATTTAATTTTCAGATGTAACATGAATGTTAAGTATTTTCAATATTAGAACATTCAATCCAACTCTGAGGAGAAGTGAGGACTGTCTGAAGATAGAGGATCACCACGGGCAGTTAATTTTATCTGACAAGACATCACAGATATCCCTTTCTTTTGATTTATAGATAATAACTTTATTATTTCTCTATTTGCAAAACAGTTATCAAAATTTATTGAGTAATAAATTGGTCAATCAACTCCAACAGTGCCTTGAGCAGTGAAAAGTGCTAGCAATGAAGTTACATTTATATACTGGGCTCAAGGTTTGCTAAAGTTCATTTTGTCACAGTATCAGCAGAGAGGAAGGACTGTATAGCTGCAGTGTTTAAGTGAGTCAGGTAGTAAGGCCACTAAACAATCCTGACTACGATTCATGTGAAACACGTATTGCAAGACAAAGCATCTGACAATTTGGAGGGTGGTTCTATAGCCGAAAGAATCCAGAGTGAATTAAAGCCTAGACTTGGTAATTTTTCAGGCTGTAGGGGGAGGGATAAATAACAGAGCAGATATGCCTAACATTGTACAGCGGTAACATTGAATCAAGGATGCTCTTGCTACTTTGTGCATTGTGAGGAAGGTTATAATAGCAGCAGCAGCAGCAATAACAGCAGCAGCAGCAAGAGACGTTTGGCAAGCAGAGTATTGCAGTAGCCTGAGATAAAGATCTTAGTATGTTTGTGTCTTTCCTGAGTGTGGATGGTTGACACAAATATATCAGGGGTATTAAAATATATATATGTATATAGGTGTGTATTTTTAATCATTAGGCACTAAGGAAATAAGACATGCTTCTGTGAATGCACATTCATCTAAAACAGAAGGGATTGATTTATTCAGAGAAAGTTAAGTTTCATCTGTCTTAGGATAAGTTAAGAAACACAGCTTGGGAGCTGGCGGCTGACTTTTTTTTTGCTACCTGTTCCCCTACCTGGGACTGAAAAGTGAGAGGAAATGAACAGTGTCTCAGGAGACAACAAGACAGGCTGAAGCTTGGTGAAACCATTCACTGATTGTTTTCTGCTGTCCTCTACATGCAGTGCTGTGGGCTGGTACACCGGCGGCAAGTTCGGGTTTCCTATGTAAGTTTCTGATTATTTTAGAATGATGATGACTGGCAGCTGAACATACTATTTATGTATTTGATGGTGCAATTTATCTCATGTCGATATTTTAATATATTGTCTGAAGGGCCAATCAGAATACTGATCATCTGTGCAATGAGTTTTCACAGCACAGATGCACAAGAACAATTCTAACAATTCTATTCCTCCACCATTTATAAATTTATGAGGGCTACCTCATAGTGAAAATGTTGGCAATATCTTGCTGTGTTAAAAGGCTAGAAGTGTGACCTTTGTGAGATTTTTATTGGGTTAACCAAAGGATGTTTTCTTTTATTGTTGGCAGCTCTGTGTGTATGGCCACGTTAGAAAGTGATATCTATACCTACTCCTAAATATAATGATAATTGAAAAATATATTAAGATTCTGAATAACTATAGACCAATAAAAATCCAGTTTAAGCACAGGGGCTAGCAACAAAATCGTGGATAGATCTGCTTCTCAGCATTTTTCTACAAAACAAACAGTGGCAAAGTCTGTCACAAGAGTTTAATCCATCTGCATTTTCCAGAAAAGAATATTGAAATAATCTTGTTTGACAAACCTGCACTGTATTGCAAAATGGCTGTCTGTATTAAATTCTACAAGGAAGACTAGCATCAAAGCTAAAGTATTAGTAATGAACAAGATTGAAATGTGTCTGGATTGCCTTTAGTTGACTTGATAGTCTCTTAAATAATGCATTTATGCTTTAACTTTACTTTTCTATCCTGCTATTCAGTTGTCAGAAAGAGATGTGATAAGAAGCAGGAGGTTTATGCAGTCTGGCCAAGCTGCAGTACTGAATTGCTTAACATTCTGAGCGAGCAGCTTGCATAGCTTGTTGCACAAGAAAATAGAAAATATATCAGGAGAAATAGTTCTGCTGTTTGTCAGTTGTGGGTCATGTGTTTTGTTATGGCATGAGAGGCTCTTATTTGAAATATTTTATTTATTTTCACAGCAAAAGCAAGGTCAAAGCCAGGTATGATCTAAATCAAAGTTGGTATAGGGGACAGATAGAGACAATAACAAGCAAATAAAAATAACCCAAGTCTATATCCAATGTATACTACAGGGCTAGAGCCAGACATTCAAAAAAGCCTGAGCCTTAATTGATTCAATCTTTGCAGTTAGTCTAACCTGGCTAGGCTGAATCAGTTTGTAACTGAACAGACATCCCAGAAATGCAGGTACATGCCTGCAGTGGCTCAGGCTAGAAACTGGGGAGTGCTAGAGCAGCCCTCCCTTCCCTTCCTGAGTGCTGAGCTGAGGGGGACATGGCCAGGCCCCAGCAGGATGCTGTGATTAGGGAGGGGTTCTCCCCTTCCCCCCCATTCTAACCAGCCCAGCAGGGAATTGATAAGTGTTTATCATCCCATTAAGAAAACGTCAGAGGGACATTACCAGCTACCTGTTGATTATGCCTTTGTCCCATCTGCCACAGTGCAGACTGTAGCCAGGATATGTGGTTTGCTAACTAATGCTGAGAGGTGTCTGTGTAAGGCAGAGGGGACCCCTAATTAGCAGAGAGTGGGAAGGGGAGGTGGGGAGCAGGGGAAAGTCATGCAGACATCTGTAGTCTCTGCCAAACTCCAGCCATGGAGCAGAGGGTCAGGTCTGCTATGGAGCAGAAAGGCCCACCCAGCCCCGAGAGCATGCCGGGGTGTTAGGGGAGTCTGGTTTAACTTAAACCAGCAAGGGGGCTAGGCAGACATTGCATAAACTGGGTTGACCAAACTCAGTTAAGTCTGATACTTCATTCACCCAGGTTTATCTCAAACCAGTTTTAGCCATTTTCAAACTGGTTTATGTGCACTGAACATCTCTTCTGTTACAGATTTAAACCAGTTTCTGATCACTTAATCTTGTTTATGTGTAATGTCTGTTCCTAGCCCACATATGCAAAAAACAGCAAATGTAAATGCATTTATACTTGTTTGCCAGAGTTGATTGGACTTCAAATTGTATTTTTTTAGTCTCATTGGTGCAACAGTTGACATAATGAACTACTGTACTAATGGAAAAGCAGACAGAGCTCTAATGAAAGAGCAGACAGAGACATTACAGCACAGAGATTCTGACTAGTTCTTCTGCATTCAAAATGAGATGTAACAGTGCCATTTCTCTTCTTGGAGTAAAATCCTATGTGTACGTTGTCTTAAACATCTCTGTAATATGATTTAACCTAAAATATAAAAACACAACAGATGGACTCTTAAGCCTGTACTCACTGGATTATTTATCCAAATAATTATAAATAAATCAAATTTGTTAAGTAAATTTTAAATAAAACAATCCCCAACACTGTGGAGTTGCTCCCCAGTTGTTAACTCCTTTATGCTTCTGGAGATCTAAGGTTATGCAAAATCTCTCTCTAGATGCTCTTTTTTAAATACTGTTGTTATTTGCAATAGCCTTAATTGTTATGAATAACATGGTTTGGACAGAAAACTAAGAGTTGTATATTTCATAAGCTGGAAATATCTGTACGTTTATTAACAAATAACGATTCTATTCAATTTTAGCATCAAACGTCTGATTTCTGGCAATCTTAATATGTTAATACATATAACATTCCATATATTTCCATAGTTCTTTTAGAAGCTTGGAAGTTAAAGGGAAGGGCCTGGTCTGTTTGGCCTAATCCCATGGTGCTTGTTGTTAAAAGGCATGAGTTTGTTCATGTGTGCTCCGCCAAAATGGGTATGTTCAATATAATGTGTGACTCCTGCACCAGCTGGTGCTCACCCTCACTGCAGAGGTAGATGTATCTTTGTGGTATAGATTAAATTCAATTTGCCCTTGATAGTTCAGAGCTTAAAAGACTGCTTATGTGAAAGAGGGTCACATCCCCAAAAGACTAGTAATTACATCAAATATTCTCTCAATTATCTGAACCTTTGATTTATCTAAATCCTTGATCATCAATGTTGCCCCCTCCCCCTCCCCCAGCCCCTTTGTCCTTCATGGCACTGCAATAATTGAGGTTGTACTAGAAAATCCTTTGGGATGAAAGACACTGAAATTAGAGTTAACTGAGATATGACCCTTATTATTATCATGAAATGGAGGAAAAAAAAGACTTATTCTGGGTTAGCAGTTTCCAGTTTTCACAGTTTATGAATTTAAGTGGTGGATGATCTGATTTAAAAGAGAAATTTCTAACTTTTTGGGTGAAGACACTGTGGCAGAAGGCCACCTTTGTTTCTCCCCAAAAACTCTGCTCTGTGACAATTCCACTAGGATGGGCCCAGCAGAGGAGACACCTTTACCGTATCTCTTTGGGTAACCTGAGCTGGACACATTTCTGAGGGAGAGGGAAAACCTGTTCCCTCTGCCTGTGTGACTGGTATCACATACCTGGGTTAGGGGCTTGCTCCCTGGTGGGCTAGAGTCTGCCCGGCAACTAGCAATGTATTTCAAATCGGTTGGCTGACGGCCAGCAGGTGTTGGCCTCCATTGGACCAGGTAAATGAGGTCACAAGGACTATATAAGTTAAGGACTGCCCAGGAGGAGGGGACAGCAGCCATGTGGGAGACTCAGAGACAGAGAAGGGCTGTACCATCTGAAACTTGCTCTCTCTCTCAAAACTCATGATCCAGGAACTGCCTGCCTCCAGAGGGGATCTCCAGCTGCCTCTGGATGATACTTGTAAGTAAGCTACCTGAGATCTAACTAGATATATAGCTTGCAGTAACTCAGATGCATGATCAAAGGCTAACCAGCCACAGGAGTTTGCTGTCTGGGATTTCCCAGGGTGCGCAGAACCAGAATCAGTCCAGAGCCCTGGGTGGTGGCAATGGAACCCCCAGGCTAGTAGGTGTGCTTCAGGAAGGGGGTCAACCAGACGTGAGGTGCCCCCAGGGAGGCACTCAGAGCCTGGAAGGTGGCTGGGCACAGTGAGGTGGGTGGCTCAATGCAGGAGCACTCCCTACTGGCCTGCCACAGACACCATACAGTATGTACTGTAATATGTAGTGAAATCTCGCTGCCATTTGGCAGCTAATAGTCCTATTGAACACAGTGGCACTGGTGGCTTCATACAACTGTATCATTTAGTCCTTGCTTTATAGGTTTTACAGGAGATAGGTTGGCCTGCTATGTAAGTATCCTCCATATTTACTCCTCTTACAGGAGCTGTGAAGTATAGTCTTCCCAGGTGGGTACTGCAGCTCTCTCTTTTCAGATGCAAGCTCTAAGAGCTGTGCAAGAGATGATAATCCCCTTACCTTGGCTCCAGTGGATGCTGTGCAGACAGATCAGAGTTGTTAGTTATGCAGTGTAATACCATGACTGTTCAGCCACAGACCACTTTGGAGAAGCAGTCTGAGAGGGGTGAAGGTTTATGGTCTCACTTTTACCTTGTCTATCTTTAATGCATTAAACACAGGACACACGGACTGAGTTGCATACAGTTGAAGGGAGGGTCTGGATTTATTGCATCCTCTCGTTACATCCTCC
>NW_017729004.1:46743717-46745810 GCF_001723915.1 Gavialis gangeticus | reverse complement strand
CCAGGCTAGTGGGTGTGCTTCAGGAAGGGGGTCAACCAGACGTGAGGTGCCCCCAGGGAGGCACTCAGAGCCTGGAAGGTGGCTGGGCACAGTGAGGTGGGTGGCTCAATGCAGGAGCACTCCCTACTGGCCTGCCACAGACACCATACAGTATGTACTGTAATATGTAGTGAAATCTCGCTGCCATTTGGCAGCTAATAGTCCTATTGAACACAGTGGCACTGGTGGCTTCATACAACTGTATCATTTAGTCCTTGCTTTATAGGTTTTACAGGAGATAGGTTGGCCTGCTATGTAAGTATCCTCCATATTTACTCCTCTTACAGGAGCTGTGAAGTATAGTCTTCCCAGGTGGGTACTGCAGCTCTCTCTTTTCAGATGCAAGCTCTAAGAGCTGTGCAAGAGATGATAATCCCCTTACCTTGGCTCCAGTGGATGCTGTGCAGACAGATCAGAGTTGTTAGTTATGCAGTGTAATACCATGACTGTTCAGCCACAGACCACTTTGGAGAAGCAGTCTGAGAGGGGTGAAGGTTTATGGTCTCACTTTTACCTTGTCTATCTTTAATGCATTAAACACAGGACACACGGACTGAGTTGCATACAGTTGAAGGGAGGGTCTGGATTTATTGCATCCTCTCGTTACATCCTCCACCCAAGCCAGCCATAATGTCAGCAGATATTTTTACGGTCAAACTCAGTCTGCACATTGTGCACTCATCAGACTTGCTTTCTTTTTGGAGTTTGATTTTTATAACACAGAAATTAACAATAAGGTAAAGTTCAGTTTAGGCCTTCCCAGGACCGTCTGCTCACTGAGTTCCTACCTCAGCATTGCTCTGTCTCAACCCTAGATCCATCAATCATGCACTATTTATCTCTCATCCTTCCTATTTTTTTTTATGTGTGTAGGTAAGGTACAAGTATAAAGTGGTTCTGCTGGTCCATTTATCTTTCTACAGCATTATCAACATCCCTTCAAGATGCTGTGATGTTTCAGGCAAACACTGACAGTCTGGTACATGCACTTTAATTTTCTTTTTCTAGCTTAAAATTTGCTTAAACTTAAAACTTGTCTAGCAGGGGCTTCTGGCCTGGCAAAATGGGGATGTTCATACCTCCCTGTGCCTGTGCAGGAAACTCAGGTAAGAACTGGTGGGGGCAGGGAGCCAGGGAAGGACCACAGGTGATTACCCCAATCCTCAGGGCCAGATTGACTGTTGCTGAGTCACCCGGTCTGGCTATGCAGCCTGGAGCCACATGGTGCTGGAGCAGGCAGCAAAGTGGGGAAAGCAGTGGCGGGGGGCAGGGGACAGTGGAAATGAGCAGGTGTGCAGAAGCGCAGGGCCTGTACTGGTGTCCCAGGGCCAGCACCGGTGGGGCCCAGAGCAGGACAGCTGGAGCATAGGGTGTGGGCTGGCAGGGGTCTTTGGAGCTGGGCTGCGCTGCACCAGCAGAGGGAGAGGGAAGCCTACTTGGCTTCGTAGAGCCCCTGGTAGCTGGGACCCTGTGCTCCTGCCACCCTGCTCTGGGCCCTGCCGGGGCTGTCCTATGTCTCTGCCACATCACTGCTGCATCTGGACTGCCCTGTGTGGCAGCAGAAAGCAGGCACAGGCAACCCCATGTAGGTTGCGAATGTCAGCAGCAGGAGGGAGAGGAGCCACATTTCTCCCGTGCTGAGCACTTCCGCTTGTAAGCTTCCCACACGGCCACTACTGCCATGCTGGGCAGCACAGAAGTGGCAGTGATGGAGCCACACTGCAGCCTAGCATGATGGGAATTCTGGGCGGCCACAGCAAACACTGCTTCTGGTCCCAAGATGGTGACTGTGCAGCCCTCAACAGCTTGCCAAAACTCGGTAAATGGCCCTCTGCCCAAAATAGTTGCCCGACTCTGATCTAGGTCTAGCTAGCTAGCTATCTGGCTATCAGGGCTGTATGAGGCTTTGGGCGCTGATTTGATTTGTAGGAGATGCGGCCTGATACGGAGGCCAAATCTCTGAATCCAAATCAAATTGGGAGACGAATAAAAAGGTCTGAATTGATTCAAAGCTTCTGAATCAATTTGGAAAAGCTTCAGAGAAAGATTTGGAG
>NW_017729004.1:46733155-46733588 GCF_001723915.1 Gavialis gangeticus | reverse complement strand
ATTTGGCAATTCAGGCAGTCCCTGTTCACCACTGCAGGGAGCTGGCCTCAGGCTCCATGCCGGTAAGTAGAGGGCAGGGCAGTGGGGCTGGATGAAGGGAGAGGGAACCATGGAGGGACCCCCCACCAAGCCCCATCCCCTGCCTGCTCCCCCAAAGCTCCCCAGAGACCCCCCCAACAGCCGCGAAGCCCCCCACCGACCCCAGCACAGCCAGAGGTAAGCGGGGCCCATGGAGGGAGGGGATTAACTCCTTAGTGAGTGGGAGGAGGTGGCTGAGTGAGGCCGGGCCGGGTCTTGCCCTTCCCAGGCCCCTACTTTGCCCAGCCCCCCAGGGAGCCACGCGACGAGCTGTGCACTTGTCTGCTGGCACGTGATTTAGCGCAGAGTTCGTGCAGGAGGGTGCATGGGAGGGCTGAGGCCCTATCTGTGAGCC
>NW_017729004.1:46726788-46728155 GCF_001723915.1 Gavialis gangeticus | reverse complement strand
GGCCCGAGACCCTGCCTGCAAACCCCTCAGGGTAGACAGTCCCAGCTGTAGCCAGCCTACCAGAGGCATGACACGGATGGGCACATGCTGCACCCCTTAGGTCCCCTTGGGCTCTGCGGCCCCCCCCCCCCGGCACCTCAGAGATGACCACCAAGACGGAGTCCATGGTTCCGGGCTCCATGCAGACGGAGCCTCTGGCTCTCAGCTGCGGGGGCTGCCTGTCCCTTTTTCAGGCTCTGGGGCCACGGAGCATGGCCACCTCCCCTTGTGGTACACGAGCTGGAGGAGCTCCAGGCTGCAGTCCAGAGACTGTGTGCTATCAGGGACTGCGAGCAGGAGATAGACTCCTACTGCCAGGCCCTTCTTCCCCGGGGGACGGAGGGTAGACCATGGTCACCCTCCAGGGCAAGGGAGGACTTCAGGACCACCCACTCTATCCATTCAGGAGCATGGACCAAGGTGGTCAAGGGCCTTAAGACCTGCCACACCAAGGCTCCTGCCCCACCAGAGCTTAGCAACAGGTACGCACCTCTTGCTGCTCCAGCAGAGCCTGCTTAGTTGCCAGCTCCCACAGGCAACACAGGCTCAACTGCAGCTACCATCCCTGCTCTCCCCAAGAGGAAATGTAAGGTGTTTGTTGTGGGAGACTCCATCCTGAGGGAAACTGAGGGGTCAACCTGCCGCTCCAACCCCTTAGCCCGGGAAGTCTGCTGCTTCCCAGGGCCCACATCTGGGACATTGCAGAGAAGATCCCTAAGCTCCTGTAGCCCCCAGACCTCTATCCTATGCTCCTTATTCATGTGGGCACCAATGATATGGCTCGGAGCGCTCCCAGCCGGGTCATGAGGCACTACAGGGATTTGGAAGCGGGGCTAAGGGGTTTGGGGGCACAGGTGGAGTTCTCGTCAATCCTCCCAGTCTCGGGCTATGGGCTGAGGAGGGAGAGGAGGATCCACGTAGTTAACCAAAGACTGCAGCGCTGATGTCAGCAGGAAGGCTTTGGCTTCCATGGGAAGCTGGGTGATGGCGACCACGAGTTGATCACCTTCACCATCGGCCGTAAAGCTGACAAGTCAGTCAGCAACAGGGAAGTCCTTGAATTCAGGAAAGCAGACTTTGACAAGATCAGGAGGCTTGTCAGTGAGGCCTTAAGGGACCATGATCCCAGGGAGAGGGGAGTTCAAGAAGAGTGGTTGCTCCTCAAGGGAGTGATCCTCAATGCACAAGCTAATTCGATTCCATCTCGGAGGAAAGGCAGGCAACAAGAGGGCACAGCAGCCCCCCGGCTCTCCAGGGATCTAGCAGACCTCCTGAGGCTAAAAAGAAAGGCCTACAAAGGATGGAGAATGGGATTCACCTCCAAGGAG
>NW_017729004.1:46721564-46721788 GCF_001723915.1 Gavialis gangeticus | reverse complement strand
ACCAGGAAAGCCAAGGCTGCAACTGAACTCCAACTAGCTTCGAGCATCAAGGACAGTAAAAAGTCCTTTTTCAGATATGTGGGGAGCTGGAGGAAAAGCAAGGGCAACGTTGGACCCCTGGTGAACCAGATGGGGCAACTGACGCCCAGGGAAAAGCCAACCTATTAAATGGGTACTCTGCTTTTGTCTTTCATCAGTCCCACGGGACGCCCATGCCCGCTACA
>NW_017729004.1:46717282-46721553 GCF_001723915.1 Gavialis gangeticus | reverse complement strand
CCCAGCTGACTTCCTGCCCTTTGGGCGGGGGGCTGGACTGTGATCTTCCGAGGCCCCTTTCAGCCCTAACATCTATGAAACCAGGCCCCATCCCCTCCCAGCTCCCCTGAGTGCTCCCTGGCCTCCGCCTGTTCTCCCAGAGTTGTCAATGACTGTCCCATCTGGCCCCAGTTTCCCGCCTCTTTAAAGAAAAAAAAAAGCCCTGCACTCACCAGTTTCTGCAAGGCAGGCGTGTGATCTCTGCTGCCCTCCCACTGCCCTGTAATGTATGGGGGGCTCTACCTTGAGCCCCATCCCTTGCCTGCTCTCCCAGACTTGTCAATGGCTGACCTGCCTGGCCCCAGCATCCTGGATCTTTTTTTAAAAAAAAGCCCCCTGTACTCATCAGCTGCTGCAGTGGCCATCAGGGCTTCCGGGGGCTCATGGCAGAGCCCCCCGTGCAGTGTGGGGCAGTAATAATCCCCCCCCCACATACCTGGCAACAGGTGGTCAGTGCGGGGCTTTATTTAATTTTAAAAAAGAAGAGCTGGGATGCTGGGGTTGGGTGGGGCAGCGATTGAAGGGGCTGGGATAGTGGGTGGGGATGGGTCCTGTCTGATTTCTGATTTGGCAGTGGCCGAATCTCCGAATTAGATTCATGCAATCGATTTAGGACAGTGGTTCGAATCACCGAATTGAATCACTGTCTCCCAAATCAACCGAATCCGAAGGAAATACTAGCCGCTTTGCACAGGCTATCTATCTATCTATCTATGTGCATGCACGCACGTATGCACTCTGATGGCTCCATTAAAGTATTTTTATAGCTTGTTTCTATAGAGTCTGATTAGAGTTAGAACTTTACCCTCCTCCCACATGTAAGGATACTGTCCTTGTTACTCCCGTGAGCAACACTTCAATTCTGGGCCATGAAAGGGGCGACCTCAATATATTATAATAGTTTAGCCCCTGATCTTGCAAAGGCTTCTTCATACATTTCATTTAACTTATTCTAAATAGGCCAGTTCTTGCAGGGTCCAGGGATTATGGGTGGAATCATGACCCCACTAAAGTCACTGAGGAAAACTTTCATTGAGTTCAGTGGATCCAGAATATTGCCTTGGGTGTGTCCAGGAAGCAGCCCCAAAGGCTGCCTAAAGGTCCAGGCTTCTGCCTATATCCATAGTATAAGCTGTGTTTTGACAGAGCATTTAGATGTGGAGCATTTATTTTATTTGTGATCACCAACTTATTACTGCAAGATCCAGTACGTTCCTTGTTTCTGATAGCATAACACAATGCTGTCCAACTGGTGCCTCGAACCTCATGAGGCCTGCAAGGAATTAATGTGGGAGCCCCTGCCTCCCACCCACTGTTCCACCACAGTTCTGGCTGCAGCACCAGCAGCTGGGCTCCCTGGGCTTCCCCTTCCTCCTCCAGCTTCTGTTTCCTGTACCAGGATGGTGCAGCAGAGGAGCCCATAACCAGGGGTGAGGCTTGGGCACTCCTGTGCAGTGCAGTGGTGAGTGCCTGTGTGGTAGGCAGCATGAGAGGCCTGTGCCTTATGCTGGTGTAGTCCATGCAGCCTGTGGCCTGGGAAGCATGCAGCCCCTGAGCACTTAGAAGCTGCACAGCTCTGACACAACATATCTCTGAAACCAGAATAGCTTATATGGATAAGCAACCTTAGGAGAGAGTGAACTTAACAGGTGGACACACCAGCTGACCACAGTTTGATTGCCATAAGCAGCAAGACATGTTTGCTTATCTGTGATGCCTTTAAAACATAAAGTTTGTTATATTTCTCATGATTCTGTTCCTCACTCCACTGGATATGTTTTTCTCTGTGCAGACCAAAGATGGCAAATGAAACCCAGTTTATTTTTGTTGTGTCAAAATTAACAAGAAAAATGTCTACTTTCTTAAAAAGTTACCAATCTAAAAAAGGTTGAACCAATTCTTAACCGAATTTCTGGGTTTATTAAACAATTTGAAAATGGATAGACGTGAGATATCTGGAGGGCAAACATTCATTTTAATGAGTATACTTTCTCAAAAGGATATTAAAGTGTTAAATAATTTAGGAGCTTTAGAAAGTACATCCTAAAGCAGTTTTTACCCATCTGAGGACTTGTAGTGATTTAAAATATAATAATTTGAATTGCAAAGTCTAGTTTAGCTTAATTCAGTTAAGATGCTCAATATGGTTTTGCCTGAAACTGCTCCCTTACTAGCCAAAGTGACTGCAAGAGGGGAGCTTTGCCCACAGCTGGCACTCAGTGCTTGGGTCAAGAGGGTACCATGAGACCCTTGTGGTAGTGGGAATGGAAAGACTGTGTGGTTGGGTTGTGGTTTCTCTGTCACTCAACCTTGCCCCTTCTCCTGCAATCTTATTCATCTGCAATAGACAGACCACATCATAGTATCCATCTCCTTCAGCCTTTCCCCACTGGCTCCACATCCCCTTTTGTTCTTACTTTAACCCTTTCACACTTCTTACCAGCTCTTCCTGCTCTTCTTCCTCTCTTCTCCCCCAGTTTCTTCCTTTCCCATCTAGGTTCCTCAGACGCATCCTCCGTCTCCCTTCTCTTGACATTGCAACTCTGCTTTCCACATCCCAAGCTTCTTTGCCTGCCAGAAATTACTTGTCCCTGTAATTACTTTACTTTCACTTCTGTAATATCACTCCTAAACTCACACTTCTCCCTTTCCTTCCCTTCCTCCTGCTCTCTGTGGAATTCCTATGCCACTGACCAACCAACCACCACCACAGCCATCCACAACCATTTCATTTTGTGTTCCTTTTAGCTCTGGCTCTTGCACAGAAACTTGGATCCTTTCTTTTGAAACTGTGTCTAATCACATAGAAATGTTCTAGAAGGGATTACACACCCTTGTTGTGTCCCTGGTCAGGGACAACATTTTCACTCAGTATGTTACTGTTTGCAGAAGTTGGGCATTTCTATCACTAATGTGAATGCTGGATTTCCTGATGCAATGGAGTGAAATGGAGGCTATTGTTAGTGGATCAACAATAATGGGCAGGACGGAAGCAACAGTATCCACTTTGGTGGTTCCTCTCTGAATGGAACTTTGGCTCATCTGGCCAGAATACTGCTTTGAATTTGCAAATGTTTTGAAAACTATGGATTCATATTTGAAATCTTTGTGGGGTTTTGTGAATTATATTTGTATACCTAAAATTGCTAACATTGTGTGGCACTTCATAGCACCCTTGAAAGGATCTCAAGGCACCCTAGTTAGTAACTCATGTTAGGAATTGTCAGCACAAGGGAGTCATATCTGTTCTCATTTCTCTTGAGCACTAATTATATACAGATATCCGGGGAGGTTAGATTGAGTTAAAATTTGGCTACCTGATCTAAGGTAAATTGGGATGAGGGAGGAACTACTGGAGGGGGGGTGGAATTTGAGGCTTCCAGGGGCAGGGAAGCTCTGGGAGGTTCAGGGGAATGAGTGGGGTTCACAGGGGGAATAGGGGAGCAAGCATGGTCTGTGGGGGAGGAGGGGCTTGAGAGGAAGGGGGTGCTTTCCCCTCCAGGATCAAGGGTTATTTTAGCCCCCCAAAACCTCCCATCCCCAAATGGCAACCCCTCTGTCCCACCTGCCCACCCCTGCCCTGCTTTCTCCTCTTCTGGCACCAGCAAATGTAGGTAATGCTGGCAGCAGGGTGGCTTGCAATATGGGAGAGTTTGGTGCATTTAGTAGGGGGCCTGCTGGTCAGTCTGTGTGAGGATTTGGGTGTTAAAAATTGCCTGGTGCCAAGAGGCAGGTAGGGAAATAACGGTCCCAGGGCTGGGGCCAGCAGTTGGGGTTCCTCAGGTTTGGGAATGGTACAGAAGTATAGTTAGATCGGTCTTGCCTGACCCCATCTAAGTTAGACTACCACGAAGGAACACTTAGGCTAAGTACAGACATTCAAAAAGCCTCAGTCAGAATCAGTCAAACCTTTGCAGGTTTCTCTAAAATTTCATAGACATTAGGGCTGGAAGGGACCTCAGAAAATCATTGAGTTTAGCCCCCTATAATCTATCTATCTAGACTAGATAGATAGATAAAAACCCCAAAAAACACGTAGGTTGGATTGAGAGTGAACGGAGCATACATTTATCCTGGGGGATGGGAGCATGTAGGTGCCTGCACTGGCCAAGGACAGCAGGCTGGATGTGCTCTCATAAGCTTCCCAGTGTGCCAGACAGCCAAGGGCAGCCAAATGCAGCTGAATGGCTGGCCATTCCAACTGGCTGCCAGGCACATGCCCCCCCCCCCCC
>NW_017729004.1:46694335-46717123 GCF_001723915.1 Gavialis gangeticus | reverse complement strand
AAAGGGAGCGGGGGAGCCAGTACAGAATCTTTCCCCAGCCCTGACTCCCCACCAGTGGCCAGCTGACTGGTGGTGGACAGAAAGAGAGAGGGGAAAGTGGACGCCTCCTCCCCAGCCCCTCTGTCAACCAGCACAGCTGGGGAGGGGGAGGCAGCTTTTTGCCAGGAGCTTCCTTTGTCCCTCACTGCATGTCCTGGCTGGCCAGAGCAGCTTTTCTCCTCAGCCCCACCTCCTGTCAGCTGTCAGCAGCAGTGGAAGAGGGGAAAAGTGGAGGTCCCTATCCCAGCCTCCCCATCCAACACAGCTGGGGGGAGGGGGCAGGGGGCACATGACAGGGTTTCCCCCCCTCCCCCACTACCTGGTCAGCAAGGCTTCTCACCCCAGCCCTGTTTCCCCCACCACCTGTCAATGGGGGGAGGAAGGGAGGAGAAGTGGAGGCCCCTGCTCCCCTACCAGCACAGCTTTGGGGGGGGGGGGAGCATGGCAGGGGCTTGATCTCCTTTCCTGCTTGCTGGCCTGACTGGCAGGCACCACGCAGAATGCATGGCTGGGGAGCAGAGGCTTTGCTGCCTCAGCTCTGTGACGGCCAAGGGAAGGGCCAGCCTGGTGCTCAGCCAGAGCAGACAAGGTAGGCTAGGGCTAGCCCACCCACCTTGTGAGGTGGGGGTTAGCAAGATGAGCAAAACAGTCTGGGATGCTGAGGAACTGCAACCTAACTTGAGTTGAGAGAGGATCTGGTACAGAATTTTGATAGACCAGTCGAACCTAAACCTATTTCATTTGATACTGCATCTGTCCATGTCTATTTTAAACCAGGTTTCACCACTTTTAAGCAGGTCTGTGTGCACTGAACATCTGTTCTGTTACAGGTTTAGACCATTTTCTGATCACTTATACTGGTTTATTTGGAGTATCTATACTTAGCCTAAACTTAGATCAGATTGGCCATTTTAAAGCAAACTGACTGTCCTGGACTTCTGTACAGTTCACACTTAGATCAACCTGACTAGGGATCTAAGTGTACAGTCTGCACCTGGGCAAACTAAGTTAGACTGGGTGGCATTTTTTAACATGATCTAACCTCCCCAAATGTCTATGTGTACCCTAAATCTAATATATATATTTAGATGTACACCTTGCTGGGGCTGTTTGACCCCAGTACTCTTTTCTGCCATGGCAGGGGGTTGGACTAGATGATCTACTCAAGTCCCTTCTGACCCTAGAAGCTATGAAACTATATTTTTTACTTTAGCATAGCCATTGCAGGCATAACAATACTGGCTGAGGATTTGGTTCATTAGGGTATTCTGTAGATTAGCCAGTATTATGTGTATCTTCAGGTATTACTGGGATCAAACTGTTAGAATTGCACCTTAGGATATTTTAAAAGAAACTCAACACTTTCTCAAGTTATTTTAATTCAACCAATACAAAGCTAATTTTTCATATTCTGGCATGACCGTAAGTTTGTAGTAATGCTTACATATATAGTTTTTAAAGATTACTTTTCATTTCATTTTAAAAGGTTTAAAATGGACTGCAAACGTTTTGTAAAATACCAAGTCAAATTAAATCTTTTTCCTTTGTTCTTTTACTTTGCTTTTTTCGTGAAGTTTCTTTAGATGATACCTACTGAAAGATAATTTCCAAAAATGTTTCAAGATCAAGCTAATTATATAAATAGTTGTTAAAATGTTATGACACTTTATGCTAAGATAATCTGTGATCTTTATCTTTGAGTGCGGACAAGTGAACAATAATACTGCTTTACACTGTGATAGGAGGAAGGAATTTAGCACTCATGGGTATGCCCCATGAGCAGGAATGTGCACTTCCTGGGGACAAGCAGCAGTGGTACAACATGCAGCACATTGCTCCAGGTGTGATTAGGGGAGGCTGCCTTACCTGGAGTCCTGGAGGTCTCCGGGGGCTGTAGCTGTGGCAGTCCAGCAGCACAGAGCCTGGCCAGTGGCCGGAGCTTTGCTTTGGCTGGTCAGGCCGTTTCCCTCAGTGCATGCTGCTGCCATGCGTGCTTCCCTGCCTTTTTCAGGTGCAGGTTTTCTTGACACTGGAATCTGCTGGTGTCAAACCCCTTCCCTGTGCTGCAAATTAGCAGCATGGGGAACACCTGCATGTGTGGCATTCACAGTGCCACAGATGGTTTGCAGCGCTGCATACTGTGCGTCCGTGCTCGTCTGGACTTGCCCCATGAGTGCACTTCAATCAAGCACTGTTACTCTCATCTGTCCACTCCTATCCCACAGAAGTTCAGCTGCAGTGAAGTTCAAATCTGAGTGAAATATGTGCTAAGCTATAATAGTTTCTCTTGTATGTATTGATAAATGATTTACAGTGGTTTCATCTACAACAAGGTAAATTTGCCCTCTCTCCCCACCCCCAGCACTCTCAAAAGCAAATGGAATAATTGTTTCATCTGTCCATGTCCTTTCTGTAACTATATTAAAACAAATATATATATTACAAAGACAAAGCCAGAGACTAAAATGTTAAAGGTTTAAAAATCCAGGTTAGTAATACTTTTACAAATAAGTTCCTCTTGAGGGCATTGTTACATGAGCAGTATTGCACTAAAACAGGGAGCCTCAAATCAGAAGCCTAGAGGAACCTGCTGTGGGACAACTATGCACAAATAGATAATAGTCCCAGAAAAACAGTCCTACTCTGGGACTGGAACTACCTGAGATTGGAATCAGAATAAGGGTGAAGTTACAAGTTGCACTTAAACCATATTAAAGCCCTTAAAATACAAACATTCACATGTTAAAACTTGTTAACTCATGCTAAGCACATCTCAGAGTTGCACTGTTTCAAGTGAAAGTTGATTTTGGGCCAGGCTACCTTGCTTATGTTAAGTAACGTCAGTACACAAAGCAGAGAGAGCTCAAGTGTCCTGGCTCCTAGCCCCATCCCTGCTCACCAGCCCTCTAGTGGCATCAGAGCTGTGCAAGCAAGAAACTGTATTAACTGTTAATGTGTGGCTGCTCACAGCACATTCTAACTTTAACACTATTTAGACTATATTCAATCTGTTGAATGTTAAGTGTAATGTATAATTCCACGCTAAAATTCCACAGGTTGTCAGAGTTGACTCAAGTCAAGAGGCTATGTTATATGGCTGAAGCTTTTTCTTTTTTCTCATCAAAGCAGCTGGAGTTTTCCTGGGAGATCCCATGCATGTGTTCATGGTCTAAAACAAAGTATTTGAAAACTCCTTCTCCTGCCTTTTCCCAATCCTTATCACCTAAAGGCTGAATGCACATTTTTGTTGGCAGATGTGGCAATATCATTAACTCTGAAATCAGAGAATTTCTTACACTCCCTGCACTGCCTTAGTTAAAAGTAGTGACATTAATTGCGTCATTTTTGGAAAGGAAAACTCAGTTTTGAACTCAAATACCTTCTGGCAAATTAAAAAGGAATTGATTTTCAAATTTGCCTGAAGCAGTGTCATAATTTTGTAATAAGCTATGGACCTTCAACACTGTAACAAGGTAGTTGTAGCATTAAAGACAGAGAAACCCAAGTCTTCACTTGAAAATTCTGTTTCCAAATCTGCCACCTACTCATTACTTGACCATTAATAAATCATAGTTTCTCTGAATGACCCTTATCTTTTTGTAAAATGAGGAAAATACTTATTTCCCCAATCCCCGAAGTACGGATTTGCACTTTGGTGTAGAGTGCCCAAGTCTATCATTCCATGGCGTCCCAAACTGTTTCATTATTGGTATTGGTTGCAAGTACTGCAAGGGCCACAATGTCTCTACTTTTTAACCTTCATTTAACTGCATCAGTGTCAGGAGTGCTCCAGCCTGGACATGCAAATGATGATGATAAATGCTTGTTTCTACACAATTCAGCCAGAAATTACTTTGTCATCTTAAGAGGTGGATTCCAGAGAAACCGTGTAATTTTGAACTTCAGATGTCCTAGATAACACTCAGGTATCTTGAGCACTTGGGAGGTTATATCCACTCTTTAATAAAGAGCCATAACTACTCATCCATAGAAAAAGGAGTAGATTTTATACTTCTACTTCTAGATAGAACCATACTGCAGTTTCACTTGTTTTGACTCAACAATACTACAAATCTTGCTTAATGGCTGTAATAATGCTAAAGCTTGTGTATGCACAAACACCCATGGGTTCAAATAAACAAAAACAGATGCACACAAAGACAAAATTTGGAAGAAGGCTTTTTAATTGTTGTTGGAAAAAAGTATTTTGAGTATTATTTGGAACCTTAAATTACCATATTACTGAGAACATAAAGACTTTGGTGGAGTGTTGTCATGTTGATTTCTTACAGTGATTAATACCTTCGTGGGTGTTTCATTCTATCCTTCATCCAAATGAAATGCCTCTGTGCTTTTTGCCTTTGACTCTGTGTGTAGAAGCGGTAACAATGACTTTCTCCAGGTTCTATTATGTTTTTAACTGTAGTCTTCCCACTGTGGTTTATTGAAGATGCTGAGACCACCAGTTTAGTAAGGTTAACATTTTGCTGCATTTGTTCTGTGAGTCTTTTTTTTTTTTGCTGGCTTCATAACTATCTTAGTTAAAGTAGTTTTATTCTCTCAGTGCTAATGTGTTGCCTAATACTAAACTACTCAGTAACTTTGAAATAGTATTCTCACAATCTTTCCTATTATTACCTGACTTTGAAATGGCAGGGATTATTTGACTCTCCATTTCCAAATGTTACATTCAATGTCTTGCTTAACATAGCTAGTAGGCTTCTTAAAATGTTTATACAATTAATATGGGAATCCAAGAGACTTAGTCATTTTACATTTGCTAAGATAACAACTGTATCCAAGATTTCATCAGCATAATTTGGCCTATGAAGGTGATTTATAAAAATCTGTCTGATAGAAATCTGTCTCGTACAAAGTGGAAGGAAAAAGAAAAAAGGAAAAAAGATCTGTTTCATTACTTTTGCTGCTTCTTTTTTAAATCCTTTTTTCCAACCATGTAAATCAAATTAAAAATAATATTCTTTATTTCATAGATTTCATAGACAGTAAGGCTGGAAGGGACTTTGCAAAATCATTGGTTCCAGACCCCTGCTCAAGGGGCAGGAAGTCATTTGGGGGTCAAAGGATCCCAACAAGATAGGCATCCAAATGTTTCTTGAAAGTGTCCAGAGTAGGTGCCTGCACCACTGCTGTGGGGACTCTATTCTAGGCCTTGGGGACTCGGACAGGAAAGAAGTTTTTCCTTATGTCCAGCCTAAAATGGTCTTCCAGGAGTTTGTGACCATTGCGCCTTGTCTTCCCTTGGGGTGCCATAGTGAACAGACATTCTCCCAGTTCCTGATAGACACCCCTTATGTACTTGTAGGCTGCCACCAAGTTACCCCTGAGCCTATGCTTTTTCAGGCTGATGAGTCCCATGGCTCTCAGCCTCTCTTCATAAGGCCTGCTTTCTTGCCCTCTGATCATGTGCACGGCTCTCCTCTGGACTGTTTCAAGCTTCTCCACGTCCTTTCTGAATTGCAGGGCCCAGAACTGGATGCAGTACTCCACCTGTTGCCTCACCAAGGCTGAGTACAGTGGAAGGATGACTTCCTGGGTCTTGCTTGAGATGCACTGGTAGATGCAAGCCAGAGTTTTGTTTGCTTTGCTGGCTGCGGTATCGCTTTGGTGACTCATGTTAATCTTGTAGTCAGTCATGACCTGCAAGTCTCTTTCAGTCATGGTGCTACTGAGTGTAACATTGCTGAGCCTATAAATGTGATGTTGGTTTTTTCTTCTGAGGTGGAGCACCTTGTATTTCTCCATATTGATACCATCAGGTTTTCATCTGCTCACCTTGTGAGCCTGTCAAGATCTACCTTCCTCCCTTTCTTAAAGATAAGCACCACGTTGGCCCTCTTCCAATCTTCAGGTACCTTGTCCGAGCACCACGAGTTCTTGAACATCCTTGCCAGTGGCTGCGCTATGATGTCAGCCAGTTCCTTTAGCACTCTTCAGAGCAATCTTTCCGGACCAGCCTCTCAGGGTGTTCCCTCACAAGATCTACGCCAATTATTTAAAAATATCTATAAATATGTGAAAGTGAAATGCTTCTTTTGTCTTTAGTGGTTAGCTCCTGAGGGGAATGACCAGTAAGTATAGTTCATTGAGGGCTCTGTGAGTTGATTAATGGTCCCTTTTCTGTTGTATGAACCAAAGGGAAATGAAGTAGTAACACACTGCTGTCCACTTAATGTATCTTGACAAGATGGAATTAAATTAATATATTACATTAGAAAATAAAAGTCCTAATCAACATGACAGAATATTTGTTGTCAGCACCTGTTGGCCATTCAGGTAAGACAATGTATGAGGCATGCCAAATCCATAACATTCAACTTGTCAAATTTTGTTGTACATATTGAAAGAACTTATCCATGAAAATCAAAATACAAAACTGGAAATTAAAATATACACGTTTAGGCTTATGTGGAATAAAACAACAATCCAGAGTAAGAGAAGTTAGTAAAATAATCAAGAGAAATTCTCATAATAATGTCAGAGTAGTTCAGGGTAGCACCTTAAAGACTAACTGGTTGAGAGGCAACTGTGTAGGTTGTCATCTGTTAAAGCCCTTGCCTTTCTAAACTAATTAGTCTTTAAAATGCAATCCTACCCTACCTGACTTGAGATTTAACATAGCTAACCACCTCTTTGTTCATAATAATAAATAGAGCATGTCAGTAAGAAATAGGAAACAAGTAAGCAAATATAGGCTTTAAATGGATGCCAAGCTTTAGAATAGAGGAAAATATGGGATGAACATGCATGCAGTTAGACTAAATGGTAGGTGTATGGCCAAAATTTTGGAAGTTATTCATAGGGAAATAGTAGCAGGGAACTTTGTGTTGCAGTAATATTGTGCGAAGTTTGTATGACTGACTGTATGAAATAGACATGCATTTTATTATACACATGTATAATTCACACACCTAATTTTGTATTTGTTCTAAAAATGCATCCATTCAAGAAGTATGGCCTTCTGCATTTTCTAGAGTTCACAGGACCAGCCAGAATATAGGCTCAAAAGGTAATGCATCCTTGGCAATTCCAAATGAATGTTTTAAAACTTTCTAATGTTATAACATACAGTATTATCACATTAACAATGCCACAATGGACTAGAAACTTGCATAAAAAATTACAAACTAACCAATGTCAAGGCTCATTAGAATCTGGATAGAAGACTTTATAAAAAAGCTAAGGCACTGCAGGAAAGTCATTAGATACTTTTTTCCTTTAACATAGTTACAAAACAGATCAGTGCTTCAGGAAGATATTGGCTTCACTGAAGTCATAACCACTTGTAATGGCTAACTATTCTGGCCTGTCCTCTCTGCACCCACCACTGGGAGTGCCAGGCCTGGTAGAGTGGGCAGGGTCTCCATAGAGATCAGCCCAGGACCCCCGCAGGCAGGGCACACTTGCCTGGGCAAATGAAATGGGGCTGTGGGTGAGCAGGGAGCTACATCCAGGAGTAACATGGGCAGGGCCAGGTTCATGAGCCAGTGACAGCACAGTGCTGGAGTCTGAGGAAGAGCCACAATCTGCTCCTTGCCTGTCCCTGCCCACAGAACTGGCCCCCATCTCGGGGATGTGCAGGGAGCGGATCACAACTCTGCCCCAGGCCCTGGCCCTGGCTCCAGCATAGCCATCCCAGCCCTGGCCTTCTGTCCTGTTCCCAGATGGAGACAGTCACTCTCCACCGACTCGTAGCCCCATCCCATCCACCCAGATGAGTGTTTCCTGCCCACGGGGGTTCCAGACCAGTCTCCATGGAGAACCTGTTTGCCTGCTCCATCTGGCACTCCTGGATAGGACCAGAGGTGTGCCCTGCCACACCAGACCAGGTAAGCACTACCCCCCACCAAGGCCACAACAGCTCACCTCTTTAAGTTGCCTTCCAACCCAAATAATTGCCCACCCATGTCCTATATAGTTATGTTAGTGCTTCTTGTCTGTCTCAAAGATTTAATCCCCAAAATGTCTACATTTCAGAATGGGATTAAATGATTCCTATATATTTTCATAATCTATACATAATAATGTAAGACATTTTCAATTTGTAATGAAGAAACATCAAGCAAATCAACAAAGGGGCTATAGTACTTTTAAGTAGGGGAAAAATAAATAGAGGAAGAAGAGAGGTTTTAAAAATCTCAAAAAACAGAGATGGTAAGTATCACTAAGGGGTTGAAAGCTGGGTTTCTGCCCCCCCTTATTATCCTTATTATCTCATAATTATTTAGGGTTAAAATATGGCTGGACTGGATTTAAGAAAAACTTTCTTTTTGTAAAGGCTGATCAAAATCTTTGCCTTGGTTCTGTTGAATAACTAATGAGAAATGCTTTTATGCCCTTTGGGAAAAGAGAGGATTTTTTGCAGGGGAAAAAGCAGCATAAGTTGCCACTAAAATTTGTAAAGAAGTCTAGCATTGAGAAGGTCCTAAGGCATATATTTGCTGGCAAAGAAATGGGTAAGACAAAAAGCTTATATGATCAATTATACAAAAAAGCCAGTTTATTGATTACAGTGAGAGAAAATCATTCAAGGGACAGTTCATCCAACTGTAAATACATGTTCTGTAAAACTACCAAGGTCAGAGAGACCTCAAATAATTTGCTGATTAAATGATGGACACACATGTTAGTGTCTGTGGACTGTGTTTTACATAGATACTCACATCCTCTAAAATTACAAGCCACATTAAAGAATGACTTGTATAGAACTCTACTATGGGCTAGTTTCTTAGTTGCAGTTTTTACAAAGGGTATACCCTCTCATATCTGGAGTGTAATGCAAGAAAAAAAAGAAGGTGAATTGTAACTTTGAAAAGTGAATTTATGTGAATTTGCTAACAGATTTCTCCAAGAAAACCCATTATATATGGCATATGAAGGAGCAGTGTTTTTTATCATTGAGTGCCCTCTGGGTCAGACATTCTGCCCATAAAAAGAGATGCTTAACTCCTAATGTGTGGATTAAACAGAATAGAAGCCCAAAAGAAACTCTTACTTTGGTATCATTCAACTAATTTAGCTCTTCCCGCTTCCAGCGTTGTCT
Organism: Gavialis gangeticus; assembly: GCF_001723915.1. Classification (NCBI taxonomy): domain Eukaryota; kingdom Metazoa; phylum Chordata; order Crocodylia; family Gavialidae; genus Gavialis; species Gavialis gangeticus. Next base: position 46,708,020 of record NW_017729004.1, on the reverse strand, counting down.
CTTCAGAATACTTTTCAAAATGAAACAATGGCCTTGATTAATAGCCAACTGCAAGAACCTATAAACATTTCTTTGTAATGATTTGACCAGTGAGGAGGACATCATTTGCCTCAGTGAAATCTAGGATCAAGTGGTAAATTAGGTTTAAGAATAGTGGCAACTATTCACATCTTGGAAGGAGATAGAGTAACAGCCAAAGAGTGTGGAAGAACAGTGCAGTAAGCGATCACTTGGGTTTCAAAGCAAGTAACTAACACCTATTTGTTCAGACCGTTCCATTAGATGATTTTACAGAGGATGCTATTTGAAAGACACATTTACACAAACCAAGTTTATTGCGTTTGTGTGCAGAAAGTTTGTAAGGAGTTCCTCATAACCTTCCCATGTGACTCCAATCATATATAAAATATAAAAGCCACAAGGCCCCTCCTTTACCTCCTGAAGAAACAAAAATATATGCTATAATTAATCCATTCTGCCTAAATAAAATGTTGAGGCCATGTGTGCTGGTTCTTTGCTTTAGGATCAGGGTTACTATAAAACAGGGGCGGGCAATTATTTTAGGCGGAGGGCTGCTTACAGAGTTTTGGGAAGCCATCGAGGCCCGCATGACAGGCAGCCGGGGCAGATAAATATTAATTTTCTAAACTTTTTGGGCCCCTGTGGGCTGTATAGAATGCCCTGGCAGGCTGCATCCAGCCCACGGGCCGCATTTTGCCCACCCCTGGTATAAAAGCTTTTTGATAATTCAGGCTGCTGGCTGTTTCTCTGACTCAGCTTGAACCAACTACCACTAATGAGCTGAAAAGTACCCCTGCTATTTCTGTCCTTTCCCTGCTTCCTGAATTTTGATTTAATACAGCTTCTGGGAGAAAAAAGGCTTGAAGGAAAAAGAGAGTCTGCTATAGTGCTTCCTTCTTTCACTGAGGCAGGAGACTGGGAACAACAGAACTAGGACTAGGTGCTATATTATCATATTAGCTTGCAAAAGAGAGAAAGCAATGGTACCCTGCTATAACAGATACTCCAAATTAAAATACGTTACAACTCTAACATTAGGGAGCTGTTGTGTCCTAACATTAGAGAGATGACACGTCCACAGATGGTGTATTAGAGTTCTGCAAAATGTGACTGTCGCAATCTTGATCAAACTATGGATCACGTAACAACGCTCTTCCCTTTGTACAAATTCGATGGTGACAGAAGAGCATTAGACTGGTTAAGTAACCTTAAACTGGATTTATAATTGTTGTTTCAAATCAGCCATATGAAAGAAGAAGAAGATGACATGTTCTTTTTAGTTTAACAAGGTTTCTGCTAAACTACCACAGCTGGACACATTCTGCAGAGAGGTATAAAATAGTACCTTATGCCACAAGACATTCTCATGCATCAAACTAAAGAGAAGTATAACCAGCCCTACTGAAGGAACATTTAATTTAGCCCACAAAAAATGATGTCATTGGCAGCCCTTGTCCAATTCAATACCCTTGATTAAATTGGATTGTATTTGGCAGCCCAACAATGTACTCTTGGGCAGCTAAACACAATCCAATTTATATATATATAATATATGTAATCTAAATGCATTGAACTTTCTAACTTAATGGATTTTTATTATTTTCCATTGCCATGCAACACTTCTTTTTCTCCTCGCAACTTCTCTCACTGCCCTCATTTAACTAGACATTTTAAAGCAGCAGTTCTCAAACTATGGTCTCCAAGGCACTTTTTATTGGTCTTTTTAGAACAATAGTTTAATTTGGTCTACTGGCCATCCTAATATACTCATTTTTTTCCTGTGTATATAGATGCCATATCACAAGAAAAGATTTTTAAAAGTGTGTTATATAATTTACTTCACCAAGTAACAAATAGTTGTTAGGACAGAAATAAGCACAAATGGTGAGGTGGATTCACAAGACGCCCTCTCTTATAATGATAGTCCACAATACTCTCTGGACAGAACATCTGGCACTGGGTGCAGCTCAACATGAAGCAGCTTTGATCCAGAGGATGGAAACAAAGTGAGAAAGAAGCAAGCAGCATGATGTAAACTTGGACTTCAACTCAGACGCCATATGGATCTATGAAACTTGTAAAAAGCTGTGTCACTCTGGAATTCAGCTTTTCAGTGACAAACAGATTCACAAGGCATCTGACTAGACCTTGTTTGTATACACCATGATCCAGAGGATCAACAGTTGCCTATACAGTCCACTGATATGGAGGCTTGAGAATGTCTGTTGCCTCACGTCATCCATAAAAAAAACAAACAAACAAAAAAACGTGTAAACATTGTAGGCCTGAATCTTATCTACCTGCAGTGGCTTTGCACTGATATAGCCCATTGATTGACAGCAGTTTACACTGGCAAGCCATATCTTGGAATCGTACACAATTCTAGTGGTGACTTCATTAGTCAGCACACTAAGTTCTCTAAGCCTTTATATTTACTCATTTGGATTTGAATTTGATTTATTCTTGGGTTGGGGTTCTCTAGTCAAAATACATCCGTATGAATATTGGCTAGCACTCGGATTTCATTCAGAAATAGTTGAATTCTGCCTGGGTTACCAAATTAGGTCTAGGAGAGGGAATAGGAAAGAAGGGATTTTTTTTTTCTGGTATCTGAAATCTGAACTAGATCTTTCAAGGTTTTATAGGCTCAGTTATTTCTGGAACAGTGCTTACTTGGACTCAACGCACTGCAAGTATTGGTACAGGATAGTAGTAACTGCTCTTAAATGGGCACCTGTACGTGAGTGCAGAGGGTGTTCCAACATCTCATGTATCAGTGTCCAGATGCTTAAAAATGGTGGAGGGGGGTGCTTGAATGAAAGCTCATCAAATGAATTTCAGTTTAATCTCCCCTGCCACCATTTTTAAGTGTTAGGACACTGATACATGAGACACTGTGGCACTTCAAGTCACGTGGCTCTTGGAGCCATTCAGATTAAAGCACCGCCCCACTTAACCCATGGAGCATGTGTAAAAGTGCCCAATATGTCTAGTTAGCCATAGTGATAAAGTAAATATGTGTGTATATTTTTTCTCCATAAATTTCTAATAAAGTGTTTCTGGGTTCTTTTTTGTTTTGTTTGCAAATGAGTCATCCTGCTGTAAAGTTTTCAAATTTTGGAATAACTATGAGATAAACAGTAACAGAAAAAATAAGGATTAGTATACAGTGTATAAGATTTTATATTAGTACGTCCAAATTCATAGTAATCCTACAACTTAAATACAAAACAATAAATGCACAGAAAAGCATTTACCAAATGACTTTATAATTTAACAAATGTAAATATAATTATGATGTATTTTGTACAAAAAAATTGGAAGCTTTTATAGTGCAGCTGGTTTTCTTTTCTTGCACAAGTTCTAACTTCTGTATTCTTCTATCTTGTAATTAAAATTAATTTAAACTTTGTAGTATAAAGTTGTTTTTTTTTTTCAATTTTATCAGAAACTTCCAAAATCATAGCCATTGCATTCAAGTAAAAGGCATTTGTAAGGTGAAGATATCTGCTTCTAATATTTGCTGGGTCTTTTTATTTCTAGTTCATTTTTTGCTTTTACAAGAAGATCTAATAACAATGAGAGATTCCATGGAGGTTCTATCCACATATAGTCTTTGAATACTTTTCTTTAGGTTCTTCAACTTTGCTTATTGTGATATTTTGTTACAGTCTCCTTACAGAAACATCAAGTATCTCTATTATTGTTTGTTAAAGATGTGATATTAAAATACCACTGAAATACTAAGGTAAATCAGCCTTTTTTTTAACTTTGTACTGAAGCTATCTTGGAGTTTTTATAGAATATTCATTCATTCATTGAAGAGACTTTCAGTATTGACCTGACGATACCTTTTGAGGCTTCAGAAAGAAATTTTTATTTTCCTTATTGTGAGAAATAAGAAAATCTCATATGTGTTTTTCAATTTTGTTCAATATCTGTTTTTGATTGTGTGTGCTGTTAAGTAAGGAGAGTTGTGATTTGCCTCAGAGGTACTAAACTGTAGGAAACCATTGAAGATGTTCATGTGAAGATGACTTATTTCATAGAGACGATTCTTTTTTCCTTATTTTGGGATAGTGGATATCTTCACTATTTTAGGGACCATATTTACCTAAATCCAAAATGATTTTGAATATAAAATGAACGCCCAATAATTAAATTGTCTATATATAAAATTGATCAATTTGTACCAGTTTCCATGAATGTAGTCTAATTATTGGAAGATGGTGTTATATTCGCACACTTCTTCCCATCATGGCTGTGGACTCTGAGCCTAGGTTGGAGCAGGAACTGAAACCACAGCAGCCATATGGTACTCAAATCCATGGTGAGGGACTTTCTCTCCAGTGTTGAATGGGGCGGGGGGAAGCTTGTTTTGCATTTAAGTAAATGTGGTATTATTCTGAGAACTTGATTGTTGTTGACTGGTGAAGGGTGAACAGTTGCAGTTCAATAAGTACAAATGCAAGGTGCTGCACTTAGGGAGAAGGAATCATCAGCAGGCTTACAGGCCAGAGGAGGACCTTCTCAGCAGCACAGCAGCTGAAAGGGATCTTGGAGTCACTGTTGATAATAGGCAAAAATTTTGATACACAGTGATAACAGGAAAGAAACAATACAAACAATCAAGCAATTCTAGAAAGAAAGAAAAGGAGGGACCCTTTGTTACTCTCAAGTCTCTGCTTTTGTATTCTCCCTTCTTGATGAGTCCCGATGACTTTGTTGGTAGCTATCTCTAGTTGGTTCCTCTGTGTGGTTACACTGTGGATGTACTGTGTTGTCGGCACGTTCCAAGCTCATCACATACACATATACTAATTTGGCCTTTTTGGGCCACCTTCTAATTTGATCTGTTCCCCCCACAACCAGGACTCTGGAGTTTTGCAGCTGGTGTCACTGTCTCATGTAATAGGCAGTGTGGTATATACTCCCTTGGTTCCCAGGCTGTTTTCTAGATGTGTGTCCTTGTTGTGTTAGACAACCTGTCTCCTTTGAAGGCTGTGATCTCATGTTATGGCATGCCCCCTCAATTTTTAGGCTATGTGTATATCCATTGGCTTTGTCATGTTAGACAGCCTGTCTGCTTCCAAGGCTGGGAGACCCAAGCTCTTTAGAAATCAATTAACCCGTGCTGTCCATCTTAAACCATTCTAATGCATATACATATACCTATAAGTCAATTCCCAAAAACCCAAACCTTTAAATACCATTTCTAAGCCAGCAACAATCATCACTAAAGGAATTCCCTAATACAAACTAAAGTAAATCAACACCATTCAAAATTCTTCTACCAGTTCTTTCAAGAAGCATTTAATGTTTCCATGCTTTGGAATGGAAATTTAAGTGCCAGGATAACCACTGCTACAGAATGTCAGGGCTCAGCAATAGCCTGTGTAAATAAGGCACAGATGAAAGATTATATATATCCTGAAAAAGTTATATATTTCCATGTTACAGCTGAAGTTCTATGAGGCAGACTTTTAATGCATACAGGATATTTTACTTCTGTCCCTGATATAAGCATCTTAGGGTAATAAGGTAGTTAGATTATTTATAAACTTTAGAGTAGCCACTACTGCCATGTTTTGTTAGGAAATTTAAGGACTCTTCTAGGACTCCAACAAAATCATAAAACACACTAAAACTTTTGTCTAATGTCCCTTAGATGCAACTTGCCAAATGCACCAATCTCATTAGGTTTACCCAGTAATCAAATGTCAGCTGTCTCTGTCATTCAGGGAGTCGAAGAGCCAAGTATCTATATGGATTTTCCACAATTTTGAAATAGACTTGATTGTAAATGGCTTTTTGGTTTGCACACAGAAAAGTTAAAGATGAGGGCCCCTGCTGTAGCCAATTGTAAATTTGCTACAGCCAATTATAATTAACACCTAGATATTCTAACTCATAGTTGGTTTGGTGATACTAGGAAAAATTACTAGTACTTCTTACTTAACGTCATCCGAATTAGCGTTGTTTCGTTATGTCGCTGAGCTATTAGAGAACACGTTTGTTTAAAGTCATGCAATGTTCGGTTGTAACTTTGTTTGGCTGCCACCTGCTAGTAGGTAACTACTGCGATGTAACTGGATTCATTTAACATCGTTTCACTTAAAGTTGCGTTTTTCAAGAATGTAACTATGATGTTAAGCGAGGAGTAGCTGTACTACATGTCTTATTTGTACTGGCACTGTGGAATCAATCTGTGCTCATGCACATGCTTATGATATAGAAGGAAAATATTTCACTAAGTTAGTAAACAGTTTTTAGAATTTACCTGCTTCAAATGCACCTTGTCAATATATATAATAAAAAATGGCTTTGATTTAATAAAGAATACGTCATAATACTTATTATTAGGGGTGCACTGATGGAGATAGTGGATAAAACAATTAGTGGATTTTCATGGAAAGACCCATGCTAAGAGTAGTGACTTCTGGGGCATAACTGAAAGGAAAGTGGTCCTTTGCCTTTCCCCTCCCCTTTCCATACTGTCTCCCTCTTTCCCTTTCCCTTCCCTCCCTCCTAGCCCCCTTTTCCTCACAATACACGTGCACATACACAATTGTAACACATTGGAACAAGTCTGTATGGACAAATAGGAACAATAGTAACAAGCTCCTACACGTTCATACAAAGCCTGAGCTTCTGCTTGTCAATAAGCATGTGGTAACTTTGTATGTGATGAAAAAAATGGCTATCTTATACTTCCAGCAATTGATTCCACAATCATTGCATTAATGGCAAGAGTAATAACAAAAGTTTCTGGTTTATTTAAATGGAAACTGGGATGCACTACTAGTAAAAATCTATGCTAGAGTTTTCATGTTTAAAAGCTTTACTTTTTATAATAAAGTTAATTCATATGTCATGTGTTGACAAAGTTTGAGAGAAGACTTTTTTCAAATACCTCTATAGTCAAAATCAAGACCATGGGAGCAAAGAGGATGAATATAGCTCTGAGCCTCATTATGTTTCTTTGTCAAGTTACATAAGTTACAGTAAGGCTAAGTACAGACAGTCAAAAAGCCTGAGGCTGAATCGATTCAGTCTTTGCAGGCTAGTCTAAATTGCGTAGATTGAACTGATAACAGGCATTCATTTTTTATTCTGAAAATGCACCTACATGCCTGCAGTGGCTCAGGCCTCCCTACTCAGCTGGAGCAGACTGCTTGGACTAAAGCTAGCCTGTTCATGCTGCAAGAAGAGGGTTTGCAGGGAGGTGCAAAGCATCCTGGGATGCTGGGGGACTGTGAGCTAAGTTGAATCTGGAGGGGATCTGGGACAGAAGTTCAGTAAACCAATTTTACATAAATCAGTTAAATCTGATACTACATCCATCCAGATTTATCTTTAACTAGTTTGAGCCATTTTGAAAGTGGTTTATATGCACTGAACTTCACTTGTATTACAGATTTGAACCACTGTCTAATCACTTTTGCTGGTTTATGTGTAGTTTCCATCCCTACCCTTAGTGTCATTCCAGGCAAGTTTCACAAAGGCTTGGATTTTGTAGTTTTGATTGATGAGTTGTTGAGTTATAACTCTGACAGTTCTGGCCTTACTACTTTTTCTTGAAAAAAGACTATTTCTTGATACATTCTTTCAAAAGTATGTTTCACAAAGGCAAATGTTGCTTACAGTATATTACTATCTTTGAGCTGCACTGAAGCAAGCTGCTTATCATAAAGTACATATCTCTGAAACATGCAATCTCACAACCAAATATATAATATAGCAGTGTGACCCAAATAACGTTGCATAGTAATAATGTTCTAAAAGTTAGAAATATTTTTTCATATATTGTACAAATGACTGTATCATTATAATTATATTTTCATGATGTACTGTATTTCATGGTGTATAAGTCTATATGGTATGTACGTTGACTCGATATTTCTGATTTAAAAAAAGGAGTTTTGTAGATCTGGTGTTTTAAATCAATCCACATTCACCATGTATGGTGAATATTCTTTTGTAGCAGGAAGAATTCAGAATGAACAACTGCTGCCATGACTGTTTCTAACAATGGTCACGCTACCTATCACAAGCTGGGGGTTACATTAAATGAACAATTTCCCAAGCACAATTTAAAATCTCTCAGTCATTTTCATCATCAGAAGCATCGGCCCTAGGAAGTTCCATTCAATTGTCCAGATAATTAATTTGATTGTCATACAGGTCCTCGACATAAGAAGTTTCAGTTTCAGTTTACATCAGAAGTTTCATGTAATTAGTGCGACAAAGTCTCATGCCTGTTTCAAAGACAAATTAACTTTGGAACAATTTTATTGTATTTCAAAGTATTGATATGGTGAACAAGTCAAGGTGGAAATTTAAAGGTAAATATTTTGTCTTCAAACTTTGACTTATACACTGTGAAATATGGTATTTGATAATATTTCCTCATGTGCGTAGACAAGTTCTGTCTGACCCAAGAAGTCTATGGACCAATGAGAGGCAAGATGCTGCTCAACCTGGTACTGGCAATGGGGGGTGACTTAATCAGTGACCTAACAATTGAAGGGAAGCTGGGAGACAGTGCCCATGAGCTGATCACCTTCACCATCTGCTGTAAAGCTGGCAAGTGAGTCAGCAAAGCAGAAGTCCTCGACTTCAGGAAAGCTGACTTTGACAAACTCATGAGGCTTGTTGGTGAGGCCATAAGGGACCACAACACAAAGGGGAGGGGAGTTCAGGAACAGTGGTTGCTCCTCCAGGGAGCAATCCTGGAAGCTCAAGCAATGTCTATCTCGTCTTGGAGGAAAGGCAGCAAAAGGGCACAGCAGCCCCCTTGGCTCTGCAGGGAACTTGTAGACCTCCCGTGTCTAAAAAGAAAAACCTGTAAAGGATGGAAAACTGGATCCACCTCAAAGGAGGAGTACTCTGCCCTGGTCCAGACCTGTAGGGAGCAAACCAGGTAAGCCAAGGCTGTGACTGAACTCCAACTGGCTACATGCATCAAGGACAATAAAAAGTCCTTTTTTTAGATATGTGGGAAGCCAGAGGAAAAGCAAGGGTAACATTGGACCCCTGCTAAACCCTATGGGTCAACTGACAACCGACACCCAGGAAAAAGCCAACCTGCTTAATGGGTATTTTGCGTCGATTTTTCACCAGCCCCAAGGGACCGCCCTACTCAATATGGCATAGGACAGCCAGGGCGAGGGAGAATTGTTACCCTTCATCAATGTTGACCATGTTAAGGAATACCTCAAGAGGCTGGACACCTTCAAGTCAGCTGGTCCAGACAGCATACACTGTAGGGTAGTTAAGGAGCTGGCAAACATCATAGCTTAGCCACTAGCACGGATTTTTGAGAACTCCTGGCACTCAGGCGAAGTGCCCGAAGAATGGAAGAAGGCCAGTGTGGTGCCTGTCCTCAAGAAAGGGAGGAAAGTAGATCTGGGGAACTACAGACCCATCAGCCTAATCTCTATCCCAGGCAACATCTTGGAGAAAATCATCAGAGACCATTCTTGACAAACTGGCTGAAGGCAACATGCTGAGGGATAGCCAGCATGGGTTTGTTGCGGGTAGGTCTTGCCTGATCAATCTCATCTCCTTCTATGACCAGGTGACATATCACCTGGACAAGGGGGAAGAGATTGACATCATATATCTTGATTTTAAAAAAGCTTTTGATCTGGTATCCCATGATCATCTCATAGACAAACTGGCAAACTGTGGCCTTGACTACATCACAGTCTGCTTGCTGGGGAATTGGCTCCGAGGTCAGACCCAGAGAGTGGAAGTTGATGGAAGTCAATCATCGTGGTGCGCTGTGACCAATGGGGTTCCCCAAGGCTCCGTCCTTGGGCCTATTCTTTTTAACATCTTTATTAATGATGTGGACATTAGTGTCAGAAGTGGACTGGGAAAATTTGCTGCTGATAGCAAAATTTGGGGTAAAGCATCCACAGCTGAGGACAGGATAGTGATCCAGGCCAACCTTGACAGGCTCAGAAAATGGGCGGATGAAAACCTGATGGCGTTCAACACCGAAAAATGCAAGGTACTCCACCTTGGGAAGAAAAACCCACAGCATGCTTATAGGCTCGGCAGTCCTATGCTTGCTAGCACCATGGCCGAAAGGGACTTGGGGGTCATGATTGACCACAAGATGAATGTGAGCCACCAATGTGACGTTGCAGTCAGCAAAGCGAGCAAAACTCTGGCTTGCATCCATAGATGCTTCTCTAGCAAATCCCAGGATGTCATCCTCCCACTGTACTTGACCTTGGTGAGGCCACAGCTGGAGTACTGTATCCAATTCTGGGCTCCGCAATTTAAAAAGGATGTGAGGAAGCTTGTGAGAGTCCAGAGGAGAGCTACACACATGATCAGAGGATCATGAGAGGCTGAAAGCTATGGGACTCTTCAGCTTGGAAAAGGACAGGCTACGGGGGGACCTGGTGGCTGCCTATAAATATAAGGGGTGTACATCAGGATCTGGGGGAACACCTGTTCACCAGAGTGCCCCATGGGATGACAAGGTCAAACAGTCACAAACTTCTTCAAGACCATTTCAGGCTGGACATAAGGAAGAACTTCTTTACAGTCTGAGCCCCCAAGGCCTGGAACAGACTGCCACCAGAGGTGGTGCAATCACCTACTCTGGACTCCTTTAAGAGACATTTAGATGTTTATCTTGCTGGGACCCTGTGACCTCAGCTGCCTTCCTGCCCCTGGGGCAGAGGGATGGACTTGATGATCTTCCGAGGTCCCTTCCAGCCCCAATGTCTATGAATCTATGAATAATGGCATTACAGTTTTGTTGAGCCTGGCAGGATTACAATTTTCCTGATTAAACTGGAAATTACCTATAGCTGAAAAAAAAAAATTTCTCTAGTATCCCAGAAATGCAAAGACTGCCCAGTACAATTCACACTGATAGACAACTTGGCCTAATCAGCTTGTTAAATTTACCAGCTGTTAATTTCCTTGATCCAAATCAAAGTCTACTGATGCTGCTGGTTAAGGACTCTGAACTAATAACAGATTTCAACGGCATAATTGTAGTATTAGTAATACTAAGGATGTCTCCATGAATCTGTTAATAATATTGACCCATCTTAAAAACATGTGAGGGTGCAGGACAATATATTAGTATACACATTCTGAATTACTCTGTCTTTTGAATAAAGTTTTACTGAAGTTCAACGCCATGGTCACCTTACGTGAGGAGTTCATATTTACACTTATATTCTGGATGATGGATCTCACCTTTTCTTGCTGACACAACCAGAATAGATCTTGCTTGCTGGAGCTGCTTTAATAACAAAAAAGGATTCCATTGGCTTTCTGGTTAGACCTTAAAAATGCTGATCAACCAAAATGTGAAAGCATGGTATTTGCAGAAGTTAAGAGAAGTAGCTTAAAGCTGCATGCATTTTCCTGATTAAATACTTTGTGCAATCAAGATGGAGATTTATATATTGAGTATACACTAATGTGAAGATGTGATTTAGTAACCCTCTATAAATTCTATACGATGTACTTTATTTTGCCCGTGTCAATCTCATCCCCATCATGGGTTCACTGGATATACATCAGCTTAGTTTTGTGCTTGTTTTGATTCTGTCATTCTTTCACCATCTCATCTTCCCTATGTTCCATTTCAGTAGTTTCCTTTGATACTTTACTTTGAACTCTGAATTGGAGGAAAAAAAACAATTTCAAGAATTATTTCTCTATTAATGTGACACCATAATCTTTTAATGTGCATTTCCCTTTTTACTTAATTTATTTTTTATTATTACAGGCAACCCCCATTTAACGCAGTTTTGCTTACCGCAGTTTTGCTATACTGCTCATTAAAAATACCTACCTGGTTTCACTTAGTGCTCAGTGCACAAGGTAGGGAGAAACAGTGGTGGCAGCAGCGGTAGTAGCGGTGTCGAATGAAGTGGTGAGTGGCAGCTGGTGGGGCCCAGGGCGGGGTGGTAGGAACCCAGGATCCACTCTGGCACATGGTGCTGGAGCAGGTGGGGAGAAGCAGTGGTGAGAAGAGGTGGCCAGGCAGCCAGGCAATGTAAGCATGGAGCCTGGGCCAATGGGGCCCATGGCAGAGTGGTAGGAGCCTGAGGTCTGTTCTGGCACATGGTGCTGGAGCGGCCAGTGGGTGGGGAGGAGTGGCAGTGAGAAGAGGTGGCAGAGGGCGTGAGCATGGGGTCTGGACTGACGCCAGGGCTGGCAAGGCATCAGGAGTGTGGGGCCCAAGGCAGGAGTGCAGGGCCTGGGCCCATGTGAGCCAGTGCTCAAGGACATGTGTGCAGTATCCCCCACCCCAGCCCACAGTGGGGCCAAGCCTGTGGAGCCCCTTCATCCCTGGGCTGCAGCCCATGACCCATTACAGTCATGCACTCACCCGCTAGAGCCTTGTTGCTCACCCTTAATCCCTGCCTTCTCACTGTTAATCACTGGGTGTGCAGGTCCCCGATCCAGGCCCTGCAGGTAGGGTGGCTAGGGCCATGCACAGGTGTGCTGGTGGCCAGTGGGTACGGGCTGGCAGGGGCCATCGCAGCCACAGAACAATGAGGCTGGGAAGAGCCAATGCCTTCCCGGGCAGAGCCTGCACAGAGCCTTGCTGGGAATGGCAGGAGCACAGGAACCAATTATATTTATTTACATTAAACCCTACGGGAAAATGGGTTTCGCTCAATGCGGTTTTGCATAGTGCTCGGTTTTTCTGGAACCGAGTGCTAAGTGGGGGTTGCTTGTATTTTATATGTTCTATATGCTTTTTTTATAGAAAATAGTATACATTTGGATTTCAGTAAGGCTCAGTTTAGACCAGGGATGGGCAAAATATGGCCCATGGGCTGGATCTGGCCCATGAGCCAGATCCAGCTCCCAGCAGATTTGATATGGCCTATGGGTGGATGGCTACCAACTCACTGGATCTGGCCCATGGGCGGCTGGCAATTCTGGCCACTTTGTGGTACTAGGTGGGCAGGGGGCCTGATGTGGCCCAGCAGCATCAGGCATCAGCTGTGGACCTGGCAGGTCTTCCTCTGCATCATGCTGGTGGTGGCATCAGCTGTGGACACACTAGGCAGGTTCAGGAGCCTGGATGCAGAACTTGCTGGTGGCATCCACAGCTGACCTGCTGCCCCCCTGACATGGTGGAAACTCCTGTCCTGGGCCTTGACCCAGAACCTGCCAGCAGTGTCAGCTGTGGGCCTAGGCAGGAGCTGCTGCTGCATCAGACAGGCAGCAGCATCTGTCCCCATTTCTCTCCCGTTCCCTTCTGCTCCCCCTCCCCCATTCCAGAACCTGGCCAAAGCTGATGCTGCCCACCCAGCACAGCAGCAGCTTCTGCCTGGGTCTACAGCTGAGCATAGGGACTCCTGGCAAACTACAGCATTTGCCTGGTTTGGGAGGGAGGGAAGCAGGGGAAGGGAGAGAGGGAGAGGAGAGGGACAAACAGACAGACAGACAGAGATGGATGTGGCCTTTGACAGGTCTCCAAAACTCATTATGTGATCGTCCAGCTGAAATAATTGTCCACCCCTGGTTTGGGCTATTCAATAACATATTCAACTGTATTTAGGAATAAATACATATACATTCTTTTAGCTTTATATGTAGCTGTATATTGATATAGGTAACAATGTACTCTGTGTGTGTGTGTGTGTGTGTGTGTGTGTGTGTGTGTG
>NW_017729004.1:46690337-46694113 GCF_001723915.1 Gavialis gangeticus | reverse complement strand
GTGTGTGTGTGTGTGTGTGTGTGTGTGTGTGTGTGTGTGTGTGTGTGTGTGTGTGTGGATGGATGTATTTATCTATCTATATAGTGTGCGTGTTATCTTCTCAGTACTCTTGACATGTACTTTTTTATGAATCCTCAAAACTCCAGTGAAGTTTTCCATTTGGAAATGATTTGAAACATCCTGCTGTATATTCATGCACCTATTAGAAAGAGGAATTGCTGATTACTTTGCCTTCCTTTCTGAAAGAAAATGCAATCTTGTTTACCCTGTAGTAGTAGTCTATTTAAAAAGGGATTGTTCCAAATGCTGCGATCTTGTGAGGTGAAGCATAAACAGTTTTCTAATGGCACTGGCCTGCTTACTGAGTGAGAAGGCAGAGGTCTTCCTGTTTAATCCGATTTCAATCAACTCACTCTAATCACTACTGATAGTTGCAAAATTTAGCCTGGATCTGCTTTGGTAATCTAGATTGACAGGAGGTAAAAGTAAAGGGACAGAAGGGCAGAGAAACAAAGGGAAACAAGCAGGGACACTGATTTTCAGTTTTTGCTCTCCCTTCTGGGGCTCCTCTCTCTTATCTTCTAAACAAATGTTATTGGTTGTTAGGTTGCCAGGCTTTCACTGTGGAGTCGCATCAACAACAGGTGCACTATGAGTCTCTGAAGCGGCAGGAGCAGTGCAGCCACTGTGTAGGGAGAATGCGCAGATGGTAGCAACAGGTATATGCTGTACCTGTTGCCATACATTATTTATTGAAATTGAGATCTGAATTCTTTTTATCCTTCTGAGGAATCCTGGAGTTCTGAAATATTCAGGCATAGCAGCTCTTAAATTATTCCATCAGCATCCAACCTTCTTGTCAAGGTCCTCTGAATGCTAGTTGCTTCCAGTATTTGTCTTAATTCTCTTGTAAGCTTTAGCCTTAAAGCTTTTATTAAAGCTTGGTGAGTAATCGGTCACTGCATTTTCACAGAAGAAGGATGTATGCATTTGTGATGGCAGATATTGGTGAATTTAGGTTATTACTTTTCTGAGAGAAAAGTCAACCCTGGATCTGGTGGATGTACAGAAATACAAATATCTCTACAGTTGAATTTACTTATTTCACAGAGATGGGAATCTCCCCGTCTGACTGGATGGCATGTTAAGAAGAAAAAATGGCTTTTTTTATTATTACTTTGCCATATGCTCAGTGTAGCTGCATCATCCAGGTGAAGGGACTCTATACATTTGGGTAACAGACTTTTGGAATACCCTACATCTGACTTTCCATGCTGGTGGGGCTGTTGTTGATCATCTCAGCACTGCATGTTGCCATGCTAAAAACACCCAAGGGTAAAAATGTGTCCTGGGTAAGTACAAATGAGGTCATTAAGATCTCTAAATATGTATTCAGGTAGACTGATAAAATGTAGACACAACTATATATATATTAACTCATTTTCTTTCTTTACCGAAGTTGCATCTTTTTTCAACAGAAAATAACCTAACCTAATTCTGTACTAAGAGGCTGGTGCTGTTTCTGTTAAAATCAGTTGGATTCCTCTCAGAAAACTTGCATGAATTTCAGAAGGTATAGAATCCATTCCTAAAAATAAGGTTTTTTTTGTAGAATAATAATTTTAGCTAATTGTGTTTTCAGTTGTATTTCTGGTGTACGCATATCGAGCTTATACTTCTGGATCACCTTATATGTATTATAGAAACCATTCATTTAAAATGAGTTCTAAGACTTGATTCCATATACTGAAATAATCAGTATGTCATATATTGAAAGTCTAGGATAAAATATTCTATTTTTCAGTATTTAAGTTGTTTAATGTGATACAGTATTCAATATTTACTGAGAAAATAGAAATAATCTTTCCTTTTTACAAATGATGTGTTTGCCTAATACAAGGAGTCCATATAGAAAAACATAACAAATGTAATTCCAGAGTAAGGTAACAATGACCGTTTCTAACCCCAGTCACAAATGATTATATAATACTGTCAGCACACAGCCTATCATGCAGAATAAACAGCATATCACACTACCTGGTTTCATACACATACCTACTCCTGTCAACCACTATTGATTAGATGGTTGTTCTATAGAACATGAATAGTTAATATGGATCCTACATTACTAAATATCATGCTATTTAGAAATTAATAACATACAAAGATTATTCTTATTCTGCATTTAAACATGGCTGGTATACTTCCATGTTTACTTTCCAGTTAAACTTGCGATTATAAAAAAAAAAAAAATCCCAAAACTAAATACATAAGTTTATCTTTTATTCAGATATCTTATAACTGTGTTTGCAAGTCAGTCTGTCCCTCAGTGTTTTAGGTGTTTAGAACACTTGCTTTTGCAAAAAAAAGTTAGAGCTCTCCAACTTAATCACCTGTAATATTTCTCTCCTTTGTCAGTCCCACAGTTTTTCATCTTCTCAGAATACAAAAAGAGAAAAATTATAAGACATTATTTACCTATATTTTTATTTCTAATTTTAATGGACAATTTTGAGATTTAATTTTTCTATGACTTGACACTAAACATTGTTAGCAATCATTGTAAGAATATGAGAGCTTCATTACTCTTTTCAGTTGTATGATGGATGATCAGGTGTTTATCTTTTGGTATAAATCTAATCTGGAATGTAAAATATAGCAGCCTATATACTCATGATTAGAAGTGAAAGCTGAGGAAAGATATGTAATACCTGCTTAATTTTCTTTTAGAATTAATTCTGGTTTATGTACTGTTGGAGTGATGTTGTAGCCATGATGGTCCAGGAAATATATTAGGTAATTACTTTTGTGGGGTGATACATTTATTGGACCAACAGCATGGTTGCGATTTAAACTTAGACAAGCTTTAGAATGCAATGTTTTTTTCTTCTGGTCTGTTTATGTAACATTTTCACCTCTTCAAAGAACATCTACAAACTTTAGTTAGTTAGGTAGATAACTAAAGTAAATTTTTTTAAAATGCTATTTAAAAGTGTGTGTGTGTGCATGCACGCATGCATATGTGAAAGTGAGAAGGGCACAAAGGAGTAAAGCAAAGGATCCATAGTGATGAAAAGGTTTAATTGTTTAATCAGTTTACATAGCTCTGTCATTTGTTACCTCTTTTCTTTGTAGCATGCACATTCCCTCTGTCCCCTAGATAAGAATAAAACTGTTACAGGGGAAAAATTAGTACGCATAAGTCTGATAGGCAGAGGTGTCTCTGGATGTGTTACTTGGTATCATAATAATCTTAAAACCAGTATTTTAAATTATGATACATATGCAACTACAGCTATGCTACAGTTAATACAAACCAGTAATAAGGATTTTTCAGAGCAATTTTTGTAATACAGGCATACCTCGTTTTATTGCACTTCGCTTTATTGCGCTTCGCAGATATTGCGTTTTTTTACAAATTGAAGGTTTGTGGCAACCCTGCATCAAGCAAGTATATCAGCGCCATTTTTCCATTGGCGCCATTCTTCCAACAGCATTTGCTCACTTCGTGTCTCTGTCACATTTTGCTAGTTTTCACAATATTTCAAACTTTTTCATTATTATTATATTTGTTATGGTGATCTGTGATCTTTGATGTTACTATTGTAATTGTTTTGGGGCGCCACGAACCGCTCCCATATAAGACAGCGAACTTAATCGATAAATGTTGTGTGTGTTCTGACTGCTCCACCGACCGGCCGTTCCCCCATCTCTCTCCCTCTCCTCGGGCCTCCCTATTCCCTGAGACGCAACAATATTGAAATTAGGCCAATTAA
>NW_017729004.1:46680948-46685337 GCF_001723915.1 Gavialis gangeticus | reverse complement strand
CCACGAACCGCTCCCATATAAGACAGCGAACTTAATCGATAAATGTTGTGTGTGTTCTGACTGCTCCACCGACCGGCCGTTCCCCCATCTCTCTCCCTCTCCTCGGGCCTCTCTATTCCCTGAGACACAACAATATTGAAATTAGGCCAATTAATAACCTTACAATGGCCTCTAAGTGTTCAAGTGAAAGGAAGAGTCGCACGTCTCTCACTTTAAATCAAAAGCTAGAAATGATTAAGCTTAGTGAGGAAGGCATGTCAAAAGCCAAGATAGGCCGAAAGCTAGGCCTCTTGCGCCAAACAGTTAGCCAAGTTGTGAATGCAAAGGAAAAGTTCTTGAAGGAAAAGTGAAGGCTCAGATGATGGTTAGCATTTTTTAGCAATAATGTATTTTTTTAATTAAGGTATGTAAATTGTTTTTTTAGACATAATGCTATTGCACACTTACTAGACTACAGTATAGTGTAAACATAACTTCTATATGCACTGGGAAACCAAAAAATTCGTGTGACTCGCTTTATTGCGATATTCGCTTTATTGTGGTGGTCTGGAACCGAACCTGCAATATCTCCAAGGTATGCCTGTATTCCTTTTTGCCTAAATCTTGTAATATCTTCCGTATAAGAAGAAAACTCCTTGTCACATCAGACACTTGGGCAAAGTTTCTGTTGGCCTAATCTATGATAGGTATTTCATGGATGTTTCAACTTGTTCAAAGTTTGAAATTTATCTCAATGGGTAGTTTGGCTGTGTCTAATATTTTTTATATTTTGCACATTCAGTCAGTAAATGCTTTAAGGCCCAGACATTTTAGATTTGAACCATGAATGAAACATATGTAGAATTTTTGCCCTAGTCCAGACAAATCACCCAAATTTGTGCTGAAGCTTCAACCTACAGATTGTCCTGTATGCTGAAAAAATGATTGTATTAATAAGCAGTTTCCTGAATCAAGACCCTGACTGTGGGCTGTCCTATCACCATACATCTTGTTTCTGCTGTTTTCTCTCTGTACCTCTAGACCTTAAACTCTTCAAGGCAAAGATCTTTTTATGTTTTTACAGTGTCATATTTATTGATATCACTGTAAAAATGATTACTGCTTCTACATTTAATCTTTCCACTTTAAACCTTCAAATTGCTGAATCAGCTGCCAGTCCTAATAGCAAAACTTGCTTTCCTACATATGAACAAAAAGTAATTTCTGGGGACCAGTGTCAAAGTGGAAGTCAGTTCTTTGTAGGTCTGGAAAGCTTGGAATTCAGTGTCTTTCCAGTAATGTTATAGCACATGTTTCTTGCTTAGTGGGCTTGGATTGCATTCCATAGAATTGCACAATTCTTATATACTTGTTTTCTTTATTACTTATCTGAATTCCAACTGTATTTAGTAGATCATGCTTTAGGAAAAATTGAAATCTGCTGTGCTGTGTGGCCTCTGAAAATTGGAAACCCCACTCTAACAGTACAAAGCATGGGTCCATTACTAACTCTAGGGGCTTATAAAAATGGTGCTGGTACTGTAAAGTGTGAAGCTGTTACATAAAATTGCAGCTGCCACAGGCAATATGAATGGAAAGCTTCATTGTCATCTAGATTATTAACGGTTTCCTTAAGATGTTCATCACTAAGTTAAAGTATGCTTATGTTTAATTAGCCCTGAAGAGCCATGCACTTGATTTTATTCCAGTGGACTTGTAGTTTGTATTTAGTGAAGTCTGTCTAACTTCTTTATTATTACTGGTCACTACTTTCCATGTATGAATATGATGGCTTTACAATCTGTGATAGATTTGTGGGTGGTGGGGGAGAAAGTAGAAGTAGGCACTTGTGAAGTCAGAGCATCCACAAAAAAGACAGTTCTGTTACCTCCATCAGAATAGGCTTAACAAGAAATCATTTGACTAGTTGAGTGCTGTAATAATATACATCATACCATGCCAAAGTAAAGAAATCCTATTGTAGCCAAAAATATCTATGAACACTTTAACTATGCTAAGCCTTGAACACCAAAGACTCTGATTTTGTTGAAGCACCATCTGTTCTGTGGTTTTTCAACCCTCCAAAGAAGCCAAAATTAATTTAATTAGAGGCTTCAGGACCATGTGTTACAAGCTCATGTACATCATTACAATGATTGGATTACCACATCTTCATATTAAGAAAAAGTTCACACAGATACTGCTGTAGTTAAGACAAAGTCTCCAGCTGGACTTAGCAACAGATCCTTGCTTATCCCTGTCCTTCCTAACAACTTTTATGTATAGTTTAATAACTAATATACCATGTGCAAGAACCTGTTTGGGATGCCTTGCAAAGCTCTAGCAACCTTACTAATTTTCTGGAGTGGGTGACATTTCTGATTTACTCTCTTCTTTTTTTTTAATTTCCCTACCCCTTTGCCCATAAGTGGCCTTCTCCTCAGACCAGTTCAGTCTCATCCTAATGTAACAACATTACATAGTAAGCAGATGGCAATACTCTAGCATCAGGGCAAGAGCACATCATGTTTAAGGTTCCCCAGAGGGACTTGTAACAATGAGAAAGTTTCATTTTCTCTCTTCCTCCCCCAGATCCAAGACCCTAGCAAATCATATGTCTGCTATCTCCACAATATTTCCAAAAGTCATCTTTTCCAATTTTCTCTTTGTCCACTCTCAGTTAGTTTCTTATCTTGGTTGCATCATCCTGTTTGTTTATATATCATGCTGTCCTCAGATTGATCCAAATATGATATGAAGAAAATAAACTTCTTGCTATTCTGACATGGTTGCTCTCTCCTTTTTTCTTATATCTCTATATTTGCTCGTTCTTTCCTTTAGCAACAAATTTGTAAAAATTGAATTAAAAATTCAATTAATTGAACTAATTGAATTTTAATTCAATTAATTGAATTAAAAATTAGCCACTTGTACCTTCTCTTTATTAGCTACCCTCACAGTTTTCATCAACTTTTTGGTGGTAGTTGAGAGATACTTCTTAGCAATGAATCTATAAATCAATCTTTGGTGACAGGAGAAGTTCTCTCTCAAATACTCCGATTAAGAATTCCTTTCAGCATTCCAGTTTCATTTAATTTCTCTTATTTTTTTTTTTTTTTTTTTAGAGAGAATGACAGAGAGAGAGAAGCCTAGGTTTCCTCTGTTTTTCAATTGCAAGTGTGTGGGACCATTAGTGAAGCCAAGAATGTTGATTCTCATTGGCTGCATCCAGCAAGATGGAGCCATAGGCAACATGTTCAGGGAGCACTGGGGGAAGGAGGGGGCTGGCTCCCCACTGCTGTGTGCACTCCCAGGGATCGAGGCATGGGGGAGCATTTGTGAATGGGGTGGGGTAGACGTGTGCTGCTCACTGCAGGCTTGGGGCTCCCTGCCTTGCTGCCCTCCCACCTGCTGGACCTCGGAGGCCCCCAAGGAGAGGGCAGCAGGACAGGGAGGCCCAAGCCTGCAGTGAGGAGCCCACATCCTCCACACCCCATGGGTTCTGCTCCATTTGTGCCGCCCATGGGAGGAGGGGTCATTGATCTTGTGTACATCATTTTGGGGTCGCAAAAAATTTCCGGTGTTTAAATGGGGTCTTGCTGAGGAAAAGGTTGGGAAGAATTGGTCTAAATTATTCAGTCTTGCCAGTGTTAGAAACAGGATACTGAGCTAAATGGGCCATTGTTCTGATCCAGTATGGCACTCCCTGTGTTTTTGTAAGTTTTATCACTTGTGCTCTACTTTTAATGGGATCTATGTGCCTGAATATGGGGATAGGACTGGACCATTTTGGCATTCATTGGTTCAAGGAACTTTTAAAATGATTTCTCCTGCAGTGGAGTCCAGAGTGAATCCTGACCCAGCTGAAATTACTGGGAGTTTTGCCATTGACTTTAGTGTCATCTGCCATCCTCAGTTGTTTGGCAGTGTTATCAAAACGTATTTTGGATCAGTATTTTAAGTAAGCCCCTAATCTTTCAAAATCTGTGTAGAATCCATTTTCTAGTGGGCTCAGTGGAGTCCAGCAGTAGCATAATTACAGGTGGGTAAGCAGAGTACCAGCCGTGGGCACCAAATTTGAAGAGGTGCCTGTATTGTGGAGCCTGCTGAGCCAGTGTGGTGGGGTGAGACCATTTCACAGCTGCAGCAGCCCAAGACTGCTGTTGCTGCATCAGTGGTGAAAGTGTGATGAAATCATGGTTACAAGTAATACTATCCCCCTTCCACCTTTCCTTCCCAATTTCCACATTCTTTGGTGCTTGACACACAATACTCCAGGCTGCCAAAACAGCTAGCCATTTCTCTGTCTGGGGACGCAGCAGCTATTGAAGGTACCTTTAAAGCTCGTACTTGGCACAATACCTGCACCCTGCTCCCCAGTTGCCCCCCCCCCACCGTCCCCCCCGCCGG
>NW_017729004.1:46668633-46680796 GCF_001723915.1 Gavialis gangeticus | reverse complement strand
AAAAAGCTAACATTTTCTATTTTAAAGCACCTCAGTCTTGATTGTAGCTATTAAATGCATCAGAATGGTCTCCTTACCACCCTAAATAACGAATGAGGTTAAGGGCATGTGATCCATAAGCACTAATTTCTTGTAATGATGATGATAAGATAACCTTCTCAACATATTTTTTTTTTTTACTGTATAGTAATATATGGCAAACATGAAAGATTTGTCACAGGCATTTAATTGCTTCTTATAAACTCTAGAGATTTTTATAACCATGGCATAAATAGAGGGGAAAGTAAGAGGAACGTTTGTTCTCTTGTTAAGATGAAGTAATTGGTTTATTTTACAATTTATAGTATTAAAAAAGAACAGAAGGGTATGAGTGTGTTCCTTGTTAAATGTTTACCATTCAAGCCCCATTGATAAGAATTTCAACTATCTTTAACCTAACAAAGGGAATTTTAAAGGCCATATGTTTGTTTAAGAGGGTTTTAGGTAGGTGAACATTTAATTTTAATGCTTTTTTAACTTTGGAGCTAACTTTGGTTAAGATAATGGAGAGTAAAAGCAAATTAAATCTGCATTTATCAGGAGTACTTTACACTGGGCATTTTACATCTGAACATAAGCATTTTGGTGGGAGAATACTTCTAAGAGAGTTCTTGGGATGAGTTCTTGCTTTTCTATCATCTTTCCCGTCCCCATTTTCACATTAGTTTGCTTAAACCACAGAAACTTTGGAGACAAGCAAATGTACAGATTAATTCAGGGGACTGAACTTTGAAGAACAAAGCTATATTGAAATCTGTCTATTTAATACATTAATGGAAATTCTGGGATGTATTGCCCATTTCTAGAGGGAGAAATGGGGTCATATGTTTTCCCATTGATGCATGACAAATTTAGACATCATTTCATAAACATTTGTATGAGTTACTCACTCAAATCATCTCTGCATTAATGAGAGAATTCATTCTTTAGAATACAGAGTGGGGTGCAGAGTAAAGTAACTCCCAGGTAAGTAGGGTTGATAGTATATGGGAACAATAAGATACATCTAAAAAAAAAAAAAAAGGGGGGGGGGGTAAAGGAGATTGGAACTTTCTAACTCCTTCGCCTTCATTAGTGTTGATGACTTCAAATGGGGGAATGTACTGGATATGAGCTAAAATATCAATGAGGTAAAGCTTGTACCTTCTTGGAGTATAGTGGCTCCAGATAACATTGCATTTTTGGATGTATTCTTTCAAAAAGCTTTCTTTTCCTCTTATACTAAATTTGAACACAAAGTGTATGCATGATCTGTATGTATTTGTGCTCATTTTGATATTTTAGATAACCAAATGAACCTGCTATTCAGGAAATGTGGGGTAATATTAAAAAAGTAATATATATTGTAAGTGATGTTTGTGCTAAATGCTCAGTAAATATCTGCAAATTCAAGCCATAAAACTTCTGGTTGAATTTATGTTGGAAATTTGGGTGAGTTTAATCATTCTTTTATTTTTAGATACTTCTGTTGTGTTCATCAAGAGAGATTTCTACTTGTAATCTCCATCAGTCTACTTTAATAGTATCAGAAAAGTATTATTAATCGCAGTGAAACCTGTGCTGAATACCTCCTTCTGTATCTAGTCTCATTTTTAAATAATTATTTGGAAATGAGTGGTTTCTGGTTTAATTTTATTTCATCTTTAAACTTTTTAGGATATTTAAAGTGATGACATGGATTCTCATGCAGAAAAGAAAGCCTACAAAAGTGTGCAACAATACTATTGTTTGCTGTGATGAAATAAGACTATTATATGCTTACATACTCATAAATATTCTTACACAAATACCATAATTTTTTATTAGCTCTTTAAAAGATCTTTAGCAAAATTCCTATACATAACTTAACATAACATTTATGCATTTATTAAGACATTATTAACACTTGATTAGATCTTACTAAAGTCCTCAGATATGAGCCCCTAATACTAGATGCAAATAAAGTATTTCCAAGTAACCACACATTAGACTTCTTTTCAAATCCAAGTCTATTTGTATTGCTGAATCACTTCCTAATACTGTATCTAGGCCATGACATATAAGGTATGTCTTCCATGATACACAGTTACTAAATATCTTTCCTCCCATATGAGGGAACTCACAAAAATAGAAAATAGAAAGGATTATTATCTCTCAACCCCCCAAAAATATGCAAACTATGATGTACCTCAAATTTATCTATCAGAAAAAGTCTGTCTCTTATCTATATGAGTAAAAACCAAAATGTCTAGTTTATATATGCAGAAGACAGAGATTTTAAATAGTTATTCCCAAAATTAATTAGAAGAGAAAATGTAATTATAAAAAGCCCCAAGTTTCAGGAATTAAAAAATGCAGAGTTTGAGGCAAATCATACAGATTCTTCAGGAGTTGACTTTAGCTCCGTTGGTAAAGCTTTTTATTTCTTTTTCTTCATAAATCCCTTTCACCAGAGGTTTAAGAAAATGTAAATATGCCTGGTTTTCTGGGAAATTCAGTATTAGTTTTATCTTCAGCCCAGATGCTGTCTCTTCACTTCAGCAAATCCTAGGTCAATCTTCATAGCAAATTCCAGTCTTTATTTTGATAATACCATATTTTCTCACATACTATACAACAAATAAAACAAGCACCTTGCTTTTATAAGGTAGAATGAAGAAAAAAGATTTTTTTCAAGAGTCATGGCCAGCTCTGTGACATACAGTAAGTCCTCCTGGGAATGCACAGCATCCTGACAGTGTGGCATGAGCGAGTTGCTGGTGCCAGCTGTCTTGCCCAGACTGTCTGCTAGGATGCCACCCTTCCTGGACACTCTGGTTCCAAGAGGACTTACTCTGTGTCACCCAGGCCTCAGATTCTTGCAGCAATAATAGCAAGACTGTTAGCTCTTTACTGTAAGTAGTTCCTGTAAATAAAATTCCATAAATAAGCTTTGTTAGGTGAAAGCCTACTACCCCAGATACTGTTAATAGACTTGCAGAAAGCGGAGGTGCTGAATAGAAGGGAATTTACATGCAAAGGAAATGGGGAAGAGCAGTGATCAGAGGCAGGAGGTGGTTTGAATAGGTCAATAGACATAAAAATGGTACATAGCCCCTTGAGGGACATAGGGGTTATACAAGCTGGTCCAGGTAATGGGATAAGAGTCCATAGTGTCTGCTGAGGCCATGCTTGACAGAAACCAGTCTGAATTTTCCCACCCTGCCCTGCCTTCTACCTGACTTCAGGCTAACAGGGCTACCTCTCCCCATAAAATAAACCAGTTGAGGCCATGAGAAATTCCTTTTATCTAAGCCCTCAATGTTTATAATATTAGGTATTTGATATAATAATAGCAGGTAAAATTTTCAGATGGAAGTGTGGTTTTTAATTAGGAACCTCTTTAAAACAAAGAAAGGTAGGTGTCATTGTAACCAGCTAATTTAATCAATATTTTGTACCCACTGGGAAAGATTCTGTTGTGTTGTTTGTTGCATTAATAGTAAATTCCAATTTTAGGAATTTCATTTCTTGTTTTGTATCATTGCTAACTACATTTCTCATTTTAAACTGTAACTAACAAAGGCCTTATCATTACTGACTCTTCCTTGGGCTGATGAAAGAATCCTTTTTAAGCAATGGATTCCGATTTTTAGGGTAGTTGGAGTTCAACTTCATCCCCAAAGTTTCAAGTGTTTTCAGAGCAAGCAAGGAAAAAAAAGGCCTCATCAATCCAGGCCCCTAAACTTTAGGGCCTAAAGCATCAAGGTTACTGGCAGATCAGTGGTGTTTATTTCAGATCATGCGTAAATGGCCACTTGTCATATCTTTAAAACTATAAACAGATTTGGATTTTTTTCCCAGGACATAGCCTTTTATCCTGGGATCCCACATATGTACAAGTCCATTGTCCCACTTTAAGTACCTGTTAAATATCCAAGATAACACCATCCCTCCTTCCCCAGTGGTTAATTCAGGTTAACTGCCTTTCATTCCAGGGACAAGTTGGATGTGTAAATGGCTGTGCCACTCCCAGGTTTTGACTCGGATCAATCAGAACCGACTCAAATGCAAAGTCTGTTTTTACCCTAAATTTTTTGGATGAGCTAGATCTTCTGATTAAGAGCATTCTCTTTATACTGCTGCATCATTACAATCTGATTTTAGAGAGAAACTTAGCCGTGTTATTCTGAAGTCAGGCTGAAAGTAAGGTGGAGGTATATCTTAATAGTCTCTGGGCATTTTATACATATACATGTTGCAGCACTGGGTGCTTTGAAAAGCACCTGGCACTGCAACACATGCAATTGCATAAGCAGCAAAATGCGCAGCAGCACTCAGAAAATGGTGGCAGTGTATTTTTGAACCTCAGAGGTTCACCTTTAGTTCAAAAGCACACTGCTGCCATTTTGTGCGTGCTGATGCACATTTCACCACTTATAAAACTGCACACAGCACAGTGCAGTTACCTTTTTTCCAGTGATGTGCCATCAAGTCTGCTCCACATGCAAGCTGAGGCATGTGTGTAAATGGCCTGAGTGCACTTAAAACACTAGTAGAGACATGTTCAAGCATTTTTGCATGCATGTTCAATCAGCTTAGCATGTATGAAATAACCTCCTAGAAAGTTATTCCCTTTCAGGAAAGGGTTATCTCCTAACTAACTTTACTAAGTCTAACTTTACTAACTGTAATAGGTCAGTGCATTCCAATGATTTGCATCTGTTTCAAGTGAACATGTGACAAGGCCCTTTGATTCAGGGTAAAGTTGCACATTACACTTAACCCAGAGTTAAGGGTTAACTCTGGCATGTTCTGTCTAGCTCATGTTAGGGTAACATCCATCTGCTCCAAGGAGATAAAACAAACTATTTTTAGTCCTCTTGGACCCCAGGGTTAATGGATTCCAAGCTCCGCCCCCCCCACATCCCCACCCAAACCAGGGATAGAGCCCAGGTGTCCTGGCTCCTAGCCAATTCCCTATTCACTAGCCCTCTACTGGCAAGTCAGAATTGTTCAAGCAGGAAATGGTAGAAACGGGGTTTTTTTAATAGACTGTTACTTGGAATTCATTTTACAATCAGAAAAAAACATGGAAGAATGTATAAAGCGTCAAGCATTTATACCCATGAGCAGAGCGTTAATGTGCAACTGCTCACAATGCATTCTAACTTTAACAGTGCTTAACATTCCACAGATTGAGTGTGGTCTGTGTGTAATGTGTAACTTCCCACTCAGTCAAGTCCAGTTCACCAAAAGATCCCAGCACAACGCTAATCTTAGCCTTTGCACCTTTAGTGTATGTTAGAGGGCTCATCAGTGGGTTCAGTACAACCAGCCAGCATAGACTAGCTGCAGAATCAGTGTGGTGCAAAACTGAGCTTTACAAAACCGTTCCTAACTAATGCCTTGCCTTATACTCTGATCATTTGGCCTTTCAGATAGGGTCCTCTCTATCAGGTAGGTGATCAATTATTGATGGTTCCTGGGTTGATAAAATGAAAACAGATTACCCTTGTATTTATAGTTTCATAGTGCTTAGGGTTAGAAGGGACCTAAACAGATCAGTATTTAACGTTTACCTCTGTTTCTATTTTAACTAACTCTACATTTCATTTATTGAACTATACCTCATAACCAGCAATAACATTTGACTGGATCAGTTCTTCCTAGTACACATTTATTTGATTCACAGGCAATTGATAGAGAATAAGGGCTAATGATATGGAACATAGCTAAAGCATCAATTTAGTTCTCATGGGCATGTATACATGTTGCCCTGGCTAGGACAGAAATTACACATATACAAGTTTAGGTGATCAGAAACTGGTTCAAACCTGTAATAGAACAGATGTTTAGTGCACATAATCCAGTGTGAAAATAGCTGAAACCAGTTTGAGATAAAACTGGTTGAGTGTAGTATCAGGCTTAACTAATTTGGGTCAAACCAGTTTATGTAATATCTGCCCCAGACACCTTGCTGATTTAAGATAAACCAGAGTCCCTCAGCATCCTGGCATGCTCTCTGGGCTGTGTGGGGTTCTCTACTTCACAGCAGGGCTGGCCCCTCCCCTCTGCTCCCTGCCTGCAGCTCTGGCAGAGACTTGTAGACAGGCACAACAATGTCTGCCTGGTTTCCTCCTGCTTTCCCCCTCCCCTTCTCACTCCCTGCTAAGCAGGGACCCCCCATCCCCTCTGACTTACACAGACACCTCAGCATTAACTATCAGACCACATGCTGGCTATGGTCCATGCTGTGGCAGAAAGCAGTGTTAGCTTTAGGACTTTTTGGAGCTAATCAAAGCTCAGCAGGAAATGTCCCTCCATTTCTTCTTAGTTTAAGAAGAGTTTGAACTAATGAGAGAGGCTGTTTCTTTTCTGATAGGGTGATAAATGCTGATAACAGGTGATAAATGCTCTGTGGATAAACAGATATTAATGCTATTCCAGTTTTAATGAGACATTATCCATCAAAACAATTCTAGGCACATTATGCAAAGATTTGGATGGCATGGTGAAAGAAGGAGCATTTCATAAAAGATTGTTAAATATAGTCATAAATGTTACAAGATTCATCAATATTTGTAAATGATGCAATATGATACAATCGTTGTAAATGATGGTCGCTTTTACAATATGATACAATAGTCATAAATGATACAATCACTTTAAATGCATCTGAACATTTTCAGCTTTATAAATCGGCATGTGCTGCTCACAACTCCAGAAGGAATTCGCCACTGAAAATAAATACATCTGATATTTACCAATCTCAGGAATATTTTTCATAGCCTAAGTATTGAACCACACGTTCTATAATGCATCATGATCTTTATTCTTTTTAAAGGAGGGAGAGCAGTGTATGATGGGAGTCCTTGGTCATGGCACATCATGAATAATAGACCCTAACCCACAGAGAATGGGAATATGAAGTAGCTGAACTTTAACCATCAGACAATATCCAAGCTGAATTGTTTCTTTTTTTAATTTACTTTTTCCATACAAGGCAGACACTTTTACCAAGAAAAAAAATGTTTAGTCAAACACTGAATTTTCCTTCATATAACCCTATGTCCTAAGTCCAAGACCCATTTAGCACAAATTCTATAAGGTTTTTGTATTTTCCAAATGTGAAAAGTATATTGAATAATTATGGGAACATGAAATTTCATTTGAAGTTGGTCTTGGTTTCTGTGTTTAAGGCAGTGAAAATTTTTGCTGTATTTAAAAAAAATAAGATACTAAGTATTTGTAAAAAAAAAAAAAAAAATACATTTCATTGTGTTGTTCAAGGTATTGCATACAAATATGTTCTTTTTACTTTGTCACTAAGCAACTCTAAATTCTTTACTTTGTCCATCTAGCTTCCAGGTGCATGCTCTAGCTTTATTTTCAGCGGTAAATATTCCCTCCTTATGATCTTATTGTAATGGTATATTCTTAATTATTTTTATCCATATTCTGCCTCCGATACAGTGAAGTATATTTCAATAAAGTCATGAGCACACCATGACTTTATGATAATTCTTCATTTTCATGCTTTAGAAGACTTTTTCTCTGACTTCTCTTTCTTGAACTGACATGTGGTAATTGGCTATTTCTGTTGTAATCCCTAAGGCAGTATGGCTGCCAGACTGAATGCTTGTATAAATGAGGAATCACTATAAAGGCAGTTGAGTTACATCAGTATAAAACCCATGTCGGAAGAAAATTGGACAATACAATATAAATTTACTGGCAAAAACACTTTGCAGACACTCAGAAACATTGTGTGTGAAGTTGTATTCTAGTTTCTAAATAGTAAGCCATGTGTGCGTTATGTTGGTGGTGGCTAGAGAGAAGTTATCTGTTCCCCTAATCCAAAGCTGGTCCTGCTTCATACCTACTCTGCAACTGTTAATTCAGTATATATAGTAGAATAACAGCTGTAGCCCATCTGTGTTGGTGACACAGGTTACTATGAACCCTGAATCCACATAAAACTGCTCCTGCAATCTCTCCTCTAAACCATCCTGCCATTGTTTACCCTTTATATCATAGGAATGGTGTTTTGATCAAAACTATTTCAGTGGTCAGAAAATATGTCCATGCATGTTTGTATGTGTATATATGCAACGGCATTAAGCAATGGTGCCTACTCTCAGCCCTATAAAAATTTTAACTTTATTACTAGAAGGGATTATGTATGATGCTTCATGTGAGAACGTGGGGAGGGGAGAAAGAAGTCTGTGATTTCAGTCTTAATGGAAAATTTCCCTTAAATTCCTGGATTTAATGTGAATTATTAATAAGTTAAAACATTTCTTTGGAGGTAATATATGTATTCTAATTTTTAGAGCAGCTGCATTCTTTTTAAGATACTCTTTTTAGAACTGGATTGCCCAATATGCTGGGCATATGAATAACAAAAAATGAAAAGTTGTGCATTTTGCCTTAAATCCTGTAAGTTAATAATCTAAAGTTAAAATTATTAATTTTAACAAGCTGCTTTACCCTTTTCTATTTAAATGCTGAACAAAATTTAGCTAGTTAGTTAGGCAGAATTAAGAACACTTTTTTTTTTTTTACAAAAGGACTTCCAGTTTCTACTTGCATTCACTTATTTTGGTTTGTTGCTAAGGGAAATACACATGTAATCCTGTGAGGAATGTGGTATGTTCCCACACTAATGGAAAATACTGTATTTCTGTAGTAGATGGTTTTTAAGGAACTCCTTTTATGCATGCTTAGGTGATGAGTAATATGTGCACCAGCTCTGGAAACGAATGGTGTTTCAGTGATGTAAACTCTTCTTTATAAGTACCATATTACTATTGTTTCCTAATAAGTGATGAAGAGATTTAAAATCTGTCTATCCTATAAATATCAGTAGACAGGATATTCTTCATAGACTGTAGAGAGCTAATTCCTTTTTTATTAAAACAAATGTTTCTCAGCAGTCAATGTTATTGTAAAAAGTTGTTTAACTGTTACGTGAAGATGTGTATTTTTGTAATTAATTACTAAAATATTGTCTAGACAATACAGCTGTCCTCTAAAGAGTTATTGTGCTATGTCTACAACTTATATTCAGTCACTAAAATGTGAAACAGACGGTCTTTGACTGTGGAGTAACTAAGAGCTCTACCTTAATACATGCAAGTGACAATGTGAATGTTAGAAAATGTAATCTTTGCACTGTAAGTTGAATGAAAATGCTTGAGTCTTTGAAATTATTTTTTGTCTATTTAGATTGCCAGCATTAACAAATTGTCTAATGTTATTTGTTAACATTGCAATTTAGGGTTAGATTTGTCAAGTTTGCAGATATTTCCTCCTTTATAAACATAAATGACTTGTAAGACATTAGAAGGGCACAACTCTGTGCCACCACCATCACCCCTGCTGCTGCCAGGCCCTGGCTCTGGCTGGACTGCAACACTGCATCCCACCATCAGCACAGAAATTTGTGGGGGGCATGTGCCCCCTGTTCTCCCCCCATGCATCACCTATGCTTATTAATACCAAAAACCTGCACCTGCAGGTCTTCAATGAAGTCAGTGTCTCTAGAAAATCAGGCTTACAGTAGTCAGTCTCACAAATCTGCATTTGTACTTAATTTAATGCTTGTCATGTGGCTTTGGGTTTTTGCTCCTCCAAAATATAATTAAGCCAGAAAACCCTGACAACTAGAGAGAATTCATGGTTGGAAGAGTGAAGAGGCACTTGACAGAATCAAGGGTAACTTTAGGATGTGGGGAAAAACCTGAAGTTCTGCCTTCAGCCTTGCTAGAAAGTTGGCCAATCCCAAATTTGAGTAACATGAGGAGGATGCTGGTGCCCTGATGATTGCATTAACAAATATTTAAACAAAGGAAATGTTGTGGTTTTGCTAAAACAGCCTTTAACATCCCATTTCTATTAAGAAAAAAAAATTGGATTTGACAAATTCCTGTGAAATAAAAATGGCAGCAAACCATCTGGGTTTAAATGTACCAGGGTTTGATAGGCAGCTTTCTGCATAGTAAAGAAAAAAGGATGCTACTGAAGTTAAAAATGAAAAATGTAACTTTAAATATTAGGATAATTTACATTAAATTGAGAACAAAAAATTACCTTGCCTGTTTAGTAAAACATAATTACTTTGCATCCTTTTTATTGGCTCATTTTACTTTTGTATCTTATGCATACTTTAAGTGGAGTATGTTAATTAATGAAAATTTGTATTTTTGATCAACAATGTATATTAAGGAGGCAGTTAAAAAGGATCAATAAATGCTTGGTATATGGTTAATCAACATTTATAATTACGCATTATTCTTTTATTTTTATGGAGTCCGAGAACATGCTTACATCTTCTGGTGTGAGGATCAGCAGCCTAGGGCTTGCAGGCATGGCATAAGGAACCATTAGATTCAGTGTGCGGACATGAGGCTTCAGTGATATTCAGTGGTGGGGGGCCTCAGCTGTAGGCATTCTCCCTGTGCCACTGTGGAGACAAACAGCAACAGTGGCCACGTCCTACCACCCTGCTGCCTGCCTGCCTGACCTGGGGTGGGTCATTCTAGCAGGGAGTTGGAAAAGGTTGCCTACTAGGCCTGTGTGAAGTGGCTGGTATTCACTTTGGATTCAGATTCGGCCAATTCAGTGGACAGTGATTTGATTTGGTGATTTGAATCACTGTTCCAAAGTGATTCAGCCAAATTTGATTCGAGGATTCAGCCGCCACTGAATCTCTGAATCAAACAGGCCCCATCCCCCGCCTGCTCTCCCAGCCCCATCAATGGCTGCCCTGCCTGAACTCAGTGTCTCGGCTCTTTAAAAAAAAAAAAAAAAACCTTAACCCCCCCCGGCCCCCCCCGGCAGGGGGGAAAACCCCCCCCCCCCGCCCCCCCCGCCCCATCAATGGCTGCCCTGCCTGAACTCAGTGTCTCGACTCTTTAAAAAAAAAAAAAAAAAAAAAGCCTTACACTCACCGGCTCCTGCCAGGCAGGGGGATAATCCCCACTGCCCTGCACTGCGTTGGAGGTCTGCCATGAGCTCCCATCCTCAGCCTGCTCTCCCAGCCCTGTCAATGGCTGTCTTGTCCAGCCTCGGCTTCCTGGCTTTAAAAAAAAACCAAAAAATTCATGCACTCACCAGCTGCTGCCATGCGGAGCGGGAGTGTGATCCCTGCTGCCTCCCACTGCCCCATGCTTCATGGTGGGCTCTGCCATGAGTCCCCACAGGTCCCAATGGCTGCTGTAGCAGCCAGTGAGTGTGGGGCTTTTTTAAGTGCTGAGACTCTGGGGTTGGGTGGGGCAGCTATTGATGGGGTTGGGAGAGTGTGTGGGGGATGGGGCTCATGACAGAGCCCCCCACACAGCATAGAGTAGTGGAAGGCAGTGGAGATCACCCCCTCCCAACCTGGCAGGAGCTGGTGAGTGTGAGGCATTTTTTTTTTTAAGAGCTGGGATGCTGGGGCTGGGTGGGGCAGTCATTGATGGGGATGGGAGAATGGATGGGGGGTCAGGGTTACTCAGGCAGGGCTGGGGGTGCAGGCAGAGGATATGGCCTGGTGGGGGTCACTCCATGGTCCCCTTCTCCAGCCTCAACCCCCACCTCCTACTTACCAGCACGGAGTCTGAACTGCTCAAATCCCCAAATCTTTTCTGAATCACTTCAGAGGCTTTGAATTGATTCAGACCTTTTTAGTGGTCTCCTGATTTGATTCAGGTTTAGAGATTTGGCTGCCAAATCAGGCCAAATCTCCTCTGAATTGAATTGGCACCCAAAGCTTCACACAGCCCTATTGCCTACCCTTCTTCTACTGAGTATAAATAACATAAATGGGTAAGTGTACTTGCTTCTAATATTTTAAATAATTTAAACCCTTACTAAACTATATGTAAAGGCCCATGTTATATAGAATGCAACCATTATTTGTATTAAGTTAACACACAAAATCTAACTTTATTAGGACTGGGTTCCCACTCTGTTGGGTACAATGCAAACACGTAAGTAGCCCTTAGTGGTACTGTGGGCCTTGGTGATTTTCCTAGATGAGCACAAATTGAGAGATTTGTCAGAGTTCAGAGATCAACTCTACTGTCAGATAGGTGCAACATATCTGTATTGTTAAAACCAATTCTGCTTTTATTCTGTACTGTTAGAGCCACTCCTGTAATAATGTAGATTTGAAATTGCT
>NW_017729004.1:46662177-46663633 GCF_001723915.1 Gavialis gangeticus | reverse complement strand
AAACCAATTCTGCTTTTATTCTGTACTGTTAGAGCCACTCCTGTAATAATGTAGATTTGAAATTGCTCATTCAGGTAATTCCACATTTAAATCATGATTACATATGTAAATTGTAATGGACAAATGCTCTTCTGCTCACATAACAGAGCAAATACACATTATGGGCATGTCCACACATGCAAGCATGTGCGCTTGCAGCAGCTCAAATAGAAGCAGTGCAAACTTGAGCCAGAGTTTTGTGCCTTGGCACACATGCTCAGACATGCACTTTATTGTGGAGCAAATTGTGCCACTTGGGGCCAAATTACCCTGCCTGGCTCCTCCCGGATCTTCAGCCAGGGGGAGCTAGAGGCTGGGGCCAGCACCTGTGCTGTCCCCAACAGTACAAAAAGCTGCCCTGTCCTGGCCCCAGCGGTATAAAAAGCCACCCTGGCAAGTAGCTCAGGGCTACTTGCTCTCAGGAGCTTCTGGGGCCCAGCCAACTGGTACCTGAGGACACTACCCCTTGTGCCAGCTGGACTGCTGAAACACCCCTGAGAGTTCCCTGCACCTTCTACCCACTGCAGCAGTCTGGCAGTGGGGGCTGCTGCCTGGCTGTGACCTGCTGTATACCTGCCAGACAGCGTTTTATTGATATATCTACAGTGTTAAAGCAAGTCTCTTATCATAATAATAAAGTGAACTCTAAATACAGGTTTCATGAATTCATGAATACATATTTTGCTGCCCTCCCACAGGGTGATGGCCCCCACACAAGGGCTACAGCCCCCCAACAGGGCATTCAGCCCCTACACAAGGCATTCAGCCCCCACACAAGGAGTCAGCCCCCCAACAGGGTGTTCATCCCCCCCAACAGGGGTTTTGTCCCCCATACAAAGGGTTTGCCCCCCCAACAGGGAGTTCATCCCCCACACAAAGGGTATGGTCCCCCAATGGGGGCCAAATGGCCTCTGCAGGGACTACCATCCCCCCTGCAAAGCTCACATGCCCCACCCCAGCCCCCTGATTGCTGCCTCACCTGCCCCATGCCCCACCAGCTGCTGCAGCCCCCCCAATGGCTGCCCCACCTAGCCCTACCCCCCAATGTGCACTCCCAGGCCTCCAAGGCTACCCCCACAACCCCAGGCACCATGACTTCAAAAAAAAAATCCCAGAAAAAGAACAGAAAAAAATGGGGAAATAAAGCCTCTGCTTACCTTAGAAGCAGGGGTCAGGGGGCTCCGGGGGCTCCTGGCAGAGCCCCCCAGGCAGCACAGGACAGAGGAGGGGCAGGAGGACCCAGTCTGGGGCTGTCACCCTGCCTGGCACCATGCAAGCGGGGCCCCAGGCAGCCACACGGCAGCTCCAGCTGCCGATAAATGCTGGGGTTTCTTTACGTTTTTTTTAAAGTATGGGGTGGGGGGACAGGAATGGGGGGAGTTTGGAGGCGTGGGGCCAGCCCTGGCAGGGGTTGGGG
>NW_017729004.1:46654703-46657177 GCF_001723915.1 Gavialis gangeticus | reverse complement strand
TAGGGGTTGGGGGCCTCGGGGGGGCTGGCCCCGGCAGGGGTCGGGAGCCTGGGGGGGCTTCTGGGAATGGGGAGGTGAGTGGAGGTCCCTGCCACAATCCCTTCCCCGCTTCTCCAGCCCCCCAACCCCTTGCTCACCAGCACTGGAGCCCTGATGCTGAAAAACGTGGCTTGGCTGGCCATGTGTTTTGGCACCAGGGCAAGGGGCAACCATAGAGATGCTCTGGCAGCCAAAGCATCTCTATGCGGGACCCAGCCTCCAGTTGCCACTTTTTTATACTTCGCTTTTTTTAGACCCCTGGATATCCAGGGGTCAAATTTTGCAGCACAGGGAACATTTTTTTTGTTTCCACACGTGCCTGTTGCCCCGCCTCAAAGGGGTTTGAGGCGGGGGAAGAGGCACATGCATGCTCGAGTGGACACGCCCTATATGTGCAAATTTGACATAAAGTACCACAAGGTTGAAACTCTGTATAGCATACTCAACTTAATTCCTCTTCTCTCCCACACCCAATCTGGTAAGCTCTTTCTTTTTTTAACAAGCACATGGACATCCATCTTTGTAACTTAACTCATCTTGAAAATGAATCAAATGTAAACCCAGATGCAAACACACTTGAGTACTTCCATACCTATTGCAGGATTTTAGGGAAACAATGAGATATGCATATGGCTATATATTGAAATTCATTTAAGCATATCAAATTTTCTTTTATGCAGTTAGAGGATAGCACTATATCAGAACTGTATTCTTAATCTAGCTCTGCTTCCTAGCAGCAGACTACTTACTATATAGTATAGGCTGAAAGCATTTACCTTCCCTACTTTACCTCTGTGGATTACACTAATATCTCAGAATTACTTTCCTGTGATTTACAATTTACCTTCTTTTACAAGACAGTAAACATGGGCCCAAAGCTACAAGACAAAGTTACTAGACAGCAGTTGACCCCAAACATTTTTAACCTTGCTTTTAAGTGTCAGAACTGATATCATTACTATTTTTGGTGAGATACCATCATAGTCAGCAATTATGAAAATGTACCTGGAAACTCAAGGAATCAGTCTTCCAAAAACTTTCCCAACATCATAATTCATGTGTAAAAAATAGTGGGGAAAATGTAAAAAATTGTGATAATAGCAATTCTGGCTTGCATCTTTAAAGGCCATATTTTTAAATGGGACTCATGAAAAATTATCACAATTTTTTTTTGAGTGGGCTTTGATTGAAGGAATACTTTCTATTTGATTATTTTTTCAAGTTGCTATCTAGTCTTAGCTCCTTACAGTTTTAAAAGTCAAATCTAAGTGGTACTTTTCACCTTTTTTAGTTTGATTCTTAGTAGACAAGGATTTTATTTGCATTATTATGCCATTACACAGAGCATAAATTATGACTCGGCTCCAAGTGTACACAGTACCTTTCCTGTTGTGAGTAGCTTATAGTCTAAATAAGGCTGTACTGTTTAAAGAGAATACTTTGACTCAGGTATTTAATTGTTCTAGATTCAATACTACAAGAAAAGGTCATAAACATGCTCTCCTTTATCTGCTAACAAGACAGAAACATTTTCAATGTTGTTTTAATCTATAGAAATTGTGCCACTCAGAGACAAGGTTTCTAATTTTCCATGATTCTGCTTTTTATGTAATCTCTTACACCACTGCAAAGAAAAGGCAGAGGAGGAGTTAAATGCTACAAAAGCTGAGTGGTAGAATTTCATACTTATATTGAACTTACTGTGCAGGGATAGAAATGGCCATCCAAGATGAAAGACATCATGGAATCCTTCCCAAGTTGTTTTAGGAGTAAAAGTTGTTCTTTAATGCTAGGTACAGACATTATACTTGCTGCACTTTAAGCGCACAGAAAATGCTTTACAGACGTTCACATCCCATAAAGCACTTTAAAATTGGTGGAGCCCATTCTAAATTAACTTTGGATGGATGTGGTATCAGACTTTAGCAGATAGATGCTTTAGCTTAGACCACTTTATCAAATGTCTGTACAACATCCCATCCCAAGTCAGGGTAGGTCACATTCCCTGAGCATCCTGGGGACCCTTTTCTGGGTGGCTTGCTAGCTTTGACTGATGTTTGTTTCTGGGCGAGCACTGGTCAAACCCTGTCCACAGACTATCACGGAGAGAAGACAGAAAAGGCTCTGATTCCTGTCTGCATGGCTGGGTGAGGATTGGGGAACAAAGCCCCTGTGTCACATAGATCCCCCTGTATTGCTGGGTTGGGCCTGGAGGGTGGGGCGGGGCTGGGTCTGTGCACCAGAGGGGATTCCTCCTCCCCCTCCCAGTTCCTGGTATGGCCAGAAGCCAAGCCAGGCAACCTTGTGATGAAGCTGCTAGCTGCAGATGTCAAGAGGCTGGGGTGGGTGCAGATGTCAAAAGGCTGTCACGTGGATCTGGCTTGACCTCCCCCCCCCCCCAGCCCCCAGCACGCAACAGGGGAGGAGGGGGGCAT
>NW_017729004.1:46649987-46654448 GCF_001723915.1 Gavialis gangeticus | reverse complement strand
ACCCAACTCAGCAATCGGGGAGGAGGGGGGCATGTGCAATGAGGGCTCTTTTTTCACCTCCTTCCAGCTTCTTGACAGCTTCAGCCAGCAACTGCAGCATAAGACTGCCTGGCCTGACTTTTTGCCACACGGAGACCTGGGGAGGGTCAGGGAAAGGGAGTGTGCTGCACAGACCTGGCCCAGCCCCCACAAGACCTGACCCAGCAATCTAGGGGAAGCCATACAGCACCGTGACTCTCTTCCCCCTTAGTTGCTGCTGACAGTCACCAGCTGGCAGAGGGATGAGACTTGGGAGAGGGGCTACTCTGGTAGCCTCCTGGAAGGTGTGCAGGAACACCATCAACCTGCTGGCCTTAGCTAGCACAGGCAGCCCCCCCTCCCCCCCCCCATTGAACAGTGAACATCTCTTTGGTTCACTCCTGCTTTAACTTATAGTACTTCAAGTAATGTGCAACAGAGTGCTTCTGCCAGGGTCTTTTTGAATGTCTGTACTTGGCCCTAGATTTTAAACTATTTTAATACAATGAAATTACTTACTGAAAGAAATCATGAATATTGTATGACCCTCAGAACTGCAAATGATTAAATTGACTTTAACCCATAGGCTAAAGGATGAATTCCCCATTCATCTTTGAATTTGGCCCTATGGGTTTAGCATCATTACTTTGTATGACTTCTTCAGTCTTTCAAGTCTTCAAGTAATTGTGCATTAGTGCTCTTTCTTGGTCCAAGGTCTTCCTTTGTAGAGCAGCAGCTCCAACCCTGCTTAATTTGTTCCCTACTTCCTTACTAGTATGTTTTTCTATTATACCATATTAGGGTGCTGTTCAATTGCTCAGAGTGATGTTAGTTGTTTTTCCTTCCATCGATAGGCCATATGCATCTCAACTTTTTAAATTTAAAAGTTAGTCTTTGAGCCATTTTTTTGGTGTCAATAATACCTGGGCATAACTAAAATTTTGTATTACTCAGTGCATGGCATTTATGCCAAGTATTTAATGAATTTTGCATAATTGCAGCTAACTTGCATATAACCACACACTTCAGTTAAGAAAGCTGTGTAGATTTAGTGTGGTTGAAAAGTGTCTGACAACTGTAGTCGATAACAACTTCTGTTTATCTACAAGGCTGGCTTCCCACATGTTTTCTCCTGCCAATATGTCTCAATCCTCATCTTGGTGGTTTTTCTCATGGAAAGCTTGTTTATATGGCAAATGCATATCTTGGCCTTCCTGTTGAATCTGCTCAGTAGTGTAAAATAAGATGGTGAGCATGTGATTTGGCGGCATTGTCATCATCATCATCTGCTCATGTCCCTGCACCACATTTGACCATTTTGTTACACATGCTTGCACTTGTTTATTGTACTTTGTGAGGTCTTTCATTGTACATGTGCCTTCAAGCAGCAGGCATTGCAGCAGGTGTTGCATAGTTTGAGGCCCTGTGCCACAATCTCACAGGTACTTGAACCAATGGTATAGCTCCAATTCTTCATTAGTTTCTTGGAGCATCTGACTCCAATATGTAAGCAGTTAAGACATCATCACCTTTGCCATGGTTTGTCAGCCCCTACTGGTAAGGACTCAGCTGCTGGAATGTCCGTTTTTCTGGTGTTAGGTGTTTCCTTCAGCTTCTTGTTCCACATCTGTAGTTGTGTCTTCTTGGGTGTGGCATCAAGAAGTTGGGTTCAGGTGAGGAAGCACCTGCATGACTTCAGTTGTTTGTGCACTGTGAGATGGTTGTAGAGCAGGTATCTCACATCTTCAATTTTCCTTGATCATTTTATCCTGCTGGCATTTCTCAAATTATGTGCTTACTTTGTGACCATACAAGTCTTTCAAACAGAACTCACTTTTAAATATTGTGTATTTATTAAGATCCACATAGAGACATAGTCTACAGCTAAATTTGATCTAACATATTCAAGATCTTGTCTCCTTCATAAACCTGAAAATAGTATATGGTGATCCAAAGTGCTAGTATATAACATGTGCTTGTCATCTGTACAGAGACCTCCACAGCGTATGGAGGAGCAGGTGAGAGTTCAGCAGTCACAAGGAACAGTACTCAAAAGCCATGTTACCTGTGGTTTCTACAGAAGAATGGTGATTCTTCCAAGTAGAAATGCAATGCTTACACACTTTTCTATGGCTTAACTCTTCCCAGGAATCAGGAGGAGTCACCCTGAACTGAAAAAGGTGTGAGGGGAAAGCTGCTCCTGCCCCTCCCTTAGACTGGGAGGGGAGGGGCTCCCCACCAGCTCTTCATCCTGTGGGGTCCCCAGTTTGAGAAGCAGGTAGGGAGCTTGCAGTGCTGCCAGGATTACAAAGTATGGGAACTGGGAATCAGGCTGTGAGTTTTGTTCATCTCAGATTCAGCTCCTACATCATATGCTATCAGGTTCCCATTGCAGCTCCCACCACCCAGGGAATTGGAAAGCCTGAAGACCAGGAACCAGGGCCAGAGAAGCTATCTATGGCCCAGTTCCTGGCTTTAAGTGCTGCCTCACCACCAAGATGGGCATTGGAAGGTGAGGATTGCAAAGCCCAGGGACTGAGGAATAAGGTTCGGGGAGCATGTCCCAAAGCATGGTTCCTGGCACCTGCCAGCTTCCGATTCCTGCCTTTGCTGTCCACTGAGGGCAGCGAGAAGATCCCTTGGCAGCTTGGGGGGGCCAAGCAGAGCAGTAGCCCCTGGCTTCTGTACACTTGTTCTGCAGTCCCCACACTGCAGTCCCCACTTGGAAGGGGAGGTGGTTTCTGAGTTGCTTCTGTGGGACCTAAGCAGAGAAGCAGACTTGCATTACTTCCTGCCTGCTCCTCAGAAGTCCCTGGTGTGAGAAGCTGGTGGGGGGGCTTTGCCCTGCTGCTCCAGTCCTTCAGTTTCCCGTGTTTTTCCCAGACTGGGATCACTCCAGTCTTGGGGAGGTACAAAGAGAAGCGAGGAGGTGGAAGTTGTAGGATGATGGCTATTACTGCTTCCTCTCCTGGAATCATTTCTGGTGGTGGAAGTTTTCTGAGGGTGGTTTGCAGGCTAAATCCCTAGTGCACTCCCTCTCACTCTGGAGTCCAGTTAAAGAAGAGGCTTAAGTATTGGTGTAACTACTGAGTTTTAGCTGCTTACACTAAAACTTCATAGGTTAGTTACTTTTTTATTAAAGAAAAAAATTACCTTAAAGGCTCCCTTTTAAAGATGGAGATGGCAAACTGAAGAGTTCAGACCTATGCATGACAGTACTCTGGGCACGCGAGCTATCGCACCAAGTCTTTATTACTCTAGTCGCATCATTCATCTAGCTACCCAATAGCACAAAGATTAAGACACCTAAGATTTGGGTAATCTAGGATCAGTTCATTTCTCTGAAGAGATTAAATTGCATATCCCATGAAAAAATCTTAACCTCTTGGCTTTATGATACTCTAGAGTGGGTCTTTCTCAGTCTTTCCCATTGAAGCAGTTTAATTTTGTATGTTTAAATATTATTGGGCTAGCAAGATAGTGACAGTGATCCTGCTGGGACTTAAGCATGGAGGTTCCTGGCTAGAGGATCTTATTCTTCCTCTCAAGTTCACAGCAATTCACCATATTTGGGATTAGGAAGAAATTTTACCCCATGGTCGTATTGGTCTGGACTGTAGGAGTTTTTGCAGTCCTGTATAGCTGGTGGTGTGGCCCTCTTCCTTGGATCTCTTGAGTATATTTTAACAACATTTGCAGCAGCAGGATGTTGACTTCCTGTGGCAAGTTGGATGGTTATGTCTTGTGGTTGTGTCGGGGTTGACTCTAGTTTTGCTAATAGTTTAGACAATGGATTTGTATGTGTTGGTTTTGATACAGGTGATTCTGCTTCAGGCAGGGGTTTGGACTAGGTGACCTTGAGGTCCCTTCCAGCCCTGCTTTTCTATAATTCTGTAACTCAGGGGTTAGAGCTCTCACTTGGTATGTGGGGGACCTGGCTTTAAATCGATATTGTCTGATTTGGAGCAGGGATTTCTGATCCTAAATGAAAATGTTTCAGCTCTGTATTTCCTTCCTTGGTGTCCTTGCCATTTGCTGTGTGCAGCTGAGGTACACTGAGCTGCATATCAAGGGTGCTCTGGATCAAACAGATTATTTGTTTTGGGAATTGGGAAGGAAGTTTAATGTTTCCATTGGGACAAATGATAAGAGGTGTAGGTTAAGGGGATAAGAAAAGGAATTTTATTACAACGTAAGAGAAGAATATTTACCATAGTTATTTGAATCAAAGATGACCCTGAATTTAGACTACCTCCCAATAATTAGGTTTTATACACAGAAAATTTATAAATTTGTTATAATTTTCCATGTATAGAATCTAATTATTGGAAGGTTATCTTTCATTCATCTCCTCCACACAACCCCCCCCCCCCGTGGGGGGTCACGCAGTTGCGGGGTACATGGTGTGGGGAGGTCAAGCAGCTTTCCCCCTACTTACTTCTA
>NW_017729004.1:46638539-46644987 GCF_001723915.1 Gavialis gangeticus | reverse complement strand
AGAAAATTTATAAATTTGTTATAATTTTCCATGTATAGAATCTAATTATTGGAAGGTTATCTTTCATTCATCTCCTCCACACAACACCCCCCCCCCGTGGGGGGTCACGCAGTTGCGGGGTACATGGTGTGGGGAGGTCAAGCAGCTTTCCCCCTACTTACTTCTACCCTCTCACTTGCCCACCCCCAGCCTCAGGTCCCTTCTTCCCGCTCTGATCCTCATCCTTTCTCCCTACCTCTGTCCCCAGCTCCCCCCTACTCTTCCTCACTGTAAGGCTCCATCTGAATTCTAGGTTATGGCACTGAGCGCAGGCCCAACCCAGCCCCATGACAGCCATGTGGGCTGTGCGCTGCTGCTATGGGGCCAGTCTGGGGCTGTGCTCAATGGTCCAGGTTGCAGCATGGATG
Source organism: Gavialis gangeticus (assembly GCF_001723915.1). Taxonomy (NCBI): domain Eukaryota; kingdom Metazoa; phylum Chordata; order Crocodylia; family Gavialidae; genus Gavialis; species Gavialis gangeticus. Next base: position 46,644,580 of record NW_017729004.1, on the reverse strand, counting down.
GAATCTGCTGGTGTGGAGCAAGGATAGGAGGAGGAGGGAAAGGGGCAGACAGGAGAGCAGAGGCCGTGTAAGGGAGAGATGAGGGAACTGGGGGAGACGGCTGGGTGCAGAGGCAGTGGGGTGGGTGGAGCAGCCACTACAGGTAGGAGCTAGAGCCAAAGCCAAAGGCAGTAGCCATCTGTCGCCCTAACTGAACTTGTACTTGGTTGTACAATGAGGGGCTTTCTCCCCATGTTATATGGTGGGGAAAACATTGCCTTATAATCAAGTAAATATGGAAGTCCAGTGTGTTTGTGGAGCTAAAGGTTAAAACAGCCAGCTCTGTGCGGTAACCAAGACCTGCAATAGAGCCTTTCGGCTTCTTTCTTATTCTTAAAAAGAAAGGACTTGAAGTATAGTATTTGCAGACTGTGTTCCCCCTTGGGTATCCTCTTGTAGAATGAAGGAAGATTCAGAAATGAACTGGGTGCTAGGGCCTTAGGCTGCAGAATAAGTGCTTATACAAGGGCATGTCTGTAAGTCCACATTGGATCCAGTTAATGGTTGCTTTGTGAGAGAAGTTTGACAGCCACCACTAATGTGTGAGGAGAGGTAGGTGACAGGTAGGTAAGTAGGTGAGAGGTAGGTAAGTAGTTAGCTATGTTAGTCTGAAGTCAGGCAGAAGGCAGGGCAGGCTGGCACCTTTATAGACTTACTAAATCAGAGAAATATTAGGTGTATTAGGTGCTTCAGAATGAGATTCAAGACAAGTACACTGCATAAATCAGCATACTCAGCATACAGCCAGGTTAGCCAGCCAGGAGGAAATGCTGAGGACAATGATATGTTTTATTTCTTTCACCTCTCTAACCTCCACCCTAATGGCTTCCGTGGGTGGAGTTGCTCTCAACCTCTCCTGTTGGGGTTGTGCAAGAATTAATTCAAGGAAGGTGTTCTTATTTCCATTGCTAGCAGGCTGTTCCTGTGTGTATCTACTGACCACAGGTAAAACACAGAAGCAGTACTTAGAGCAAGGATCTGAACTCAGAACTCCCCTGAAAACCAGTGAGTGCCCTAAGCACTGTGCAACAGGCATGATCACTTTTGCTTTTCAGCTAAGATATTTAAAATCTATAGCATGGTCCAACTATACCAGGAAGATTGAATCATAGGGAAGTAGGGCTAGAAGGGAACTCCAGATGTCATCTAGTCCAAACTGAGTCCAAACTGATACCTTGACTCAGAATAACTCATAGCCAGGTAGTACAAGTGTAACTAAGGCAAGGCAAGCCATGCACCGCCACAGGGTATTAAGAGCAAATGTCACAGCCCTGCTCTCTGGGACTCAACACGATCTCTGCTTAGGGTGCTGAAATTGTGCCAGATGACAAATTGGGGTGCTGGGTTTCAACCCTCCTCCAATCCCCCAACCACCATTGGCAGCTGCAAGATGGCAATTGCACTGCTGGTATGACAACAGGAGTTTGCCACCATCCCTGTGGTCTGGGGTGCACAGCTGCATTGCTACGCTGCTGCTGGCTTGAAGTGCCTCCAGTACCTGCAGAATTTTGTCAAATTACACTAGCCAATATTCAGCCAGATGAGACGTAGCGATTGTTTCTTCATAATTTTACTTAGCACATAGTATCAGATAACGGTGTACAAATCTGAGCAATTTCAGCTGTAGCAAATACAGATTACACAGTTCAGTTTACTGCTGCTCTCCATGGCTTATGCTTTTTCAAGGTCAGTATAGTTCCATCTGAAATTATTGTATAATAAAGAGTGGGATTATACTAAGCTTAAAATCATTCCATCATGTCTTTTAAATTGTGCAGCAAAGATTTCAGTTCATATGTAAAGTATGTTTTTGGAGGTCACCACAGTATAGCTACTTAACACACAGATTTGTAGTGTTCCCTTTTTGCTTATCACAAATGTTTAATGTCATTGAACAAGAGAAGAAATGTTATCTATTTTAAAGCAAAAGGGCATGTTTAAATGAAGTGGTACAATAAATACAGGGTAAAGAGAGGGAGAAAGCAGGTAGCAATGGAAATTTTAAGATCATACAATCAGGTCCTAGATTCTTAAAAAGGTATTCAGTAGTTTTCCAGCTTTCTATCTGACTTAGAAATCTGGGTCTCCCTTTGCACATTTTTGCAGGACACAGTTCAGCAAAGCTATTTGATACTGTGTGTCCCCACTCCCTATTTCACTTTATGCAGCAGGATGAATAATTACTGCCTTGATCTGTTGGTTATTTCTGCTGCTTATAATTTGATTTTAGAAAGGTGACTTACGATGTCTAAGAATTGCTATCAGCAATTCAGGCTTTTAACCTTTGATATTATATACTGTTCTAGTTCCAAGATAACTATCTAGTTAACTTATAATAAAAATACATATCTTCATTTTTAATATATTTATATATTAGTGTATTTATTATTTATTGGTAAATCTATCATTTATTTAGATTATTAGGTTGTATTAATGAAAAAATAATTAGAATCTTACATTGAAGAAAAAATAATGGATCCCAAGGATACTCCATGGTCATGAGTCTTTCCCAAAAAAAGCCTCCCATAGTCCACAGTTTTTAAACTTCATTTCTTTATCTGTTTTACAAAATCTGTTTACAAAATCCGTTTTCCTCCCCTGCTGCGCACAATTTCTCTCTGCTTCCCTGTCATTTGCTCTTGTGGAAGGATTATACCATATGGTTCTAATAGGTTTAAAAATTATTTAATCTTCAGGAATGTTCCATGATATAATTCTTCAGTACTTAACTCATAAACACAGAACTGGATGAGGCCTTGTGGGCCATCAAGTCCAATCTGCTAAATTTGTGGGTATCTCTGTCCTTGAGTGATACCCAAAGTGTATTGTCAGTAGCATCTCAGAATTTAAATAACTTGATTCCGTAGAATATATCAGGTAATTAGTTTGGACAAGCTAAAAGTGTTTTGTTTTTGACAGAAAAAAAATTGAATATTGATAAAGTTTCACTGCTCTGCATTCAGGTGTATTAGTGTTTACATATAAATCTCTACAATTTCAGATTTGCATAAGGAAGTGCGAGTGCATGAGAGATGCTCACAAGGTGGCCTCAGTACCTCATTTCCAGGCTTAGCATGTGTGGAACAGGGATGGGTGCGTGGGGCATGCCCTCAGAAACACTCTTGCAAGTCTCACAAAAGCACTGTGGACTTGCTCATAGTCTCATGATCAACAAGGTAAGAAACTGACCTGTCTGGAGTTTAATAAGTCGAAAAGTAAATTATGAGTATCCTTTATACAAGACAGGACAAGTGGTAATCCTAATGATGTATGAAACTGTGGAAACAAAAACTGCTTGTCTTCAGTTAGCAATATTGAAACTAGAAAGAGAAAGTAATTGGCCTATATGTTATAAGCACAAAAATCTGATTTAACCAGAATGCGAATCTATATGAACTTTATAGACGTATATAGTTTGCCATCCTGGTTATGATCCCAAACAGAGGATTAAAACCCAGATCCCCAGTATGGACAACCTGAATTATAGGTGCTGAAGAGTTGCTGTTCTCAGTTATTTCTGGGTGAATACCCAACCCAGGTTGCTGGACGGATGCAGGGAGCAGGTGATGCTAAGAGGGAGAAGTATGCTGGGCCAAGCAAAGTGTTAATGCAGCTTTATTTCCACAAAGAGCAAAGAGAAAGCAGGATCACTCTGGAGGTTACATGTGCTCTTCCCCTGACACAACAGAGGATAAGTTAGAGATTGCCAGCCCATCCGTAAAGAACCATAGGATCAATCCTGCAGATAGTTTCAAGTCTCACTGAAGACAATAAAGAAATACTATTTGTGGAATGGTTTTCAGAATTATATTTGAAATAATTCCTCAAAAGCTAGGTTCCTGTCTAACCTGCCAAGCACAAATCCAGAGCTGGTACAAAGAGCCCTCAGGGGGTCAGGTGCAAAAGATGGCCTTCAGCCCTCTGCAGTGAGCCAATCTAATGATGTAATTTAAAGTCTTTCAGTACTGCTCTGAACTGTCCCAGCCACATGTGGCAGGCCCCAGCCAGTTTCATCTGTAGGATTTAATGTGTTCCCATTTCTTACTCCCTTCATCTGCCACATACGCATTTTAATTAGGGTTGGATCAATCTAAATACCTAATCATACAGATGTTCTTGGAGGCTAAATTGGGCAAAAATGGTGATCTTAATCTAAGTTAGTTTACCTCAGGAGGTAAACTAACTTACATGGGGAACTGGTTAGCCTGATCCAGCCCCAGATCAGTGTTATTCCTACCCCTCTGACCCTGGCCAGGCTATTTTTAGTCCCCCCGACCCTCCGACTCCTGAACAGACAACACCTCTCATCACAAGCCTGCCAATCCCCCCAATCCAACCAAACCTCTCCCAGATATACCAAACCCTACTGTGGACCTACCATCTTTCCCATCCCACCTGTCCCTCCCCTGAAGCTATAAAGAAACAGCAATGTTTAATTTATATTTTTTGCAGAACTTCAGAGTTACATCATTTGCCTGAGCCTGTGATTCATTTGTGCTGCACTGCAAAAACTATAAATGTATAGTTAATAAATGCTAAGCATACTTTGTCATCATAAAGGGTTTTCAGTATTTCTTTATACATTAGTTCATTTCTGATTTAAAGAAAGAAGTAGAAGATGATAGAGTGGATATATCTAAGCATAGGTACTAAGAATATATAGTCACTATTATTCAAATAGATCATATAAACAGAAGGTTAACAAAGGATACTAATGGTCCAGTGATACATCAGCCAATAGGTATGTGTTGCAATAAATAAAACTGCAGCAACTCCAAAATTCAGGATATTATTGGTAACATGACTAGGAACATACAATATGCGTATGCTGCTGTTATGCCTCCTATTCCTGGAAAGCCAGAATTATTTTGTGGTGGTATTTCTAAAATTGTGGTGGTTTTTATTATTATGATTAGTAGTAGTAGTACTGCCATGTATAGAGCTAGTAAATGTCATATTACTTTGAAACAGTCCTGCATTTCAGTTGTAATTTGTTTTTATATCTTTTTATTTTTAAAGCTCGGTGTGAATATCAGCTATTCCTCATAACAACTCTTGAGCTAATTAGTATTTATTCCTATTTTAAATGAAAAAATAACAACTCTGAAACATTATCTTCAAGAAAAACTAGATCTATTGAATATTCAAAAAATAGTTACAAAAGAAAAATGTGATTAAGTATATACTTAGCAAGTTTTTAATTTTATTTATTCTATTTACATTTTCTTTACTATATATTTGTTCAATCTTTTTGTAATGTGGTAGATAATGTAAGTGTATCCAAATCACTGTTACTATTAATGTAATTTTTTGGCTGTAGGTTTTCAAAAAGGCACAGCGCACTTAAATGGCCAACATAAGAAATTCTGCTAGTTGCCCATGCTCCCTTAGTATATGGAAAATGGTGCTGGCAGCTGGTTGTGTATGTTAAGAGGGGATGTCATTTATGTCTCTCTTATTAAATCCTTGATTGATGCGAACTGCTTAAATCTCCTTACAAAAAAACAATCATTGTGAAGCATGCTGGGAAGGGCAAGCAGGAGGCAACTCAGCCAGTCCGGGAATGGTCTTAATATGTAGAAGAGTATCATTGCACATGAATGGCAGTTGCTCATGTTTATCCGATCCTTTGCCCTCCTGGCAAGGAGAATAGCTCTAATGTTAAATCAAGACATCATCATCCTCCATTCCTTATGCACCCTCCTCCCCCCCCCAATGCCAAGTAAATTTGATGACTCTTTGGAGTGTTCAAGGGCCTGATGAGTCCCTGCAGTGTGATGTTGTTGTTGTTGTTGTTGTTGTTGTGCTTGTGTTACATTCAATCAAAAAGATAAAGAGTAAGCTTTGAACACTGCAATACAGTCCTCAGTGTCCTGCTCTTAATAGGAGGGCCTTATGGAGGAATCAATAATTTGATCTCTGAATGGGTTTGGAATCATTCTGCAATGTTTATACTGGTAATCCACATGCAAAAAAGGAACAAAACAAATTAATCTGAAATG
>NW_017729004.1:46627532-46633539 GCF_001723915.1 Gavialis gangeticus | reverse complement strand
ATTCAATCAAAAAGATAAAGAGTAAGCTTTGAACACTGCAATACAGTCCTCAGTGTCCTGCTCTTAATAGGAGGGCCTTACGGAGGAATCAATAATTTGATCTCTGAATGGGTTTGGAATCATTCTGCAATGTTTATACTGGTAATCCACATGCAAAAAAGGAACAAAACAAATTAATCTGAAATGAAATTACATTACTTAAATAAGAAAACTTTGCTGCCTTCATTTAAGAAATGGTTAAACTTGATACTTCTGCAGAGATGGCATGACCTGTTTTGTTATCTGGCTTGGCTCTTCAGTGACAGCTTGACAGCCATAGGTTTTGTCAGTATTTCATGCATTTTTTCTCACTAAAATGGACATGCAAACCTGTCAGTAAATCAAAAACGTGTAACAGAAAGGAGAAAAGTATTCTTTAGCAAGACCCTGTCAGAAATACTTGCCACAGAATATCCTGAAAATCAAATCAAAACAAAAGATTTCAGAGGAACGATGGACTGGGAACAACCTGATCTTTACAAGTGTTTGAATTATTAATACCAGTTCACCACTGCAAATGACAGAGCTAGTTTTCCACAGCTGATTTTTACTGTTGAACTCAATTGTTTCACAAAAGAAAAATTTCCCCTGACCAAGTTTGCTGTGCTTCAAATTAAAAGAAAAAGTTTTTGTATCAAGAAAAGGCAGCAATATTACTTGACAAGTCCTGCATTAATCAAGAACTAGGAGAGAAAGAGAAGGGGAGAGAGGCAAAAGTAAAGAAAAAGGTAATATCAGTGTGCAGTTGAAGCTTTGATGAAACACCAATGGAAATCACGCTAAATTCTCATGATTCCAGATTTACCGGGCATTTCTGAGGAAATGGGAAACTTTGTTCCAGGTATTGCAATGGAAGAAGAATAAAAAGAGGAAAATTAGAAGAATAGTGGAAACCAGAGATATTATCAAGGGGACTGTACTGCAAGTATGGTGGGAGAGAATGATGTACTGACAAGGGGGAGGAGAGGAGGAAGGCAATACATAGACATTATAGAGCCTATTAGAAAAAAAATTAAATGAGAGGAGGAGGAAGTGGGCACAGGGAGGAATGAGAACACAAAATAGGGAGGGAAGTACTAAAATCAGCCCAAGTAACATCTGTGTAAGGATGGGGACAAGAATAGAAGAAGAGTCACAGATAGACAAGAAATTAATTGCGAAGTTCAGAGCAGAGAAAGAGAAAAGTTTATTATACAAAGAAGCCATATAGAACAGTTCAATTCCAAAAGCAAATTAGAATAATTTAGTTATTCGTTTAAAATGCATTGGACTTGAGAATATTCTTGTAAGGAGACCTTGGCTGTTATACTGGTGTTATGCTGTTGATTTTGGTAGGATCAAAATGTCACCACAAAACACAAGATTCCAAATGAAAATGAGGTTGGTAGCCTTAGCTTTTTTCCCATTTTCCCCTGTTGCTAAATGGACATTATTGGAAGACCAAGAGATCAAGCAGAAGGGTGTAATATTCAGGAGGTAAACTGGCAAAATGCTCTCTAGTATTTAACCATTTGTAAATGGGACTATTTAAAAGTGTTGGTTCTTTCAGCAGTGAAATGATATGCATAATTATTTTAGGTTCAGAGCAAGCGTTCAGTCTTCTTACTAACAGCCTTACAAAACATCTTCAGGTTGTTTATCATTTAAGGAAGGAGTAAAACCATATTCTGTAGAGAGAGATGATTTCTGTTTTTCAACGCAGTGCACGAGCTAACACACACATGCTCCTTCCCATCTCAGTAATTGGGCTGTGGGGCAGAGGATTTTGAATGGATGTGGAAAGCAGAATGTAACAGAGCATGGGGGGAAAAGTAGGAGGATTTGTGAATGCTGCCATAACAAGAATTGAACCCCTTGGGCTAGGGACAGACACAACACAGAAACCAGTTTAAGTGATCAGAATCTGATTTAAACCTGTAACAGAACAGATGTTCAGTGCATATAAACCAGTTTAAAAATGGCTGAAACCAGTTTGAGATAAACCTGGTTGAGTGTAGTATCAGGCTTAACTAATTTGGGTCAAACCAGTTTATGCAATGTCTGTCCCAGACCCCTGGCTGGTTTAAGATAAACTAGACTCGACTATCATCCTAGCATGCTCTCTGGGCTGTGTGGGGCTCTCTGCTTCACAGCAGGGCTGGCCCCTCCCCTCTGCTCCCTGGGTGCATCTCTGGCAGAGACTGCAGGTGTCTGCCTGGCTTCTGCTCCGCACTCCCCCTCTAAGCAGGGATTTTGCCATGCCCTCTGCCTTACACAGAAGCACAGTATTAGTTAGCAGAATACATGCTGGCTATGGTCTGTGCTGGGGCAGACGGGACAAAGGCAGAATCAACAACTAGCTGGTAATGTCCCTCTGTTGTTTTCTTAATGGGGTGATAAACACTGAGTTAGGGTTGATGAACACTATTAAAAGTTCCCTGCTGGGCTGGTCAAGAGAGGGTGGGGGGACCCCTCCTTAATCAGAGCATCCTGCTGGGGCCTGGCTATGCCCCCCTCAGCTCAGCACTGTAAAGGAAGTAGAGTCACATGATGTCAGTAGGTGTTTTGGCTTTGAGGAGATTGCAGAAATAGCCCCAGTTAGAGGAATATAATTTTTTATTTGCTTTCTTCATCTGAAGTTAAATTAGTGATAATCAATGATGGAGAGAAAGTATAAAGATGGAATAATATCAAAGAAGAGGAGAGGGGAAGTCCTGAATTTAGCAGGGCCTCTTTATGTAATGTGCTTTCTTAATTCTCATGAAGTCAGCTAGTTATCTGAATAAGAACAAGTTATTTGCTATATTTTTTTCTTAACCCCTGGTTTCATATTTTGCCAAAGTTTATAAAAAAAAACCCAAAGTGATATAGGTGAACTAAAATAAAAGGGGGGGGAATATTTAGAATGGAAAATGAGCAAACATTAATGGTGCACACATTGATTTAAAATACTTCAAGTGCATACATGTATAAAAGATACAGCATACCAATGCTTGGGTTAACTAGCAGACCTAATTTATAACATACCATTGTATTGTTAGAATTGCCTCAAGCTATTAAGCAGGAGAATCTTATCTAAAAGATGCCACCCTTTTATTATTTACTGACTTCATAATTCACTGACAAATTTAGGGGCAACAGGCAGAGGAATTTGGGCCCAGATTCCCTGCCCAGAACCTGTGCATCCGCCTCTTGCAGAGCCTGGAATCAAAGTCTCTCTCCTGCTTTCAAAGAACATGATTACAGGTCCAAGTGAAACACTCCAGAGGGAAACGTGAGAATTAGGGTTGCCTGGGCAAGTTTAATTCACCCCACCTCATGTGGAAGTGCAGTATAATATGTGTCTTAAATTTCACAGACAGTAGGGTTTGGAAGGGACCTCATAAGATCAAGCCCAGCCCTGCTGCTAGAGGCAGGAAGTCTGCAGGGATCAGGATGTTTTTAAATGACAAGGTCACATAACATTTTTCCTGTCATTCCTGCCTTGTGCAGTGCACAGAATGGACCGACTGTGGAGATCATTCAGGATTGTGCCCATACAGATCCTGTTTCTTTTGTTGCATAAATGAGAAGTTGTGGAGTTTGAGGCAGGGAACTGAAACAGGAGAAAGAAGATTCTTCGTTCTAAAACACTGAATGATGAGAGAAAATAAAATATTGAAGAATTTCCCATCACCTACCAATGCAGGGGTCTTGTGTTTAAAAAAAAAATAGTATGTGATCTTGGCCTTTCCTAACTTTTGAGTACCTAGCTTTGCATCTTTAATAGTATTCTTTTATGGAAGGCTTTTATTTGTATTATTAGTATGTCTAAATTTGTTATAGTGTCTCATAATTTTGCCCATCCTTTTTCCCACTTTATAGAAAAGAGTCATAAAACCCATCTGTGATAATATCTTAAAAAACAACACGCTGTTCGATAACAATATGCTATGTAGTCCATTTGCTATCAGTTGGGGCAGTTCCAAGGAACAAGAGGGGAGATACGGTAGGGCGGGGGGGGTGTTAAACCACCACTGGCTGTGTGAGGCCTCCGCTGTCCACACAGCTCCTGCTGGAGCTCTGCCCATGAAGCAAGGTCTTTGAGCTCACCAGCTTATCGTTGTAGGCTCTAACTGAAGTCCCTTCTTTTACACAGCTGCAGAGCCCAAAAGATTGCTGTTGCTTGGCCCATCTTTTCATCCACTGTTAAATTCAGTGGGGAGGAAGGAAGGGAGTCCAAGTGGCAGTGGTGTTCACCCCCTGGGCTCGGGAGCTCTGTGAAAGCAGGAGGTCCTGCCAGAGTTGTGCTGACAGACTAGTGAGCTGGCGTACCACGCAGTCAAAGGGGGTGTAACCGCATCCCCCTCACTTCCCTGTAGGATCTTCCCAGGCTACCATTCTTTTTTACGTTTAATGGGGGAATGACTGCTAGCCTATAAACATAGGTAAGCAGTTTCACAGAGTGAATAGCAAAAAGTAACACCTTTCAAATTGATTTGAGGGAGTTATTTCAATACTGTCATAGCCCTGTGTTGTAAAAATGTGTTAGAATGGCTAGCTTGATTATTCCTACATGGCAAGGGGGTTTCATAACATTCTGTGATAAATTATTTTTTCCAGCAAACAGTGTAAAATAAAACATAGACAACCATGTGACTAATCCATTTTTATAGCAAAGATGGAAGACAGAAAAATAATTTTAAATAGCCTATTTTTAATCATTTTAGTGAGCTATTGTAGTAACCCATTTTTATATATTCTTGAAGGCTGTAATACAATGAGCCTTCTCCGATGGTATGGAAAAAGCAAGCCAATTCACACACTTGGAAGTAAAATGATTCTAACCACTTAATTCAACAAAACTTTTATTAGAAATGAAAATAATTTCATTCTTTTTCACAAGCATTTAATGGTAATACTATTACTATATTCTTTTTTTGGAAACTGGTCTCCTTCTACTTGATATTTTCATTGCCAGTAAATACTTTCCTCATAACTTAAAAGCTAATTACAAATGCTCTTCTCTGCAGGGAAAAATCATGTTTAAGAAAAAATAATAAGGTTGTTACAGTTCACTTTACACTTCCAGTACTTTTATAGTCTCTTGCTTCAGGAATCCTTACTAATATATAGACGAATTAGACATCCTTTCTTAGACCTCACTCAGGAGTAGAAATGATGAAATATGGAGAGAGACAGAGAAAATTACTTAACGCTCTCAGATGTGAGCCATGTGACAGGTATTCATGCCTGGTTCTCTTTAGCATGGAAGTGCTGTCTTGTACTCTGCATTGGATAATTGTCTTAGCCAGGATTGCAGAGTACAGGACAATGTGCAGAAACAGGGTATTCCTGAGTCCTAATCCTTATGGTAGCTTCACCCCCACACAATAGTCACCTGCAGTGTTCTTCCACCAAATTGATATCGACACAATCTCCTCTGTATAGGGGAGTTTTTTAAGCATCTCCCTGGTAAAATAATGTAATTTTCCATCTACCAAAGTTTAAAGTACACTGGGAAAATGACACAATAACAAACTTTGTTGCACAGGATTGCATTTTGGGGTTCAATTCTCTTCTGGAGAAATATGTATTTCCATTGTATATTAACAGAAAATTTGACCTGTGTGTGTGTGTGTATGGGGGGGTGTGCGCAGGAAGTCAGGTAGGGTCAAAGGATTCCAGCAAAATATGCATCCAAGCATTTCTTCAATGAGTCTAGAGTAGGTGCCTGCACCACTTCTGGAGGGAGTCTATTCCAGGTCTTGGGGGCTCAGACGGTAAGTCTTCCCTCAGGCCCGATGTCATGGCTCCATGCTCTGGATTGGTCCCATGTGGCTATTCACAGGGTGAGGAATTTGGTGACAGGAGCGGCAGCTGCTGTAGGTAGCAATTAATGCTGCCACTACCCACCCACTGTCAACTTTCTGATCCTGTGGGCCAGATGACATGGCTTCATCGCCTGTATTTTTGACATCTCTAGTTGAGAACAATCTCCCTGGAGGTG
>NW_017729004.1:46614931-46622532 GCF_001723915.1 Gavialis gangeticus | reverse complement strand
TGAGAGGAGCGGCAGCTGCTGTAGGTAGCAATTAATGCTGCCACTACCCACACACTGTCAACTTTCTGATCCTGTGGGCCAGATGACATGGCTTCATCGCCTGTATTTTTGACATCTCTAGTTGAGAACAATCTCCCTGGAGGTGGGAAAACTGCTTTGAAATCCATACTCTGCATCTCATTGGGAGAAAGAAAGAAAGCAAAATATGGACTCTAGTTTGATTAGAAAGAGCACTCCCAAAAGATGTGGAAGACCTGGGTTCAAGGCGGTATTCCAAATCAGGCATAGTGGGTATTTGAAAACACGTCTCCCAAAGTGTCTTGCTGTCTGGTATATGGGATACATGCATTCCAGCCAATTCCAGAATTGTCTTCTGATGCAGTTGGTGTGTTCTGAGACTACCTGCTGAATTACCTTTGGCAAGCAAGACAGCAGAATTTTGTGAATCTCGTGGAGGTTTATATGTCAGTTAGTATATCAAGCAGTTGGGTGTTATCAGGACTTTGGGATTTTTGTGTCTGCTTATTTGTGGAAATTTAGTTGCATACTGGAATAGTAAAAACTTAGGTACTTAAGGCAATGTAGATATGTACACATTCAGGTGAGCAAGAGCTGTGTAGATCTCAGTTGCACCGAAATGTTAGACTTAAGAGCCTAACTCTCACTTTAGGTGCTTAACTCCCTTTTTGTGTTGATACTTACTGGTCATGTATACACGTGCGCTTAACTACAGAGTAAACTAGTTAGCTGTGGAATAAAGTGTTGCCATCTGCATGAGTGACTCTGTTAGGCCACTGTAAATTAATGCTGCCATAAGATAATACTGTGCACGAATCCAGTTGTGCCTGGTCAGCCCAGCCATCAGGGATCCAGATTTCTGCCTGCCACCTAGCCACATGGCTGTATACTTTTAATACCCTCATGCCCCAGCCAGCCTTTCTGCTGTCAAATGCCACCCCCTGCCCCTCCAGGCCTGCCCCCCCACCAGACACTGGGCTACACCACTGCTGCCAACCACATCCCCACACAGCTACCCACTCCTTGGGCCTGACCTCCCAAGCCTGTTGCCAGCTGCCACCCACTGGAGCCTGGCTGCTGCAGTGGGGCAGAACAGAGCAGAAGTGTCCTGGTGTAAATTGCTCCACCCTGCCTCAAACTGCTGCTGTCCCTGGCACACATAGAAGCTGCACCTGGGAGTAATTTACTCTGGGTCAAACAAGAGCTTATTGCTTTGAATTAATTGCATGTGTGGATGCACCCACTGCAAGCAATATGTCTGCCACATAGAATGCTTGATAGGGCATACTTAACCCACAGCCTTATTTTAAGAGGATTGGCTCCAGGCTTCTGAACACCTAAGCACATAAGCACGATTCACATGTGAACAGTCTCAGTGGGTTTAACAGAACAACTAACGTGCAAGTACTCACCCACACATGTATTTGTAGAATTAGGGTCCTCATTGGAATATATATATATTAAGTAGCTGTTACTACAAATGAGATAGTGAGGTCAATACTTATTTTCTAAAATCAAATAACTTGAAAATGTCAAAACATAAATTTCTTTTTTAAAGTGAAAATTTCAGTTTCAGATTTTTTTTTTCATTAATCAACTTCTAATAACTGCACAGAAATAAGAAAAAACTTAGTTCATAAAAATGAATGTCTGATTGTCTTTTTATATATAGGAATGTTTTTCAAAGAAGGAATACTTCCCTTAAAGGAAAATAAGTTATTTCTGGCTGGATAGCCAATTGTTGCATATTAGCAAGAGGTCAAAAAACAAATCTATCATTAGTTATCATCTGGAGCCATGCCTGCTGCAAGGCACACATATTTGATTAGTAAAAATATGTTGTTCCAAGTAAGCAGGCTTCTTTCCTAAGATAGCTAACGTCATTGAGAATGGAGAGGACCTTCCCACTGTGACTTGTTAATTGGTGTTGGCGGGGCACTCCACTGAGCTGTAGCCTAACATAGGAACTGAATCAGATCAACAGCTGATCAAATCTTGGAAGAACAGTAAAACTCCATGAAGGCAAAAGCTACATACTTCAGATCAGGCCATAGAAGGAAAAGTAACTCAGCTGATACTTGAGGCAGACTTCGTTGTCTTTTGTTATTACTGCTATGTTGTTTTGCTTCTGAGTTTTTCTCCTGTGAGTAGTATTCGTGCTGGAGCGACTAGCCTATTTGGAACCAGTCTGGCATGCTTGACAGAATCCCGATGTCTTCACAAACTAAACACATTATTCCTGGGGTAAGCATATGTGGAGGGAGGGCAGACCAGATGCTCTGTGCGCCTTAACTTAAAAAATGAAATGTACAGTCCTGCTAACAAAAGTGGATTGCAGTTAAAATCATTCAGTTCACTGTGATGATTGGTTTCATTTACCAGAACTAAAATGTTGGTTAGCAAAAGTGTCAAGTCTTTTACTAGCAATCCTAACTCTTCTTTTAAAAATTACTTTGCTAGATGCTGAGTCCCTGTCATTTTGAGAAACTGCCATGCTTGCTTGTGGCGGAGGGGAGAGGCAGAAGTTTACAGGTGCCCACTGCTGAGAACACTTTGCTTGGCAGCCTAAAGTGTATTTATGATGATTAAACCTATAACATGTTCTTTCTTTTTTGGAAACTACCCTTACTGAAATTGTTAACTTCAGGCTTTCTTCTCTGTGTGAGAGCACTGAGACTGGCAATCATTTGAAATACACATTTACTTTGCAAGCATAAGTTTATACTTTTTGCCTTTTTAATTCAGATGAGATTATAATGGGATTGTTATTTATAGTTAGGGATGGCTTTATTCTAGAGTGGCACATTCAAGCCAGTGCCTTGCTTTGAAATAACAAGTGACAAGAGATCAAATGATTTCACAAAATCACCATCTGTTTCATATACTGTGTTATCAAAAAATAGAAAAAGCATAGTGTGGACAGAGTTAAAAAAAATACTCCAGGCATATAGTACAATCTAAGATTAAAAAACTGTCTCCACAAAAATGTCTTTCTGTGACATTTATTAAAGATTTAAATAATGTTGGTATGAAGAATGATAACATGAGCATGAGAGTAGCTTTTCATGCTTGAGAGGCTTTCAGGTGATTACAGGGATGCACTGTCTTGTGTGATGGTTGCACTATGCCTGTCTCTCCTCAGAAAGCAGACTTGGATAATTGCTTTAGTGGATTATTTAAATGTTTCTCTGTTGTTAACTTTTTATACCATTTTCTTATTTTTCACTACCGTTCTTTACCAAAGACTGACTGTGTCCAGGTTAGTGTTGGAAAGAGGAAACAAGCACTGGTGCACTGTACTTAAGGGATAAGTACGTTCAAAAGCCTGAGATGGATTCAGTCAAAGTGACATGGTTTTCTGTAAGCAGCGTAGTTTAGATTAATAGGGAGCAGAATATACATTTGCCCTTTGATGGTGGGGGACGAATCTTAGACCAGGTTCTGCCGTTTTTATACCAGTCTGTGTGCGCTGAACTTCTTTTATATTACAGTGTAGCATGTCAGGGTCCCAGGGGTGGCCATGACATCCTCTGGTGGTTCTGTGATGGTGCCCCACTCTGCCCCTAGAGTGCCTTCCATTCTTCCCACAGTAATAATGGTAGGGAGGTTGCCCACAGGCCTTAGCATGGGCCTTAGTGCAACTGGACCCCCACTGGGATGCCCTGTCACCTTACTGGCCTCTCTAGTCCCAGGCCCATTGCTAGGCCTCTTCAGTTGACTGTGCCCTGGGCACATAAAGCCTTCGGGGCTAATTGCGTAGCTTCAGTTCTCCCCATACCACTCCCCAAGCCTTGTAGGTGTTTCATAGACTTCATAGATTTCATAGACATTAGGGACTGCAAGGGACTTTGTGAGATCGAGTCCAGCCACCCTGCCAGAGGCAGGAAGTCTGCAGGAATCAGATGATCCCAGCAAGATAAGTATCCAAATGCCTTTTGAATGAGTACAGAGTAGGTGCTTGCAACACTTCTGGGGGGAGTCCATTCCAGATCCTGGACACTTGGACTGTAAGGAAGTTTTCCTTGTATCGAGCCTGAATTGGTCTTCTAGAAATTTGTGGCTGTTAGACCTAGTTATCCCTTGGGCAGCCCTGGTAAACATGTGTTCTCCCAGATCTTGGTGCACCCCCCTTGTATAAGTACTGCTGAAGGTGTACTCTATGCCATCTTCCTAGTTATTAATGAAAACATTGCACTCCACTTGATACTGGCTGCCAACTACACATCAAACAATTGATTACTACTGTCTGAGCTCTATGCTCCAGCCAGTTTTTTATCCACCTTACAGTCCATTCATCCAGCCCATACTTCCTTAGCTTCCTTGCAAGAATGTTATGGAAGATGATATCAAAAGCCTTGCTAAAATCAAGGTATACCACATCCACTGGTCTCCCTGCATCTACAGAGCCAGTAATTTCATAGAAGACAATCAGATTAGTCAGGCATGACTTGTCCCTGGTGAATCCATGCTGACTGTTCATAATCACCTTGTTCTCCTCCAAGTGCTTAGAAATGGATTCCTTGAGGATCTGCTCCATGATTATTCTAGGGACTGAGCTGAGGCTGACTGGTCTGTAGTTCCCTGGATCCTTCTTTTTCCCTTTCCTAAATATGGGCCCTATGTTTGCCCTTTTCCCATCATCTGGGACCTCTCTTGATTCCCATGAGTTTTCAAAGATGATGGCCAATGGCTCTGCAATCACATCAGCCAACTCCCTCAGCACCCTTGGGTGCATCCCATCTGGCACCGTGGACTTGTACGCGTGAAGCTTTTCTAAGTCATCTCTAACCTGTTCTTTCCACACTGATGGCTGCTCACCTCCTCCCCAAACTGTGCTGTCTAGTGCAATAGTCTGGGAGTTGACCTTGCCGTGAAGACTGAGGTGAAGAAGGCATTGAGCACTTCAGGATCCTCTTCTGCATCCTCGGTCACAAAGTTGCTTCCCCTATTCAGTAAGGGACCCAAACTTTCCCTGATCCTCCTCTTGCTACCAACATACTTGTAGAAACCCTTCTCGTTACCCTTCACGTCCCTTGCTAGTTGCAAGTCCAGTTGTGCTTTGGTCTTCCTGACCTCATCCCTGCATGCCCAAGCAATGCTTTTATATTCTTCCCTAGATATTTGTCCAGATTTCTACTTCTTATAAGCTTCCTGTTTGTGATTTAGTTTACTGAAGAGTTCCCTGCTGAGCCAAGCTGATATTCTACCATACTTGCTAGTCATTCTGCACATTGGGATCATTTGTTCCTAAATTCTCAGTAAGGCTTCTTTAAGGTATAACCAGCTCTCCTGGACTCCTCCCCCTCAGACTGGCTTTCAAGGGGATCCTGCCCATGAGTTCCCTTAGGAAGTCCAAGTCTGCGTTTCTGAAGTCCAGGGTCCTTACTCTGCTACTCATCGTCCTTCCTTTCCTCAGGATCCTGAACTCAATCATCTCGTGGTCCCTGCTGGCCAAGTTGCCATCCACTAGTACCTCCCCCACCAGTTTTTCCCTGTTTGTGAGCAGCAGGTCAAGAAGAGCATGGCCCCTAGTTGGTCGCTGCAGCACTTGCACTAGAACTTTGTGCCCAGTACTCTCCAAAAGCTTTCTGGGTTGCCTGCGCAATGCAGTATTGCCTTCCCAGCAGATATCAGGGTGATTGAAGTCCTCCATCAGAACCAGAGATTGTGGCTGGGAAACTTCCACTAGCTGTTTGAAGAAAGCCTCATCCACCATTTCCTCCTGAACTGGAGGTCTATAGCAGACCCCCATCACAACATCACCTTTGTGGCTTTCCCCTCTGACCCTAACCCAGAGACTCTCAACAGGCCTATCTCCAGCTTCATACTGGAGTTCTAAGTAATCATATGGCTTTTTTACATACAGCGCAACTCCTCCTCTTCTCCCCTGCCTGTCCTTCCTGACCAGTTTATGCTTACCCATGACACTGCTGCAGTCATGCGAGCTATCCCACCAAGTTTCTGTTATTCCAGTCTTGTCATAGTTCCATGACTGTGCAAGGACTTCCAATTTTTTCTGCTTGTTTCCTAGGCTCCGTGGATTTGGGTACAAACACAAGTGACAATAAACTACTGTACTTCTAGTTGTAGCCACCTATAGGAAATGCATGCAAAATTTAGAAAGTTATTTAAAAGTTGTTATGTTTTGTTTGAGATGAAAACTTTGACAGAAAATAATTAATTTTCATGAGTTCTTAAACTGTGTGCTCATGAGACCTGCTGGAGCCCATGCCTAGACAATTTTTAGAAGTACTGTAGGACCTTCCCATTTGGGCAGGTGTTCAGAAAACAAATGTAGGCTGGAGTATTGTTCAGTGGGTTTCTGCTTCATGTTTTGTCCTGTTTTATAATCGTTATAATTATAATCATAATTTATTCTGTTATTCTATTGTATAAACAAACAAACAAACAAAAACAAATCCCATAGCAATATCAGTAGGAGTGTAAAGATTCATCACCTATATCTACGCTGCTTTTTAGCTGGCTAGTGATGAACTGGTATTTCTGACACCTCAGATTTTTATTTTCTCTCAAACAAGGACAAAGTTGAAATTTTTCACAAAATGAAATTTTAAAACCATTTTTGGAAATATTTTAATAAGCTTAATAAAATGCTTCACTCTGCTACATTATAATTTAGAATAACATTTTTTATTTATACTGTAAGAGTTTAAATAAAGGATTCTGGTAACTTTTCATAAAATATCAATCAAATTATAATGTTGCCACCATGTCATAACATTATGGAATCAACTTTGTCTTACAGAAACAGTTTTGTCAACAGTATTCAATAAGCTCCAGTTGTAAAGTTTCCATATGAGCCTAACTCAGCTTCAGTGTGACTGACATTAGGCCAGGGGTGAGCAAAATGCAGCCCGTGGGCCAGGTGAGGCCCTCCAGGCCATTCTATCCGGCCCGTGGGGCCCCTAAAAAATTTAGAAAATTAATATTTAACTGCCCCTGGCTGCCCATAATGCGGCCCTTGATGGCTTGCCAAAACTCAGTAATCAGCCCTCCGCCCGAAAGAATTGCCTGCCAGTGCTTCCCAACCTTTTCCTCAGCATGACCCCATTTAAACATTGGCAATTATTTGTGACCCTAAAATGATGCAGATAAGATCAATGCCCCTTCCCTCATGGGCAACATGGCCAAAGTAGAGCCCATGGCAGGGGGAGGATGTGGGCTGCCTGCTGTGGGTTCAGGGCTCGCTGCCCTGCTGCCCACCTCACGGGGACCTTAGGGGCCAAGTGGGCAGGAGGGCAGCAGGGTAGGGAGCCCAAAACCTGCAACAAGCAGCTTGCATTCAACCATGCCCTGTACAACAATCTGGGGTACATATGCCTCCCAATGCCTCCCTCTCTGGGAGTGTGCACAACAGTGAGGAACCAGCCCTCACACTGCCCCCCTGGATGAGCCATCCATGACTCCATCTTGCTCCCCCAGCCAGGCCCCACATTGCTGCCCTGGCCCCAGGCCCAATGCACTAAACCAGCTGGGCAGCACCTCTGGCCCCAGCCCCTTTTATCTACATGATCCCTCCTGTACAGGGTACAGCCATCTATACCCGAGGTCCAGTCATGGGT
>NW_017729004.1:46607351-46609931 GCF_001723915.1 Gavialis gangeticus | reverse complement strand
TGCCCCACTGCCTCCCTCCGTCACTGTGGGGGCTTTGTGGCACTCCTTACCTGATTGCCCTCCTCCTGCTTCTCCCAGCCCCAGGCAGCCCCTTACAGGCTTGAATTGTGCCAGCCTACAAGGGGAACCTGCCATTTCCCCCTTTTTTCTGTGATTTTCATGATAATCAGTCAACACTGTTAAGTGATTATCATTGCAACCCCAAGGTTGGGTATCTCTGATCTAGGCCATTCCTGAGTATGCTCTGCCTGTGTATACCTGCATGCGTATCTAGTCCTTCGTCTCTGGTAAGTCTGAGAGAGCAGGTGCTGGAGGTGATCCTGGATCAGCCTCGTAAGTATTTTTCTATATTTGCAGTGGCTGGGTGTATGTGCTTGGGAATGGCCCAGGAGGGATGTGTTGCTGCCACAGTATGGTCTTGTTCTTAAGTGTAAGATCAGATCTGTGCTTCTCAGTTGGACTGACCAAGAGAATCATTTTTTAATTTAAATACATACATAAAAAAAACCTTTCCAGCTTGCCCTAATACTGATTTGGTGTATTTCCATATCATGCTACTTTTGAATTGATATATAATAGGAGAGCTTGTTTCCCTGGCAGCATCATTATACCACAGTAGCAAGCTTCCACGGTTTCAAGACCAAGATAGGTTTTTTGTTTTGTTTTGTTTTGTTACTGACCATCTTCAATTTTTTTTACTGACATATATGTTTTGTATAACATAAATTTAACCCTTCTGGCAGGCCTTGGATAAGGTCTGGGTTCAAATTTTAGGGGCCTAATATAAACTGTAGAAAAATGTTTGGTTGTAATTAAAAGGTTTGCGGATTTTCAGTAAAAAAAAAAAAAATGGTTTGGCAACTTTCCTTGATTGCAGCAGTGGTCCCCTAATCACCCCCACATTCTGATGCCCCCTGACTATACCCTGCATCATGCCACCCCTCTCCTAGCCTACCCCCCAGCCTTACTTCCACTGGCCCTGCTCCCCATGGCCTGGCATGGACCTCCAAAGAGGGATTACTGTCTGCCTACGTGAGACCCAGTAGTGTTACATGAAGAGACACAACAGCAGTACATGGCTGGAAGGAGAAAGCTACAGAGCCTTCTGTGAGCCACAGTGTCCTGACAGGAGTTTCCTTCAGGATGCTGTGGTCCTGTGCAGACACCAGGTTGTGGTGTTCTGTCTGTCCTTCAGGACTGCTTCCTTCTTTCTGGAAAGGGAGCTTCAATCAAGCTCTTGTTGCTTAGGTTTCTGGGTTGGGGTGTGTTTTTTACAAAAGATGGCTCTGGTTTTTTACAGATTTTTTACAAAGAGGTGTTTTTAACTTTGTTATTTACAGTGCATGTGTTAATTTATGGACAGCTAGGAACCCTGCAAAGTGCACATAGATAGTTTTTATCTACTTTCTACCTCTGACCACAGTATTTGAAATGTGCTTTGGATTTTACCATGAAAATCACAAAAAATGCCTATTCATCCATAACACTTCTGAGGTAGTAAATAATTAGCCCTCTTGAGCTTAAGGGGACATATAATAGATAGTAGGGCTGATCTATTGGATGAAAAGCTCCTTTTTTTAAATTACCTTTGCATGAGGTGCTTGAACCTGTTGGAGGTTGAGCAATGTTTCTTGTGAGTCATGATAGTTGTTTTATCTCCAAAACTCCAGCTAAGATATAGAAAAGCTTGGTACTTCTCCCAGAGGTGCAGTGCATTAGAATCTCAGTCAAAAAGGGGCCAGCCCTGAAGAGAGAACTTACATTGAGACATAAGTTTTATTTTAAGTACTTGAGTTTCCAGTAATGCCAACATATAGGAACACATGTCAAGTCTGGATTTATACCCTGAGTTTGTATAGTCTGTTCACAGCAGAGTGGAGCCGCCATTTACAAACCTGAAGCCAAAAAATGTGAAACAATACTTGAAAATATGATCACAGTGTAAAAAAACGGTTGTACCCTGAAAAGCTGACTTTAAACAAAAAGCAAACCTTGCCTATGACTGATTCTGAATAACGAGGAGGGAAGGGCTATATAAAATACCTAGGTTTTACTTTATATCTGAAGCCTGTTGGAAACAATAATCTTGCTGGTTGGGTGAAAAAGAGAAAAATGCATACAGGGGCCTTCACATTAATTCTTATCTTGTTTCTGTCCTAATTATTTATGGTATTCTAATAATTTTGGGAAAAATGTGATACACTTATGTATAATCCCATGTTATTTTTCTTCATATGAGCTGTCCAAGTGATTTGTACCATGCTGTGTTCAATCTGAGCTTATTATGCATTGATCACAATATATCTGTTGTACCACCTACTGTTTAATGCTATCATAAGCTATTCTACCTGGAAAATAAGTTTTGTTTCTTAGGAATGTTTTCACAAAAATGTACAAAGAATTTCCCTCCAAACTTACATTGTTAACAAAACATCTGGCTCTTCATTGTACCGATAGCAGCAAACCCTGGAGGCCCATGCTAAAGTGCAGGACCCTGGATACGCACTGTCCAGCAGAAATCTGTGCTGCTGGGGCCACAGTGCTACCAGTACCCGACTTAGCTGGATTCCCACCTGTGAC
>NW_017729004.1:46587748-46602351 GCF_001723915.1 Gavialis gangeticus | reverse complement strand
TTCATTGTACTGAAAATGTATCTTCAGTGCCAGGTGGCACTCAGAGGAACAGACAGTAAAGGGGGCCATTTAAAAAACACATGCCCTACCTAAGTTCCACTTAATCTCTATTTTAAGGTCTGGAGTATGAACTAAATGGTGCACAGCCCTCTCTGCTGAAGAATGAGTTCCAGCCAAAGCTCACATTGTGGCAAAGCTCCTTTAAAGGGATTTCCCCTGTTCCCCTGCCCCAACTGCTCCAAAAAAATGCCTGTCAGGGCAGTCAAATTCACTTTATATTGTGAAATATAAGAACTCATTATTGAGGGTTTTAAAGTGTACTGAGAGAGAAAAATGGGAAATCTGAAAATATGATAAAGGCCAAAAGGATCACAATATTTAGTGAGAATCACTAACAACTACAGAGAGGATTTTCCAGAAATGTGGAATGCTATCTTACACCAAATATGAAAAATGAATGCCAGAATTTCTCTTGGGATCTGCTGTCCTTGCCTTGCCCATCAGATAAGCTTTTGTTTCTGAAATGAGAACAGAAGGCAGGGTTTTTAAAAACAAAATATTTTAAAATCTGGGTTGAAATATAGTTGGACTTTTTACTTAGATCCTTACCTCGTTTTAAAAATAAAAACATTTCATAATGTCTGAGATTTATGTCAATTTTCCTGTGAGAAACCTGCCACAGCAATGGCAGGTTAATGTCCCAGTTCTGAAGATATTTGAGAGTCTGGAGTGTTGTTTTGAGGAAATGGACAAAGGATTAAAATCATGGCTGTTCACGTGGGCTTCTGTTTACAGCAGAACTTCCAAGGAATGCCAGTACTTAATATGGAGTGATCTACCCCTAGAGATTGGGATCTGGGTGTTCTCATCAGAGTTCATGAATTTTAATATTTGGAAATTTTTATGTATGAGTGGGTAGATGTGGATATGATTATACATGATTGGATAAACTACTGAGTGATAAATTTAATGCCAGAGTTGTTAATATGCTGCAGTGTCTTAGCATGCAACAATTCAGTAGTGCTTAAGAGGGGGAAATGATCAGTTTTCAATAAGTAACTCCTAAGAAATTGACGTGTTCCACCACAAACGATTTTTCCCTTGATATTTTATTTTAATTTAAAGAGATTGGTGGTATTTGCAAAACTTGGTTTCAGTATTACAGCTTTTATAATCAAAAGTGTATGTATTTCTTTTTTATATAAACTAAAAGTGGAAGGATAAACATTCTTTCTATACAAATCTTCCTAATGTTATTTCTCTGTCATGGGGACAGGGTGATAAAGGAAGAAAAGCAGCTTTACTCTGCTTTTGAACTCCTCTGTTTCAGGTCCTAGCAAGAGGGAGGGAACTTTCAGTGATGCTTCAGTTGACACAGCTACCTGTGATCACAGCTCAAAATACCAGGTCATACTGGTACCTTGAGTTGTTCTTTTCTCAGTGGCCATCTTCTTTATTCTATGTTGCTGCAAGTGTACGACATGAAGATACTTCTGTGACTCTGTACCACAAAAGGGCTTCATTCAAAGATGGACAAATCCCCTATGCTGGATATATGGATTTCCAGCACCGGTATGATGTGGAAAGGGCTGCAGCTAAAGAGGCAGCTTTGCCCACATCTTTGCAAAAACGCATCAAATCTTTGCTGTTTCTGATATGCATTGCATCTTGGATTGAATGTCCTAATATCTGACTATAAGGAGAAAAACAGGCCTTTACAGTGTATTACTTCTGTGACTGAGAACACATTCATGTTATCTTGTAATGCAGGGGGAGATAACACATGCAGTCAATGCATGTATATTTTAAGCTGTGAAGTTTAGTCTCCATTTAGTCTTATCACTGAAGTATCCTGAAATAGAAAACTTCAGGCAGGTTGATTGTGTTAGTGAATGGTAACCATAATAACCAGTAACAATCTGTGAATGATAAATAGTTTCAGTGCTTAAAAATAAAAGTTAAATAGCATTCCATTAATTTCTTAGGGATATTATTTAGGACCATTTGCTTCTATCATTTGCTGTTTAAAATCTATTCTCTGGTCTAGACATGATATTAACCATAAGTTTGTGTTATTTTTTTCTTTTAAAGATATCTTACCCAATACATAAATAAATAAATGATGCATTTATTTTAATAACATACCATATTTACCTGAATCCAGGATGACTCTGAATTTAAGATGACCCCTCCGGTAATTAAATTCTATACATGGACCATTATACATTTGCTATAATGTTTCATGTATAGAATCTAATTATTGAAGGGTCATCTTAAATGTGTTCCTCCTCACTGCTACGGCAGAAAAAGCAGTGACAGGTGCTGAAGGGCCAATCCCAGCCCCTTGACCCCTTTCTCCTTGTCCTCCTGACTTTCACACCCACCCCTTGTTCTCCCTGTGCCTGTGCCTGCCCTTCTGCCACCTTTCCCCCTGCCACTTGCCCCATGCCTACCTTTGTACTCCCACTGCCACCTGTCCCCGTCCCCCCCAGTGCTTGCCCTCTACCCCTGCCTCCTCTGCCAGTTGCCTTTGGGGTGGCTCTGGCTCCAGCTTCAGGGAAGAAAGCAGCATCCCTGGCCCAGCCTGGCCAGGTGGCAACAGCAGTGCAGCTCTAGGCCTGGCCTAGCCTAGAGCCAGAGCCTAAGGTAAGCTAATGGCAGGCAGCAGGTGGGGTCTGTATGGTTTCCCCCATGCTCCCTCTACCCCTACTACATAATCACTTTCCTGACCCCCACCCCCACTGGGTCTCCTCCATGCAATCCCCACCCCATGGGTCTTCCCACATGCCCCCACTACCATCATAGGTTTCCCCCATCTGACCCTCCCCACCTGCCCAGTCTCCCTGCTTTGGGTCTCCCCTGTGTGCCTGCCACCCCCACTGAAGGCTTCCCCTGCACACCCCCTCTATTGTGGGTCTCCTCCATGTTCCCCTAATTGTGAGCCTCCTTCCCCACTGCATGAGCCACGCTGGCCTGGGCTAGGCAGTAGCTCAGTGTCCACTTCAGCCCTGAGCTACTACCTGGTCCAGGCCAGTACTTAAGACTAAGACGAGGCTCCTCACCCCAATCAACATGAGGCTTCCCCCCTCCCTTATGCTGACTGTGGGGGGGGAATCCTTCATCTGGGAATCAGGCAAGTATGGTATATCTCATCTATGAAAATGTTAGGTAACCTTCTCCTTCAATTCATATACCATTAGCCAAAGCAACATACTAAAATATCTAATTACACATGGACTTGTACAGAGAGCATTGCCTTCACACTAAAGGTCAGACATAAATCTAGTCCTATCCAAGTGGGAACATAAAGACTGCTTGGGAATCAGCACAGCTCACTTATGAGTTGGTTCCCTTTTTATACAGCAGATCTCTGCATGGTGCTGTTGGACAATTCCTTAAAGTTCAATACCTTTGTCAGAATGGAAAACTAGAAAAAAAATCGTTCAACCTACCTGAACCAAAATGTTTTGGAACATCTGTAAGAAAAGCAAAGAAAACTAAGACCTAGATTTATTTAAAAAAATGGAGGAGGAGAAGGTCTCTCTTCTCCTCCTCTTATCCAGTGCCAAAGATCCGGTGGACCCAGGTTCTGTTACCTTTCACCTTGTGGGCGTGTGTACATATGCAAATGCTGCTGGATGGGTTTGCTCCAGAGTAATTTCTCCTACAGTAAACTCGCATGTGTGCCCATTTGGGATCAGATTTGCTGCTTCTGGCAGCAGTCTGCTCCTGCCCTGCACCATCCCCTTCCAGCAACCAGGGGGAGCTTGAGGCTCCTGCTGGGTACGAGCCCATGGGCTATCAGGGAGCACAGAGCCAAGAGGCAGCTGTTTCCTGTCAGGGGATGAGAGACTGCTCCCTGCTCCTGGGAGCTGCCTGACGCCAGGGCCCCAGCAGCAGGGAGCTTCCAGCCCAGCTCCCTGTTTGGGGGCAAGGGGCTTGGAAAGAGCTGTGGAGGAGGGCCAGGTCCCAGCCATTTGCTCCAATCCACCAGTCAGCCATCTACACATGTCATACTGAGCAGTAATGACTCTGCAGTTAATTTGCTACTTGTATTTTCAGGTAGTAAATTAACTGCTAAGTAGAGCAAATTATTGCGCAGTAAGGGTCTGCACATGTAGGTGCAGACACTTATTATGCAGTAATTTGCTGTATTGCACAGTAAAGTCTCACGTAGATGCATACTGTCTCAGGGGATCTGATGTCATCTAGCAGGAGAGGGGACTCGACTGAGGGGCAGCAGGAGTCGGTACTGAGGGGGACTGAGCACAATGGGCACTACTATATATCTTATTCATATAGGCTGCACTAACCTGAAATAAATCCTTCCTCAGACCTGAACTGGCAAATAGCCCACCGAGCACTCCCAGTACGTGTGCTGAGGCAGCAGGAAGCCTGCAGCAGGAAGCCCTCATCCTCCCCCTGCCCCCCCCCACAGGTTCTGCTCAAGCCATGCCGCACATTGGGGGAGGGAGCATTGATCTTGTCTGAATCATTCGGAGGTTGAAAAATTTTTCAATGGTTAAATGGGGTCATACTGAGGAAAAGGTTGAGAAGCACTGCTCTAGGGTATCCTCACTGAGAGGTGCTCTCAGTTCATGAAAATTATCCTGAAAACAATAGGAGAAAATAGGAGACCCCAAATGAGCCTCAGGGAAGAAGGTTTTTTAGCTCTGCCATTTTTCTGGCTTGTATATTGTGTACTGACATGGGGGAAATTAATTCTACTTTCTGTGAATCTTTCCCCTCCAAATAGCAGATGGGAAGGTAGTGAGTGGGTTAGAAGGTTGCAAATGCCACTTTGCCAAAAGGAAACTCCCAGGCTCTTCAGGTCCCCATGTAAAGTGAGGGTCAGTTCTCTAAGTACAGTAAAAGCTGGGTTAATTAGCATTCTATTATCCAGAATACTCTATTAACCAGAATTTCTGGCCAGCCGCAGACATGCAGTGGGGAGGAAACTTGCCTGTGGCCACCACCACTGCCACTGCCCCCCCACCCCCTTCAGCCACTGCCACCCCTCCACCCCGCTCAACAGGGGTTTTCAAAACAGTTGAAAATCCCTGCCTCAGATAACTAGAATTTTTAGATACCTGGCACCCCCCTTGCCCCACTCATGCTGGTAAACACAGCTTTTACTGTATCTTCTGCCCTTGATAAATGAAAAGCAGTCAGATTGAAAATAACAAATACTAATGTACTATGCTTAAGAAAAATTAGAAAGGACATATGTTTACAGGAAACAAATACTGTTGCTAACTGTGCAAGTGAAAGTTATGAACTGTTGACATTCTTCACTAATTTGAATCTGGTTTAGTTAATAGAGCTTCAATCACTTTCCATTCAGGTTCTTGAAGAAAAAAATAGCATGTTACTCTTAGATTCAAGTTGACAGCTTCATGTTTATCAAGGAATGTCTGTTTAGTCTATTAACCTTGACAACCATGTCAGTATTTTTTTCTGTTTGTTTTCCAAAAGGCACTATGTTGAAATGTAATGATATACAAAGTTATTTATAGTGTACAAGATTCATAGCTATGTTACATAGACAATTGGCCAGGAATTAAATACCAGTTCTGCTAATCCATCCATACTACAAGAACATTCAGAAAGCCAACCTACTTAGTTTTTGTAAATAAAATAGAGGCACTGTTACCTCATTTTAAGCCTACCATATTTACTTGAATTCAAGACAAAACTTTTTTCCCCAAGTCAGCTCAGGGGGAAAAGCTCCTTGTCATATATACACATAGAAGGAAATCTCATTAAGTATATTGTCTGTCATTGAACTACTGCCAAAAGCAGCATGTGCTCAGTAATGGAAACTGTTAGGGTGACAATTTTTGGATCTTAGGGAGCAGTGGATTTACAACTGAATGAAGGCTTTAATCTGTGGCCCAGGAAAAGCTTCTGACCACAGGGCAAAATGATATATTAAAAGTAACATTGCAAGATGCTTAGGCAAGTAGTTTTTTAACCATTTAGTAGTGTTGTAAGATATATAGCTTATATATATAGGGTTTTGCTTATGAATACATATGCTAAGCCAGCCATTTGCTTATGCCAAGTAACCGTCTTAACTGCGTCAACCATTTTCAAGTGAGTCTGTGTGAGTCTGCATGCTGTGAATGAGGTGAAGCCTTAGGAATGTGGAAGATGGTACAACATGGGACTGAAAAACAGACTGGAATGTGAAAGAAAACACATAACTGGTAACAGAATCTGAAATAAACATATGCAAAAAGGTGAATGGTGATTGATGAAGAAACCTCCAGAAGCTTCCAGGTTTTGGTCAAAGTCCTCCCATTGATCGAAGAAGTAAAGTCAAGGTCTTGGACATGGGCTCAAAGCAAAAATACATGTAAATGAGTGAAATGCATAGGCAATTCTATGTTAATAAAACAAACAGTAAACAGAGGCAGAGCTTGAGATGGGAGGAGAAATGGGTGGAACAGAAAGAGGAGCGAGGGTGGAGTACATGGTAATGAGCATGAACCAAAGTGTGTAAAATGTGAAAAACACTATTGTTCAATGCAGGCCCCAGTTTGTTGGGTTTTTTGGGACCTGGGCTGAAGCTGTCTCCATTCTGAATAAAGCTGTTGCAAGCAGTGTGTGTTGGTGTTTGCTCTCTGCTTACTCTGGCTAACAGGATCCATGAGCAATTCACTCATCGTTTCCCTAGTCACATGGAGTTGGGGTCTAACAGAAACATACTATGAAGTTGATTAAATGTAGCCAACACTGAGCATGACTATAAAACCCATACTGGGCAAATATGCTGATGGAAAACAACAAGAATGGATTAGAACAGCCTATATGAATCTATAGTAGTGTCCATTGTACTCAGTCCCCCTCAGCACCAACTTTTTTGAAGTCATGGTGAGCCACTACATTGAATACATTTTTACTTCCTCTTTATTTCCACAGCTGAGCTGTGCCTTTCTTTCCCATTTCTAATGATTCCTGTTTCTTTATCAGCCTTAAATATCTGGCAGATACCCTCAACAAAGGATTCTTGTGCTAATTAGCCCTCTCAAGACTAGAACCAGTTGTTCTTGTCACAAGTCCTGGGATCCTCCAAAAATTAATATGCCGATGAGGTGCAGGGCAACCTGGTCTGGCTCCACTTCATGGATCATAGGAATACACTAATTGTATATGACAGGCTGAGAGAGGGGTTGACCAAGGGATTTTTTGTTTTGTTTTTTTGAAAAATATATTGCACACGTACTGAACAGTGTTGAGCTATAGGGCCACTGTGGCTTGGAATGCTGTTGACTCTTCTGGGGCCCAGCCCAATGAAATGTATGATAAATCATGAGCTTTTGGCTTTGGACTAATATCAAGCATAGTTTATACTATATTTAAGTGCTGCTTAAAAGTCTGTTTATGGCATATCTGTGATAAAACTTGCAGCAGTTTCAAAAAAGGTAAAATGCATCAATTCTATTTGATCTAAGTCTGTGGGTACTCATAGTACAAAGTCAGTGTTTCCAAATTTATCCCTCACTTACATGTGCTTATGGAGAGCAGGTTCTGACAGTAAGGCAAGGGTGCAGAGCAGGGTTCCAGGGGAATAAGCTTGGGGGCAGAGGATGAGGGGTCCACCTGACCTCCCAAGATTTATTTTCCCTCCTACAGCAGTGGGAGAGGGAACACATTTCAAGCAAATCTCTAATAATTAGATTCTATGCCTGGAAATCATTGGGGATAATATTACTTAAATATTATCTTATTTTCAAGTAAATATGGTAATGTTATTTTACCAGTATTTGACCATTTTTTTATGAAGAAAAAATATACAGAAGCATAAAGAGAGGAAGCAAAGTGTGTGTGCATGCATGTTTGTATGTGTGCCTTTGTGTGCTTGATGTGAATATGGACTTCTGCACCCTAAATAGACTAGTAAAACTAACCTTCAAGTTCGAAGACTGAATATGCCAAATGAGGTATTGTTCCATCCCCCAGGCATAGTGGGTAATTCTATGGGTGAATAAGAAGGTGCAGAAGTAATAGTTTTATATTCAATCCAAAAACATTACAGGTGTTTAATTTTACATTTCCTTGCAAAACCATGACTTCTGATTTTTAGTCATCCTTCTGAATCACTTTCAAACCAATGAGCAGCCATTTCCCTAAAAACTGAACATTAATAGCCATGTTGGTCCAAGGACATGGGCAGGTAAGGTTCTTTGGGTAGATGAGATATCTTTTATTAAGCCAACTGAGTAGTTGGAAAAAAGTTATTTGCAAGCTTTCAGACACAAGAACCCTTCTTCAGGCATAGTGAGACTCTGCTGTTCTGAGATCTCCAGGGAATGAAAGAAGCTAAAAGTGTGTGGCAGGATGTCAGTGAGAATGTAAATAGGTGAAAATTAGGAAAACAAAGGGTAAGGAAGGGAGGGGAGGAAACTGGGAAGAAATAATGCCAAAGGTAAGTAAAGGAGATTCTTTTGTACTCGAGTTCTTCAAGGCAGAAAAGAGGCAGTCTGTAAAAAAAGTAAATACCTGGAAATTAGGAAGACAAAGGATAGAAAAGGAGGAGAGGGGACTGGGGGGGGAAGAAAAGTGTAAGTCATAAGGTCAGGCCAGGTACCTGGTGAATCAGATGTCAGGTAGGTTATAATGTGTCCTAAATCCAATGTCTATATTGAGTCCATGATTTTTTGTATCCAGTAGATTTATGAAGTGAAGTTCATAGGCTCACCTATGAAAGGTGTTTTGTAAGTTCCCTTTGAGGATTAGAACTGGGAGATCAGAGAGGGAGTGTGATTGTCTTATGAGAAGTGTACCCTAACAAGTAATTGGATACTTTTGTCTTTGTGCATTCATTCTGGTGCACAGTTGTTGTTTGGTTTCTCCTACATATTCTTCCATCAGGGCATTTGGTGCACTAGATCAGATGTATAACATTTCTGGAGGTGTAGGTATAAGATCCAGGAGTGGTGATGGTTCTGTTGTGGGGTGTGGTTATTGTGGGAGTGGTGGAGATGGGTTGGCAGGTTTTGCATTTCTTGTCCTGGGATGGTCTGGATCCATTAGGCATTGTTTTGGTCATAGGGAGTTTGCTTTTGGTGAAGAGGTTTGGTGAAAAGTCTAAAAAACTAGAAATGCAAGGAAATATGCTTGAAATATTGCACTAATTTCTTCTGGCACTATTTTAATAATCATTTTCAGGAACACATTCAGGTGTTTCAATATGAGGTTTTCCTGTTGTAACAATGTGCTAGCATCATGATAGCACTATGCATTTTATGTTTTACATCATAACTCCTCAACCCTGCCAGCCAGCTCATGATTTTAAGTCACATGACTTTGCAACCCACTTAATAGATGCAAATACATCTTCACTGAGGTCTCCGAAAGAATGGCAAGAGAAGACAAGGAGTTAAGTTGCTGTTGTTTCATGTCAAAATAAAACTGGACAGAGCACAGTTTAGATAACAAATGTTTCAAAAGAGTGTCAGTGAATTGCTTTACTAGTCTTTTTTTTCAGTCTTCTGCCTGTAGATTTAGTACTAGCAAATGTATTTGAAAACAAATATTCCATTATTTTTTGGCAATTTTAGCTGAAGCCTTTGCCAAAATAAAGATGATTGCACCTTTTGGTATTTTATATTGGTGGCCAGATTTATAGATTGTTAGGGGCTGGAAAATCATCAGTTCACTAGGCAGGAAAGGACAACTGGGGTATAGATTCATTGATTGTTAGGGGCTGGAAGAGACCTTGTAGAGGGTCCCTTTATTTATTACTTTTTCCTATGGCTAGTAATAGAGGGAATTTGAAGCTTGATCCTGTGTGGTTTCAAGTATGTATCCTATAGTTCATGCCTTAGTTGTTTTAATAAATATGGATCCACTGAATAAAAATTCCGAACATTAAAACTTTTATGAAAGTTTTATAAAAAATGTAAAATAAGGTAGGCCATTTTAAAGGTATCAGTGACGATTTTTGTTGTCACTCTCTAAACTATGTCATTATAATTTTTCTTCATTTCATCATGATGATATATTGGAGCATATTATAGTCTAAAGTAGGGATTCCACATTGGGAATTTTTCAGTATGATTTGCAGCTGATTTCATACTGTGCGATCAGTTTGTTTGGCAGGTTAAACAGCTGTTGTAAGCAAACCAGAATTGGGAGTACATTGAGAGGTAAAATTAGTGATTCCTGATCTATAATTTGTCTTTTTCCTTTCTATAAGTCCTTGAGCAATTTTTAACTCCTAGATTTATAAATGGTTTAAAAAAATTGTAAGTATAAGACAACTTGAGCTTTTACATTTATCTTATGTTTTAAAAGAATTCTATTTTTAGCTAACTTCAGTTGCCTTCAGAATGTTGTTCAAAATTTTCAGAAAACATAAAATCACATTACGTTCTTTTTGATCCTTCTGGTCAAGGAAAGGGGCCCAGGCAGGAGTGGGTGCATCCTGCAGATCAATACCTGGCTTTGCAGGTGGTGTTGGGACCAGGGCTTTGGCTTCTTTGACTGTGGGATGATGTTCCAAGAAGAGCTGGGATATACCTGATGAAGAAAGAGAAGGACATCTTCTCAGACAGGCTTGCTAACCTAGTGAGGAGGGCTTAAAACTAGGTTTGCTGGGGGATAGAGACCAAAGCCCTGAGAGAAGTGGGGAAGTGGGTGACTTGGAGGAAGAACAAACAGGAGGGGGCAACAAGGAAGGTAGTCTCAGTCTTCCTGAGAAATGGGGGCAAATCAACTAGTTACCTTAGGTGCCTGTACACACATGCACAGAGCCTATGAAATGAGCAGGAAGAATTGGAAGTGCTTGCGCAGTCACAGAACAATGATGTGATTGGAATAACAGACTTGGTGGGATAGCTTGCATGTCTGGAGCACTGTCATGGATGGATTTAACTGTTCGGGATAGACAGGACAATTTCCTGGTGCAAATGCTGGGGTGGCCAACTAGGGGGCCATGCTTTTCTTGACCTGCTGCTCACAAACAGGGAAAAAATTGGCGGGTAATGTACTAGTGGATGGCAACTTGGGCAGCAGTGATCATGAGATGATTGAGTTCAGGATCCTGAGTAAAGGAAGGAAAGAGAGCAAAGTAAGGACCCTGGACATCAGAAAAGCAGACTTCAATTTGCTCAGGGAACTCATAAGTAGGATCCCTTTGGAAGCCAGTCTGAGGGGGAGAGGAGGCCAAGAGAGCTGGCTGTATGTGAAAGAAGCCTTACTGATTGTGCAGGAACAAACCATCCGGATGTGCAGGAAGACTAGCAAGTATGGCAGAAGACCAGCTTCACTTAGCAGGGAACTCTTCAGTAAAATAAATCACAAAAAAGAAGTTTATAAGAAGTGGAAACTTGGACAAACAACTAGAGAGGAGTATAAGAGTATTGCTTGTGCGTGTAGGGATGAAGTCAGGAAGGACAAAGCCCAATAAGAGTTGCAGCTAGCAAGGGATGTGAAGGATAACAAGAAGGGTTTCTACCAGTATGTTGGTAGCAAGAGGAGGATCAGGTAAAGTGTGGGTTCCTTACCAAATGGGGGAGGCAATCTAGTGACAAAGAGTACTTGGTACCTTTTTCCATCTCAGTCTTCACAGGCAAGGTCAGCTAGCAGACTACTGCACTGGAAAGCACAGTTTGGGGAGGAGGTGATCATCCACCAGTTGCAGAAGAACAGGTTAGGGACTATTTAGGAAATCTGGACATGTACAAGTCCATGGGGCTGGACAGGATGCACTTGAAGGTGCTTTGGAAGTTGGTAATGTGATTGCAGAACCACAGGCCATCATCTTTGAAAACTCAATGGCAATCAGGAGAGGTCCCAGATGATTGGAAAAGGGTAAACATAGTGCCCATAATTAAGAAAAAGAAAAAGGAGGATCCAGGGAATTACAGACCAGGCAGCCTCACCTCAGTCCCTGGAAAAATCATGGAGCAGATCCTCAAGGAACCATTTTCTAAGCACTTGGAGGAGAAGAAGGTGATTTGGAAGAGTCGGCATGGATTCACAACAGACAAGTCATGCTTGACCAACCTGATTGCTTTCTATGATGAGGTGCCTGGCTCTGTGGATGCAGGAAGACCAGTGGATGTGGTATACCTTGATTTTAGCAAGGTTTTAGATACGGTCTCCCACAACATTCATGCAGGCAAGCTAAGGAAGTATGGGCTGGATGAATAGACTGGAAGGAGGACAGAAAACTGGGTGGCTCCTCGGGCTCGGAGAGTAGTAACTGTTGGCTCAACACCTAGTTGGCAGCTGGTATCAAGTGGAGTGCCCCAAGGGTCAGTCCTTGGGCCTGTTTCGTTCAATGTCTTCATCAGTGACCTGGAAGATGGCATAGAGTGCACCTTCAGCAAGTTTATAGGTGACACCAAGCTGGGGGAAGTAGTAGATACACTGGAGAGTAGAGCTAGGATTCAGAGAGACCTAGACAAATTGGAGGACTAGTCCAGAAGAAATCTCTTGAGGTTCAATAAGGACAAGTGCAAAGTCCTGTACTTAGGATGGAGCTATCCTGTGTACCAGTACAGGCTGGGGGCTAACTGGCTGGGCAACAGCTCTGCAGAAAAAGACCTAGGAGTTAGTGGAAAATAAGCTGAACATGAGCCAACAGTGTGCCCTTGTTGCCAAGAAGGCTAACAGCATACTGGGCTACATTGGTAGGAGTATTGCCAGCAGATCAAGGGAAGTGATTATTCCCCTGTATTCAGCACTGGTGCGGCCACATCTGGAGTATTGTGTTCAGTTTTGGGCCCCCCGTTACAGAAAGGATGTTGTCCAATTGGAGAGAGTCTAGCAGGGGGCAACGGAAATGGTGAGGGGGCTGGGGCACATGACTTACGAGGAGTAGCTGAGGGAACTGGGCTTATTTAGTCTAGAGATGAGACGACCGAGAGGGTTCCAGAGAGGATGGAGCTGGACTGTTCTCAGTAGTGGCAGATGACAGAACAAGGAGCAGTCGTCTCAAGTAGCTGCAAGAGAAGTTTAGGTTGGATATTAGGAAGAACTCTCTCACTAGGACAGTAGTAAAATACTGGAACAAGTTAGCCAGAAAAGTTGTGGACTCTCCATCTTCAGAGGTTTTTAAGACCCAGCTAGGCAAAACTGTGGCTGGGATGATCCAATAAAGTTGGGGATGGTCCTGCTTTGAGCAGGGGGTTCGACTAGATGACCTTCTGAAGTCCCGTTCAACCCATTTTTTTAATTATTCTATGTATTTCCTGTATCAAATTTTGGAAATGCACTATAGTTTCTCGAGGGAATAGGTGTGCTCTCTTTTGTATTTATGGAGCAGTGAAATGATGTAAAACGAAACTAAAACTTGCTAAACTGAGTGGAACATGTTCCTGGGGCTCTGTGTAGAATGAATAGGGTTTTCACTCTCTTACATACACTCAGATATGTGTCATGGGTATCACTTGCTTACTTTTGTGCAACAGCCTATACAATGGAACCTGCTTTGGTACATGTTCCATGATTTGCTGCCAGGAAGCACTGTCTCCAAGAATTATGAATGCACAGAGCCAGATTTTTTTTTTAAATCCTTGTTTTAACTTTAACTATGATATCACTTCAATGGGTGAGACTGTCAAGTACTTCCTTTTTTCTGTCTTAGGTAGGGAAACTTCTCTTTAAAATAATTAGCATGTATTGAGTAAGAAGTGAAGGCATGGCCACAGACTTTGTCCCTATCAACAGTATCATCCCCATTTGCACACATCAACACAAGACACTGACTGTGCAGTTGCTGAATAAAGCTGTGCAATAATACGTCATGGCACTAACAGTGCTACTACACTACTATGTAGTATCATTAGGCTACTGTGCAGTAGTGTCACTTAATGTTTGCCGGCACTACTGTGCAGTAACTCTGGTTACTGTACATTTAATATTTGATTACACAAGTACTAAATAAATGTGCAGTGACTGTGACCACTGGGACAGTAATTATGGTTTTTCTGTTTTCAAAATGCCTTCACATGATAAAGAGAAGCTTCATTGTTTCTTTTTACTGGCAAACCAGTCTAGTATCAACCTGTATATTGAAGGATGTGCTATTAGTACAAGTAAGTAAGTCATTTGTAGAAACTCCTGGTGTATGTATGAACAGTCCTGGAGTGAAAATGGCTTATATATGAGTGTAGTGCTGTGGAAACTAGGCGAGGCTGAATTTACAATAACTTGGTTCATTCACAGGTTAAAAAGTGTTTCTTTTTTGTCCCTTGAAGTTAAATTAGTTCTGCTCAGTCATGTTTGAGTTCTTCAT
This sequence comes from Gavialis gangeticus, assembly GCF_001723915.1. NCBI lineage: Eukaryota > Metazoa > Chordata > Crocodylia > Gavialidae > Gavialis > Gavialis gangeticus. The sequence continues at coordinate 46,588,100 of NW_017729004.1, read as the reverse complement.
CTAAGGACAGTACTTGTTCCAACTGTCTTTGTTATAAATGCAAACAAATTGAGTCCGAGAGTGTAAGAAGTTAGAACTCAAACTTCACTGACATTACTGAGCTCTCTCACCACAACAGATAGGCCAGTAGAGTTCTAGCTGCTTTCCATTATACTGCCTGATCTTGTAGCCAATCAGTACAAGGCCAGCAACATGTGATTAAGAACACAACCGTGAATGAATACCCCAGCCCAGCCTCTGCTCCCCTCTGCTCCTTCACTTATAGTAATGGATTAACACCACACGTCTTTGCTGCTGCTGCTGCTTTCCTTTGTGGAATGTCTTACTGGTGCAGCTTGCCAGATCATCGTTT
>NW_017729004.1:46559720-46582748 GCF_001723915.1 Gavialis gangeticus | reverse complement strand
CCTCTGCTACTTCACTTATAGTAATGGATTAACACCACACGTCTTTGCTGCTGCTGCTGCTTTCCTTTGTGGAATGTCTTACTGGTGCAGCTTGCCAGATCATCGTTTCCTTAACTGCTTACAGTCAGAGGTTTTGTTTTTGTGTTTGAGAGCAATATCAAAGAAGCATTTTGAGCGTGGGAAACGAGCACTGGAACTGTATTCCAGCTGTAGGAGCTATATTGCTAAGACGCAGAAGTTTAAGATGCAGCTGAAGCTCTTACTTTAGGACATTTTGGATGCACTGTAAGATCGACAAGGTGCAGCTATGTACCTTTATGGCAGTGAGGATTATAAAGTGGTAAGAAGTGAGATAATGGTTATTTCTTGGGTGTGAGCTGCTTTCAAAAGTTATTATGCAACTTTGAATGTGTGATCAATTCTGTTTCCTTTGTTGAGTAATTACTGTTTTGTTTTTTAATAGTTCTTCTATGGTACTAAATTACAAAATTTAGTTTTGCCAAGTATATTGTAGTATGCATTGGTAGAAAAAAAAATCATTGCATTTCAGCTGTTAGTTACTGGTAATATAATTATGGTTGTCTTCATAATATAAATTTGGATCTTTTGAATACTGTGGGTGACATTTAGATGTCAGGTCAGTAGACTTTTTCTCCACAAACAAACATAGCAGGATTTAGTTAGTGCTGTAACTTTATGCAATACTTTAAAGTATATGTACAAGCACCGAGCTATCAGTGTGGTGGTATACATATGGAAACTTTAGAAAACAGTTTATTTTTCTAGAAAAGTTCATAACATTCTAGCTTAATGTCTAGTTTAGACTTTAAACAAGTTTATTTTAAAACTATAATCTGATTTTGAACACACTGTAACTAGATTTCTCTGTAAAATATAATTTAAACAACAATGCTGATGTAAGAGGAAATGGGGAGAAAAAAGTGGAAAGAATTGCTGTTTATCCCATGGTGTTGGTAGCCAAGATGCACATTTGCAAATTTTGTAGACTGGGTTTCCAGTGCTCCACTGCATTCAACATGAATGGACCTCTGCACCAAAAATAGTTCATAGTGATATCACAATCCAAGTCCTTTTAATCATCAGTAAAAGAAGCTATTCTGTAAAGCATAAAAATAATGTTCTAAATTTTTAAAAATGGCATGTCTTTTATATGTAATCTTCCATACAGATTGTTCTTATTTTGGTTGTTGAAGTTATTTTTCTGAACCTGAAAGTGCCCTCTATAGAAATTGGAGCACTACAACACATTTCAGGGGATATTTAAAAACATTTTAAAAATGCATTAGTGTTTATTTTTTTCTTAATTCTTAGTAGATACTTTTTGTGACTGTGATTAAAAATATTTAAAATTAATTTAATGAAGAGTTACAGGACAGTAGATGGGGGAAAGTGTTTATAGCCAGGGGTTTGCATTTTAAATTATTTTATGTGTAATTAAATTACTCAAACTTCTATGAACTCTGCAGCATACAAATCAAATGCAGATGTAACTATACTTTTTCAGTATATTATGTTGTTATTCCATATTCATTAAATTGTTAGTCTCCCAAAGAGCTTTGAAATTTTGCACCAGTTAATTTTAGGACCTTTGTTATCAATTCACCAATATCTTGGCAATTCTGTTAGTAAGCCTCTAGTATTTTAAAGGGACTGGTTTTCCACTCCCTTGTATTTTATGTAGTTTTTTTTTATGCTGGTACAAAATGTTTGTTTGGTTTGTCTTACACTCCCTCTGGGCTCTCATTGCATCTTATATATTCACATATGAACGAAACAGAGAATGAGACCTATGCAATGGGGTGCCATGCAGGATTAGCATTATTGGGTATGTAGACATTCATAAGCTAAACCCAGCGATTTCAAATAGGAATCCATACTGTCAAAACCATCTGACCTCATCCTGGTTGAGTTTTTTGCAACAGAAAAATTACTTTATTAATTTTCTATAATGAAGAAAGAGGTGAAAAAAAACAATAAAACTTGATAAAGAATAGTTTTTATAATAGGGTTGGGTGCCTAGGGGTGGCAGTGTTACCCCCAGGTCCTTAACCATGTCAGTCTTGCCCTACAAGCATCCTTGTTCTCACCCACCATGTCTTGTTGGTATGATGAATACAGGGATGCTGCCCTTGAGCTTTAGGTTTAGATACAGTCTGGCTAGATCCTAATGACCCTGTTGTCTCTAGACCCCTTGACATCCTGTTTCCCTGTGGATGGTTCCTGAGTCTCTCAGCCTTATGGGCCATATGTGTGGCTCCAGCCACCCCAAGCCTTGCAGATGATACTGGCATTGTCTTGCCTAAGCCTTGTTATAATTTGGCCCCTCTCTCAGCACCAGCCTCTCCACAGCCCTCTCTTGGCACCGGCCTCTCCACACTGTAGTGGACCCCCAATGAAGCCTCCTCCTTCCCCAAATAGCCTCACCCAAACCACCAGTGTTATCAGACAGCACACATGATAGCCAACCACCATGAGTCCCTGGGCTGTAACATAGCACAAAACTCACATCATGCTCTGCCCCTTTAAAAGAGGCAAACTCCCTCTCTGAGGTTCAGTGCCTAGTAGGCAAGGATACCTTATGGGCTTCCAGTGTCCCCTTTGTTCTAAGGGTAGCATATCTGCCAGCTACCACATCTCTGGGCTTTCCTTCCTGGAGGCTCCTTCCCCTTCAGCTACTGGTAGGGAACCAACTGCCTGGTCCCAGCCCTAGGGTTTATATGGGCCAAGGGCCCTGCCTCCTCTGGCCAGCCCACCAGGTGCAGGTGCAACCAATTCCCTCATTAACCAGTTGTCATGGCAACCTGCACCTGGATTTTCATCTCCTCGTGCGCTCTCGCCAGGCAATCTCTACTCTAAGAAGAGCAGGCACCTTTGTGCCCTGCGACAGTTTTCTAAGTTCGGTTCTGCTAAATTCAAAAAAAGTTATGAAACAGTGTTTTGAGCCTAAAAAGGTTAAGAACCACTGCTTTAGGCTATTGGGGAAAAGGGGATCACAGCTTCCTTATCTGGCAGATTTGTGTGCATTTTATTATAAATAAACCAAAATGAAATATCTTGTTTCATGGCAAAAAAAAGTTGCATTATACCCAAAACATTTTCCTTCTTTCCCCTTTTCCTTTCATTTTCCATAAAAATGAAAAAGTTAATTCTAATTTGAATAATTTGTTTTTGGTTTAACAGCCAAATAAGATGTGATAAAAGTATTTATTCATACCATTCTATGTAGTGATATAGAAACAGAATTTCTTGGTTCTAACATCTTAACGAGGTATTCTGCTTAATAATCAAATGGTAGGATATGACCTATGAAAAATTTAGGCAAGTATTGTATATTTTTTTAATATTATTTTATTATCTCTTCTTTTCTTTTTCTTTTTTTTCTTTTTTCACTGATCTGTAGTTTATAAAGCCATATGTTCAGAATTGAGGAAGAAGACGTTCATGTTATTATCCTACACAAACAATTACCAGTGAGTCACTGCATAACTGCAAATGCAGCCAAAAGAATGATAGCACACAATCTGAGCATTCCCTTTTAAGTTCAAATTCACTATTAATTTCTAATAATTTTAAAGTGAATTTGAAGCATACTAGTAGTGCATATTAAATTTGATTTTAGCCTACAAGACCTAAAAATAAAAATACAGGTTGTCAAGAGGCCTGCATTTTCATAAGCTGTATCTTCATAATTAGGGACAGCGTAGTTGTCTAAAACCAATATACATGTCCGAATTTTGTTGTGATTAGTTTGTAGTGGTGTTAAATTTTCCTCAACATATAAGAATGATCATAACCAGATTTGCAGTGGTGTTAAACTGCTGAATTTCAGCAAATGCCTTCACACTAAAATGAACCCTATAAATGTTGCATATGTCTTCTAACTTGTGTACATAGCATGTGTATGACTTTAAGATAACTTTACCTTAATTCACCATAGCTAAATATGTTCGGCTTATATCCACAGAACTGAACTTCTAGGATGAAATCCTGATCCTACTGAAGTTAATGGCAAAATGCCCGTAGACTTCAATGCAACAGGATTTGCCTAGGGCAGTCTACTCTTTCCCACAGGGAAGAATAGAATTCTTGTTCTGTGGAGTACCAGAATCCTCATCTTTTTCTATCCTATTTCTGGATGTCATTCTAAATTTCTGGTGTCTCTCTCTTCAGCCTTGCTTAGAGTCCTAATTTATTCTATGCAGAAAAGTCTCAGCATTTGACAGCATCAGTAGAGATATTTTTGCTGCTCTCAGCAGACATGTTTCTCTAACTAGAAAGTCACAGTGATATTGCTCCAGGATCAGTTATGAAAAGAAAATTTTAGGATTATGGCTACTTTTCTGGAAAAGTAAATTTATCACTTCATGATATGATGACAGATGATAGATTATTAAAGTCTTCAATAAAGCTATTTCCTCTAATTTGTTCCAGCATGTCACAGAGAAATGCTGAGACTCAGTATATTGAATCTATATGTGACTTCTTGCATTTTTACTCTTCTTCATCCACTGGGTGTGTCTAGGCCAATATGATTCTGAAGTGCTGGTAGAACACAATATCCAAACTATATAGCACTGCAGCAATTATGGTAAAAGGCAAATACAATTTTTATTCGAGAAACATGGAATTGTGAAATGTTTGAATGTGGCAAACTATTCAAATTCCAACTTTCAGGAGCCCATGGAAAGCCCAAAGTACACGATCAGTCCAGTACACGATGCTAGATTATGTGACAGAAAACTGGTTCTGGCACAGGAATATATTTACGACAATAAATGAAACTTGAAAAACTGCATCTGAAATTCAAGAGAATGGTATGACTATTTTTGATGAGCGTCTGACACTTGAGTTTGTCTAACCTACTTACAATGACCAAACCCTATTAGAAAAGTAAACAAAACCACTGGAAAAACTGTACTTTCAAAATGCAGCAGCTCATTTTTATAACAACAGGTTAAGCTGAGCGTATGTCTCCTTTTTCCTCTGGTCTGAAATGAAAAGACATTCAAGTTAATTATTATAGCACTAATTTTCAAAGCACTAAATAGAGAGGAGTCCAAGCCATTTAAAGACTACCTGTATCTTCATAACCAGGGACAGTGTAGTTCTCCTAAATAAATATAAGTCTCAAGTTTTTCTGTCATTGATTTGTGGTAGGGTTAGATTTTACTCTACATATAAGAATGATCATAAGCAGGCCTTCAAGTCTAAATGCAAGTCTCTCTTACACTGTCTTAGCCTTCTGGAAAAAAAAGCCCAAATAATTAATGCCAAATCCTCTTTTCTATCATTGGATAAAGCTTGAGAAAGAAGCAATTCACAATACACTATAAGTCTCTCCTTTCATACAAGGAAGGTATAAGGAGTACAGAATAGATATTGAACATTTTCCTGTACATGTGATTATAATGAATGATGTAGTGGGGTCTCTTATCTATTCCAGAATATCTTCAAGATTTTTTGTGGACTTTTTATTTTAAGAGAAATCGGTGAGCTCTGTTCCCTATCATATTTTCTGTTATAGACACATACTCTGCTCTTGTGGTCAGTTAGGGTGAGTTACATATGACAACTCCTTTGCCTCAAATTCTTTATTAATTTTAAACCAATTATGTGTACCAGTTCAGGAACAAACATGTCATTAAATGTAGTAATATAACCCTCAAAACTTCAAGGGATACCAGTTACCCTCTTAAAACTTCAACAGTTGATATTAAATAATAAAAAGAATGATGATTGAATGTTAAATATACTTGTCGGAAATATAAGTCTTCCTTTCACTGCTGAATACTGGTAATCTCCATGAATCTCCTTTTAGAAATAGGAGGTTACAGTTGCATATTTTTTATTTACAATATTTTTGCTCAACAAATATCAGTTATCTCCCTCTGGATATCTTAAATGATACAGTATGTGTATTCTGTAGCGTGTGCACACTTGGAAGCTGACCTTCAGGCAATTGTTGGTGTTTTTGCTGAGGCATACAAGAAAATGGGACTGACACTTAAGATTCAGAAGACTAAGGTCCTCCATCACCAAGATCTTAATGAGCAGTCCCCAATTCTGGCAATTCAGGTTCATGGTGGGACTGGAGAACGCTGAGTGTTTCCCGTACCTTGGAAGCCATCTCTCACAGAAGGCTGACATCAGAGAAATCCAACATTGCCTCAAATGTGTGAGTGCAGCCTTTAGATGCCTGAGGGAATGGGTGTTTGAAGACTGTAACATCAGATCCAAAACTAAGCTCATGGTTTATCAACCAGTTGTGATCCCCACCTTACTGTGGGGACCTGAGATGCGAACAATGTATCAGAGACACCTCAAGTATTATCAGCACTGCCTGCAGATGAACTTTCAAATCCAGTGGTTCATCTGACATTAATGTCCTCTCCCAAGTAAACACTACCAACCATTGAGGCAGTGATCATCTGACATCAACTTCACGGGGCCAGCCACATCATCCAGATGTCCGACACTAGACGCATGAACAAGTGTTATTTTCTGAAGTCAGTCAAGGCATATGCTCAAGCGGAGGGCAGAGAAAATGCTTCAAGAACATTCCCAAGGCCAACCTGAAAAAATGCAACATTGACATTAACTTGTGGGAGATTTTCACACAGGACTGCCACAAATGGAGGAAAGCTTTCCTTGCTGCAAGGATCTCAGTACATTGAAACCTTATGATGACAACAGGAGACAGAAAAAGGGAGTGGTAAAAACAGCATGCCCTGGACTGAACCAAGAATCCAGAGGCACCCACCCTGCAAAGACTCATTTATCCCAGCTGCAGCTGAGTCTGTGGATCCCAGGTAGGCCTCATCAGCCATCTTCAGATGCACAGATAAGATAGGCGTGGAAGATAATCATCCTCACCTGCGAGGGATTGTTGATGATGGTGACTTTAAGAGAGCATTTGGCATACTCCATTGCCACTGTCTTTGCAATAGTGATTTGTGACCTGGTTTATAGACCCTTAAAACAGACACTTGAAAACTTAAATGCCTAAAGTGAGGACTAGTTGGAATTCAGCTTCTTGAATCCAAAATTGTGATTCTGCAAATGTCTACTCTCCCCCTGTCTATATTACTATCTTTGGCCATTTTCAGAGGAGCTAAGCCCCATGCTGCAGAAGTATGATTAAAGCAGAGCGCTCCAACATCTGTTTTGACTGACCCTAAGGAGAGCCTTGCAGATCTAACACCTGGCATTTAAACAGAATGTGCAAGTTAATTAAGATGTCCATCTAAACAATTAATGTTATCTACAATTTAGACCAAGCAAAAGTACTAGAAGGAAATTGCCTGCAAGAAGGCTTTAAAATAGATAATCCAAACACATCATATTGTAGTTTTAGTATGAGTACATTATCATAAGTCGTGACTTACATATGAAATGTGGTTTGTTCTGTAAGCAGTGTACTTTTGTTAAGTTTCTTAGGGCATGTCCCCGTGAGCAGGAACATTTATTCCCACAAACAGGAACATGCATGTGTAAGGCTGGCCCCAGCAGCCTCACCTGGGGTCTTGGGGGCTCCAGGGACTGCAGCCATTGTGATTTGGTGGCAGGGGGCCTGGCCGGCAGCAGGAGCTTGGTTCCAGCTGGCTAGGCTCCTGTTTTGGGTGGTGAATACTGCTGCCATGTGTACCACCCCACTTCTTTCAGGTGGGGGGGGTGCGGTTGACACCAGGATCTCCTGGTGTCAAACTCCACCCCCCAATGCTGCAAATTAGCAGCACAGGGAATGCCTCCATATGTGACGCGTGCAGTGTGCGGCACTACAGACAGGTCTGTGGTGCTGCATACCACATGTGCAAGCTCATCCGGACATGTCCTTAGATAGGTTAATAGAATAAAGAGCAGGTCTATAGGAGAGTGTAAAATGAGAAGATGTTTGTTGTCATTAATATACAGATAAGCTTGACTAGAGAGAAATTGGGAGGGAAGTCCCAAGAAAGGACTGGCTGCTCATGTGATCCTATGTGAACCCTCTGCTACTAGATATTGGTAATCATCTCTACAGACACAAGGCAGCAAGACAGCAATAATTGTACATCTTATACTTTGGGGTAAACAATAAAAGGTTAGATTGCAGACCTATCTTCTGCCTCTTTAAATGAATAGTAATGTATCAGTTCGCTTATAATCTAGGTAACACCTAAATTTAGAGGCACCTACACTCAGTACGTGACTCAATATTATTTTTTTTTAACCTTAAATCCCCGAGTCATCTAAGGTCTTGCTTCTGTGTGTGTTCAGAAATGTTTCTATCGGAACACTACTGAACCAATCTGAAAATAAAGGCCAGATTGAAATCCAAAAATTAACCATCCTTTTGCCATTCTACCTGAGAGCTGAAGTTTTCTGCCCTTCTGAGTTGTGAATTCCAAGTGAAGGGAAGCATCTCCCAGTCATGTCAAGTAAGGCAAGTAGTCCTGGAGAGGGGTAGGATTTAAGAAACCCCAAGATTTCTTTGGTGGCTAATTGTATGACCAGTTCCCTGCTTAATATACCTGTTGTTTTTTATCATATTTTGAAACACTAACTCTCTCAAGACTCCAAACTGAAAGCCTGAGGCCCCCTCTAAATGTACAGATAAAGTTGCAATTAGATCTAAAGCGTGATCCACACAATTGCACCTCCTACCATGCCACATGTGTATAGCAAGAGGTGCAATTGTGGGTTCATTAGATCCAATGGCACTTTACTGCTGGTGTAGGGAAAGCCTGATCCTGAGCTCCCTCAGCATTGGCACGAAGCAGGTTCCCATGGCAGGGAGCCCCCTTGGAACTGAGGGCCTCATCTTGGTCCTGGCTGCGTGTGTGGTGCAGTCAGGACCAAGAATCCTGCAGTCACAGGGGTGTGTGGAGGATCTCATGGCTAGGAGATTGCAGTGGCTGTGAGACTGCAGCAGTTACATTATCCAGGCTGCTGCCTGGAGCCCCCACGCCCCTGCATCTGGAAAACCACACTGGCTGTGATCACTAGGCTCCCCAGTGGTTGGGAGAGCACAGCAGCTGTGGTCTTACTGCTGCAGACTGCCTGCACATGCAAATTAAAACTGGATAGAAACCAGCTATAAAGTTATTACACATTTACAAGCAGTAACTTTATAGCTGTTGGACCTTTTTAAGATACAATAGTTAATTTGCATGTGTAACAATCTAAATTTATTATGCAATTAATGAGGTAATTGCAGTTGATATAATGTGTAGACAGGACCTGGGTGTCTAACTTTGAATGCTGCTCTGAAGCCAAGAGTTTAAAAGTCAGGGACTGCGATGCTCAGCATTTTTGGATCTAGGTTGTTTTTAGTTCTGAGACGGATTCAAGTAAACAGTAGCTCGAGATGGTTGAAAAATTGCTGATACAGTAGCTGTTTGTTGAAAAAAACCTTGATTAAATTGGAAATTTTTCACAGAAATGTCAGAATTTCATTGAAATGCCTGTGGAATTCCCAAAAGGTTTAATTTCTATAAGAATGAAGTATTTTGTTTTGACTTTAATATTTCATACTATAAAATACCTGAAAAAGCCAGTCAGCCCCTTGACTCTCTGACCTTTGAGTTTTATCCTGTTGTACTATGGTTTTTTCCCCTCTATGCGGCATGGGGGAGGGCACAGTTGGAGTAGTGCATCCAGTTTTGGGCACCGTACTTCACGAGGGATGTGGACAACCTTGAGAGGGTTCAGAGGAGGGCCACTTGTATAGTTAGGGGCCTGCAGGCAAAGACCTATGAGGAGAGATTGAAGGACTTACTTCAGCCTCCACAAGAGAAGGCTGAGAGGTGATTTTGTGGCCACCTATGAATTCATCGGGGAGGGGGCAGCAAGGAATAGGAGATGCTCTGTTTATCCCAGGGCACCCTTTGGAGTAACTAGGAATAATGGCCACAAATTGACGGAGAGCAGATTTAGGTTAGACATCAGGAAGAACTACTTTACAGTAAGGGTTGCCAGAATCTGGAATGGGCTTCCAAGGGGAGGTGGTGCTCTCCCCTACATTGGGGGTCTTTAAGAGGAGACTAGACATATGCTAGGCTGGGGTCATCTAACCCCAGTGCTCTTTCCTGCCCAGGGCAGGGGGTCGGACTCAGTGATCTACTGAGGTCCCATCTGACCCAAATATCTGTGAATCTGTGTGTGTTTTATGCAGTCAACTTTTCAGATATTCCAAAGGATCAGTTTTCTATCACTTCTCTTTGAAGGTGATAGAAGGTGAAGGTGCATAGACAAGGGGATTTTGCTTGTTCTCAGGAAGTTATATCTAATATTGAGTATAAATTTTCTTTTCTTAGTTTTCCCATTACTGTTAGTTTTGCTTACATTTGCTGTGATAAATAATGTATTTCCCCCCTTTTTGGTATATATAACCTTTCAACATATAGCCAAATTATACCTATTTAACTCTCTCAATCATTTCTCATAAGTTGATTGTGGTTTCCAGAATCATATATTGTGGGCATGTCTACTTTAACTTTAGTCATATTGCTACTAAGCAGGTATATATTATCTGTTTTGCAAGTGTGCATTTTGTAATTCTCGAAGGACAGGTGTAGCTGGAGTCTCTGTGGTTCTCAGAAATCTTTTAAAAGTCAGTATTAGTTAACTTTTACAGTTCAAGACAGTAAATCATCCTCTTCCCCTGAATTGTCCTATCCATGGAATTTGCATGCATTTTCCCATCTATATAGCAGAGTTTCTCTGAAGAGCAGGCAAATCTTTCTGATGTATGCCAACTTCACTTACATTAAGACATCATAAGAGGGTTGTCATTTTTCACACCATAAAAAGAAAGCAGTACAAATGACAAGTTGTTGATTCTAGTCTTGCTGTATTGACAGTTTATACCACTGCTTTTTGCCATGAGGAAAGGAAAGTTCAGATATATAGGGTGTATACAAATGTTATATTTCTGCTGGTGCAATCACAGCACGCTAGGGTGCATGTACAGAGGCCCCTGGCTGGGTGTTGTCAGCAGCTCGGGCTGTCTATGGTGGACCTAGCTTGGGCCCTGTAGTGCTTGTATGGTGCTCTATCGCTAGGTTTTTCTACCAGGAGAATAAGACCAGTAGAGTTCTCTCAGATCTTTTGAATGTTTGTACATACCGTAATAGAAACGTGATATTTAAAAGAGATGGTGTAGCACTGGATACTTTTTGGTCTTCCTTTGAGAGACATGCTAATTAAATTAATTTATAAATTGAAAACTGGGTAAAAGGGTGAGAGAGAGAATCAATGTCTTGACTAAAAATGCAAAGCAGAAAAGTTATATTCTGTTGAGCAGAATACAGCTGAATTTAGTTAGTTAATGCTTGAAATTACTTAGATGATACATACTATGTAAGCAGCAGTTGCCAAATATTGTGATTTAGTAGCTGTATTTTCAACAAAGAAAGATTTTAACTATGTGTACTGGAAATATATGTGTGGTATACCTACAGCAGAAAGATTAAAGATAACAGAAGATAAATTTTATGAAAAATGAATTCTTAACAAAAAATAAATTCTCATATGGACGGATGATTCTAGGTGCATGTGAAATGTATAGTCACCAATGGTAACCACTTGCCTTTGATACTGCCTTGGCAGGAAAAGTGCAGAGGTAGCATGGTTTTTCTTCCATATTTAAAAAAATGTGGGTTATTTTCTATGGCTAGATGCCCTTTCATCACCTAAAAAGGATTCCAGCACATTTTTGTTTTTTGTAAGAACTGGAATTATAATCAAGTAGTGAAAGCAACATTTGTTGTTACTTTGCAGAGCAAGGACTTGCTGATTTTGCTTAAGAACTCGTATGCCTGCATAACAGTTTTGGTAAAAGGGATTTGTGATGATTCAAGCAATCAGTTTATGAATTTCAGTTTGATTTTTTTTAAAATTCATGTGCTTCTTTTGGTCTTATGACTGTTTTTAACTGTGTTCCGCCTTATCCTTGTTACGCTAATAAAATGATGCTGAGGTGTCTGTCTTTGACTAGGCTGATTGCCAAAGACCATCAGTACTTGAATTCATTTTACTTTCAGAGCGTACCTGCACCCGATAGCATGATGAGGGTGGGGTGAGCAACCAGGAACTACCATCAGAGTGCAGAGAGCACTGGGAAAGGTGATACTCTTGTCTCTTCTCACTCCCTGCTCCCCAGCAGTTGGTCTTCTGCCCAGGGTTGGGCAGAAGCTCACTTTTCCTCTGACTGAACTGCATATAAAATCAATTTTCTCCACCCCCTCTCTTTAGGGAAGACAACTAGAGTTTAGAGAATGAAAAACTCTTAAGAGAATAGAGATCTGTCTCGTGTACCACAGTTTGGGAACCTCTGGTCTACTCTCTTACAGTATAAGAGATCCAGCTTGCTAGATAAGGATAGGGCTGGAACAGAACCCAGAATGCCTACTCATCCTCAGCGAGAAGCAGCAATTTCCCCTTCCCTCCTCTGCCACAACAGATGGGGGCTCATGCTGACATCTGCAGTCTGGTGGTGGTAAGAGTGGGCAGTACAGGCTCCGGTCCCTAGATGACATGTGAAATAGCCACCTACCTGACTACCCTCAGCAGCACAGGAAATATCTTGAGAAAGAAGGAGAAAGAGAAGAATACATATACACTGCAGGCTTTCAGGAAGAGGGACCAGAGAAGCATGTGTAGCGGTGATTCAGTTCCTTCTGTTTAATTTTACTGAGAGAGAAGTGTGGATAACTTTTCCACTGGTCCCAGCACTATCAAAGACATATCCCATGCAGCAAAGTGAGCATTTCTACTGGCAGTGTGGTGGTTTAAATTATTATTTGACTTTTTGGAGATGCAGCTTTCCTGATTCCATTATTATTTTAAATCCCAGATATTACAGTGTGACTATTTGACATCACTTATTAAAAGACAAAGAAACTTATGTAAAAATATAAACTGTTTCTGTGAGAAAGCAGTCATGACAACAGGCAATAGCAGGAGAAACAAGAGAATTATGGTATTAACTTTTCTTGCACTAGCTTGGTACTGAATGGAGGAAGTGTGTGCTCACTGTTATGCAGGAAGCTGTCACACTGAGGTAGGCAACATCAGCTATTGGTATTGATATTTGGAGTGCTGAGCAGTGGATATTTAACTGAGATATGTATGAGAGGAGACACAGGAAAGCAGAAAGAGCTGGTACAGCTACAAAACTAGCAAAAGATATTTAGGATGTGAATTTGGAAGAAAATTGGTCTATCATGACACTGTTAGAACTATTATACCTTTACTTGTGGAGAGAAATGAGTTAAAGAAAGCAAATGTTTTTGTAAATTATGTAGGCACTCGATGCACATTATGGTCAGGCTGCTTTGCAGTGTTCTCATTTGAACATACTTCATTCCCTTCTGTGCCCTATCCAGTCCCTTGCTCTGCTTTCTCCACCCCTCTCCTTTTCAATGTCCACACTGCAACACTGGAGATCAAAAAGTTTATTTGTGCACCCTGTCCTCCACCCAAGTTCTTCACTTAATTCCTTGCATCCCGTATCTTGTCTTTATTTACCTTTACCAAGAGTGGTTAGATTTTCATCCTACTTGTGTCTCTGCTTCCTGTGTAGCTTTGGGCAAGTCATTTGCTCTCTCTGTTCTAGTTTTTCCATTTAAAAAAAAGGGTGATAGTGATAACCTGCCTCACTGGGGGCTGAAAAAAATAGCAGAATTATTCCAACTTGTAGAATTCTATAACAAGGTGCCTCCTGTGTATGCTAGGGTTTGAATGATAGATGTAGACCTGTAATATTTATCTATATGTTAAGACTGACCCAGAATTTGGAAAAAATTAGATATTCCCACCATATTAAGAATGTAGAGATACATATCTTTCAAGATCTTCTCAAGATCTTTTATAAGACTTCATCCTGCAAGACCTCATCATATATAAATTGAGGGGTATTTTTTCTGTAACACCACCGCAAGCCAGGACCATATCATTTTGAATGAAATAAGACATTACCATGCATCTGAAATTATAAAAAAATTCAATGCATTTATTTATTGTACAAAACATATTATAATGTTCAACAAAGAAGAGCTCTGTTTTACAATTAAAACATGTTGCAGCAAAATAGTATGTTGCATTTGTGAGAGTCAGATCAGGTCAGGGTAGCCAAAGCAGAAATGATTGGAGTCTACATGAGAATTAAATTTTCCCTGGAATGTACAGTGATTTCCAAGATGACTGTCAAAAAGAACGTGTTCAAGTTTGATTAAGTTGACTTGACTTGTTTACAAAGTTTTGTCTGTTCACAGTGCAATGTGTGTTCTGTACAAAGTGAAAGGTAGGCCTGTTGAAATCCTCTGGGTGTAAGGGTCAAGGAAGAGCAGCATGGGGGAATATCATATCTTAGGCTACCAAACCATGAGGAAGAGGTGGACAAGGCCTTATTTAAATAACTGACAGAAGCTTCTAAATGTCAAGACCTGATTCTCATGGGAGACTTTAATTACTGAAACATCTGCTGGGATGGAAACATAGCGGTGAACAAGCACACCAGGAAATTCTTGGAGTGTGTTGGGAACAATTTCTTGATGCAGATGGTAGAGAGTCTAACTGGTGGGGGGGGAGTTTCTTGATTTGCTGCTTACAAAAAGAGAGGAATTGATTGAGAATGTGAAGATGGAAGGTAACTTGGGAGATGGAGACCATGAAATAGGAGTTCAAAATCCTAAGTGGAGGAAGGAAGGAGAGCAGAAGAACAAGGACACTGAACTTTAGAAAAGCAGACTTTAAGAAGCTCATATAAAAGGAACCATATAAAAAGTGGAAAATGGGTCATATTACTAGAGAAGAGCATAAGAGTATTTCATGGTTGTGCAGGGAGAAGATTAGAAAGGCTAAGGCGTGATTTGACATGCAATTGGCAGGGACATAAATGGTAATAAAAAAGGGATTCTGCAAGTGTCAGGAGTAAGAGGAAGACCAAAGAAACCTCTTACAGAATGCAGAAGGCAGTCTAGTTTTGGATGATGTAGAGAAGGCTGAAATATTTAATGCCTTGTTTACTTCAGTCTTCACAAATAGGGGAAGTGACCTGATACCAAGTGTAGTTGGCAACAAAGATAGGGAAGCTAAATACTTTCAAATCAGCAGGCATGGATGGGGTGCATCCTAGGGTACTGAAGGAATTGGCTAAAGAAATCATCTATTGCAGGGGTGGGCAATTATTTCAGGCGGAGTTTTGGCAAGCCGTCAAAGGCCACATGACAGGCAGCCCAGGGCACATTAACATTAATTTTCTATATCTTTCAGGGGCTCCACAGGCCAGATAGAATGGCTTGGTGGGCCGCATCTGGCCCGCGGGCCGCATTTTGCCGGCCCCTGATCTATTGTCTTTGAGAACTGGTGGAATTTAAGTGAGGCCCTGGATAACTGAAAAACGGCAAATATAGTGCCCATCTTTAAGAAGGGGAAGGAGGAGGAACTGGGGAACTACAGACCAGTCAGCCTAACTTCAATACACAAAAATATCATGGAGCAGGTCTTCAAGGAATCTATTGTGAAGTACCTAGAGGAGAACAAGGTGATCAGGAACAGCCAGCATGGATTTGCCAAGAGCAATTCATGCCTGATCAACCTGATTTTTCTTCTATTATAAGGTGATCCTTAAGGTGATCATTTGCATCTTTGTGCATTGAATGGAGAGCCCTGGTTGTGTTATACTTTGACTTTAGCAAGACTTTTGATACTGTCTCCCACAGTATTCTCATTAACAAGCTAAGGAAATGCAGAGTATATGAAACTACTGTAACATAAGTAATTGGTTGGATCACTGTGCTCAACAAGTAGTCATGGGTGGCTTAATGTTTAGTTGGGAAGGAGTATCAAGTGAGGTAACCCAGCAGTTTGTAGGTCTGGTATTGTTTAGTATCTCCATTAATGATTTTCAAGATGGGATCAAGTGCACACTTAACAGATTTTCAGATGAGACAGAGTTGAGTAGAGTTGTTGAATCTGGCTGTATCTACAAAGACACTGACTGCACAGAAGCCTGTGACTATTGCAGAGTGGTGTCATGTTGCAGAAAGCGTGATGCGGCACTACTGCAGAGTAGTCTTGGGCTACTGCACAGTCAGCATCACAAAAAAGTCATTCAGTGATGCTACTGTGCAGTAACTCTGCCTACTGCAAAGTCAGTAGTACTTGTATAAAGTACTAAATACAATTTTAATAGTGTATAAAGTACTAAAATACAATAAACACGTATTTGTTTATATAAGTACTAAATGACTGCATAGTAATGACTGTGAAGTCAGCATCTCTGTAGATACAGCCTCTGGGAGATAGAGCTAGGATCCAGAATGACCTGGATAGACTGGAAAAATGGTCCACAATTTACAAGATGAAATTCAACAAGAACAAGTACAAAGTCCTGCACTTGTGACAGAATCCGTGCATGTACAAATACAGTCTGGGAAATGATTGGCTAGGCTTCAGTGCTGCAGAGAAGGGATTACAGTAGACAAAAAGCTAAATAGGACCCAACAGTGTGTTCTTGTTACAAAAAAGGCTAACCATACTGGGTTGTATTACAAGAAGTGTCAGTTGCAAATTTATGGAAGTGAACTCTGTTCAGCACTGGTGAGGAATCACCTGGAGTACTGGGTGAAGTTTTGGGGCCCACTCTTCAAGAAGGATGTGGACAGAATAGACAGATTCCACTGGAGAACAACAAAAATGATTAGGGGCCTGGGAAGCAAGACTTATGAGAAAGAGTAAAAGAATTAGGGTTGCTTAGTCTGAAAGAGAGAAGACTGTTGGGTGATTTGATGATAATCTTCAAATACCTGAAGGGGATTATGAAGAGGATGAAGATGGCCTCTTCTCTGTGGCCATAGGGGACAGGAGTTGGAACTTCAGCAGAGGAAATGTAGGTTGGAGATTAGGAGAAACTTTCTAACTATAAGAATGGTCAAGCATTGGAACAAGTTACCTAGAAAAATTTTGGATGCTTTAAACAGACAGTTGGCTGGGATGGTTTAGTCAGGGACATCCTGCCTTGAGCAGGTGACTGGACTCTGACCTTGTTAAGTCCTTTCCAGCCCTGCTTTCCTGTAATCTTAATGGCAGATGTCTTGTTAAGACATAATTATGTTGAGGGATTTATTAAGTAATTTAAATGAATTCATTTTTAAAGGTGTGCAGATTACTAACAGATTCCTTTTACTGCCTGAACTAGTTCAGATATGTAAGAGGTAACCTGAACCTTTGTGTCAAAATAATTTGACGTTCAAAAATATGTTAGGGTTTTTTCTTCCATTATCATTCACAAATACAGAGATACTAGCTTGAGAACTGGTAATGGTCTAGCCATGGTAGTATGTTGCTCAGCATGGTACATTAGTACCTCCTCTTTGGCAGAGATTATATTCGCTATGCTGTAGTACAGTGATTCTCAGCTGGGGTGCCAGAGTCTCTCAGGATGTGAAGAGATAAGCAGATAAGTAGATAAACCCAAGCTCAGTCTTGTCCCTGCCTGAACAATTCCCAGACCCCACTGCCCAGCCCCTCTGCAAGGTTGTAACCACTGTAATATATAAATTAGTTTTTTTTTAAATTAAGTTCCACACAATTCACAAAAGTTACTGAGGGGCTCCTCAAGACCAGTGAAGGATGCCTTGAGTCCAAAAAAGACTGTGAACTACTGCTATAGTATGTATCAGTTGCTTCTGAGTAGGAAATAATCACCTTATTCATCTCTCCATCACAAGTATGATTCCAATAATCACCTCTTCCAGACTAAAGTTCTTCCTCGAGGAATTAGATGTAACTGAAGGCAAATAACTGGAAGCTTGAGACCTTTAAACAAAGGAGTCTCAGGCCCCTGTCAAATGTTAATTTAATGGTCTAATGGGATCTGAGGAATTTTATCCTGGAACCCAACATCTGTAGGTCCTGCTGTGCCAAGTCTAGTTTTCCTCTAAAATTACCAAAATTGAAATGCAATAGAGGCTATATTTTTCTTATATAACTGGGGCATTTTAGGGAGCCTAGACTATTTCTAGTGAGACCTCAAGTAGTCATATTTTGGGTTTTTTAAATAATGTTATCTGCATGTTTCTCCTTTATAAGAAAACTTCAAAATGTAACTTTAAGTAATTGCTTTGGATATTTTAAGCTCATCTCATCAATATCAAACTGTTCAAGTAGCAGGGTACTTATAAAGCAGGGGTCAGCATCCTTTTGCCCATGCAGGCCAAAGCCTATAACCCAACTGTGGCCAGGGGCCGAATGTTCTCCCTACTCCACCCCCAGCAGCCAGCTGCCTGAACTCACTCTCACTGTAGATTCCCAACTTCCCTGCAGCAAGGGAGAAGCAGACATAGTAGACCAGCAGGCTCCACAATGGAAGGGGATGTTGTAGAAAGGAAGGGCAGCATTGAACAGCTGTGTGTCATTGATCCCCTGCATCAGCTTGGACCTTTGCAGGCCAGATTGGACCTCCTTGTGGGCTGGATACCGCCCACAGGCTGTAGGTTGCTGAAACTTTTCTCAAAGTGGTTTAGGGAAATCACATTCTGTCTCCGTGGAGAATGTTTGGAAGTGCGATAAATTAGCTACAGGCACTAAAGAGTGGATAGCTGAGTAGTATTAGTGTAAATAAAAAATCTTTGAAATGGGTATTATTTACTGACATAACTGTGTAATCTCAGAATTTTTTATAACAGTTTCTTGAAAAACTGTACCTGTTTGTTTGGGTACATGCCTAGAACATTAGTTGCCCCAACACTTGATCAGTTGACATATATATTTGATTGCATATTTTCACTGTGGTTCTTAAATAAATAATGAACTGTTGAATAATTACAAAAACTGAAATGACTTGATCTTCAAAATAATACCCAAGGTAAAAGTCAACCTGAAAAGAAGCTAGAATAAAATATTATCACTTCCCTTAAGGCACTTTGTATTTCAAGATGGCAGAGGGCCTGAGCCAGGTGCCAAAGTTCCAAGGAGAGAAGAAAATTGGACATGGTTGGCCTGCCATTTTCTATTGGTTAAGCAGGCCTCCTTGCTCGACTCGTAGGTGTTTGAAATCATCCTTTGGCAGCAGATAATACTCTTTATTAAGTCTGGATCATAGGTCTTATAACCCTGTAGATTTGAATAGTCTTGGGGAACATATCTGTTTTTTAGGTATTGGAATATCTTAGTGGAGGCACTTATGGAATTATTTGGATCTGACCTTTGTGCTTACCTCCCCCCACCCCACATATCTTGCCTTGGATTTTTTTTCTTTGACTTTCTTTTGCTGTGGGACGGATGAGCTGCTGATAGACATCTCTTCCTCTTCTGTTTTGTCTGTGGTTTTCTTTATCTTGGTTATCTTAGCAATGCTGTTGAGGTCCACTTAATTTCAGGTGTTCATGACCTTGCCTGCTTCAGCTAAATAAAGCATAGCATGCTTAGAGATAAAGGAAAGGTAACACCGGGCTTTGTCTGTCTTAATTTTAATTGCTTGGTATGACTTTTTTCATAAATGAACATGCTTTGGCAGTGATAACCACATAGGACAGGGACGGGCAATTATTTTGGGTGGAGGACCACTTACCCAGTTTTGGCAGGCTGTCAAGGGCCGCATGGGTAGCTCCGCCTCTTGACAGGTGCCCCACCCCCTGGTCACCATCTTGGGACCAACGTCCCAATGTCTTGGGACCAATATCCCAGGGTCAGCACTGGTGGGGCCCAGAGCAGGGCACAGGCCAGCAGGGGTCTGTGGAGCCAGGCTAGGCTGCACCAGCAGGGAGGGGGGAGCTGACCCAGCTCCATAGAGCCCCTGCCAGCTAGGACCCTGTACTCCTGCCACCCTGCTCTAGGCCCTGCCAACACTGGCCCCAGAACACTGATGTGGGCCCTGTGCTCCCACTGCCTCCCTGCCCGCTCACTCTCAGTGCCCCCCAGCCCTGTGGTACAGGTGGGGGGAAGCACACAGCCCTGACCCTCTGCTTGCCAGAAGGGAAGAAGCTGGTGCTGAGCATGGGGAAAAGTGGCCCCTCACCTGCCCCATGGCCAGCACCTTGCACTGCAGGCATTCGCAGCCAGTGCAGGGCTGCCTGGAGCAGACACAAGCAGCCTCATGCGGGCTGCAGGTGGCTGCAGTGTGGGGTGCTGGCCATGGGGCGGATGATGGACCACTTTTCCCCACGCTCAGCACCAGCTTGTAACCCACCCCACTGCCAGCCTGTCAGAGGGGCCGGGTTACAAGCTGGTGCTGAGCACAGGGGGGGAGAAAAAACAGTCCCTCCCCGCCCTATGCCCAGCACCCCATGCTGTAGCCACTTGCAACCTGCGTGGAGCTGCCTGTGCCTGCTCTGGACTGACCCACGCAGGCTGCTAGCGCCTGCAGTGTGGGACACTGGCCATGGGGTGGGGGAGGGGCTGCTTTTCTCTGAGCAGGAAAGGAGACCAGGGAAAAGCTGAGTGCGGGGGGCAATTGGCCCCTCCCCCACCCCATGGCCGGTGTCCCATGCTGCAGGTGCTCGCAGACTGCATGGGGTTGTCTGGAGTGGGCACAGGCAGTCCCATGTGGGTTGCAAGCAGCTGCAGCATGGGGCACTGGGCGTCGACGGGGAGGGGCCGGTTCCCCTCCCCCGCACTCCTTCCCTGCCCAGGGTCCCCCCCCACTTACCTGAGCTTCCTGCACAGGGGCAGCCATGTGCTCCCAGCCCAGAAACCCTGGCTGGGGCTTCAGGCTGGGGGATGGGGCCAGGTGGGCCCTGCTGTTTTTGGAGCCCGCCGGGCTTCCCCTGGGTCCTACTGCCCTTGGTTCCTGTCACTTTTGACTGGAACCAAGGGCAGAGAAATATTAATTTTCTACATTTTTTAGGGGCCCTGTGGGCTGGATAGAATGGCCTCACAGGCCAGATCTGGCTCGTGTGCCATATTTTGCCCACCCCTGACATAGGATCATATAGTTAACCAAAAGTGATTCTTTTTGATACAGTGGGTGCATCTATGCGTGCGTTTTACTGTGGAGTAGACTAATTAGCTTCACAGTAAAGTGTCACAGTCTACACATGCAGTAGTATTAGGGTGCAGTAAACTAATTAACTCTGCCATAAGATAGTTCTGTTGGGGACAGTACTGTCTTACAGCAGAGTACTTTACTGCACTGAAACAGTTGTGTATACATCGAACGTGGGTGTACAATGTGCCCAGTCAGCCCAGCCAGCCAGGGGCCTGCTCCACCCCAGCTCAAATTGCTGCTGTCCAGGGCATGTAGACACTATACCCAGGAGGTATTAGCTCTGTTGTGAACTATTCCAGAGTTTGTGTCACATTCATTTAATGTGTAGAGGCACCCAGTATGTATCAAAAGAACAAACAGCATGCTCAAGACAATTCATGTAATGAGCTGTATGTCTTCTATAGGTTTCTTGATTTTTTTTCACATTACAAACCTGCTTTTGAAAATCAGTGTTTCTCCAGTTTCACAGTTAAATCTTTTTCACAGCCCATTTTCAAGCACCTCTCAGTCAGTGCTTTCAGTGGTTTTATTAAGAAATAGGCTCTCTCACTAGAAGAGAGTACAGAAATAGTATCAAGGTTATGTAAGAGGGATAAGACAATACTTTTATATAGAAAAAATGGGTTATGTTTCCAGGCTTTTATGAACTGATTATAACCTGGGACCTGGTTTTGTATTCACAGACTTGCACTTAACTCTCTACACTTATATTCTTTGAATAAAGTGTAGAACGTAGTCTGTAGTCTCTGCATTTAACTGTGACACTTGCACTTAAATCTGTCTGGGTGAAGTTGCACTTAGACCATACTAACTCTGTGGAATGTTAAGCAGTTTTACAGTTAAAATGCGCTGTGAGCAGTTGCATGCTAAGGGTTAATATCATTTCTTGCTGGTATAGCTCTGACCTGTCACTAGAGGCCTGGCAAGTACAGGTGTGCCTAGGAGCTACCTGGGCTTTATCCTTGTGCTGGGTGTTTGGTTGGGGCTGGGGGAAGTGCCTCCTGGGATGCTGGAGGACTGCATATTGCTTGTGTTATCTCCATGGAGCAGACTGAAGTTATCCTAACTCAAGCTAGATAGCACAGCCCACAGTTACCCCTCACCTGAAGTGGTGTAACTTTGTGAGGCTCAGAGGGCACTTAGCTTGAGTTCATGAGCTTTAAAGTTGGGATGCTCACATTTTAAATGCCATTAGTATGGTATAAGTGTAACATGTAACTTTACCCAATATAGGAGGTGACCCTGTAATGCATGCCATGAATGTTTTGAATTGTCAATATGTAAGCTCTTAATGTGAACCTCTGTAGAAAGAGTTATTAGCTGCACGCTGGCATTTGGTAAGAGGATTATGTAGTTTAAATCTCTCTCTCCTGTATCTGTCATTAAACCTTTACTGAGATTTCTTTTTTTGCCCCCTAAGATAAGCGATATTCTTTGGTCAAGGATCAAGACCTTATGATCCTATACAAACATTTTTGCTATATATTTTTTCAGAATAATGTCCAGTTATCGAGGCAGGAAAAAAGACTGAGTGTTACAGTCCCAAAGAGAGAGAGAGAGAGAGGCATTTTTTTTTCCTTTAGTGACTAAGCACTGCAGTCTTAGTTGAAATATCTTCAAGAAGATGCTCTACTAGTCAAAGGAACAGGACATATATATATTCTATGAATGAACACGCTATACTAGAAAATATGTTGATCCCTGTCACTGATTTCTGTTCCAGCAGAAGAGTGACTTTCAGGGCCACAAAATCTGCACAACTTTTTATAGAGTTACCTTAATGGTCTTTTTTTTTTTCATTTTTTAAATAAGTGAAAAGTGCACTTGAATTCTGCAGAGTTGAGGCCATATAATTAGATCATGGTAAAACAACCAAAATGATAGATAGTAACCTGAATTATTTTTATAACTGTTTCAAAACTAAATTTTTCTTTAAAATGTCAGTATTAGGAAAATTTAAATGATGACTCCATAGGACAACAGTAGAGGATTTTCCATCTCTAAGCTGAGCTAATTTACACCATCTTAATTACAGA
>NW_017729004.1:46527578-46554720 GCF_001723915.1 Gavialis gangeticus | reverse complement strand
ATTGTTTGCTGCCTGCATGAAAGCCTAAATCAATTTCACTTTGAAAAAAAAAAGTTACGGGAGGGCAATCAAAGCCAAAGTTTTCTTTCAGATTTCCTTAAATGGTACTTTTTTCTGGTAACTCTTTCCCACAAAAGGAATGCTGTCTCATTTTTAGGATGAATTTTTAATCTGACTTTCTATGAGAAGGCATTAGAAATGAGTTTGCAATGTCTATAGTTTTATTTCAATCATAAACTATATTAAGGTTGTATTAATCTAGCTTATATAGTTTAGCAAGGCCATCAGCATCGTTTCTTGTAGACTGTTCTTCTCTGTTGTAGATTTCAAACACTATGGGCTATGGATGTATGCTTAGGCTTTAGAGATTGTCATGCACTCCTGACGTCTTGTTAAGTTATTTACTTAAACTATATTACTTCCCAGATATAAGTATAACTGACTGAAAATGACTACTATGAAATATAAGAGGGATTGAGATGATTTCCCATAAGAATTATGGATTTTTCTTTAAGCAAAGTGCTTGTTTACATGGCAACTATTAATAGGGATCATGACACGTTAGATTTTTTTTAATACATTCTTCACCAGATTAATGTTCTAACTGAAAGTTTGCAGGGAGAAAAATGAGAAAGCTTAGGTGTAGTGACTGGTGTAATTATAGGAACACAGGAACCTGCAATTTTAGAAGCGTCTCAGTGAGAAACGAATGAAAGCCCTGAGAGGTTTCAGTTCTCATGTTGAATTGTTTGTACACTGTCACTTACAACACAATATGTTTCTGATTTGAATCTATACATTTTAATTGCTAATTTAGCATTGCATGAATGGTTAGCTTTGGAATGATTTGGTGTTTAAACTGCTGAAACCATCTATTGTTTTTATATCATACAATACAGATTTATTGTTTGGTTTAATATTACAACATTGTTAAGACAAATAATTTTAATACATATATTTCTGAATATGATTTTCAACCTTTCCTGTCAAGTTTTTGTTTACATGTTTTGCTCACTCATTTCCCCCAAGTGCACTAGTAATTCTTGATTTGACTGTATCAACAAGAAATTGTTAGTTTAAAGTATTTATTTGTGGAAAAAAAAAACATAATGAAATGAGTCCCTGTTTAGGTACAGTGTTGAACTGGAGGACAGAGGCCTCAGATGGTTGCTTTAATGCAGGGCTGCTGAGCTAGTGGCCCATGGGTCACATGTGGCTGACAAGGATTTAAGTTGTGGCCCCCAAGTTCCTGCCTGGCACCCACTCCCCCAATTGCTTTGACTGCAACAGCAGCTGGAGTCTCTGGGTTCCCCCTCCCTCCTCCAGATTATACTTCTTGCCTTCACCTCAGGGGCTGGGATGGTGTGGCATGCCACACCAGGAGCTGAGCATGAGTCCAGGGCCTTGTACCAGGGAGATTGTGCCTAAAGTGGGAGGTGGATTCCCATATGCAGTGCAACAGCGGGGTGTGGGAAGCTTCTATGTGGTACACAGCTCAGTGGTCCATGCCTCACCTGGTGCCATGCAGTTCCCAGGTGTTGTGGCCCCTGAAGTCTTAGAAGCTGGACAGCCCTGCTCTAATGTATTTAGCTTATCATTATGTGGCAGGTTTACCTCTATACATTCAAGAAAGCTTTAGGGCCTAAATAGATGACACACATCTGCACGTGCATGATTGAAGTCAGCCTTTACAAACACAAAAGAAAAGAGCAGACAAAAGATGTAAACCTTTATACTGGAGTACCTTTGTCCAGTCTAGTGTAGAATTACCCTTCAAAGAATCAAAGTAAAAGCCCACAGAATAAGTTAAGTCAGTATAGGTGTCAACTCTCATCAGTTTACCTTGTGATAGGTGTGTGCTCAATGTAAACAAGCTACCATATTTTCCTGCATACCACACCCCCCAAATAAGATGCCTACCTTGTTTTGGAAAATCAGAATGGAGAAAAAAAGATTTTTCCAGAATCACAGCTGAATTCTGTCTGCAGGGAATCCTGACTGCATGAATGAATCCTGACTTGCACTGCTCAGACAAAGCTAAAGTGTTAACTCTCTCATAAATACTGCCATATTGGCAAAAGCTACTGTTAATTCTGCAGCAGCTTTGAAAGGTTAAACACTGTAGCTCTGCCCCTAGTGTGGTGAACTCTGCCCTCTCTGTTCCTGAGGTCATCATGGGGCAGAACTTGGCAGCCATTTTACTGTGTCTCCATGCTTCCATTCTGCTATATAAGTATAATAAATCAAGCTCCCCATGTAAGACAAATACCCCAATTTGGATTGGGTTTTTTTTAGAAAAAGATGCATGTGATATGTGAGTAAATACAGTATTACCTTCCCCCTTCACCTAGAGGTGAGTCGTTGTGATACCTACATACTGCATGTAGATGTGCTAGGATAGTCATATCCATCTGCTCCCAAATCCCTATGTAACTGATGTAGGTTATACTGGTAAAAATGTGTCATTTGTTCAGGATTTCATTCTGTTTCTTATACTGCCATCTTAGTAAAAGAATTATTTCACTGTTTGTTATAATTCTCTTATTTATGTAACCCTTCTGCCAGGCATCAAATTGTAGGAACAAGGGCAGAGTTCATCCTAGGGGTTTTATACAAATTAATTATCTTTGTTCAAACCCCCACCCAGAAATCTGGGAAAATAATTTCTTCCTGGGTGTTCCAATCTTCCCCACTCACACACGCAATAAAAGGGTTTATTAATGGGGGAAAGGGAGATGGGATGAAAAACAGATTTAAGAACCCTGTAATAATCAGTAGCCCACCTCAACCCACTATTACAGGTTAGCACAGTCAGTAAGTTCAAAGTCCTTTCTTTGTCCCACAGAGGGTGTACAGTGTAGTCAGCAGAGTTAGCGTAGCTCTTAGACCAAGGTTTGCCTTGCCTCACCACTGCTAGGGCACTGTTCCACCACTGCTATTGCCACTCCTTACTGCTGCTGCTGATGGGCTGCTGCTCCTTGTTGCTCCTCACCACTGCTAGTGCAGCTCCTCATCACTCCTCAACACTTCCATTGCTGCTTCTTGCTGCTGCCAGGACACTACTCTTTTTCTGGTTCCAGAGGTAACTCAGCTCTTTTATATGCAGTCTTAGTTCTTTCAGGACCTGGCAGGTACAGGCTTCTACCTGGTAGCCACCCTTCTTCAGCAATCCCTCACAGTCAGGGATGATTGTCTTCCATGATTGTCTTATCTGTGTTTCTAAAGATGGCTGATGAGGCCTACCCAGGATCGACAGACTATATTGCAGCTTGGACATGTGTTTCCGTGTGGGGTGGGTAGTGCTAGATTCTTGATTTGGTCCACAACATGCTGTTTCTGCTGCTCCCACTTTCCTATCTCCTGTTGTTGTCATGAGATTTCAAGTACTGAGATTCCTGCAGCAGGCTCTTCCTCCATTTGGGACAGTCTTGGGCAATAATTTCCCATGATTTGACATCAATGTTGCATTTTTTTTAAGTTGACCTTGAGGACGTCCCTGAAGTGCTTTCTCTGCCCTCCTTGAGCATATGCCTTGGCTGAGCTGGGATAATAAAACTCGCTTTGGGAGTCTGGAGTCAGACATCTGAATGATATGGCTGGCCCAACGAAGTTGATATCAGAGATCGTTGGCTCAATACTTGTGGTGTTTTCTTGAAAGAGGACACTAATGTTGGTGTGTTTGAAATCCCACTGAATTCAAAGGATCTTCTGCAGGCAGTGTTGATGGTACTTCTTCAGCATCTTTAGTTGTCTCCTATAGGTTGTCCATGTCTCAGCTCCATACAGGAAGGTGGGGATAACGACTGCTTGATAAACCATGACCTTGGTTTCAGATCCAATGTTGTGATCTTGAAACATCCATTTCTTCAGGTGTCCAAAGGCTGCACTTTCACATTTGAGGTAATGTTGGATCTATTTGTCTATGTCAGCCTTTTGCGAGAGATGGCTTCTGAGACATAGAAAATATTCAGTGCTCTCCAGAGTCTCACTGTGGATCTGGATTACAGGAGCTATGGACTGTTCTTTAGAAGCTTATTGTTAGTGGACCTTAGTCTTCTGAATGTTAAGCATCAGTCACATTTTCTTCTATGCATCGGTAAAGACGTTGATGATTGCCTTGAAATTATGCTTCCGAGTGAGCACATGCTACAGCATCATTGGAGCTCAATGATTGAGGTCAGGGTAGCCCTTGTTTTGGGTCAGATTTGGCTGAGGTTAAACAGCTTACTGTCCATTGAGCAGTTGAGTAGTTAAGCTCCACTCTGGCTGGATGTTTGTTGGTGGTCAGATGTAGCATTGTGACAAGGAATATTGAGAAGAGTGTTGGAGCAATGGCACAGCTTTGCTTAACTCCTGTTTTAACCTCAAAAGTGATAGATCCACTACTGAGAACCATTGCTTGCATACCATCACGGAGCAGGCAGAGAATGGTGACAAAATTTGGTGTGCATCCATATTTCAAAAGGATCCTCCACAACACTTCTCACTGACAGATTTGAAAGCTTCCATGAGATCAGAGGCAGTCATGATGTAGAGCAGGGGTGGGCAAAATATGACCTGCAGTCAGATCTGGCCTGCTGGGCCATTCTGTCTGGCCCACAGGGCTCCTAAAAATTTTAGAAAATTAATATTTACCTTCCCCGAGCTGCCTGTCAAAGATGATAGGAGCCAGGGGCAATAGGACTCAGGGGGAGCCGGCAGAAGAACTAAACAGCCACAGCAACAAGTCCAGCCTGCCCCTGCCCCTGCCCCCCCAAACTCTCCCACCCCAAACCCCAGCCAGAAGTCTCTGCCTAGCAGGCCCTTCTAGCGGCTTCTGGCTTGGGACTGTTCCTGCCTCCCTGCACCAAAGGAACTACAGATAAGAAGAGGGAGAGGGAGGCAGGGGAGCACTGTGAGTGATTGCCGCAGTCCTCAGGGCTGGCCAGGCTAGCTTCTGCTCTCCTGGTGCTGCAGCTGGGAACTACATGGTGCTGGCTGGTGGGCAGGAGGGTGGGGGGGCAGGGAGTGGGGAAATGGCTGCAGCAGGTTGGGGGAAGGGGTAGTGAGTGGGGATGTGGAACACAGCAACAGTTGGGCAGGACTGCAGGGTCCATGCTGGTGCTCTGGGGTCAGCGTTGGCAGGGCCCAGAATAGGGTGGCAGGAGTGTGGGACCTAGGCTGGCAGGGACTCTATGGAGCTAGGCTGGCTCCCTCTTTTCCCTGCTTGAGCAGAGCAGCCCAGCTCCATAGAACCCCTAGCAGCCCGAACCCTGTGCTCCTGCCTCCCAGCTCTGCGCCCTACCAGCGCTGGCCCCAGTGCACCAGCACAGGACCCGTGCTCCCACCCAGCTGTTGATGCACTCCGCATGTCTACTTGCTGCCCCTTCCTCCAGCCTTCCACAGCCATTTCCCTGCTCACCACCCCTCACTACGCTCTGACATCACGTGGTTCTGAGCTGCAGTGCCAGGACTGCAGGAGCAGCTGAGGCATGGTGCCAGAGCGGCCGGGAAGGGAGAGGGAGAAGGAGAAGGAGAAGAGGGGGACAGCAGCAGAAGAAGGGCAGCAGTGGCAGACAGGGGGCAAGTGGCAGTGAACAAGAGCACAGGGCCTGCACCAGTGCCCTGGGACTAGGAGCAGCAGAAGCACAGAGGCTGGGCTTGCAGGGGTGCTGGTGGGGGCCAAATCCTTCTCCTCCACAGAAGCCACAACCCTCCCTAGCCACCCTCCCCCCACACAATCACAGCCCCCCAGAAAACCCATACCCACCCACGGCCCTACACCTATTAATATTATGGTATTAATATACCCCTCAAATTCCCCCCCACAAACCTACACCCACCCTCCCATCCAGACCCTCCCACAATATATAAGAGTAAGACTTCATTTAAAGATATTATACTATCACCTCTATGTACACTACACAAACATGTAAATCAGGACAAAAATATTTTTGAAATTAAATTAATTAACGTTGTAGTACATGCTTGATTTTTAGAATATATAGGAGCAAAGATCACACTGCCCACTGTAAAGAAGCTACAGAGACCCAGAAGAAGGGCCCCAAAGTTTATAAGGAGTGTTGGAGAGGCTGCTCTGAGCATGAACACTTACCTTGGGAGAGACAAGAAGTGAAAGAACAAGACGTGGGAAGATCAAATCAAGGAGGTTCATTAGCTCCTGTCAGTTCCAGTTGGCTGGGTGCTGGATAGAGAACAGTTTAAAGAACTACACCCAGCAACAACCGGGAGTAGGAGGAGGGGAGAGAGACAAGAGAAGAAAGCAAACAAAGTAACGAGAGAGATGAAGACTGAGACAATGCCCGGGGAAGGGTAGAGGAGGAGAATAGGAAACTCTCTCCTCCTGAAGCTCAGAGGAATCTCCATACTTACCTGCGCTTAGAAATAAGAAAGCCCAATCAGCAGGAGCTGGGACGGTGATGGAGGCTTCAGCTCAGGAATCTGCAAGGATGAAAAGCAACTAATAGTGAGTGGCAGTGTTTCAGGACTGGTGTACCCATGGAAAAGACCAGGGATCCACAGTTCTGCAGCCCACCAGAATTACTTATAAGGATAACATACCAAGGAGTAGAATGGGAATAATTTACCATCAGCCTAGGTATAAGAGCACCCCCAAAAAAGGTGGAGTAGAGTGTGGAAAAAATCCTAATTGGCCCAAAGGTCAACAGCAGTTAACAGCAAGCCTCCCTTTTTTTCCTTTGATCCAACAAGTCATGATGGGAAAGATGGGGCAGATGTGCTGAGAAAAACTTGAATTAGAAGATCAGCTGGGACCTAGAAGCTAGCACGCACCTTATGCAAACTATTAAGTAAGCAAATGGACTATATCAATTACCCATCCTGCTTACAGAATATAATTTGGTATTTTTCTGGTTCAGAGATGGCAAAACCTCTTGCTGAAAGGAGGAGGGTTTCCGGGGAGCAAGGGAAGGGACTTCTGGTGGCAAAATTCAGGGGTTAGGGGCAGGACTTTCAGTCCCAAGATGGTGACCAGAAGATGGGGCACCTTTCAAGGGGAAGGGCTACATGGCGCTTGATGGCTTACCAAAACTTGGTAAGCAGCCCTCAGCCTGAAATAATTGCCCACCCTGATATAGAGTTTTATGTTGTTCCTGGCATTTTTCCTGCAGCTGGCAAGCTGTGTAGATCATATTAGTTGTGCCTCTTGATGCCCTAAACTCGCACAAAGATTCTGGGAGGAGCTCTTCAGCAAGTGAAAGGAAATGGTTCACGAGGGTTCTTGTAATGATCTTTCCTGTGGTGGACAGCAAGATGATTCCTCTGTAGTTTCTACAGTTAAACTTGGCTGTTTCCTTGAAGATTGTCATAATCGTGGCATCCTTGAGGTTGTCTGGGATTTCCTCATCCTTCCAGATCCTTAAGATGAGGGCATGAAGCTGTGATGTGAGCTCCTTTCCCCACTGCTTGAAGAATTCCATGGCATGGAAAGTAGACTTCAGGGCATGGAAAGTTTTTCCACACAGAACAGGAGAGAGGGAGAGGTACCTCGTCATTCTAGGATACTGGAGGACTTCAATTTGAGCAGCACATATGTGAAGAGTGGCCATACCTTAATGGAATAGGACCTGGGTCATGTGGATCAGAGATAATCCTGCCCTGGAGTAGTGTAACTTTGAGCTGCATAACAAGTGATTTAAGCCACTTTAAGGTGTTAATGTATGGACAAGCCAGGGGTTAAGAGTTCCCAAAGCCACCCAGAATTACCTTGTAAGGAGGCCTGTAGTTAGCCATGTTGGTCTGAAGTCAGACAGAAGGCGGCAGGATAAATAAAGTTTACTTGCACTGAATTGTTTTTCTGCCCAGGCACATATTAAAACCTGAGAAGTAAAGGGATTGTGCTTTCCCATTGTTACAGGGAAAGGAGAAGGCAGAGCAGAAATTCATTTTATAGGCTACCAAATCAAAGATCCATAAGCATAGCATCTGGTGAAGTGAGCTCTTACTCATGAAAGTTTATACATTTCTCCTTCAGTTAGTCTGTAACAATGGTCACCAACCAGTCAGTTGCAATCAGCTGGTGAATTACAGAGCCTCTTCCAGTAGATCTGAGGCTGGGAGGAGGGGGGCTTGATCTGAGCCTCTTCCAGTTAATCTGAGGCCACATACACCCCTTTCCCCATTCCAGCAGGTCAGTCTGTGGGGGAGGGAAGGGGCAGGGGCCAGATCAAGGCCCCCATGGTGAGAGATGTGGCACAGGCAGGAGCAGGGGCTAAGGTGAATGGGGCCCCAGCCAGGCTGGGTGGTGGGAAGTTTGGAGCCCAAGGGGCTCGTCCAGGGTCACAGAGGGCTCTCAATGCTGTGCACATCCCACTGGAGGCCCAGACAGAACCTGCCCCCCTCATCTGTACACAGGGTGAAGATGGCTGCTGCTACACTTTGCACCCTGAGCCATGCTGCAGTTGCCCCAGGAGCAATGCAATGCCATGTGTGTCCCGCCATTGGGCAGGCAGGGGTACAGCTCAGCTTAGTGGCTGTGGGGCTTGGAGTGCAAATGGCAGTGTGCAGCGGCAGCCATCGCCACCCTGTGCACAGATTGGTGGGGGGGGCACAGCCCCCCCCCCCAAGGTGGGGCAGCACAGATGACTGCAGCAGGGGTGGGGAGGGGCCTGCATGCAGCAGTAAGGGAGGGAGTAGGGCTGAGGCAGGCGCTGCACAGCCAGGGCGAGGTGTGGGACACAGCTGCAAGTGGCTCATATGGGGGGCATGGGGAGTGGGGGCATGCACACCAGAAGGGAAATAATGATTTAGTCTTCCTGTTTCCTTTTTTAGAGGAAGGAAAACTTTCTGGCTAACATTAGCCAGCTAATAAGCAAGCATTTTTAGAAGCCCTCAGGTTTAATTAGTTATTTGTGGTCATTAATATTATGGTAAAGACATCATGTATATTAAAATACAGTTTACTTTCCAGATCAACATAATCAATGTAGTTGTTGTGAGCTCTCCATTGTTATTTCACCATTTGTTGTGACAATAGTTTGCTTGAACTGAATTTTATTTTTCTGCCCAAGATCTCTACAAAATCTAAGAGTAAAATAAAGGGACTGTGTTTTTCATTTTTATAGGGAAAGGAGAAGGCAGGGTAGATGTATACCTTATAGACCAGTGGTCTCCAACCTTTTAAAGTAGGAAATCACTCTTTCATTAAAAAGCAAGCCAGGATCCACCGCGCGCCACCTCCCTCCCCCCGATACCCCTATGCCCAGCATGTCAGTCTGTGGGGAGGGAAGGGGGAAGGCAGATTGCAAATGCCAGTGTGCAGCGGCAGCCATCTCCACCCTGTTCCCAAATAATTTTCTATGAGCGTTCCACACTTCTCCATCCTTGGCTCCCTCTTCTACTCAGTGTAATTAAGAATTTAACTTACAATCACAACTTCAGATTTTTCTCTATACTAACAATTAGCAGATCTGCAGACTGTTTAACCAAGTTATAAAAGGTAAAAATTCATGGAGAATAGGTCCATTGGGAGTTCTTAAATAAAAAAAAAACAAACCAGGGATGAATCCTCTGACATCCCTATACCAATGATGCTTGATGCCAGGGAGTGTCTGATGGGATGGATTGCTCAACATATGCTCCATTTATATATTCTCTCTAAAGCATCTTGCACTTGCCACTGTGAGAGACAGGTTTCTGAGCTGGATGGATCATTGGTCTGACACAGTAAAGTATTTTCTGTATCTGCCTCCCTGCTCTAGACCTGTCTCCTTCTGTTAAAACAATAATCAGAAGGTTATCTGCTTAAACTCAGCAAAGCCCAAACAGATCATTAGTCTTTTCCTCAAGTAATCCCTCAACTTCTTTTGTCAGAAGGGGACAACCACAGTTTTCATTTTCACTGAGACCTCTGATCTCAATGGTCTCTTTAACTGCATCCTTTCTCTAGAACAGTGGTCTCCAACCCATGTTGCTCATGGCCATAGGAAATTTAAAAGTGAATGAGGTAGACAGGAAGAGCAAGGTATGATGTTTTCAACTGCATGTTGGTTGCTCAGTATTTTTTTTCCTTTGGGCCAGTGAAAGTTTGGGACTGTTGCTCTAGAGCAGGGCCTGCTGTGGGTCAGGAAATTTGGCAGCAGGGGAGTGGTAGAAGCTCCATGTGGCTGGATCCTGCCCAGCCCAGGCCATTGCTATGCAGTGAGATATGGGCTGGGCCCATTCCCTGCCCATCTAGATATGGCTGGGCTGCCACCCTCCCCCACCCCTGCATGTCTGGAATGGGGCTGCTCCACTCCATGCCCCACAATGCACCTGGATCAGGGCCAAGCTGCTCCCCGCCCCCCTGCCACACTTGGATTGGTACTGCACTACCTGTTCCCCACAAGCATCCAGATCATGGGAAGGCTGCTGCCTCCCCACCCCCGAGGCAACCAGATAAGAGTTTAAGACTTGGATTGCACACCCCTCCTAGCCAGGTCAAGCCTCCACTGTGCCAGCCCTATATGCTGGACCCCAGCCATGGATGGAACTGGGAACACCCACCTAGCCCATGGGGCAAAAAGGTTGGGCACCACTGCTCTACAGCACAGTGTCTGGGTTTTATCTAATTCTCACTGTTTCCCAGTGAGATCCAGCCTTTCTTCATCATCCATACAGCAAAATCTCATGTCTTGTATGTCCATTATCTCATATATTAACTATTTCTCCCTAGCTCTGAAACAGCAATTTGCTTCTGTCCCCCCAACTTATATCCATTCAAAACACTGCTGGGTCATCATTTCACCTGCAAACCCCTCTCATTTCCCTCTTCTGATTTCCTCCTTTTTCCACTGCGTAAAACACAAGCTACTTATCTTTGCTTTGAAGGCTTTTTATACCCTAGCCCCACTTTATCTGTTGCCTTTCATATACTATTGAGATATCATCAGCATCCTGTACTCTGTCAGTCTCAGCCATTCATTTCCCTTTTGCTGTATTTTCACTCAAGTGCTTTAGAAATTTTTCTCAAAACACCTCTCAAGAATGAAGGAGTTCAACACCAACACCAAACCAACAGCAACACCTCATCATCCTCTTTCAAATCCCTTCTCTCCATGACGCCTACTAAAAAAGAATCTTGACAGTGCTTAAACAGTTTGTGTGCTAGGACTACAGCTTATCATGATGACTGATTTTGACTCATTATTACTTCATGTATCTGCTAACTGTTTGTATCCATCTTTTGTCACTGAGTTTTAAGTTAGATTGCAAGCTTCCCCTGGAAGGGACTGTCTTTTCATCACTATCTTTTTTTTATTTGACTGTGCAGGAATTTCAGTGTATAGACACTGTTATAACACAGATGCTAATATTGTCACTTTTTGGAGCCTAGAGACAACTCTGCAGCAGTGCAGAGTGAATTCAGAGCTAAGTTTTCAAAGAAGGCACTTAAATATGCAGAAAAATCAAATTAAGGATTCTAAACCAAAATCCCAGATCCTGAAAATTCTGGGAAAGTTAGGATCTGAATGTAGATCTAAATTTTGACATTGGTGCTATAAAAGGATCTAAAATAGGGATGTCCAGTTGGTGACCTATGAGCCATATGCAACCTCATAGAAGTTTTAATGTGTGGCTCTGGGCTCCTGGTGCAGGCACCAATTCCCTGTATTCAGGGTGAGAAGGGGCTGATTGCATGACATGCCCACATAGGCTTGTGGTGTGTTGCTGCACATCTACACAGCACGGGGAGGCAAAGGGACATTTTGTGGTGCACTGTAGCATATCTGCAAGGACAGAGGGGGACATCTCTGTGGCATGTATGTGTGGTTCAGGGAGTGAGCTACATGGTGCATCTGCAGGGAGGAAGGGAGGGGTGAAAGCTTGTGGTTTGGGGTATTTGTGCAGCATATCAGTAGCCTATGCACTGTGGTGGGTGTGGGAGAAGTGTGGGTGGTGTGCCTGAGTGATGTGTGGCCTGCATGGTTTGTGGCTAAGATTTCATGATTCTATCCTTTGTCATAGATTACATAGATTTTTAGGGTTGGAAGGGACCTTGGAAGATCATTGAGTCCAACCCCCTGCCCCTGGGCAGGAAAAAGTGCTGGTGTCAGATGACTCCAGCCAGGCGTTTGCCCAGTCTCCTCTTAAAGACCTCTAAGGTAGGGGAGAGCACCACCTCCCTTGGAAACCCATTCCAGATTCTGATAAACCTTACCATAAAGAAGTTCTTCCTAATGTCTAATCTGAATCTGCTGTCCATCAGTTTGTGCCCATTGTTTCGTTACTCCAAGGAGCATCTTGGTAAACAGAGTATCTCCTATTCCTTGCTGCCCCTCCCCAGCCCACCCCACAACAAATTTGTAGATGGCCACCAGATCCCCTCAGTCTTTTCTTATGGAGGCTGAAGAGATCCGGGTCCCTTAATCTCTCCTCATAGGACCTTTCCTGCAGGCCCCTAACCATATGAGTGGCCCTCCTCTGGACCCTCTCAGTTATCCACATCCCTCTTGCAGTGCAGCGCCCAAAACTGGATGCAGTACTCCAGCTGTAGCCTTACCAATGCCACATAGAGGGGAAGTATCACCTCCTTAGACACTTTGTCACATTGTCGACTCATATTCATCTTTGAGTCAGCTATGACTCCGACATCCCTTCCTGGTGCTGTGCTGCTTAGAAGGGCATCCCCCAATCTGTATGTGTGTTGGTGATTCCTTCTCCCTAGGTGCAGCACTGTACATTTATCTTTGTTGAACTGCATCCTATTTTGTTCTGCCCACCTTTCCAGCCTGTCCAAATCTGCCTGGATCCATTCTCTACCCTCCAACGTGTCTACCTTGCCCCATACTTTGGTGTCATCCACAAATTTGGACAGTGTGCTCTCCACACCCTCTTCCAAATCACTCATGAAGATATTCATCAGGACTCTTTCAGGAACCGAGCCCTCAGGGACACCACTGCTCATGTCTTTCCATGTCGATACCAACCCATCCATCCCCACTCGCTGGGTGCGTCCCATTAGCCAATTTGCCACCCACCTGTCCATATAATCTTCTAAGTTACAGCCACTTAGGGTTTTGTTTTTTTTATAAGAATGGCTTGTGACACTTTATCAAAGGCTTTTTAAAAATCCAAATATATGACATCCACCTCAACTCCTAACAGTCTTGCCAGTGGTTCTGCTATGACACTGGCTAATTCCCTCAGCACCCTTGGATGAAGATCATCTGGGCCTGCTGAC
Organism: Gavialis gangeticus; assembly: GCF_001723915.1. Classification (NCBI taxonomy): domain Eukaryota; kingdom Metazoa; phylum Chordata; order Crocodylia; family Gavialidae; genus Gavialis; species Gavialis gangeticus. The sequence continues at coordinate 46,541,540 of NW_017729004.1, read as the reverse complement.
TTGAACACATCAAGCCCCTCTATGTGTCCCTTCACTAGGTTGGCACTAACTATCAGTGGTTCAGTGACCCTCTTATGCCTGTCTACAGTCCAATTTGGAGATATGCCTATATTCCTGTTCAGGAATACTGATGCAAAGAACTCTTTGAAGAGCTCAGCTTTGTCCCTCCTATCTGTCACTAACTGCCCTAGCCTGCCCTGTAGGGGTCCTATGTTACCGTGCACCTTCTTTTTCCTCTCTATATACCTAAAAAAGACTTTTTGTTGTCTTCAATATTTAATATTTATCTTTTCTAATTTTCCTTCTCCTTTCCATGCTGCTTCTGTGTTATCCTGTCTGGTGCATCCTCCTCATTCTTTTTCTTTTTGGTTGGGGTCCCTCAGAGTTCTGCCAGTGCCTCTTCCTGCCCACTTCTTTCCCTAAACCATCATTTTGTGTGATTTCCATCACATATATCTTTTACTGTCACTTTTATACACAACTCACAAATCTACTTCTCTATTCTGGAAGCATTTCCCTCCAAATTGAAAATATTTTACTTCTGATATCTTCTTAGACATGTCTCATTATCAAAACCTAATATAGCCAAAACCAAACCTGGGATCTCTTCTCCCAAAGCATTCAGTTTGCTTTACCTTCCTCTATCTTAGTAGATACTAATATCTAGTCTGTTGCTTAAACCCGTAATCTTTATTTTAACATTCTTTTGATCAGCATGTCATGGTTATGGCTCTATCTTGCTGTTTCTCTATAAAACCTGTTCCTGATCAGACCATTTCTTTTGGTCTGTATTTGATAAAATACTTATCTTGTTTCTGATCAAGAACTTTGATAACTGTAATGTGCTCCTTTCTGGCCCTGATGTCTGTAGGCTTATTCCTATCAAGCCTATTCAAAATGCAACCATTGCAATCATTTTTTTTGACTTGCTGCTCTATAATTTCTTCTCTTTAAGCCTTTTCATTTCTCCCTACTCAACTGCATCAAATAAACTTCTTGTTATTATTTTCAAAGCCCTCAGTATGAGTACAGGCAGTCCTCGACTTAAGACTTTTTGAGTTGCAACAAATGGTACTTATGACCTTTATATATTTACACCCTGTTTTGAGGTTCTGATGTGGGTTTCAACTTTATGGCGCTTGACACAGCTGCTTCCAGCTGGTAAGTGTGTTGTGGTGGGGGAGGGTGGAAGGAAGGAGCATGGAGCGCAGATCAACACCCCTGCAGCAAAGGAAGGATTGGGGCTGGGCCTGGGATAGGGGCTGGAATAAGCGTTGCCCAGCTGGGTTCGGGGGGCATGGGGAGGAGAGCATCCCACCACTATGTGACGTCTAACATCTGCACAGGAGCTGCTTTTCTCGCGGCTCATCCGGTGGCTCTCACCGCTGCTCCCAGTGCCAGTCTGGGAGAGTAAGCGGGGACGTGTGCCCCCAAATCTGCATGGAGTGGGTGGGGCTGGCACTTCACCAGGCAGCACTCTGGGCAGGTGGCAGAAGGCACTGGGAGTGGGGGCTATGCCCTCCCACCACTTGCCCAACCAGGGCAGGGTGAGTGCTGGACAGAGCTGCTTGCACTGCCTCTGGACAAGTGGCACGCAGTGGCGGGAACTGCCCCAGCCTCCCAGCACCTCCCAGACAAGCTGTGGCTTCATCCCATGCCCCACCACCCTGGTTGGGTGAGTGTCAACAGTGGCAGGACTTGGGGGGGCATGTGCCCCCAGATCAGAGTGGGACAGGTGGGGTCAGGGCTGCATCGGGCTGCGCTCCAGGCAGGCAGCAGGGGTTATAGGGGGGCAATGGCAAATTTTAGGGTCCACAGCCCTCCTATAGCCCTCGCTCCACTGTCTGCTGCACCCCAATCTTGGAGCACACACCCCTCCCCATGCCCTGCCACTGCCCCTGCTCATCCAGCCAGGGCAAAGGGGGTACAGGACAAAGCCATGGCTCATCTGGGAGGTGTGGGGAGGCTGGGGCGGTTCCTACTCCTGCATTCCACTTATCCAAAGGCAGTGCAGTGGTTCTGTCCAGTGCCCGCCCTGCCCTGGCTGGGCAAGTGGTGGAAGGGCATAGTCCCTACTCCCAGCACCTTCCACTGGCTACCTGGAGCACAGCATGTCACAGCTCCAGCCCCACCCACCCTGCACAGATCCAGGGGCACATGCCTGCCCCCCATACCATCCTGGACCAGAGGCAGGAGCAACAGCAAAAGCTGCCAGATGAGCCACCAGATAAGCAGCTCCCAGACTGGTGGGGCACAGCCGTGGCAGCTGCCCCACCCCTTCCCCGCACCCCCTTCCCTGACTGGGTAGCGCTTGCCTCAGTCCCTGTCCCAGCCCCAGCCGCAATCCCTCCCTCAGTGTAGGGTCGGTGATCTGCCCTCTGACTCACACCCCTTCCCTCCCCGCTTTCCCACCACAAGGGACTTACCAGCTGGATGCAGCTGTGCTGAGCATCATAAACGGACCAGTCTCCCTTTTATAACATTATTCCTGGAGGAAAATAGGTTCTGACTTACGACATTTCGACTTAAGACATGGTTTTCAGGAACCAATTACATTGTGACTGCCTGTACGTTGTCTTATTTTCCTATTAAACTTACTATCAGAATGCAAGCTTAGCACCTACCTTTATTCCAATAATGCCAGCACAATTGTATGATGTTGTTGCCATTGAATGCAGGGCACAGAATTCAGTGACCTAAAGAGTCCCTTCCAATTCCTTCTCTTATGCTCTAGATTTCTACACGTTCTGTGATACCATATTTCAAGACTTGGAAAAGCTCCGAGTCAAAGTATGCAAAGCTCCCCAGTTATCTTCATTTATATTTATAAAGTCATAGAACCATAGAAAGTTAGGGTTGGATGGGACCTCAGTAGCTCCAACCGCCTGCTCAAAGCAGGAGCAGCCCCAACTAGATCATCCCAGCCAAAGTTTTGTCTAGCTGTGTATTGAAAATCTCCAAGGATGGAGATTCCACAACCTCTCCGTATAACTTGTCGCAGTGTTTTACTACCCTCCTAGTGAGAAAATTCTTCCTAATATCTAACCTAAACTTTCCTTGCTGCAACTTGAGACCCTTGCTCCTTGTTCTGTCACCTGCCATCACTGAGAACTGTTTGGCTCCATCCTCTTTCAAACTACCCTTCAGGCAGGGGAAGGAAGCTATTAAATCCCCCTCAGTCTTCTTCTATAGCCCAGTTCCCCCAGTCTTCCCTCAGAAGTCATATCCCTCAGCCCCCTCACCATTTTTGTTGCCCTCAGCTGGACTCTCTCCAATTTGTCCAGATCCTTTCTGTAGTGGGGGGCCCAAAACTGAACACAGTACTCTAGATGTGACCTCAGCAGTGCTGAATAGAGGGAAATAATCACTTCCCTTGACCTTCTGGCAACACTCCTACCAGTGCAGCCCAGTATGCCATTAGCCTTCTTGGTGACAAGGGCATACTGCACTCATTCAGCTCATTGTCCACTGTAACCCCCAGGACTTTTTCTGCAGAGCTGCTGCCCAGCCAGTCAGCCCCCAGCCTGTACTGGTGCATGGGATTGTTCTATCCTAAGTGCAGGACTTTGCACTTGGCCCTTGTTGAACCTCATGAGATTTCTTTTAGTCCAGTCCTCCAATTTGTCTAGGTCACTCTGAATCCTAGTCCTACCCTCCAGCACATCTACTACTCCCCCCCCAGCTAGGTGGCATCTGCAAACTTGCTGAGGGTGCACTCTGTGCCATCTTCCAGGTCATTGATAAAGACATTGAATAAAACCTGCCCCAGGACTGACCCCTAGGGCACTCCACTTGATACCAGCTGCCAACAAGACATCAAGCGATAGATTGCTACTCCCTAAGCCTGATGCTCCACCCAGTTTTCTATCCACCTTAAAGCCCATTCATACAGCCCATACTTCCTAAGCTTACCTGCGAGAGTGCTGTGGGAGACCGTATCAAAAGCCTTGCTAAAATCAAGGTACACCACATCCACTGGTCTTACTGCATCCACAGAGCCAGTCACCTCATCATAGAAGGCAATCAGGGTGGTGAGGCATGACTTGTCCCTGGTGAATCCATGCCAACTGTTCCTAATCACCTTTTTCTCCTCCAAGTGCTTGGAAATGGATTCTTTGAGGACCTGCTTCATGATATTTCCAGGGACTGAGGTGAGGCTGACTAGTGTGTAGTTCCCTGGATTCTCCTCTTTCACTTTCTTAAATATGGGAACTGTGTTTGCCCTTTTCCCCATCATCTGGGACCTCTCCTGATTGCCATGAGTTTTCAAATGATGGCCAGTGGCTCTGCAGTCACATCACCCAACTCCCAGAGCACCCTTGGGTTCATTGCATCCGGCCCCATGGACTTGTTTACATCCAGCTTTTCTCCTACTCTTGCTACCAGCGTACTTGTAGAAACCTTTCTTACTACCCTTCACATCCCTTGCTAGCTGCAACTCCAATTATGCTTTTGCTTTCCTGACTTCATTCCTGCATTCCCTCTATGAACATCTCTGCCCTAAACTTACCGCCTGTTTAAAACCTTGATCTTCTGGCAATTTATGGATGGAGAAATCAAAGTAGAAAGCAATTAGCTTTAAGAGACCTTCCTTTCTTTTCTTCCTTCTCTGACTTCCTTCTCTTCCTTCCCTTCCTTCCTTCCTATAGATATGGAGTCCATTGATTGCATAGGACTTGTTTACATTTCTTATATAGTCATTATGGGAAAACTCAGGTTTTCAGCCTTCCAGAGACAGAGAGAGAGAGGAGAGAGAGAAAGAGAGAGAGTGTGTGTGTGTGTGTGTGTGTGGTGGGCAAATGGCCAAGCTACACAAGGTCACTACCAAGAAACTTAGGGAGTATGATAAGTAGATTTGGTAGTTGCCAAGGTATATAACATCCATGATCATTACCCAAGGAAGAAACAGTGTTTGATGATTAACTGTTTAATGAATATTTTTTCTCTCTCCCATTTGTAGTCACTTCATCTCACTTTACAAATTCAAACCAAAATGGTAGTATAGAATTTATGGCCAATCATGTTGATCCCTGATTACCCAAGTTTTAATAAAAACATGATGTTTAATTTCATAACACTGTAATCTCATAAAGCAACAGCAACTGAGGTATTCCTTCAGTAGTTATTCAAAGCAGTTATATCGCTTGATGTCAAGAAGAAAACTGCATAGATACAGAGTTTGCATGTTTGTTTTCCAGTCTTTTTCACAAACTGTGGTGCTTATTGGCAATTTATTTTCAGTGGCGCTTTAGAAGTCTCTTATTTCCATGTAATAAATAGTGGAGTTATTATTCACATTTAGTAAAAAAAAATTGTATGGCTTATGTGCTGCAGTGTTTCATTTTAATTTTATTGGGCAGCACTGAATCCTGCCATATGTAATTAGAGATAGTCAAAACTCAATACTCCTAGTTGGTGAGATGTTTCAACATTTTAAACATATTTTCTTGCCCACATCAGAATAGATACAAATGTTCTTGAACTTCCCAGTGAAATGAAAGCATGTATGATATGATAGAATATCAGTGTGATAACATGACATGTCACACAGTGTTTAGCCATAATATAGTATGAAATATATTATGGATTGGTTGATATCCTGAGTTTATTTCATTTTTAAAATGATGAAGGTGAGCTGCTAATTTGTAGTTATTGAAACATCTTGTCGTGTCTTGATACACCTCTGACACTTTGAACAAGATTAGAGGAGTAGCAGTTATCAATATCCATGAAGTAGTTGGGAATCATTTGATTAAAATATTGAAAACAGCTACTTCTCTGGTTAATATTTTGAGTTCTTATCTTTTCTTATTCAAAGAGTCAGGCAACTGAGGACTTGAATAGAAGCATCCTTTTGATTCTAATGCTTTTTAGAATTAAATAAATGAAAAAGATGAGGTAACAAGGAAGCATACTACAAGAATGACACTTTATAATGAATAGATGCAATTGTCTCTTTGTGTGTAGTTACACAGTCTTCATTATTCATTAAAGAATAGCACCTTACTTTTTATTTCTTCATTCAGTGCTGAAATACAATAACATAAATATAGAAATTCATATATCAGGAAATTTGTTTGGGGTCTTTTTAATAATAGGGTGTTTTGAAAGTTGCTCACAAGTTAAGAAAGCTATTTGAGCTAATGGCATCAAATTGAAGAGGAGAGTACAGGAAAGGAAGAGATGCATAAAGAGTATTTCATGTCTTTTTCAAAATGTATATTGTAAGGACTTCAGGATATGTCCCACAAACAATATGGTAATGACTATAACCACTCCTAAATAATTTTCTCTACTACACAGACTGCATGCTTAAAAGCCAGATATGCAAATATAATATACAATTTGTACAGAACATACAATTTGTATGGATAAGGTCTCTGTGAGGTTAAACCACAAATATAATCTCATTTTAAAAGAAAGTCCATTGATGTCCAAGTTATTTTGAAGATAGCTTAATCTTACAGATTTGAAAAATAGCTTTACAATTCTTTTCATTACAGTTGATTGAAAAAAATGCGTAGCAGATGTAAAATTGTTTCTGCAGTGTATTAAATGAATTTATTAATTGTAGTTTTAAGTCACAAAATGTTGGTGTTATAATTTGAAAAATGTCATGGGATCACAAACAAAGAGAATGGCTGAAAAAGCTTTCTATGAATACTATAAATGAGCAAATAGCACATGGTATCAGCAGTTCATGAGTGAACTTGCATCATTAATAGTTGATATAACATCCCCATTTTATGAAAGTCTGGTGGAAAATTGGCAAAAATAGGTCCAGCAAGTCAGTTTTATATTATTGTAACAGACCTGTGCCTCAAACCACGACTTTTTTACCAAAAAATGTTAAATGCGTCAAAAAGAAACATATAATGCCAGCTATTTTACCCAGACGAAAATAGGGTAGAGAGACCTAAAGGCAAGCAGTTATCTAATCAAACAGTTTATACCTATATGTACAGTAAAGCTAAAAAAAAAGATTCAGCAATAGTCATTTCAAGATGAAATACTTTAAACACTAAGGAAGACAAGGGAATCTTTTTTTTTTTTTCAACCTAGCTAGCATGTGAAAAAGTAGAATAGTTGGCTGTACAAACTGCCTGATACCTAGCAATAATATCATAATAATGATGCTAGCAATAATATCAGAGCAACCAAAGGGACCAGAATAACATCTAGTACTAAAGCTTTTCCATCCTTCAGGTGAATGAAATGAAAACTAGCAGAACCAGACTACAACCTGAGTAGAGGCACACCAGAGGTGCTAGCAGTTATACCTGGCTCCCCAAATTGCTTGATGCCAAAGATAATGCACTCTCCTCATGAATGACAATAGTCTGAATAAATGTATAACCCGCTGGTTTCCTGTTCCTTATCCTCAGATCCTTTTATTCTACGTGTGGGAAACAAAGCAATTGTTTTTCAGAGATTCAAATCCTGCCCTGCATCCTGTTCACAGCAAATGACATCACTTTATACTTATCACTAGCAAAATAAATGTAATATCAGCTAGCTTTGTGTAATTTACAATACAAATTAAACTGGATCATTTTAATGTTTCCAAAGTATAGAGAGTCAGGACATGGCCAGCACTTCACATGGACTTATTGGCCCAAAAGGAGAAATTTGGAAGTCTACATACAATTTTAGTAGCTACAACCTAGCTGAAAAGGCAGTCTCATTAGTGTGGCCTGAGGTTTCCATTTCCCAGCCTTGTGACTTTTTCATGGCAAGCAAAGACCATGGCAGATATTTAGGCAGTGTTTATGCTGTAGTAGTAGTAGCTAGAATGGGTATTTTAAAGAAAAAATCTAATTTAGAAAAGTGTTTTGAGATGGTGTAGTGCCTCTGGTACTTTGCTATACACAAGACTATTTGAGATATTCAGAATAGAAATGTTCTTTTATTGCCTTTTATAGTTGCTATTCTATTTGTTTTACTTAACTCACTAGGTCAAGACTCTCCAACTAGCAACCCATGGATGACATATAGTCTGTCGGTCCTGGCAGCCACCACTCCCTCTGATTCATGGCAAGGCAGGGGTTGGGGGTCCATGCATCTCTTGAGCAGCTCATGGGACAGTGGGGCCACATGCTACCAGCAGAGGGTGGAGGCTGTTGTGCACTGGCAGATCTCATGCAGGGAGTGGAGGTTAGGGGTTTGAATGCTGGCAGCAGATCCCGTGGTGGGAGGGTGCATAATACTGGCAAGGGGCTGAAGGGCCACATACCACTGGGGGAGCTTTTGTGTGTAGAAAAGGGATATGCACAGTAGAGGGGCTGCAGGGTGCCATCTTAGCCATGTGTGGTCCCATGGGCTACACACCAGTGCCTCCTGTGGCCCCCGGATACAGCATGGTTAGACAGTCCTGTACTAGACATTTTGACTTTGCCTTTTATTTTCCTGTTGTGAAGTACAAGAATCAGGCAACCTAATATATGTATTTGCATTCATAGTAAATAGACTATTCCTTGGGGAGTTGTTTTCTTGTCAGTTCAAAGACTGCTTTATTAGAATTCAAAACTGTAACTGGTATGGGTTCTAGGGGGAAAAAAACAAAAGTTAAGAAATTCTCCTTTAATGGGTCAACTTCTGCTGAATTGCACCAGCATAAATCAGGGTATTCTGCTGACTCCAGTGGAGTTACTCCTTATTTACCAACATAAATGAGAAGAGAATTGGTCCTTCCCAGACATATAGATCTAACTTAGTAAGAAATTCTAACTTATAATTCCATGTTTCTTTGTGACAGTGGCTCTCAGCTGGAATCTCCTATTATCTTGCATTTTTCATGTAGCTCTGAATTTGTATCAAAGGCAGGCACTTCAAAGTCAGCTAGAGTGAAATTTCCTTTAACACTTAGATTTTGCTTAGCTGCCTGTAAATGTGTGTCATGAATGTCCTAATTAAATATACAGAGAGATGTCATTCAAGTGTCATTTTGGGAAATTATATAGGTTGTGACTGGCTCCAAAAGCAGAAGTAAAGTTTAGTGTTTTTTAATGTTTTTAGCCCCCTTTGAATGTTTTGTGCATGTGTTGCAATTATTAATTGCTTCTCTTATCTACCTATTCCTCCTATCAAAAATTATATATATTTATAATGATTAATTGGTCAATACCTTCCACACCACAGTAAATGGAGTTAATTTACTTTGTTCTGGATTTACAGTGCAACTGAGATCTGATTCTGGATCAGCATTTTAAATTTAGGGATGAGAAACAATGCAGTTTGTGACAGATATATGACAAAAATAAGACAGTTTCCCAGCTATTCCAGATTTGTAGGGACCTTTCTATTTTCCAGCTGTTTACCCTTGAAATGTAAAATGGCAATTTGACACAAACCAACAACACAGTGTGATGTGAGCATCTGCGTAAAAGGCTGTACATATGGAGCATGCCCAGTGATGTAAAGAGCCGGTTACCCCACCCCCATCCAATCTAGGAAGAGATGAAATGAACTTTGCACTTGCAAATGTCACTGAATACATTTTGCACAGGATTTTAAAAGGTTCTCCTATATAAGCACTATTTTTAACAGCCAAAAGAAAATCCAACACAGACATTTTCCTGTGCTCAGTCTCCTCAATTTAATGAGTTGAACCGTCTTACAAAATACCTGAAGTCTGGTTTATTTATTTTTTATTATGAGAGCCTTTTTTCCCCACTGGCATGGGAAAATTTAATCATTAGAATACTTCATAACAGAGAGACTGAAAGAGTGAAAGGCAGAGAGACGAGAAGGAAGGAGCTTGCAGCAGACTATGGATAGGAAAGGAGCTGTGATTCTGCAGTGCTCAGTGTGCACATGTTTTATGAGAGCCAGTGCCGGGCGCTGCAGCTGCGGACAATAACTGAGCTGTCTGGCTAATGAAGGCCACCTGGATCAGGCTTCTGAAAAGAGCCAAAGGAGGACGGCTGAAGAATTCTGATATCTGTGTAAGCCCTATGTTTTCATTGTTAGCATATATATACATATATATGTATGTTACAGTGAAGGGAAGAAAATTGCTTTCCTTCTGACTGAATTATGAGAACCCCCCTTTTTTTTTTGACTGCAAGGAGAGAAAGAGAAAAATCAGAGCTGTCATTATTTACAGAGCTGTTTTGGTATTGTGACTAGTTTAATTGCAGCAGGGCTTGGACATGTGTGGAGCGGAGACCTATTTCAGTTGGAACTTGATTTGTGGTGATTTACGTGTTTTTCCTGAAGGGCTGAAATGGATTTGAGCCATGTTCATTTCTGATGGGGAGAGTGTGTCAGGTGAAAAGGTGCCCTGAAATAAAAATGGAGGGCATGGATTAAAAGCTGTCTGCTGTGATATTGTGTAACGGTAATTGTAAATACGGAGTCTGAATTTTTCTATTGAATATGTTTTCTTACTAGTAATAAAATGCTCTTGTTAAGGGTTTTGATTTTTATGGATCTATCCTTGAAACTGGTCTGTCCTTCAGCTCTGCACTGCACCAGTCCTGCAACTCTTACACAGAAACTAGCTGTGCTTACTAAAAAGTCTTCTCATCAGAATGGGGGGATATGGCAGGAAATAAAGCACCAAAGAGCCACCTGCCCTTTTGGAGGATCTCCAAAGCAAAATAGTAACTTGCTCAATATCTTTCTTCCTGCTTCTCACTTGTGTACAATTCTTTTTCTTGTAAAGGATTTCTACCAAAGTATGCTCAAAGGCAAGCCAGAGGAACCCTTCTCATTTTTATTGCAAACACTGTGACGCCTTGTAATATTATTTCTCCTTTTCCTGTTCAGGGTTCGGCGGACTCCTACACCAGCCGTCCATCTGATTCAGATGTATCTCTGGAGGAAGACAGGGAGGCAGTGCGGAGAGAGGCAGAGCGACAGGCCCAGGCACAGCTGGAAAAGGCAAAGGTAAGGCACTTCTTCAGATACGAGGGACATAAATATGTTCCTTTTTTAAAAGTTTGTTTCAGTCAGTCAGTTTTTAGAAATGCAGTATGTGATCTTGTGTGGATTTTTCAGCCATCTTTGCAAAATATTCTTATTTAAAAAAAAAAGAAAAAAAAACTGAAGTAAGAATTTGCCACTGAAGACACTACAAACTGATTTGCATGTTTTGGAAGAACCAGAGTGTCTTGCAAACAGATCTGTACTAGACTTTGCATTTGTTATATAAGCTCATTGACATGAATTGCCAGTAAATAATGAAAGATCTTGGAGTTAAAGTTAGCAGTAAGATTTTTGTTGGGGGAGGATTTGGTTCCATAATTCAAGTGTACCTCCAAACCTAGAAATAAGACATCAGATCTCCAAGTAATTACCCCTTGATGCAGGATTGTTCCCCACATGGTATGTGAATGTGAAAAATCTGTTTACAGAGATCAGGTTTTTTCAGATTATTTCATTGGTCTCATTTATACTTACTAATATTGGATCAGCCAGGATTTAGAAGTCCATGGTGAGGAATAAGTTTGCTCCTGGCAGGCAGTGGCAAAGTAATAAACTAATTGAGGTTCAGATCCCACCATATGCTCTTTTAACTAAGAGGTTATGTTACAGATGTGTGCACACGTTGAATTTCACCTGTCTCTCTTGACTTTTTTGTATTTATCATACATATGGCAATATACAGTGAGCTTATTAATTAATATATTAAAATATTGTGCCTTCTTTATATATTTGTCTTCATTCTTTCATCACTTCTCTTCATTTTTTCTTTCTTTGTGTTTATACCAGATCTTGGATCATCAAGGTCTATTTTTCTTCACTTTTGTGTTTTCTATCTTATTCAAATTCAGGTCTAAGATGTCTCCAGGCATATAATTTTTTTTTCCTGTGCTAGCTCTCCTTCTCACTTACTTGGTTTTTCTCTCTTTTCCATTTTTCTGTTTCTTCTTTCTCATTAGCTCTATGTTCCATCTTTCTCCTCTCCTACTTTCTCTTTTTTTCTTTCCATTCAGCTTTGTCTGTTTATTTAGTTTTACAAAGGAATCTAGGATTCAGATAATTGAGATTCACTTTCTTATGAAGAAGAGATTAGAGTGGTAATGAGGTCTTACCAAGGCGCACAAAGAAACAGCCAGCTTCCTATGGACCAGAGGTTCAGTCAATGAGAAAAGTAAGAAGGGTTATCAAGTGTTAGAGAAATATAATTAATGTTAAAAGATACCTGACCTAAGCTCCTAAACCACTCTTTCTGCTGTTACCTAACATACGGGGGATGCCAGACTTCTCTCTCCCACCCAAAACTTGCTGTCCTTGTAGGATCTGCTGGTAAAGTTTCCCTTCCATAGGAAAAGCATCACAGAAGCTGTCTAGGGATGTTGCTAATCTTTGAATAATAGGAAGAGTGGTTAACCAGAGTTTAGAATGTCAGGGTTGCTCAGTGCTAGTTTAATATGAGTTTGTTTTAAGAGACAGTAGATGATTTTTGCTGGAAAATAACAGTAAATATTTTATCAGGGTTATCAGTAAAAAAAAACCCTGATCTTTAAAGGAAGAGATCAAGTAATAACATCTAGAAAAATAAGACTAGTATTATAGCACTCACAGCTGAGCTGATGCATCTCTTAGTGATGAGTAAATCTATGTGATGTTGCTATGGGAATTTGGCTTAGCGATGCTGGCTTGAATGCATGGACAGTCCTTATGTAATATTCATGACCTCTATCACAGCTGCCATAACAGCTTACAGAGAAACTGCCAGCAGACCTTGACTTTTTAAAACTGTATTTCCATACATCAAAACAAAGTTCTCACTTCAGTTGGCAGAGGAATAGTCCCCAGGTCTGACAATGTCTCTGACTGTGAGACAGCTTACAAACAAAAGTAGTAGTGAAGGCATTACCACAGTCAAACTGGTATAACAATGTGGTTTTAGTTGTATGAAAAACATGCAAAGTAATGTTTTAAATAATTTCTGCATTAAAATGGATTAAAACAAGCACAGGAGAAGCAGTGTGTTGCTTGAGCCAAAGGGTTTTAAAAATAACAGTTGCAGTGGCGATGGGATGAAGGACAGAAATGATTTTAGGTATGTGTTGGCTGATATTTAAATTCATCTAGATTATATAATATGTGTTGCTTGCTTTTTACAAGCTATTTCCAGAGACAGTTACCAGATTAAACTTAATTTGAATTTACTGCCTGTGAAATATAGGATATATTTTGCTACTTTCATTTATGGATCAATTGTTCACCTCAGTGATACATAATAAAATTAATGAAACAGTACCATGGGTTCACAGGATTTCACTGTTCACTGCACCAAACTGCAAATGGTGGATTGTTTTCTAGTCTCTGTGTTTGTCTCCCTTTTGTCTTAATATGCCATCAGTCAAAACCAAGTGTCGCAGCTGCGTTTAACTTTTTTCTCTCTTTTAATATGCAAGTGAAAATGTTGATCCTAAATAAAATAATGAAAATTATATTTGCCATACGTATTTGTGTAGATGACTTACATGAATAATTCAGAGACTGACAGAAAATGACAGGCCGAAGAGTAGACATAAAAGCATAGAACTGTTTCATGCACTTAATGGAAACAGTTTGATATCTATTTTCCTATTTTGCTGTTCAGGAAAACACCTTAAAACTGTAGAAGGAGGTGCATCCACAAGATATATGGTGGCATATAGCAGCTTTGAATTTTGAATTGGATAGATTGGGACTGTATGCTGGTTAAATTGAAACAAATACGGTAGATTGCAGACTGAAATAGTGTCAAAAAGGGGAAATGTAACAGGTTAATAGTTTTACCTTAAACATCCAATGTATTAACAAGGATTAGTACTGCTGGTAAACAGTTAAGTTCATTATGCTGAGTCACTGTGGGTACATCTACACATGCAAGTGATGCAATGTGATAAACTCTGGCACAGCCCATGCCAGAGAAAACTGCTCCTGGGTGCAGTGTTTACACATGTACCTGGGACTGCAGCACTTTAAACTAGGGTGGAGCATCCCATGCTGGCAGAGGACACG
>NW_017729004.1:46513566-46522578 GCF_001723915.1 Gavialis gangeticus | reverse complement strand
AACATCCAATTTATTAACAAGGATTAGTACTGCTGGTAAACAGTTAAGTTCATTATGCTGAGTCACTGTGGGTACATCTACACATGCAAGTGATGCAATGTGATAAACTCTGGCACAGCCCATGCCAGAGAAAACTGCTCCTGGGTGCAGTGTTTACACATGTACCTGGGACTGCAGCACTTTAAACTAGGGTGGAGCATCCCATGCTGGCAGAGGACACGGGGAGTCAGCCCCAGGCTCTGGGTGACAGCGGAGGACAGCAGAGGGGCTGACTGGGGCACGAGGGTGGTACAGTGCAGAGCCAGGCGGCAGATAGCCCCCGGACTGTAGCACCCTCATGCCCGAGCCAGCCCCTGTCACCCTTCTACACATTCATTTCAGTGCATGTAATGACTCCACCATAAGATAGTACTGTCCCCTACAGTACTGTCTTACACCCGAGTTAATTTACTGCACCCTAATACCGGTGCACATGTAGAATCAACTCCACAGTAAAGGACATGTGTGGATTCACCTTGTGGCATGTTTCATTAACCTGAATTTGATGGAAGGTGAGGCCATGGCCATACAAACAGAGGGTATGTGCAGATGTTACACTTAGGATGATCTAACTAGGGTTAAGTCAATCTAAGTGCCAATCTGTACATACATTCAGGGAGGTTAGATCAGGCAAAAAAATGCCCAGCCTGATCTAATTTAGTTCACCTGAGACAGAGGCAACTGCTAGGAGAGGAGTGGGGGACACCCCCCCCCTCCCAAGATTGGCCCTCGACTCAGCACCACTCAGAACAGGGCAGTGTTTTTGCTACACAGATCGGTGGCATGTTGGTGAGGGAGCACTAAGTCGTGAAACAAAATTATAGGAGTGGATATGGGCTTTTGGCCCACCCACAAATTGTGCCCCCACCCCAGACTCAGGAGGCACCAGTCACCCCTGACCTGACAGGTGCACTAATGTAGATTTGGGCAGCAGCCGCTTTCCCTAGCTCTAGGTCTGCACTTTTCCTATCCATCCTCCCCCCCACCCCAACCAGGCTATTGTTAGCCCCCTCAGTTCTCTCTACCCTGAGGCAGATGACTCACCACCCCCCACCGAACCCCATGAACACTCCCCATGGACCTGCCCACCCTTCCCTCACCCCACTTATTCAATGTTCTCAGAATGGCTTCTGGCACCAGCAGAGCTGTGCACAACTGGGACCGAAACTACGATCACATACATGATCAGAGATCAGGTCCCAGGAATGTCTGCACGTGGCCAGTGTTACTCCAAGACAGAGAAACTCAGCGCACATGCCTTCAAGCTTTGGAGCACCAACTTGCAACAGATACTGTCAGAGGAAGAAATTACCTTGCTCTATGAAAAAAACACCCTGGATTGGAACTGGGGTAGATTTTCTTGGGTTTGATAGAGTTACCTTAGTTCAAGGAGTTGCACCAGATGATTGCAACTGTTTTGTTTTCTTAGGGCACTGGGTTTTTCTAGACCAGTCTGTCCACAATCTGAAAATTATGTAGGTGAGAGATGGCCTGGCGTGTTCCCTGAGCAATCCTAAGTAAGGGACCCTAATAGTAACCAAGATGGAGTAAAGGTATTGACCTGATCTTCATTTCTGCTTTCTTACTTGCTTAAAAATGTGAGCCCTGAGGACTCAAAAGCCAGAAATAAAATGTCCTCCACATTTATTATTTTTTAAATCTCATGTTTTTCAATTTACCATGATTGATCACAGAATGACTTAGAATTTTTTAAGCCTGGAGGTTGACAGCGTTTATAAAAATAAAATATAGTAAATAAATAAAAACTAGTCATAGATAAGTAAGGCTGGAAGAAACCTCCAGAAATCATCTAATCTAAAGCCCTGCCCGAGGCAGGATCATCCTCCTCCAAATTATCCCATACAACCATAATCTAAACTCTGCATAAGACTACCTTCAATCCTGACACAACATAAACCTAACACCTTAACCTGCCATGGGTAAAGCAGGGGAACCATGGTAGCCAATGGTCTACTTCTATAAAATTATGTCAATATACAACGTTTTAAATAACAGCTCAAGAGGTCCCAGGTAAAGGATGGAGGAGGCATGAGACAGGAACAACAACTAAAGCCCAGAATCATGGGAAATGTCCATGGTAGAAAATAGGCATAGCTACACACAGTTCATCCCTGACCAATGGCTGTCCAACCTCTTCTTGAACACCTCCAGTGATGGAGAGTCCACAACTTCCCTAGGCAGTCTATTCCACTGCCTCACTATTCTCACAATGAAGTTTTTCCAGATATCCAATCCAAACTTACTTTGCTACAACGTCAAGCCACTGGTCCTTGCTCTTTTCTTTGCAGCAAGAGAGAAAGAATGTTTTGCTTCTTCTTTACGGCAACTCTTCAAGTATTTGGAGACTGCTATCATATCCTCTCTTAAGCATCTTTTCTGCAAGCTGGACATTCCTAGCTCCTTCAGCCTCTCCTCATATGACTTGCCTTCTGAGCTCTTGATCATCTTTGGTGCCTGCCTCTGGACCCTCTGTAACTTCTCCACATCCTTTTTAAAATGTGGAACCCAGAACTGCACACAGTGCTTCAGATGAGGTCTAACCGGTGATGAGTAGGTAGTAGGCCTGTGCAAAGTGGCTAGTATTCGCTTCAGATTCAGATTTGTCCAATTTGGGGGACAGTGATTCGATTCAGTGATTCCAATCATTGTCCTGAATTGATTCAGACAAATCTGATTCAGATTCAGCTGCTGTTGAACCTCTGAATCACCCAGGCCCATCCCCTGCCTTCTCTCCCAGCTGGGCAATGGGTGCCCCACCCACCACAGCTCCTGGCTCTTTGGAAAAAAAAGCCCTGACTCGCTGGGAGCTGGAGCAGGCGGGGCAGCTATGGGGAGGCTGGGGGAGTGGGCAGGGGTCAGGGGGCCTGGGGGAGCAGGCAGGGGATGGGAGCTGGCAGGGGTCCCCCCATAGTCCCTTCTCCCCCTTCAGTCCCCCCTCCCTTGCCACCCACTTGCCAGCATGGAGTCTGGCTGCAGCTCCCTCTTGCAGTGGTTGGAGACTGCCCAAATCATCAAAGCTCTCCAAATCTTTTCCAAAGATTTGGGGAGCTTTGAATCTATTTGAACCTTTTTATTGGTCCCATGATTCGGTTCAGATTTGGATCGAATCAGCACCCGAAGCTTCGCACAGCCCTACTAGATAGGCACTATCCTCTCCCATGTCTTGCACCTAATGCTTCTATTTATGCATCCCAAAACCACATTTGTCTTTTGTGCTGATGTATCCCACTGCAGACTCATATACAGTCTGTGGTCTACCAAGATTCCCAAGTCCTTTTCCATTGAGATGCCATCCAAGTATGTGTCACCCATTGTGTATTTGTGTTTTTAATTATTCCTCCTGAGGTATAACATCTTGCATTTCTCTCCACTGAATGTCATGCTGTTAAATCTAGCCCAACTTTCCAATCTGTTGAGATCCTTCTGAACTGTGCTTGTATCCTCTAACATGTTCACAGTCCTTCTCAGTTTTGAGTTGTCCACAAACTTTCTCAAGAAGCTTTCTATGCCAGCATCTAAATAGTTAACAAACCAGTTGAAAAGCAGAAGGCTGAGGACAGACCTCTGAGGAACTTCACTCAAAGCCTCCTGCCATTCTGACATGGACTTCTTAATAATAGAGGTAATTTTGTTTGCTCCCTTGCCAATATAAGATTATTTTCCCTATATCATATAGAAAGTGATTATGAAGTGATGGAGGAGGAGGAAAATATTTGAGGTCAAAATGGATGAGGGGCACTTGATATGAAAGTCATGTGAACCAAGGTACTTATGAAAAAAGAAACTCAAAATTTTGCCTCTGACACTTCATCAATGCCAATAATACTCCTTTTTATTTTTCTCCCATAAGTGTTTCTGTCATCGTTCATGAATCATTCACCATCTGGAATACTCGCCCTGAGCTAGTCCCTAAAGCCACTCTCCTCTTCTTTTTGTCTTCAGTATTCAACTTTAAGTTTTGGCTTCAGTGTTCAATTTTCTAGGTTTTGCCTCTTTAGATTATAAGCTTCTCGGGGGAGGAACTGCGTTCTTTAAGTATATCTGTAAAGTACCCAGCATATGTTAGGTATTATGTCATTTAAAATAATTAAGTATAATTATTTGTAGAATATTAGTGACTAAAAGGGTTAGTTAGTGATTCTCAGGTGCGGTGCTGCAGCTTCCTCGGGTGCTGCAAGCTCCTTTTAAGAGTGATATGGTGGCTGGCCCCTGTGCAAGGAGGTAATCGCTCTCCTCCACCTAGCTAGTGCCTCAAACCTACCAGGATCCTGCATCCTGCAGACAAACCACACCTGCAACTGCTTCTCTGGGAACTCCTGCTACTATTTGCTCCCCCACCTGTGGCAGCCTCTTTGCTGGCTACCCCCAGGCAGCACACTCTGCCATGAGTGAGTGAGCAGATAGGCGAACATCAGGCCTCAGAGCTACACATTTCAGCAAAGTTCACTCCCCCACTCCCTTTGCTTCTTCTACAAGCTCAGGGCCAGAGGGAGGGGCTACAAATGTAGGTGACTCCAGTCACCAGTGTATGAGACCCGAGAGGAATGATCCCAGTTGTAGTGCTCAGGTGCAGACTGGGGATAGGGAAAGGGAAGATGGTGGAAAAGACAAGGCACAGCAGGGTGGGAGCCTGCCTCCACTGCCCTTACCTGGCATTCACTAGATTCTAACTCAGTGGGCATCTCTACATGAGATGTTTACTATGGAGCTGACTAATTAGTTCTGCAGTAAATATCTCAGCATCTACACGTGCTGACCTATTAAGCTGCAGTAAACTAATAAGCTCCACCAAGTTTATTATTTGCAAGTACTTTTCCAGAGCAGAGTTATTTAGTGTGCAGCCAGACACATGTAGAAGCTGACAAGGCTGGCTGGAGCACAAGGGTGCTTCAATGTGGGGGCTACCTGATGGCTAGCTCTGCACTGGAGCACCCTTATGCTCCAGCCAGCCCTCCGCAGCATGTTGATTTGATCTGGGTCAGAGCAGCCCCAGGCTGACAGGATAACCCCCCAGGCCTCCTGCCAGCTAGGGCTGCTCTGACCCAGATCAACATGCTACAGTCGCAGATGCGTGTTCAAACATGGTACCTGGGAGCCTTAAACTCCCATGAGATATGCACCAAAGTTTATTGCTTTGCATTTATTGCATGTGTAGATATGCCCAGTGATTCTCAGTTGGGGTTGTGAACCATCTGTGAACCAGGGGCTCAACCCCTGGCCCGTGGGCCAGACCTAGCTTGCTGTGTGATCCAGTCTGCAGGGCTCTTCAGGGGTCTGAAAAATTGGCAATGGGGGGATCAGTGGCAATTAACACTGTCACTATGGCCCCCCCCTATCAAATTTCAAAGGCTTATAGATGGCTCTGTGCACAGGATCTGGCTGGCACATGTGGGACTGGGTCTGGGGCAGTGGGCCTGATCCAGGGTGTATGGGGCTGGGGCATTGGACCTGATCCAGTGCATGCAACAGACCCACTTTGGTACATATGGGGCTGGAAGGCAGGCCCATAGACTGACCCACACCACTCATCTGGCCTGTGGGGATGAATGGTCGAGCACCACTTCTCTATAGCTTCCAATATTTGCTACTTTTGGAAACAGATTACAGGTCAAGAGTATTAGTATTTTTTATATATAAGGGACTGCCTTCTCCCTTATGCCACATAGCTATCCCTAAGGTCAGCTGGGGAAAGCTACTACTACCATCAGGACACTAAGTTGACTTGACAAAGCTCATGGGAAGGTTGTTACTTTGTAGTGACCCATCAGCTTTGGAACACCCTCCCCCTTTGGCCCACTACATCCTCCAGAAATGCTGTAAGACATTCCTATTTGGCAGGAGTTTATCAAGCCAAGCTAGGCTGGAGCACTGTTGAAGCAGGTTTTATTTAATATGTTATCCATTGGCCTTTGTATGTTGTTTGTCTCTTACTATAAGCTGCCCTGAACCTGTTGGGAGAGGCAGCATATAAATCTAATAAAATATTTTTATGTAACATGGTATAAACCTATTTCAACATGGAAACCCACAGTTTGGGAACACAAACAATATTACCCGTGGCTTGTAGTATCACTGTAAAGGAAAAATCATGAAAAAGCTCATCTGCTTCTAAAATCCTGTAAAGTCTATTTTGGGACTCCAGATATCAAAATAACGTATGTTTACTTATATGCTTATTGCATGGCATCGCTGTAGGGCACACTTATGTTTGTTTGCGTATTAGTTAGTAGTTCTATATTTTACCTTAATTTGGAGTTTCCCACATTTATAATGTCTGTTTACCTTCCTATTTACTTTCTGCATTTGGAAGTTAGGGATTTGGAATGGAGGGCCATATCCCACACTAGAGGTGAGGTGTTTGCCTTGTACAGCAGAAATCCTTCTGCATGTATGGGGGGGGGGGGAGGGGAATAACAGGGTTCCCTGGGAAAGCAGGGACCTAGTTCTCTCTATTACATTAGCTTATTAGCAACTTATTTTTTTCCAGTGTAACCTATGCACAGTATACCAGTGAATTTAAACTATGTGTAAAGTTTGAACAATCTGTTCCATAATTAAAATGATTCAGAGCAAAAATGGACTGACATTAGGTGTTAATCAAAAATTGGATCTTTCAAGGTACTTCATATTAAGTTCTCAAGCCATTTAGTGGACTTTATAAACTCTCAGAACATAAATTCTATGGCCAAAGAAACAGAATGGTTCTGTAAGTTGGGGAATGTGTTGTATTTTCCTCGTGTAATAGAGATTGAATCCTTGTTTTATACATAAAACAGGTTTGTCTCTGAGTTGTGACAAGGGCCTCTATACTTACAGTATGGAGATACATCTTTTAAATTTCTGATAATTCGAAGAATTTCCAGTGGAGTTTTTGACATGTTCTTTCAGAAATATGCTTCTTATTCTCAACTTCCCAAAAATATGATGTGCAATATAGAGTGATAAATACACACAACTACTACTTTTACCTAAAATGTAGACACTACAGTAAAGTTTGTGCACCAAGTATGATCTACCAAATCTAAATTGAAATCTACACAATTATCCACAAAGTTGTGCCACTGATTAAGAAAAATACTTTTTAAGATCAGCATAAGCATTTTGTCAGCTGCATAAACCTTGGTTAAGTGAATCTTCCTGATAAATTCTATTCATACTATTGCTGTTCCTCTGTGATGAGTGGCCGGGACTGTTATTGGGAGTAACAGTGGCTGGCCTTCTTGTATGGAGTAGTTAATGTAGAAGCCTAACTCCATGGTATCTCACTCTGTGATACAATGAATTTATCATAGATACAGCCCAAATACATCAATTGATGCAAGATCCACTGAATATTTCACAATCCCATTTTGCAGAACTCAAGGGCTAGGGACAAACATTCAAAAAGCCTGAGCCTGAATCGATTCAATTCTTGCAGGTTAGTTTAATCTGGCTAGGCTAAATCAGTTTTGTAACCGGACAGCTGTCCCAGAAATACAGGTACATGCCTGCAGTGGCTCAGGCTAGAAGCCGGGGGGCACTAGAGCAGCCCTCCCTTCCTTCCATAGGGCTGAGCTGAAGGGGGCATGGCCAGACCCTAGCAGGACATTTTGATTAGCCCAGTAGGGAATTGATAGCACTGTTTATCACCCCATAACTCAGTGTTTATCACCCCATTAAGAAAAAAACAAAGGGACATTACCAGCTATCTGTTGATTCTGCCTGTTGGTTCAGCCAAGGACTGTAGCCAACATGTAGTCTGCTAGCTAATACACAGACAGGGCAAGGCAGAGGAGGGGGGGGATTTCCTGCTTAGCAGGGAGTGGTGAGGGGGAAGTGGGGAGCAACCTGCAGTCTCTTGAGCTGCAGCCAGGCAGCAGAGGGGAGGGGCTGGGGAGCCTTGCTGTGGAGCAGAGAGCCCCACCCAGCCCAGACAGCGTGCTGCGATGCTGGGGATCTCTGGTTTATCTTAAACCATCAATGGGACAGACATTACATAAACGAGCTTGAGCCAAATCAGTTAAGTCTGATACTGCATTCAACCAGGTTTATCTTAAACTGGTTTTTAGCCATTTTGAAACTGGTTTATGTGCAGTGTTCTGTTACAGGTTTAAACCAGTTTCTGATCATTTAAACAAATTTATGTGTAATGTCTGTCCCTAGCCAGGCTGATAAGGGCTTGTAAACACACCTTTAGGCAAGTATATGCCCTCCAATTTGGATTTTCCTTGTGAGCATTCTGTTTCTACCACTGAATATCAAATAATAACTGCAGAATGCTGTGATAAGGATCAATTAGTTTTAGTTTGTGCAGGACTTTAAAGATATAATGTGGCAAAAGCCCCTAGCAACTATGAAACTATGAAAAGGCAATAGAATTGGCATTTTTTACATACAACTTTGCAGTGTTTAAGCAACCACATGCTCTTAAGGCTGTTCAGAAACATATGAGACATTCCTAGCAGTCCTGTACCTTCAAGCAGTGTAATAAAAGCAAAGGGGGAAGCATCTCTAAAAGCAAGTCTAAGACTTTTACCCAAGCTACTTGGATTATTTTGACTAGAGATGTCAGAATGTTCAATTGGAAGATAAGTTTCCGTTGCCGCCTCATGATTCCATCCATTCACTATATATTCATTGATGTATGTGAAAATGGAAATTTTAAATATATTAGATTTTTCAGGTTCAGTTGAACATAAAAGGTTGTTAATGCAAAACACGTGGGACTGAATGGAGTTTTGCTTTCACCTCTTGCTTTTACTCAAGGGTTTTTACTTAGATTGTCCAGTTAAACTAAAAATGAAAAGAAACATTTACAAATCTGTCATCTTAGAACTCAACTGCACATATTGAGAAAGAGCAAATACACTAATAAAAGAGTACTGTAAAGGATCAATGTTGTCATGTTATAGAGTCCACTGAGAGTATCAATTCTTAGAGGAATTATAGTAAAAAAAAAAAAAAAAAAAAAAA
>NW_017729004.1:46510294-46513475 GCF_001723915.1 Gavialis gangeticus | reverse complement strand
AAAAAAAAAAAAAAAAAAAAAATTAATCCTGATCCTTTCTTTATTTTGACTCCCTACTCAACAAGTGGGTATGGTTTTGTTTTTTGTATACTTTACTCCAGTGCACCATGCTGAGCCACCTCACACTGTGGAACCGGACTACCACATGTAAGAGCACTTTTGCTTTCTTTTGATTTTTTTTCTTCTTTGAAATCTAAATTAAACCTCACAGAATATATTTATTCCCATCTGATTTCATGTTTTAGAGTAATATCTTCAGATTGGTGCTAAGTCTAGAACTCCCATAGTGGAAAAGTAGTTCATGCCAGTATTTGTAAGGAACCCAAAATTTGTTGTGTTGGTTCATATAGCTGCATTCTGTCTTTCAGTTTAAGGACTGGTTGGTGAGTTGGGGGAGGTAGTTTTGTAAATGTAGACCAGTTTCTCTATTTGTATGACGGTTCTGTGATATGTATGAGGCAGGAGTGTCACAGTTTAGAGCTTTCTGCTCCTTTTGATCCACTCAGCATCTCTGCAAACCCTTCCCACAAAACATCCAGCTGACATATGCTTTTTCATCTCTGGAACAGAATTCTATGATTTTCTTACCACTGAGACCAGTCTTAATTTCTTTGAGGGGATTATGGAAAAAATATTCATCTTTTTTCAATGGAAAAACTTCTGCACACAGTAGAAAATTATAAATCCACACTTTTTCAGGGTGGGAACCACTAAAGAATTACTCTGTTTTGTATTTCCTCTATTTCATTTCCTCCCTTCACTTTTCTCACTTTTGGCTTCTTTGTATTTCATATACAGTATTCCAGGAACAGGTTACTTTCAGGTCTCTGTCAACCTATAAAACAAAGCTGTGTGAATAACTGATTTCTTAGTTTGTGAGCAGTTTCCCTTTTTCCTCCCCTCACAAAACACATTTCATTTCAGGTTAACCAGCAAGTTGTTGTTATTATTTTTTTAAGTTTTGTTTCAAAATAAGTATTTTGCCTCATGCACTGATTTTAAAAAAAAGACAAAGGGACCAACATGGATTTGCATGAAAATTGCCCTGGGAATTCTGTGTTGTTTTCGTTAAAATCTTACAAGTGTCTCTCAATAGAATTTCCTAATGATATTGTGTAAGATGGTAGGAAACTAAATTGATTGATTTTATTCGTTATTTTTGTAGCAATTCAGGCATTTAATCTGATTTTGATGTGTCTTGAAATGTTGAGATGGATGCCAAAAGATAAACAAAATGTCTGTAATTTAAACAGGAAAATGTTTTTATTGCAGATTATTTTATCATATTGCAGATTTTTTTAATTTAGTAGAGTCGTTTAAATTCTAGTTGCACAGTAGATTTTGCTTCTTTTTTTAACTTTTCATAATAAACTATTGTAATTAATATCTTCCCTTCTAAAGAATGTCATGCTTTCCATAGCTTGTAGTGCTCACATTGTATAAAACACTTGAGTTGTTTAGCATGCTTCATCTCAGGTACAGAATTTGCTGAAGACCCCCAGAAAACTAAGTGCATTTTGTTTGTTAGCACAGGTATGTTGCTATAGGATAGGTCTATTAAAGGCTTTTATGCATATTGTACTTGCAGCATGATTTCTTTATGCAACCCTGTGCTTAGTTATTGTGTTTAGTCTAGTTTAAATTGGAAGCTGGGCAGAGATACAAAATTTAAATACTAGCATCTGTTGTTCCTGGTTAAGGGGTTTGTGTGCGGGGGTTAATTCAACAACTCCAAATACTTTGCAGTGTCAATCAAAGAGACTTTTAAACCAATTTGTATATAAGATGCTTATGTAATGGATAATGCAGAGGTTGTGATTGCTGCATTGACACACAATCTGATCTGAGAAACGGAACGTTTGTTTGTTAACGGCTAGCAATTACTGCACATATGTGATTAATGAAATTCATTGTACACTGTGGGAGAGTGGTTAGCTGTGTTAGTCTGAAGTCAGGTAGGAGATAGGGTAGGGTGTACTAACTGCATGATTAGTCTCTAAGCTGCCACTCTGCCCTCCCATCTGCCACTCTCCTTTGTTTAAATCAAAATTTAATTTCTTGAAGAATTTCTATAAAATAGAATGTATTTGTTTTACTAAGCAATACAAATCAGAAATGATATTTTAAAACTTCTTAAGAGCGAAGAGAAGAACAATAACAGAAAAGTAAAAGATTCAAAATATATTAGTCATAAATTTAAAATGTTATGAGTTATTATTCACAATTATCTTACCATTTATTAGAGTTCATCTTTATCTTTCATCTTTATTTACATCATGTTTAGAGATTTGTTCATTGGCATTGCCAGTGTAAACTGTACAGAACATTTCTGCTATGGAATAGCATTACTTTCCTTACTTTCCTAAAGCACCAGCTTTTACTCATGGGCCAGGTATGGACATTGCACATAAACCAGCATAAGTGATTGGAAACTGATCTACACCTGTAACAGAACAGAAGTTCAGTGCACATAGACCTGTTTAAAAATGGTGGAACCCAGTCCAAGATAGACCTGGATGGATGTAATATTAGACTTAAGTCACTTAGGTTAGTCTGGTCTACTGAATTTCTGCACCAGATCCCCTAGTGCTTCAAGTTAGATCACAATCCCCTGGCATCCCAGGCTGCTTTGCAGGCCCCCACTAATCCCCCTCTAGGTCAACGCTCATCTGCTCCAGCTGAGTGAGTTGTTACAGAGCTGGCCTCAGGCAGGAGGAAGGGATGGGGGCCCTACCAGCTGTCCATGGTGACTGAGTGGCAGAGGAGGGAGGGCCAGTCCCTGCCTTGGTCCCAACCCCAGCCTGAACCAGCACAGCTGGAGCTGCATTCTCCTGCATGTGGCTGTCAGCTGGGCCAGGTGGTAGGAGGCTGGGAAGAGGGGTCTCAATGGCCAATCAGACTCGGCTCAACATTCATAGTTTCATAGTAGTTTGGGGTCAGAAGGGACCTGAACAGATCATCTAGTCTGTCCCCCTGCCACTGGTAGGAGTACATGCTGGGATCACATGACCCCAGACAGATGTTCATCCAACCTCTTTTTGAATTTACCCAAGGTAGGAGCCAGGACCAGTTCCCTAGGAAGTTGGTTCCAGATCCTAGCCACCCTAACAGTGAAATAGTGCCTCCTAATCTCTAATCTGAACCTATTCTCCTGCAGCTTCTGACCATTGATCCTCATCAC
>NW_017729004.1:46502945-46505294 GCF_001723915.1 Gavialis gangeticus | reverse complement strand
AAATCACTGATGAAGATGTCGAACAGCGTAGGCTCCAGGACCGAGCCCTGGGGGACCCCACTATTCACTTCCCACTAGGTCAAGTATGACCCGTCCACCACCACTCTCTGGGTGTGCCCCATCACCCAATTTCTGACCCATCCAACTCTGTAAGCATCAATGCCACAGTCGCTTAACTTATTAATGAGAATGGGGTGAGAGACAGTGTCAAAGGCCTTCTTAAAGTCCAGAAAGACTACATCCACGATGACACCATCATCCAGGAATTTAGTTAACTGGTCTTAAAAGGCCATCAGGTTGGTCTGGCAGGACCTGCCTTTGATGAACCCATGTTGATTTCCCCTGGGCATGATCTCCCCTGCTGGCCCCTCACAGATGTGATCCTTGATAATTTTTTCAAGAATTTTCCCCAAGACTGATGTTAGGCTTATGGGCCTATAGTTTCCTGGGTCCTCCTTTCTCCCTTTCTTATAAATGGGGACCACATTAGCTAGTTTCCAATCTCTGGGCACATACAGCCAGGCCAAGGGCACAGAAATAACCCCTGCCATTCTCTGGCAGCCTGCTGGGAAGCATGTAGGAGTATCCCTGATTTGCTGGCCTCAGCCAGTCCAAGCAGCCTGCATGCTCCCCCCCTCCCCTCCTCCCTCCACAAAAGGTGAATGTGTGTTTCGTTCATTCTTAACTTAACCTAGGGCACTTAAAGTGTGAAACTTAGATCGCTTCCACCTCAGGCTTTTTGAACAACTACTTAGCTATGTTTCCAGTTTATCTGGATAAAGCTCAGATGATATTTTATAAGCCATTTATCACATTTATCTACATGTTTTGTCCCATGTGCCTTTTAAACCTCAAAATCCCTAGTATTGTTAGAAAGAACCTGCCAGACTCAATTTTCTAAAATGGAGGGGGTTCTATAGAGTTTATTACAAGAGTGAAAAGAACCACATTGAGATTCAGGAGATATTTTGTGAGAGATGACTACAGTACTTCTGTGTTTTGGAACTAGAGATTCCTCCACAATATTTTTGCACAGGGTGAAAATTATAAATGCATATTTTTCAGGGTGGTAACCAGTTCAGTTACTACTGTTTTGCGTTTTCCTGTCTTTCATTTCCTCCCCTCTCCTTTCTCACTTTTGGTTTAAAAGTTGTTTACTTGCCATTTTTCATCTTCCTACCAGTTTATTCTCCAGATTAGCTTCTCGTCCTCTGTCCTACTTCTTCTATGCAACGATTTATCTTCTGTTCTTTTCTATACCAGATCCCCCTTCATGATGCTAGCTACCAGGTGATACCACGTCCTCAGCATACCTGTCTTTCTCTTTCCCTTTGTCCACTCCCCCAGTCCTCTCACCCCTTTCCAGTTCTTTTTTCCTCTCATTAAAATTACTCTTCAGTACTCAGGATTCAGAGATTTTTGCTGAGCCATCCCTTCTCCCTGCAAGGACTGTTCTGTTACTCCTTTGCCCAGGTTTCTGAGCTCAGCTCCTAGCTCTGCTGTCTGTCTCTATGGTAACAGACAGGCAGAGTACAGAGAGAAAGGCAAGAGGGAGTTGCTGTATACTGAGCCTGCCAAGCGTAAGATGCAGGAGTGAGCATGGTAGGGAGTGGACCTACTATGTGAAAGGCCCAGGAGCTGCCCTTTGCTGTTAGTCAAAGTGGGGAAACTATATGTGAGGGAGGAAGTTGGGGCACCACCTATAGCAGTGGTGGGCAACATGTGGCCCGGGGGCCAGATGTGGCCCACCAGGCCAGTCTATCTGGCCTGCCGGGCCCCTAAAAATTTAGAAAATTAATATAAATCTGTGCTGGGCTGCCTGTCATGCAGCCTTTGATGGCTTGCTGAAACTCAGTGAGCGGCCCTCTGCCCAAAATAATTGCCCGCCCCTGACCTATAGACCTCGAGTAGCAAGTATGTATATGCTAACCTGAGTAGCAGAGACCCCACCAATGCAAATATGTAGCCGCTTCCAAGTTTTGGAAGTCCACACACTTAATGGAAAAGGATCTTGGAGTCATCATTGACTCCAAGATAAACATGGGCCGGCAGTGTGGGGATGCATTCAGGAAGGCCAACCGTACCTTGTCATGCATCCACAGATGCATTTCAAGCAGGTCAAAAGAGGTGATCCTCCCCCTCTATGCGGCACTGGTCAGGCCGCAGTTGGAGTACTGCGTCCAGTTCTGGGCGCCGCACTTCAAGAGGGATGTGGACAGCATGGAGAGGGTCCAGAGGAGGGCCACTCGCATGATCAGGGGACAGCAGGGCAGGCCCTATGAGGAGAGGCTACGGGACCTGAACCTGTTCAGCCTCCAAAAGAGAAGGCTGAGGGGGGATCTTGTGGCC
>NW_017729004.1:46493815-46497945 GCF_001723915.1 Gavialis gangeticus | reverse complement strand
GGTCTGGAACCAACTTCCAAGAGAGGTGGTGCAGGCTCCTATCCTGGGGGGTTTTAAGAGGAGGTTAGATGAACACCTTGCTGGGGTTGTTTGACCCCAGTACTCTTTCCTGCCATGGCAGGGGGTCGGACTAGAAGATCTGCTCAGGTCCCTTCCGACCCTAGAAACTATGAAACTATGAAACTATAATGTACAGACTACAGTCTTTTAAAATTAGCCTCCAGTCCCTTTACCGCAGTCCAGCCAGTGTGTTCCAGATTAACTCGCTTCTTCCCCCAGTGTGTCAATATTTTAGCAGAAAGTCACCTTTTAAGGTATTACCTTCCTTCTAGAGTTGAGATGGAACCTTCTTTTCACAGAGCACTGAAAATATGGCAAAAGGGTTGTGGGATGGCATGAAATGTGTAGTCTTTTTAATTTACAGTCTTTCATACCTTGGTAGTGCTATTCATTATTTCTTATTAGAGTTATTGAGTTTTCTAATCTGTTTTTAGCTATCTGTTTTTATTAGGGTTGTTGGGGTTTTTTCTTATTTTGACTTTCACTTTTTACCCAATGCAATCTTTTTTATACAGGTTGTCTTTTTAATCATATAAGGCCGCGTCTACACATGCAAATTAGCGTGACTAAATTTAGTGATTTTTTGGTGGGTATCTACACTAAAGTTAGGACTAACGTTAGTCCTAAGTGCCTCTGGTATTGCCATGTGCTCCTGTGGCCAGCAGGGGGAGCTCCAGCCTCCAGCCACATGGCTGCCAGCAATTGGCAGCCATATTGAAGCTGGACACTTGGCAGCCATCTTGGAAACTCTGCTCTCTGGTCAGCCCTTTCCCTGACCAGGAGCCATGTTCCCAGTGCAGGGCAACATGTGCCAGCTCCCTCCTTGGCCACCCTGCCTCCCCACGCCAGGGCTACTCCAGCCCTGCACCTGGTAGCAACAGCCAGTGCCTTGCACTCCTGCTGGCCATGGTGCTGGCCCTGCTGTCACCAGCAGGCACCCCCTGCCCAGGCATCAGGACAGCAGTGCACCTGGCAGTTGGGGCCAGGGCACCAGCTGCAAGATGCCCTGGCTGACCCTTCCACCTGCACTCCCCACTCTGGTCTGCCTGCCTTGTCACCCACACACCCCCTACCCCCTGCCTATCCCCAGCACCACTCTGAGGACACTCACATGGATGAAACAAAAAAACTGTATTATCCTTACAACACCCACCCCACCTTTTCTCCCTCTCCCCTCAACAAACAGAACCTACTCCCTGCCTCCCTCCCTCAAATAACAGTGCCTCTCCACTACCCCCCCCACCAACAATAAAAACCCATTTAGAAATGGAAAACTACAAGCAGGTGGGAAACTATATACAATAATTTGGGTCTTCAAACCCAGAGTTGGGGTATGTGGGGGGAGGGACCAAGGGGGCAGAACCCTGGCCCAGCACTCCAACCCCTGGATGTTCCCTCATGGGTCCAGGAACCATGGTGACCCCAGCAGGTGATGGCCTCATGCGTGGCTGGGCCTTCGAATGTATGGTGATGGGGGTGGGGGGGAACGGGTCCAGGCCCAGGTGTGGCGTAGCAGGTCTGGGATGTGGGCCAGGCCAGGAGGTCTGGCAGGGCAGGATACACTTAAGGGCCTGATGCAGGTTGCTGGGTGGCACCCAGGGCCACTGTGGGGCCATGGGCTGCAGCCGGGCAGTGGAGGACATATACATGGGCACTAAGGCCAGAATGGTGTCCATGGCTTGGTGGTCGGTGTCCCTCTGCTTCTGGAACTGCTTCAGGAGCTCCTGCTCCAGGGCCTCCATGCAGACCGAGTGGTCCTGCTACACCCAGTCCTGCACCTCCACCTGGGCAATGTCCTCTACCTCCCCAGGCCTGCTCCCACACTTTTCTGCCACCACCACCAGCCCGTGGAGCAGGAGGGTTAGGTCTCTGATGCACCACTAATGCAGCTAGTACATCCAGACAGATCCAGAGGTGAGTGGTGGTGACTTGGAGCCCACATCCCCACTGTGATTGGTAGCCTCTTCTCCACATCCAGATGTTGTTCCTGCAGAGGCAACAGAAGAAGCCTTTTGTGAGAATTTGCATCATTTCAGAGATAAGATGTGCTGCCCAGCCTCAAATCAGGGGGATGGCTGTGCACAAGTTCTCCGGGAGCGTGGTTACCTGGTCGGGCAGGCCTGGGCCCAGGCGGCTACCACCTGAGCCCCCAACCCTGCACACTTCCTTGGGGCTGGTGGCCCACTGGGTGCTGGTCGCAGGCACCCTGCTTCTCCCGCCCCCTTCCCAGGGTGGGACAGGAAGGCTGCTGGCAGCACCTTCTGCCATGGTTCCAGACCCCGCTCCTCCTTTCCCACTTCTGCACTACCACCCAGCCCACAGCACCCGAGCTTTGGGTGTGTGGGGCTTGCAAACAACTGAGGCAAAGGGCTGGCCATGACCCCACCCCTGCAGGGGGCCTCTCTGGGGGGGTGCCCTGGGGCCAGCCCTACATACTACCACTGTGCTCTGAGTATGCCCCAGCTGCATGTGCCCTGGGTGGCATGTGATGAGCTGTTTGTGCAGGCAAAGGGGTGCCTGAGCCACTATGCCCTGCTGCTGCTGATCCTCCTGGTGCCTCAAGTACACCTGTACTTCTGGTTCAGAACCCTGAGCTATGAGGACACTGGGCAAACCTGGGCTTCCCCACAACCTCCGCCACTGCCTGGAGGGCTACCTGTGGCAGTGCTATATGTTCATGCCCCCTGCTGCCAAGGAGGACAGCAATGTCTTCCTCATTGTGTGAGAGGCCCGTGGCCACCCAACTACAGGGACATGGGCTGCTGAATAAAGTTCTGAACTGTGTCCTGCCCCAGAGTCAGGGGAGTGTAGGTACACCAGGCAGGGAGTCGGGGCAGGGACCAGGGCCAGGGGCAGAGGCAAGGACTGAGGGGGCACTCCTCTAGTGCGTGACTTACCATGTGTCCAGGGCTGGCAAGGCTGGCAGCTCAGCATGGGCCTCCCTGTCAATGAGGGCAACTGGCTGCACCTGGTGTCCAAGGCTCATAGTGCATGGTAGGATGGTGCCTGGCCAGAGCCCTCCCCCACCCCCTGTGGAGGAACTGGCATTATTGGTATGGCCGACTGCTCCTCATGCCAAGGTCTGGGGCTG
Source organism: Gavialis gangeticus (assembly GCF_001723915.1). NCBI lineage: Eukaryota > Metazoa > Chordata > Crocodylia > Gavialidae > Gavialis > Gavialis gangeticus. Next base: position 46,494,794 of record NW_017729004.1, on the reverse strand, counting down.
TGCTGAGGATGAGGCAGGCACTGGACAAGGCTCCCTTAGCTGCCAGTGGATGTAGCAGATGAGGAGGAGGAAGGAGCACGGTGCTGAAGGCCCGAGGTCCCCTCCTCTGGTGATGTCAGGGCAGGGTTGGGGCTCAGGCAGGCCACACCTGCTGGTGGCACTTGCAGAGGTGCAGCTTTGCTCTCAAGGTGCCAAAATGCGGGTCAGCTCCTGCATAAAGACCATGGACTTTTGGGCACAACTGGAATGGTGATTGACGTTGGTCTCAGGCATCCACTGTGCCCACAGTGCCTTGACCTTTATATGGTGCTGCCACACCCTTGCTCCTGCATTCTGTCTGAAAGGGCTTTATAAATTTGTGGGGTTGAGTGCCTGCCCTGTGTGAACTGTCTCTGCACATCAGCATGGCTCCAGAGTGCCACGAGGTTGCCAACCACCTCCCAGGTCCAGCTGGGTGGACCCTGGCAGTTAGCACAGGCATGCGCACAAGGGTAGGGCTGGGGCTCAATGGGGAGGTGGACAATGACATTCTCATCCCACGCCATCTGTTTGGGCCCCTGCATGGCTGTCCCCATATGGCTGGCTCTGGATAGCTGCCAGCAGCACCCAGAGCAGCAGCATGGCCAGGGACTGGGAGCTGTGTAGCAGAGGCACTTCACCACAGGACTTGCAAGCCTAGGAGACAGCTGGGGTGAGCAGCAGCAGGGAGCAGGTGCTGCCCCTACAGCCAGCCAGCAGCCCTGGTGGGGATCTCAGGGATGGACAAAGAGTGCAGTAAGCTGCAGCCCCTTGCAGCCCTCATCTGTGTTACACAGGGCCTGCTGAGCTCCTGCACAGAACAACAGTCTTGTCCAGGCTCCTGGTGTGTGTGCCCCAGGGCACAAAATGGCCACAGGCTTTAATAGCCTGCAGCTAGGGGCTTCTAGAAAGCAGTCCAGCCCAGCCCTGGGGGTGGAGAGGCAGCCAGCCAGGAGCCCTG
>NW_017729004.1:46484917-46488815 GCF_001723915.1 Gavialis gangeticus | reverse complement strand
AATAGCCTGCAGCTAGGGGCTTCTAGAGAGCAGTCCAGCCCAGCCCTGGGGGTGGAGAGGCAGCCAGCCAGGAGCCCTGGGACTGGGCTCTGTCTGGCACCCTAGTGGCTGGGCAGACCTGGCACTAAAGTTAATGCCAAGTCATATCTACACTAGTGTTACTGCATATTAACTAATCATGACTAAATTTGGTACCTGCATTTGGGTGTGTGCAGGGCTTTTTTTTCTTTTTTGAAGTGCTGGGACTAGGCTGGGGCTGGGCATGGGATGGGGCCAGGCAGGGCAGCCATGGGGCTTCTCCTGCAGCTCCCTCCACCTGGGGAAAGGCAGGCACAGCTGGAGGAGCCACAGGAGAACCTGCAGCCTCCTTGCTGTGCCTGCCTCTTCTTGGTCGATCCAAATCTCCAAATCAGCGCTGAATCTTTGATTCTGATTCAGCCAAATTAAATGGGGACAGTGATTTGATTCAGTGAATCTCAGTGTTCTCTGAATTGGCTGAATCTGAATCGAATACTTCCCTGTTTGCACAGGCCTAGTGGTCACCTATGGTGGCAAATTGAAAATGGCAGCAAAAATGGTGTGCATACACCTTGCATACACTCATTGGGAGCTGCCTTGGGAGTCTAGACATGTGCCAGAGTGAACAGGGAAGCTCTGGTGCTGTGAGCTACCACTCCAAGGCTGTGTCTAGTGATGCCCTGGCTAAGTCCCAGGTATGTTACAAAGGAGGTCTGCAAAATTTGGTTTGACTAGGGCAGCAAAATCCTTGTACAGCTTCTAAATAGCTGTTACCATGTTGGTCATTAAGAAGTTACTGTTGCCAAAGACATTGCACTAAAATATTGGAATGCCTAGGGAAAGGACTATCTGTGGAGTTTTTATTATCATTATTTTTGATAGATTCCACACTGAGACACATGGAGCCCCGTGGTGAGGCACCCTGCAGAGCAGCTAGCTGGGGTGCAATGTGCCTTGAGACAGGGGAGCAGGCAGCCCTGGACTGCCTGCTCCCTTCTTTCCACATGCCTGAGCCCCCATCCTGAGGCTTATGGAGATGGGGGAAAAAGGCAGCCCTGGGCTGGCAGCTCCCCTGTCTCGAGGAATACTGCACCCCAGCAAGCTGTGCCATGGCTGGCTGAGGTGTAGTGTGCCTCAGCGTGGTGGCTCTGCAGCAGAGTCCCTCCACTGAGGCATATGGAAACAGAGGAGCAGCCAGCCCAAGGCTGCTTGCTCCCTCATCTCAAGGTACCCTGCACCCCAGGGAGCAGCTGGCTGAGGCGTAGGGTGCTTCAGCACAGGGGCTCTGCAGTTCATGGAGACAGGGGAGCAAGCAGCCCTGGGCATTTGACCCAGCATATGCCCCTTTGGTGTGCTTTGTGCCACTTTTTTTTCTATGGGTTTTTTTTTTTTCAATGGTGTTTGGGTTTTTTCGCTACTGGGAAATACTGGTAGCAAATTTTGCCCTGGCACTGCAAATTAGCAGTGCCATGCACAGTTTAATGTACAACAAATGTGGTTTGTGGTGCCACAAAGAGGTTTACAGCACCAGAAATCACACATGCATGGGTGTCTGGATCCAGCTGGTGAGGCTACATCTGGAGTATAGTGTCCAGTTTTGGTGTCCCATCCCCCACACTACAGAAGTATGTGGACAAATTGGAGAAAGTTCAGCAGAGGTCAGTGGAAATGGCTCAGGGCCTGGGGCACATGACTTATGAGGAGAAACTGTGGGAACTGGGCTTATTTAGTCTGGAAAAGAGAAGACTGAGAAGGGATTTAATAGCAACCTTCAACTCCCTGAAGCGTGGTACCAAAGAGGATGGAGCTGGACTGTTCTCAGTGATGGCAGATGACAGAACAAGGAGCAATGGTCTCAAGGTACAGCAAGGGAAGCATAGGTTAAATATTAGGAAAATCTTTCTCACTAGGAGGGTAGTAAAGCACTGGAACAGGTTACCCAGAGAGACTGTGGAACCTCTATCCTTGGAGGTTTTTAAGACTGGGCTAGACAAAGCCTTGGCTGGGATGATCTCGGGGCAGTGGGGCTGATCCTGGTTTAAGCAGGGGGTTGGACTAGACGACTTCTTGAGGTCCCTTCCCACCCTTATTTTCTGTTTCTGTGATTCTGTGAAATTATTGAAGTTTAAGGTTTCTACAAATTCATGGAGTTTATGAAGATACTAAATGACATAAATGGCAATCACAGCAAGGATGATACTTGGTTTCATTTTATGGTAAGGGCTATAAATAGTTGGGGGGTGGAGTTTATGAAGGCAGTTCATATCTCCTTAAAGGTGTTGTACAGAGCACATGAAGTGAATGTGGACAGCAGTCATGCACTTGAACTAATATTTCTCTGACTTAAATGGAAGGCATGATGTTTTCAGTGGTGGATTTTCATTCCAAGTTTGCTGGCATTGCAGGACATTTCAAAGTCCATCTACTTTCTCAGGTGTTCCTCTGAGTGAACAAGATAATTATGACATGTTTCAGGGAAAATCTTTTTTGTGTTCTTGTTTGGGAGGTCTCTTGAATTCATTGTTGAAAATATTGTATACATTTTTATTTTAAAATTGCACAAGTAGCTACAGCTTTTGATAAGAGAGAGTTTCTTCCCATTAACACCTAACAAATATATGCATATTTAGGGACAACATGCCCAAAATGTACACTTCACATCTTCACCCACAGCTACAAGGAACAATATTCAGAACACCAAAACCATCATATAACACGTCATAGGTAAAAGTAGGAGAGACAAGGGCATTGACAGTGTCCTGCTAATGCAATGACAGATAAGTAGTTGGTTAATGCATGCTTGGAAGATTCTAGGAAAAAGACCATGCCCCAGGCCATAGAGATACAGGAAACCCACACAGTCTGACATAAGGGAAAACTTCCTAGATCCTCTGCTTATTTTTACTGGCTGGTCTGAGATTCCTTTTCTTCCATGCAGGTATGTGGCCCTTCCTCTCCCAGTTTTTTCCCTCTTGCTTGGGATTCAAGCCACCAGCAGTAATTGTACTTTTGCCTTAAAAATATTTCTAGTGTGTTTACACATCCAGTTCTCCTAGATCTCAAATCCAGATGATCCCCTTACCTGGTTGCCTTAGTTTCTTAAAGATAGCCCTTCTAAAGTCCAGGATCTTTGTTCTAGAACTATTCTTCTCCGTCCTAGGGTGTGTCCAGATGAGCCCACACATGCTTCTTGCAGCATCACAGACCCCTTTGAAATGCTGCAAGAGGCATGTGCAGGAATGAGAAAATGTTCCTCGCACTGCAAGTTTGCAGTACAGGGGCAAAATTAGACCCCTGGATATCCAGGAGTCAAAAAAACCCACATAGAAAAAAGCAGGGCAGGCAACCAGAGGCTGGGTCATCCATAGAGACACTCTGGCTGCCAGAGCATTTCTATGGTTAGCCCTCACCCTGGTGCTGAAGCATGCTGCCTGCCCATGAGCGCAGGCAGCATGCCAGCAGCAAGTAGCTGGACCCAGGCTCAACTGCTGGTAAGTAAGGGGTCAGGGGGGCTGGAGGAGGAGGATGGGGACCATGGGGGGACCTCCACCTGCCATCTGAGCCCCTTGATCCCTTCCCCAGCCCCGCAAGCCCTCCGATCCCTTCCCCGTGCTGCCCCAGCCCCCCCATCCCTTCTCTGCCTGGCCCCATCCTCCCTGAGCCCCCCAATCCCTTTCCCACCCAGCCCCATCACCCTCAGCCCCCTCAGCCCTGCCCCCCTATCCCAGCATCAATGGAAAAACTAACAAGCAAACAAACCCACCCCCCAGCACTTACCAGCAGCCTGAGGTGCCATCCAGGTCACTGGGGCCCCACTCGCACAGTGCAGAGCTGGGTGACAGCCCCAGCAGCCCCAGCCTGGGCCCTGCTGGCCCCTGCT
>NW_017729004.1:46480877-46484495 GCF_001723915.1 Gavialis gangeticus | reverse complement strand
AATATATGTTCATGTAGTCATGAATTCATGAAACATTTAGAGTTCACTTTAGTATTATGTTACCGACAATGGTAGTTTTCCAAATTGCTTTAACACTGTAGATATAGCAATAAAACATTGCCCAACTGATCACTGTCTCTCTGTCTCACTCTCTGTCTCTTTATAGTAGTCTTTTGTTTTAATTGTGGAGGAACATGGATTTTGGGGTATTTTATAGAGTGACTTTGGGATCTTTTTATCAGAGATTTTTCAGTTTTCCAATAGGGAACACCAGAATTCCTGCTAGGAAGGCCAGTGGCAGGACTCTGCCTGCTCAGAGCTGACACCCTGGCCAGCTGGCTGTGGATGACCTCCTGTCCAGTTGGGGCCAGAAGGACATGCTTTGACAGTTCAAAGCAGGCTACCACACCCGGAACATCTTCCAGGTGATAGCTACCCAGATGGCCTGGCAGGGGGCACACATGGCAGTAGTGCTGCACAAAGACCAACTCTGCAGCCACAGCCTGCTGGCAGCTAGCCTAGAGGAGCAGATGCCTCATCTGGCTCTGGCAGGTGCGTAGCAGGTCACAGCCAAGCAGCAGCCCCCACTGCCAGACTGCTGCAATCAACATATTGCTGGGGACAGCACAGGTACTGGCTCTGGGCTCTAGCTTCCCCTGGCTGCAGATCCAGGAGGAGCCAGGCAGGGTTATTTTGCCCCAAGTGGCACAGTTTGCTCCACAACAAAGTGCATGTCCAAGCATGTGCGCTGAGGCAAAAAGCCTCAGTTAAAATTTGCACCGCTTCTATTTGACCTGCTGCAAGAGCGCATGCTTGCATGTGTGGACGCGCCCCTACAGTCTAGTCTATACTGAATTAATTCACAACCACTTGATCCCAGATTATTTCTCACAACAAATTATTTTACAAGGTATCATTCAGAGGTAAAACTAGTAGTTGAGGGGGAGGGGGTTGGTACAGTGACCCTTAGATAGAGAAACTATCAGTTAAATTACGTGGAAATGTCTGCACCTTTCAATTTTGTTATCCAGTTTGAATCAAAAAATTGAAGTCTTGTGTAATTACTCAAGTTCAGAAGCCTCACTGGACTTTGTTGAGATCACTATCTATTTCAACTCTTTCACAATGGAAGATTTTTTTCAGAGGAATACTATTGTTTTATGCCATGTGATGACATAGAGCAGTAAAAAATGCTAATAGATTTTTTGTGTGTAGAATCGTATACAAGTATAATACGGTGCTTGGATTTAATCATTACTACAGCTGCTTTATATTATGTTTATATAAGGGCTATTGCAGAAGGACCTGCAGTGTCCTTAAAGTCATACTGTGATAATGGTTGTGGACAAGAGGGCAATCTGAAAAGACTGTTTGCATGTCTTGTGGCTCTGATTTGAATAAGGATTTGAAAGGAATAGCATTCTTGCATTTGTGCTGTGGTTTGGACCAGATGTACCTCATTATAGGCTGTAGTATCTATGGTACAGCAGCTTTCAGTGTGAACCGGGGGGGCTGATATAGTCATAAATAAATATGAGTGGCTACCGTGCTTCCTTATTTTAACTTCTCACATCTCACTTTCTCCAATTTATCTACATACTTCTGTAGTGTGGGGGAGGGGGACACCAAAACTGGACACTACTCCAGATGTAGCCTCACCAGCTGGAGGCATGTGTGGTTTCTGGTGCTGAAAACCTCTTTGTGGCACCACAAACTGCACTTGTTGCACATTGAACTGTGCATGGCACTGCTAATTTGCAGTGCTGAGGCAAAATTTGCCATCTCTCAATAAGATGTTTTAAACAGTCTACCATTCTCCTCTTTCAAAGGAGATATTTTTATCTCTCCTTGGAAATCTCATCTTTAAATAGGTTAAATAGGTCAAATCTGAAAAAAAATAATTACTAAACAAAATCCAAAGTGTTCCTCCGTGTCTGATATAGCACTGTGTTTTGTTGTGCTTCTGGTGATGCATTTGTGCTCATTTTAGTCTGAGAATCTGGTATTAGCGTTTTTTTCCTTTCTAAGGAAAGGAAATTCTGTTACCTTTTCTTCTTCTGAGAATATGTGTGCACAGGATTCTCACTCATTGACTTTCCTTTTCGGATCTGGCCTTTGACCTGTTTTGCATTTCACAGAATCAAAGAATCATTGGGTTGGAAGCGACATCAAGGGTCATGTGATCCAATCCTCAGCATGAACAAAGTACTTTGACAAAATAACTACTTGGGTGTATGAATGGAATACTGTGGCTATGGTTGACCTCAGCAAGGCTTTTGACAAGATCTGCATGACCTGCTCATGAGCAAATCTGAAAAATATGAGCTGGACAGAACTACTATAATGTGGATATACAGTTGGCTCAATAACAACAAGCAAGGAGTAATTATAAATGGATTCATGTCAGAATGCCTGGAAGCTCCAGAGTGCCGCCACCCAGCCAGGTGTCACACATTTTGTATTTGTGTTTTTGGTTATTCTTCCTGAGGTGTAGCACCTTGCATTTATCAGCATTGAACTTAATTCTATTATCTTCAGCCCAGCTTTCCAATTTCCAATGTGTCGAGATACTTCTGAATTGCTCTCTCATCCTCCAGTGTGTTCACAACTCCTTTCCATTTCATGTCATCTGCAGACTTGTTCAAGAGGCTTTCCATGCCAGCATCTAAGTTGTTAAAAAACACATTGAACATCACTCAGTCCAGGACAGGTCCCTATGGGACTCCACTCAAAACCTTCAGCCATTCTGGCATGGATCCATTTATAATTACCCTTTCACTATTCTCCCTCTTCTTCATGGCAGCCTTTCAGTATTTGAAAACTTCTAGCATACTTCCCTGCCTCATCCCCCACCCTGGCCAATTTCCTTTTTAAAATGTGGAATCCAGGACAATACACAATTCTCTAGGTGAGGCCTAACTAGCATCAAATGGAGCGGCACTATCAACTTCTCTTGTTAAGACTGTATTTACCCAAATCTAAGATGGCCCCCCATAATTAGATTCTATACATGGAAAATGTATACATTTCTTATCATTTCCAATTACTGGGGGGGAGGGACAGGCAATGAGGTGGGCACTGTGGTGAAGGTGGTGAGGGGGATGGACAATGATTCAGTTTGTCCCCTACCATTTTTCCCCCAACTTCCCCTCCTCTGCGCCTACCATCCACAGCCTCAGCCCCCTAACCCCCTTTCCCCATCTCCCTTCCTGCCTCCACACTACTGTCTCCCACAACCTTGGGTCCCTTCCCCCTCTTCCCCTCATATCCCCCACCCCAGAGTTTCTACAACTTGCCTGCTCCTCCACCCTCCTTTACCTTTGCTATGGTGCTGGCAGGCTCCATCCCTACTGAAGATTGGGGCACAAAGCATGGCTCCAGCCCAGCCTGATAGCAGCAGCATGGAGCTGGTACTGCTGCTCCAGGACTGGTGCTGGGACCATGCTCCTGCTGGCACTGAAACAAATGTAAAGGGGAATGCAATGAGGGGCAGAGGACAGAAGTGGCACAGGGGGGAGACAGTGCATGGGGAGCCCAAGGCTGCAGGAAAAGGGCAGTGGGGTGTGCAGGGGCAGTGAGGGGCAGACAGCCGGTGCAGCTTTGGCCCTGAACTAGGGT
>NW_017729004.1:46472578-46475877 GCF_001723915.1 Gavialis gangeticus | reverse complement strand
TTTCCCCATCTCCCTTCCTCTCTCCACACTACTGTCTCCCACAACCTTGGGTCCCTTCCCCCTCTTCCCCTCATATCCCCCACCCCAGAGTTTCTACAACTTGCCTGCTCCTCCACCCTCCTTTACCTTTGCTATGGTGCTGGCAGGCTCCATCCCTACTGAAGATTGGGGCACAAAGCATGGCTCCAGCCCAGCCTGATAGCAGCAGCATGGAGCTGGTACTGCTGCTCCAGGACTGGTGCTGGGACCATGCTCCTGCTGGCACTGAAACAAATGTAAAGGGGAATGCAATGAGGGGCAGAGGACAGAAGTGGCACAGGGGGGAGACAGTGCATGGGGAGCCCAAGGCTGCAGGAAAAGGGCAGTGGGGTGTGCAGGGGCAGTGAGGGGCAGACAGCCGGTGCAGCTTTGGCCCTGAACTAGGGTTGTGGTTGGAGCTGGAGTTGCAGTAGCTGCTTGTACTCTACCACCTCATACTCAGTTCTAAGACAAAGGCCTTTCCCACACCCCCATATTGGAGGGGGGAGGAGATATCATCTTTTAATCAAGTAAATATAGTATTCCCTTTAACTCAGACCAAAATTAGTTGATCTTTTTTCATGACTGCGTCACACTGCTGACTCATTCTGAATCCGTGATCCCACAAACCCCCAGATCCTTCTCAACAACGCTACATCCAGGTATATCCTATTCTGTATTAGTGCATTTGGTTATTCTTCCAGATGTGTAGAATCTCACATCTATCTGCACTGATTTTTATTTTGTTGCCTATTGCCAAGCTCTCCAATTTATCAAAATCCTTTTGAATTCTATTCCTGTCCTCCAGACCAGAGGTGTTCAACCCTTGGCCCACAGCCCAGGTCCAGCTTGCAGAGCTGTGTGATCTAGCTTGTGGGGCTTCCTAGGGATCTGGAAATGTAGTCAGGGGAGCCATGGCAATTAAGATACCATTGCTCCCCCACCACCAGATTTCCAAGTCCTGTGGGACAGATTACACGACCATGTGCACAGGATTCCACTGGCACATGTGGGGCTCTATGTGGGGCAAGGTGATAGGGCTCAATGCAGGGCTGGGAGTGGGTGGTGGGGCCCAATTCGGTGAGTGCAGGGCTGAGACTGGGCCAGCAGGGCCTAATCCAGTGTATATGGGGCTAGGGCTGGGTCTGGAGCAGTTGGCCAGATTTGGTGCAGGGTCACAGTCACAATATGGTATTCTGGAGAAGGGCAAGATCTGATATGCAGCTGATTGGGCCCAGGACCTGTTCATGCTGGATCCAGTTCATGGCCTGGATCTGGCCTGTGCACCACTCATCTGGCCCACACAGCCAAAAGTTTGGGCTCCATTGCTCCAGACAATTTATAGTCCTTTCCGGTTTCTTGTCATCTGCAGACATAACCCAGAAACTCTATTCTGTAATCCAAAACCTAAATAAACATGAAAAACAGCACCAGAGCCAGCACCAGTAATGTAACTACAGGTGGATGAGAGGGACAGCCACCTTGGACACCAAGTTAGGGGGGCACTGGAATCACCCCCACCTCTGTGGACTCCACAGCCTGGCAGCATTGCTGGCAACTTGAAAACAATTCCTGGCTGCTGCTGTTTTAAGATCAACAGAGCCGGGACAGGCTGAACATGCAAGGCAGCACCTCAGTGGTACCAACTGAGCTTGTTATGCCACTGGCCTGGACAGATCCCTGTGGAAGCCCACACAAAATCTCTTGCCATTCTGACATTGATCCATGTATAATTATCCTTTGCTTGAGGTTAATGTGCCAACGGGGTATGCCCTTACGGTACTTTTATGTAGCTCATATTTCTCCATTTAAAGCTTGGTAAATTAATTATCCCATATGTTTCACAGCCAAAATGATGATTTGAGGTCATCTACAGTCTCCTAGTATTGGATGTTAGTAAGAAAAGAAATTTATGACTATTGTATTATAGTGTAAATCCTTTGTAACGATCAGGCTTAATCATGCTAATTATAAAAGTTATTAATGAAGGCTACTAGCCTTTAATTGAAGGCAGGGATGGAATTGATTCTATTGACTTGACTGGAATGATAAAACAGAAAATTGAGTAAGCAGTGGTACTAAATATGTTATATTGCCTTAAAGATTGTTAATAATGCTTTAACAGGAGACAAATAGACACATTTCATTTTGAATTCTTAATTTATTATATATTCTTAATATATATAAAATATAACCTTTTTTCACCTTACTATCAAATCTATTTACAGTGTATTTGTGAATTATTTTAAAAATGAAAATTAGTCATTAACCAAGCTGTTCTCAAATAAGAGCTTTAGAGAATGCCTTCATTATAGATTATTCCATTTTAATGATTTGTGCTTTCTGTTCCCACTGTCCTTAGAATTTTCTAATTCACTCTGCATAGTTTCTGCCAAAGTACATGCTAAGTAAAAATAAATAAGACAAAATAACTGATAGCATAGAGAGGTTCTTTTAGTTTTACTTGTTCACCTTTTTCCAGTCTTACTGCATTCCTCTCTGTCTTTCTGAAAGATAACTTTTAAACAAGCACAAGTTACTGGGTTCAAAGAGTAGTGATAGGATGAACTTTCAGGGCCAGTGACATACAGAAGGTATATTTTTATATATATATATGAGTATTTTCATATATATGTATATGTCCGTGTGTGTGAAAATGTCACATATATATGAAAATACTCATAGATTATGTTTACATAAATAGAACCTAAGAGTATTTTCATCTTTATCTAACTTTTCCAACAGGGATTTTTCTACAAAATCTGATGACTAAAGTGGCCTTCATGGTTTTGTTTTGGGTTTTTTTCCCCTTACCAAAAGTATTACCCTGTTCATCAAAAATAGTTCAAATTATCTCCAGTATTCATAGTGTTTCATAAAATACCAAGTACTGTATACAAAATAATTGCAAAGAAACCAAAGGGTCCATGGGCTGTAGGTTAAAGCAACCTGTCTAAACCTAAACTGGGTGCAGCGAATATTCATCCACACCCTTAGTTGTCATTCACTTGACTCAGTAACATATAATGGTGGATGTATTTTAGACTGGTTGGTTGAGGTAGATATTTTAAATTTGCTTTGTATTGTGTATAAATCAAAGGAGGTTGACTCATAGCTTGAAAACCAGATGTGGACTGTGAAGCTGTTTGATGCAGCTCAGAAAAGCCCACTGAAGTCATAGGTTAAATTTGTAGTTTGGCACTGACAGTTTAGGCACTGATCCTAAAATGTGTCTGAAGTAATTAAGGTAGCTGTCTGCATATGAATGGCCATGATATAGT
>NW_017729004.1:46462597-46467578 GCF_001723915.1 Gavialis gangeticus | reverse complement strand
ATATAATGGTGGATGTATTTTAGACTGTATGGTTGAGGTAGATATTTTAAATTTGCTTTGTATTGTGTATAAATCAAAGGAGGTTGACTCATAGCTTGAAAACCAGATGTGGACTGTGAAGCTGTTTGATGCAGCTCAGAAAAGCCCACTGAAGTCATAGGTTAAATTTGTAGTTTGGCACTGACAGTTTAGGCACTGATCCTAAAATGTGTCTGAAGTAATTAAGGTAGCTGTCTGCATATGAATGGCCATGATATAGTGCACAGCTGTTCTCAGGTGAAGAGCCTTCAAATTTCCTGCTAGAAATAGAGTGCCAGAGAAATATTCCTTGGGATAGATTATAGTGTGTAACAAAAGGGACCAAGGAAGATTTTGGGAGTGGTGAGGATGCTAGAACTGAGAGGCCTGTTGTGATCTGTTTGGGAGTTCTAAGACACAAGATCCACCAGCAAAAATCCTACATCAACATTACTTGAAGGAGCTTGCCCATTTGACCTTTATCTGCATGGGGGACTGTCCGCCCCATGTGACAAATTACACTTGACTGTATTATTGAATTTCCAAAATCTTAACTTTTATTATCAAAGGGGTAACAATTAAATTTGGTGTCCCAAACAAAACTTCCCTATGGGGGGCATGAAATGCTGCAGAGCAGGGGGGAGGCAGAAGGGGAAGGAGGTTGGTCAGTCTTTTTACCTGTCCCAGGGACTCAAACACCCCTCACAGTTCTTGCCATATCCAGTTGGCACAGCGATGCTTCTGGTATGGCAAAGACCCCAGGGGGTGGAGGTAGGGTAGAGGAGCACCATTCTGGTGCCCCCTCTAAGTTGGCACCCAGGTCTGATACCCTTCTCATTCCACCCCTCCTCCCCCAGTTATGCTACTGTTTGTTCACAGTGCTGAAGGCAAAAACTTACCAGATTTTTGCCATTTGGAGCAATGGGAAAAACCTTTTTTGATCTGAAAACAGGTGATCAGTCAGATTAACAGCATCCTGACCACACGGCTCATGATTGGTACTACAGAGAGGGAAGGTAGCACAGTTGAAAAAGTGAAACAGCTCCAGCAGCCTGAAGAAAAGCTTTTTAAAATTATTAGGGTATAGTGAATAGTGAGAGATAATCCAATACTTAAGTCCACCTCGGGTTAGCCAACAGGACATTATGAACCTGAACAAGGGCCTGTCTTTCATTCCCTCTTCCCTTTTTCTGCCTTTTTCTTAATGCATTTTTTTTTTTTAGCCTGAACATTCTCCTGACCCAGTGCTTCAAGGGGGAGGTCATATTCTGGAAACAGGTTCATTCTAGATCCTCCCATTTCCCTTCCCTGGACAACCTACTTGCAGTCAAACCAAATGTCTCCCTCTGAGAGCAGAGACGTTTCTTTCCAGTTCTTCTGTCGAAGAGCTACATTGCCCCTGTGTAGAAGAAATAACATTTATGAGGGGCCTGGGCCATATGCTAGTGCCACTCTGACTCCCTTTTTAGCTGACCCTGAAATTGCCACAGGCGTAGATTTTATTACTTGTTAGAATGGATTGAGATAAGGTAAAATGGCCTGAGGCTGTTCAACAGGAGTGTTTTGCAGATAGAAATCTATTTCAACTCTTTAGGTGGTCAGGCAGTCATATTTATTGTACGCCATCAGTTTATATCAGCACCAATTTCTAGATGCTTTAACATAATTCACCACTAGATCTAGATATCAGGAACAAAGGAACGGAATAAGTGCCTTATAAAAGCACTAAGTAAGCAATAACATATTATTACTTTTAAACTCTGACTGGTTAGCCTTGTCTTGAGGTGCATACAGATGTTTGGGGAGGTTTGAGGGTGGGGGGGGAATTAGATCATGTTAAAAATGGCCACCTGATCTAACTTAGTTTGCCCAGGTGTGGACCTTACACATAGATCCCCAGTTAAGTCAATCTAAGTGCGAACTGTACAGAACAACTAGGAAGGTTAGATTTGTCTAAAAATGTCCAACCCAATCTAAGTAACCCTACCTCTGAAGTCATTTTAGATCAGGTTGGCTGTTTTTAGACCAGTCTTACTGTCCTGAACTTCTGTACAGTTCCAAGTACAGCCCCAGGACTGAGAGAGCCCAGCGGCTGGCCTCAGTCCTAGGGCTGCACTTTTCCTAACCCTTTTGCTACCCATATCTGGCACTGGGCTATTTCCACCTCCCCCCCAGCTCCTCCCTCCACCCCTCCATCATCAGTAAGTTGGGGCGGGGGGAAGGACAGGTGTGATAGGTATACTGAGAGGGAGTGGTGTTCATCTGATCGGAGGGGTTGGGAGGGCTAAAACTAGCCTCTGGTCCCCAGAGGGTGTGGGAGAGAGACCCCCATGGATCCTTCAAGCCTCCCAGACCCCAACCCCATGGACCCTGTCTGCCCCTAAAATCCCCCCCTGCAGGCCCCACCTGTTCCCCCTGCTCCCCTGAACCACCCTGCAAACCCCACCTGTATGCCCCAATCTCTCCAATCCCCCCTGAAGCCTGCTTCCCCCCCCCGGTTTCCCCCCACTTGCCCCCCATCCTAATTTCCCTTGGATTGGATAGCTTTAGATTGATCTAAATTCCCCCTAACCTCCCCAAATGTCTGTACATCTGGATACAAATGCATAAAAAAAATAAGAAAATTAAACTGTGGTTGTTTTGTTTTCTGCTCAGTAATAAATGGTTAGTAAAAAAGGCTAAACAAGGTTCTCGTAATGTGACAGAGACAAATTATACCAGGTTGGACTACAATGAAGATGAGAAAATAAGATTAAAGGGGCTACTTTTCTCCAAAAAGGAGTATGTTCAGTGTAAATATTTGCTTTGGAGGCAGTAGATGAAGTAAGAATGAAGAGGGAAAAGTGAATTTTATGATCAGAAAAATGAGGCAGGTTTGAGGCTTTCATTTTTGCTTTGACATACTCAGAACTTCATAGCCGTGAATAGAGAGTCTACAGAAAAGAGGCCAATTTTGCTTTTGTATGTGCTACCGTAGGCTCCAGGAGCCATACTGAGTCCCATTCAATGAAATGTGTGCCTCAGTTAAGTGTTGCAATCTATCCTAACTGAAATTTAGGGTGGTATAATCCAGCAAAGGGGTGACAAGAGCATGCATTACTGAAGCTAATGTCTGCAAAGCTGGCAGTGAGTGACATTTCATTTTAATATTATGAAACATATTGACAGTTGACAGTTGGGAGAATAACCTCCTTTTCCCTTCTTTGTGACCCATGCCTCATTGATACCCTTGCCCCTCTAAGGAGAAGCCAATCCTGCAGAACCTGGTGGGGTCTCTATAGGTCAAAGAAACAGACACATAATTTATGACAAGGTAGAAAAAAAAGCAAATACACAGGAAATGTGGTAATAGAGGGGAGGAAAAGGTGAGGTAGAATAAACAAGCATGTTTTGAACAATAAGATCTAGTCCCTTTTTACCACCTGTCAAGCTGACTTGTGGTAAATCAGAGGTAAATCTTAAGCCCAAATGACCTTGTGTCATTTATTATAATGGGTTTTAAAACTGTGTGCCTACTTCTCTTCCAAAATATTTCCATTTATAATTTCTAAATGGTGCCAAGATGCACTCTAGAGTCCTTTGTAGTGATGTGACGTTTAAACTCTTCCTTTATACCTGATTTCCTGAGTCTGCTCTATATGCAAGCTGATGTGCCCGGCACTGGATCACATGCACTTGTATAAATGGTGAAATGCATGACAGTGCTGAGAAAATGGCAACAGTGTGCATTGTGCAGTGTGCCTTCAATGTGTTTTAGTTCAAAAGTGTGCCATCACCATTTTCTCAGCACTGACATGCATTTCACTGTTTATACAAATGCATGTGCTGTAGTGCCAGGTGCTTTTAAAATCCCGGCGCTGCTGCACAAGCATGTGTACAAATGCCTCAGAGCACTCGGAGTAGCACATACAGAAGCCTGCAGCTTCTTCTCGTTACTCCAGCCTTGCGCTTCCATTTTTACCTTTCTTTTCTGCTTCTTTATTACCTTGTCCCCCAGCCCCTGGGGGTTTTTGGGAGTTGCAGTCCAAATTAAAAGGCATCACAGCTATGCAGACTTCCCTCTAGTTCCACTTGCTGTTGCATACATTACATTCATACTACAGGGGGTTGTGGGAGCAGTGACCTGTGCTGCAGGGGCAACTGTACCCTGGCTCCCAGCGTCCACCCCCAACACCGGAGAAGCAGGCCGCACTGCAAGACCAGCAGCATGGGTTTGTTTGTTTTTTAAGTCCCTTAAAAAGGTAATAATTGTCCTCCCTTCCTATCCATGCTCAGGTGCACATTTCAACCCCTCCTCTCCTATTTCCCCTTTCCCCCACACACAGGTGCTGCTGTCACTGTCATTGTCCCCAGCTGAGTTGGAGTGGAGTGGCTCCAGAACAGCTCCTGCTTCACTGCAGTCAGGCTGCACGTGAAGCCAAGCTCAGCTAGAGACAGCAGTGGTGGCACTAGGCAGGTTCTCTTCCCCCATGCCTGCTCAGAGACTGGCAGGGAGCGTCAAGGGGACCACACAGGAATGAGGGGTCCATCCACTGCCACCACTGTCCCTGGCTGAGCCCAGATCCACACAGCCACGATGGATTGGGAAGGAGTATCTCTGTATCCTCTCCCACCTCCTGCCACTCCCAGATAAGCCAAAGACAGAAGCAGGGGAAGAGGATGGACAAGAAGAGGAAGGGAGGTGCCACTGAGCACGATGGGGAAGAGAGGAGGGATTTTTATTTGCTTTGGGAACTTAAAAAAAAGTCTCTGGTTCCTGCTCCCATGGAGCTAGTCAAGGAAGTGACTATATAGCAAGTTAATTCAAATGGTACTTCAGGTCTTCTGAAACAACCTAGCGAAAGACTTTGTTCCACAGAAGGCCAGCTTCATGCTATTCATGAGTTGCTGCTAGAGGATCAGTACCAGAATCAAAGCCTTGTCACTACAATAAAGCAGGTGGAGAACAAAACAGTTAGAGCAG
>NW_017729004.1:46452901-46457597 GCF_001723915.1 Gavialis gangeticus | reverse complement strand
AATTCAACATCAGTCTTGCTTCTATGAATCCTTGTATGTAGCACCTACATGCCATGATACTAAACACATTTAAAAAGGATATGCAACTGCGTAGTATATATATTCATTTGCTTTGGAAACAAAAAAGGCATAGTTAATGCACACATGTTTCTGTGTTCAAAAAGAGTCTTAGTATTTGATACACAAAAGAAAAGAAACTATCTGACAGGGTGCAGTCTTTAAAATCCAGTGTAAATTTGGTTGATCAAGAGGTACTAATTCAGGTAACTGAACAGAGATAAGGGTGAGTGTTTTGTGAGTGAAAAATTCTGTGTAGTCTATCTTTAAGATAACCTAAAGGAAGCTTGAGCTTTCTTTGTCTCTACTTTTTTTAAACTAAAGGTTCAAGCAGTTTTAATTGCAACACTTCTGGTACAATTAAAATGGCAAAAATATTTGAGGCCATGAATTAAATATAATGACAACCTGAACTCTCTATAAGCTATGAAAGTAATTTAACCAAATAAAGAAATGCTGCATCGATGAACCTTCATCAAATTTTAATTAATTAAAGGTACCATATTTTTAATTGCATATAAAATAAGGGACAGAAAATATGTAACTTTTTTGGTTAACTCAGTTTTTATAAATATAAATATGTAACAGTGTCATGTACTGCAGTCAGTAACTATGTTACTTTAAGTCTTTGCAATGGTGTAAATGCCTTTATTTACATTTTTCCAAATATAATTACTTTCAGTTTCTTTTGTTCAGAAGATATTTGTCTTAAATATCTTTGGTCTTACTTTAGTCAACAGGCCTGTTTTGTTTTTGTTTCTGTTTTTGAGTTTTGAATTAGAGTTTCTAGGCCTAACTTATGCTTTCATTTATTTATTAATGCATGCTGCCACAACTCCTTGCCAGATTTTCCAGATCCATGGGGAGACTGCAGATCAGAGGTTGAATATGATTGTTAAAGTATCTTCAGGATAGAAATGGCAGAGGTCATGGCTGGCCTTTTGCCTGGCATGTAGCTCCCAACCACTATAAGTCATTGCTGTGTTATGAGAACAGAGAAGAGAGAGGCCTTCAACCCATGCTATGTAAATAGGACATCACAGTTTGCATGCCCATGTATTAGTATTCTCTAGGTTAGCGTGTGTGTATGAGTCAGGGATTTTGGGGAGTGACGTTTTTTATTGAACTATCTGTGTCAGAATCATGATTAAGTGTCCCTGTAATGTTCCTGTAACATCAAGTTAGATGGAAAGTAAAGGCTAAGACTCATGTTGGAAATGATGATTCCTCTTGCAATGCAGTTTTTTGAGGTAGGGTGTTCCTAGTTCCTGACAGCTAAATATGCTTGTGTATCCAAACCCATTTTCTCATTTTTCATAAGATGATTTTTAATGCCATACTGAAAGGTTTAAACAAGATTGCAAATTAATATCATTGGTCTGACTTTGACTCTAGTTTAATACTGTTAATTAAACACATAAGCACATTACTTTTGTTAAAACAGAATTGTTATTTCTGCTGTGTTCAAATTATCTTAATACTTTATTAAAACCTCTTATTTATCTATCTAAAGTTTTAGCATCATTGTTTCTTCATTCGGCATGTTATTATAGCCATGTGTATTATGTCATAAAAGCCTAAATGATGGCTTAAAATCTTACTGTCCAACTGCTAAATGTTCAGAAAAGCCTGAGCTCTGAACCTTGGAAGGAAGCCATGGACCTGGTGTAATAATTACAAAGCCAGAGGGTATATAAAAAAAGTTTAAGTCAGTCCTTTAAAATGCTTTCAAACATAGTTTGTTTTAGGTCTTTATTAATGATTTTTTCTGTTGTTCATTAATCTTTTGCTAGGCAGCTATTTGTAAAGGACTAGATCTGTAGTCATATGTGTGCTCAGTCTAATAAGTAGATATGTCAGGGCACATCTACACGAGAAGCTTAACTTCGTATTAGCATAGTTTACTACGAAATAAGCATGCATGTCTACATGTGCACATGCTTACTATGCAGTAAACCTCCCTAATATTGAGTAAATTTGCTACCTGCAAGTAAAAGTAGCAAATTTAGTCAAGATTAGTAATGGTACCTTAGTACTCATGTAGATGCCCGACCAGGAATGAAATCTGAAAGATAGCTCCCTGCCCCCTGGAGCTGCCTGCTGCTGGGGTGGGCTCCACCACAAGAGTTCCAGCAGGGACTATGCCCCCCTATCCCAGCAGCAGACTCCCCAGCCAGTTCCCTGCTTCTTATTCTGGAGTAGCTTATACAAGAGTAAATTTAAGCCAGAATAAAGGAATGTGTAGATGTGCCCTCAAAGAAAAATATTGAGATTAATATCCTGATAGTGTAAATGGGTGTCAGATCACTAACGTTGCTTTGTCTCTGCAAATGCACCCATGCCCACCAGTAGAAAATTTGGCCCATTGAGTGATTTTGGTGGTATAAGTCTTTTGTCCATTTTTTGCTTTCTATCTATTGTTTTCTAATGCAAATAACTGTAGATTCATGACATCATATCCCTTGCTATTATAATAATTCTTATTGAATAAAGCATAGAATTAAACTTTAGTGATAATACTACTGAATGACTAACAGTGTAGGAGCTACAGCTACATAACATATTCTTTAAAGACAGCATAATTACAAGATTTTCACTCTTGAATCTCATTCTCCTGGCATGAAACCTGCTGTGTCCTGTGCTTAGAAGAAGGGATCTAAAAGTGACATTCATGCAAGGTCGCAAGTGTAAATAATTGTCCTTTTTATCAATGCTATAAAAATAATATTTTAGTTCTCTAAGGTAAGAGAGACAGGAGAGGACACTCCATAGATTTCAAGGGTCCAGATCAGTGGTGTAATTAGAGATGGTAAGTGAGGCACCAGCCCCAGGGGCCAATTTTGATGGGACACTGGGATGGCAGCTGCCACCACTGCCATGCTGTCAAGGACTCAGAAGCTGTTTGTTGCTCCTCTGGTCCAGATCATGAACTGCACTTCACATGCAATTCAGTAGGAAGGTGGTCAAAAAGGTGACTGCCATTTTTTTATCTGCTTGTCCTTTAAGTAACTCAGCTGGTTCCTGGCTTATGTCATGTACCCCTGAGGCTCCTTTATCCTAATTCTAGTTTCCCAAGGGACTTTTTGGCAACCAGGGATTGTGAGAACATGTGGCCAATTTGATCATGGGCCAGCTTTCTGTTATGCAACAGGGAGAACAAGAACAGCTATCAAGGTCTTAGACCACCCGAAGGCCTCCTCCAAAATATAAATATGTATTGAATTACTGTAATCTTATAGGCTGGGTTACTCAGATTGCCTGTTATTCCTCAGTGCTTCCCATTATGGAATCTTGTTTCAGTTTGTTCATAAATGTGCTGAACTCTGACCCTTTCAGCTGAAATTTTAAATATTAGTTATTAGCTTCTGGTTAAATTTTCTTGAAAAAAATTCAAACAAAGTGATACAGCCATTTATGAGAATAAAAATTTCCTTTTTCAATGTTACAAGATCTTGTCAGTTTTCTTTTAAACTTACCATTCTTCTGCCGTCGTCAAATGTTTTGAGGAACCTGTTTGAAAAATTTGTCTTAGTCCAATCTTGGTCCACATAAGGAGTAACCACTTACTGTTGCTCAGTGACTCCATTAGCTTACATTAAAGAAGTCTGTGCATTAATTTTAAAAGAACCCTGATGATGATGCCTATAAATGTCAGTATGATGTCATATAATATTATATTAGAGTTTGTTTACTTGTTTCAGGTTTTTCTTCAAAACTTAGGAAATTACACACATGACTGCACATGTGCATGCAAGTACACCTACACACATGCAAGCACACACACACCTATATTAAAAGAACATTATTAAGCATTCAGATTCAAGCATTCTGAAGTCAGGAAATGGCAAAATTGAGATTTATCTGTTGCCTTAATTTGGACCCCTTGTGCCATAGCATGATCATGGACTATTTTTTCCATAAGTCCTCTGCTGCCCACCGCCCAGAGCTCACTAAATTAGCAGCTATTCAGTATTTTGTTCTATCCTCCTGGTTGTGTCCCCATACCTTATTTATTGTAGACTTCATAACATTTCCTGTGAAATTATTTATTTCCTCCCTGACTTTTCTGTGGTGCTCCTCACAGAAGCATTTTGTAAGGAGCTTCACCAATCCAAATTTATCTTTAGAGTACCCTGATGGGGAATTGAGGCACATGCTGATTAAGATTATACTTATTCTGTGTGCCCAGTATGAGAGGCCTAGTTTTTCATCATTTATAAAACTTAATATGTCTATAATTGGAGCATGGTTCTGACCATATCAGTTTCAACTCATGCTGAGGTTAAAGAAACAGTGGAGCCCTGCCCCAGTGGTTCTGAATGGCTTGTAAATATTTGGAACACCTTTACTTTTACCTTAACATGTCTAAAGTACTACTGTCACTGACCTCAGTTGCACTTTGGAAGATCAGGTTTCTCAGTCTTTGTCACCCTTTGGATAGATACAGGTATTACACTGGTATAAGTGTTTGGAAACTGGCCTAAATGTATAAGACTGGGGACAGACATTACACATAAACCAGTTTAAGTGATCAGAAACTGGTTTAAACCTATAACAGAACAGATGTTCAGTGCACATAAACCGGTTTGAAAATGGCTGAAACCAGTTTGAGAGAAACCTGGTTGAATGTAGTATCAGA
>NW_017729004.1:46452175-46452394 GCF_001723915.1 Gavialis gangeticus | reverse complement strand
CCCCTCCCCTCTGCTCCCTGGATGCAGCTTCAGCAGAAACTTGTAGCCACAGCAACATCTGCCTGCTTTCCCCTGATTACCCCCTCCCCTCCCCTCCCCTCCCCACTCCCTGCTAAGCAGGGATCCCCCATCCCTTCTGCCTTACACAGACACCTCAGCATTAGCTAGCAGACCACATGCTGCCTACAGTCCATGCTGTTGCAGACACCAGTGTTGGCT
>NW_017729004.1:46450331-46451917 GCF_001723915.1 Gavialis gangeticus | reverse complement strand
CCCGCTTCTAGCCTGAGGCACTGCAGGCATGTGCTTGCATTTCTGGGATATCTGTGCAGTTATAGCGTGATTCAGCCTAGCCAGGTTAGACTGACCTGCAAAGATTGAATCAATTCAGGCTCAGGCCAAATTAAAAACTTTTCCCAAGCAGGATTTTTGAGACATAGAATTCATCTATTGTGATTCTTTGTAACTATTTTTAAACAACAACAACAACATTTCAGGTATTTAAAAAGATATGAAAAATTGTAAGAACATTAGCCTTTGATTCTAGCAGCTATATAGTCCTGGCTGAATTAATTACCAAAATGTAATCAGAAAACAGTTCTATGTATGAAACCAAAAATTAAGATTTTTACTGGCATCAGACCTGATTCATATAACTAGCTGTTGTAACAGACTTCAGGAGCTATTGCTAATTGTATCTCCATATGCTATATCATCGCTTCCATAAAAACCTACTATTAGCATCACTCTCTGGTGTTTGGGGTTTTAGATATAGATTTATGTCCTTTCTGAAGAACTTTTTCTGCCATGAAAAATCTAAAAATGTAATTCTTCTCTCTGTGAACCTCCTTTTTAGCAAAGAGTTATGTACCAATGAAATGCTGTCTCAGGAGCACAAAATGTCCTCACTTGTGACATTGAAAAGTGAACTTGAAATCCCAGCAGATTATTTTTATTGCCAATGACAACTTTCATCTGCTGTTTTTTGCTGCCAGAAATAAGCATGTTTTCAGTAAGCACAACAAGATTTTAAAAGAGTGTTTTATTCTTTAGCTTTGCTGTTTCAGATAGTTCCCTCTAATTCTCCAAGTGATTTGATATAGGAAGATGCGCCTTTCTAGAATACTTGCATATACTGCTGCAGATGAGTATTGACTGATGGTATTATACTCTAATAAAAGCCAGACCCTACTTGTATGAAAACGTTCTGTGTGCGTCACTAAAGCTATTTCAGTCCTTTCTGCCTCCTGAGCTGAATGTAAACTGGCATTGGTGGCTCTATATTCAAATACAATGTTGTAAAAGGAAGTAGGAAACATAACTTTCAAGCTGTGTGTGAAAACAAGTTAGAGTTGTTAGAAAAGTATCTCTTTAGTAGGAAAGGAAAAACACATTTACCTATTGTTATCTCAGTACAGAGTCAGCAGACCTTTTTCTGAACACATTGATGTACTAGATTTTCCCTCCCTTTTTCAGCGTATGAAGCTGGTATTATTGCAGAGACTAGAATTAGGTATTAAATAACTGGAGAGATGTAGTATGAGCACTGGTAGATAAAGCTTCCTCACGCTATTACACAAATGCCTTGGGAAAATCAGACGGCTACCAAGTGCATCCCTGACACATGGAAGACGCTGAATTTTAGCCAGTTTTGGAGTTAAAACTTCATTGCAGAACAACAAGAAAGATTTTTCTACCTCCCTGCATGCCATCTGACTCCTCCAAGAAAGGACTTTTACCTGATCTACAGATCAAAGAGCTACTCAACACAGCTCACATAGGCATTCTCCTGGACCCAGAGGGAAAGCTTTCCATCTCTAGCTCCCTCTGTACAAAAATGAAGTTTATTTCCTACCTAT
>NW_017729004.1:46421502-46443810 GCF_001723915.1 Gavialis gangeticus | reverse complement strand
GCTACCAAATACATCCCTGACACATGGAAGATGCTGAATTTTAGCCAGTTTTGGAGTTAAAACTTCATTGCAGAACAACAAGAAAGATTTTTCTACCTCCCTGCATGCCATCTGACTCCTCCAAGAAAGGACTTTTACCTGATCTACAGATCAAAGAGCTACTCAACACAGCTCACATAGGCATTCTCCTGGACCCAGAGGGAAAGCTTTCCATCTCTAGCTCCCTCTGTACAAAAATGAAGTTTATTTCCTACCTATGGAGACTTTTTACCATCTATACTTTTTCCAGAGCATGACGAAGAGCCATTGAGCCCAAAAGCCTGCAGAAAAGGATATTTTTTTATCAGTTGGTCTAATAAAAGGTATCATTATGGAACCAAGAGTTCTAGATCTTTGTATTTCTTTTTGTCTCAGACCAACATGACTACCAAGTACATCCCTTATACTTTTGGAAACATTTTCTTTTGGTTCTGCTGCTGTGGGGCTGATACTACTGCTTATTACAGTATGACCTCATATATCCCGCATGCTTGGGACCAAACAACTGCTGGAAATTTGAAAATTCTGGATTTTTCAAACTGGAGCGGCAGCCAGTCATGGAGTGGGGGCAGAAGAGGAGGGCGAAGCAGCGGCGGGTTGTCCCGGAGCAGCGGCCGCATGTGGAGTGGCAATGCGGGGTGATGGATGGTGGTGACAGCCGCCACATACAAGCTTCCCCTTCTGCTGCTCCAGGACCGGCCACTGCTACTCTCTGATGTAGTGTATTTTTAAAAAGTGCTGGATTTTTGAGAATTCTGGATTTCTGATATCTGGGTTTATGAATATCAGGGATCCTGGTTTTCTCTGATTAAAAAAAAAACCAAAACCCTCAAATTCTCTGATAAAAAAATCACAAATTCCCTGAGAAAACCCCAAAATCTGTGATTAAAGGCCCCCCACAACTCCCGCAGCCCTGCTCGTGCCCCGCCCCAGCCCTGCTGGGTGGCCTCCCAGCTGCCAGGGCTATGGGGCCAGGGACCTGGGTCTGCAGCTCCGTACCTGCAACAGAAGGCAGCAGCTGCTGCAGCAAAGCGAAACTCAGTTCCCCTGTTGCCTGCCTGCTGTGGGCTTAGGTGGGTGAGGAGGTGGCTCACTGCCACTGTACACATTTCTTGGGGCCAGGGGGAACCTCTACCCCCCCCAGATCTGTGCACGGAGTGGGTGAATGCTGCAGGCTTGGGTCCCTGCTGCTGCCCTCCCCCAGGGCCTCTGTAGCCCAGTGGATGCAACCTGGCACTGCAGGGAATGGCAAAGCCATGCATAGACCTCATTAGCACTGTGAGTTCCACGCTGTGCTCGTGATGCATCCTCTGCATGTGTGGGACTGTAGGGAGGGACACAACCCACAGCAGTGCCCTCACTGCTGCCATCACCAGTGCAGCACAGAGTTCACAGTGACAAACAACTTTCTTGCATGGCCCCACTATGCCCTGCAGTGCTGGGTTGCACTTGCTGGGCTGCATAGACCCCAAGGGAAGGCAGCAGGGCAGGGAGCCCAAGCCCACAGTATGCACCCGCACTTGCCCCTCACAGATCTGGGGGGCACATGCCCCTCCTGCGCCCTGGGAGTGCATGCAACTGTGGGGAGGCGGCTGCACCCCCATCCCTGGACAAGCTTCCCTCAGCCCCATATTGCTCCGCATCAGAGCCTTGCAGCCATGCATTGTGGTCCCAGGCTTCAAGCCCCATGCACCATCCAGCTGGGCAGCAGCCCCAGCCCTGCCCAACCCTCAATCCCTCCCTATGGGGGCCTCAATCCCCCCCCCCCACTTACCTGCAGGAGCTGCTCTCCAGACTGCATGGGGCCCCTTGCCTCACCACCCTCTTCCCACTCCCTCGCAGCCCTTTGAAGGCTGGAACTCTGCCAGCCTGCAGAGAACTCATTGCAAAACTGCAACATCCGCAAGTTTCTCTGCTAAAATGAGAAATCTGTGTTTTACTCTGGTAAGGGGGGAAAATCTGCATTTTACTCCATTTTTCCATGGGAAACAGAAAACCCAGATCTCTGTTTATTATACTAAACATGACTCTTTCTCTGGCTTTTTTTTTTGACCTTCCTACTGGATTTTTTTTCATACAGCTGTTTCCCTTTGCCAAAGCACACTTTAGCACACGTATAGTATTGTTAATGTGGGTGACTGCAGCACCTACCACACTGGGCCACTTGTTCTAGACTGGAAACCTAGGAACTATTGCAATTACAAGATGAATAACTATGGAGGCAGTGGTAGCCGCATCATAATTGAAGACATCCAACTACTTTGTTATGCTTGAAGAATGGAGTGCATTTTCCAGAAAAATTATAGCAGTCATTCAGAAAAATGTTCTCCTACAGAGAAGATCATAAAGATTTGTTTGTCTTTTTAAATGTTTGGCTTGGGTTTTGACAATATAAAATATCTTTAAAAAATCAATTGTATTTAATTTGGAACCAGAAATACTAATCATAATTATGCGGTACTGAATGATGTCAAGAAGAACAGAGTTGTTTGGGTTTACAAACCTGTACTTCTTCCATATCTTAACAAATTTAGATTGATTTTGTTTTACCCATCATGCTTAATTTCCTCAATTTATAATGTTTGTTCCAGGGCTCATTACAACATCCCTGTAATAACTTATGCTAAATTACTGATACACAGTTTCCCAGTGAATCTGAATGTTGGTTTTGCTGCTGAAGTAAGGGGGTAAATACTTGCCACTTCTTGGCTGACTAGACATGAGGCTAGGATGAGAACCAAAGATCTTATACAAAATTTTAGTGATGATCCAGTACACCATTTTTTTGTTTGTTTGTGCCATAGTAGCACCAGGGGCCCTAATGTAAATCAAGACCTCATTGTATTAGGTAGGAAGCCTCTCCTTTCCCTCTTTCTGTCATATATATTTGTCTTGAAAAAAAAATTATTGATTGCTGTTTCTATTTCCTATAAATTTATCCTTCTTTTCTTTGGGGCATGCCTCAAGCTCCTGCTGCATCTTCAGGAGTGAGATTCCTGCACAAATGTTGCCTTTGTAGACTTGCCAATTTCTAGCTCTTTGGAGATATCTTGTAAGATTAGCACTAACACAAATGTCTTCTTACAGAGTCTGGAGGATATCTTGTTTGTGGGTATTTCTTGTTTATCATTTATATTTTCTGATTTTCTGAAAAACAGCATGGCCTGCCACACCAAAGTCCCCACCCCAGTGGACCTTTGCAACAGGTATGAACCTCTTGCAGCCCCAGCAGAGCCTACCAAGCTGCCAGCTCCTTCAGGCAAACAGGCTCAACTGTAGCTACCGCCCCCACTGTCCCTAAGACAAAATGCAAAGTGTTTGTCATGGGAGCCTCCATCCTGAGGGGGACTGAGGGGGCAATCTGCCACCCTGACCCCTTAGCCCGAGAAGACCATTCTTGACAAACTGGCTGAAGGCAACATCCTGAGGGATAGCCAGAATGGGTTTGTTGCAGGTAGGTCCTGCTTGACCAATCTTATTTCCTTTTATGACCAGGTGGCCTAACACCTGGACAAGGGGAAGAGATTGATGTCATATATCTTGACTTTAAAAAGCCTTCAATCTGGTATCCCGTGATCACCTCCTAGCAAAACTGACTAATTGTGGCCTCAGCCTCACCACGGTCTGCTGGCTGGGGAATTGGCTCTGTGGTAGGACCCAGAGGGTGGTGGTTGATGGAAGTCAGTCATCATGGTGCCCTGTGACCAGTGGGGTCCCTCAAGGCTCTGTCCTTGGGCCTACACTATTCAACGTTTTCATTAATGATATGGACATTGGTATCAGAATCAGACTGGCCAAGTTCGCCAATGACACCAAACTCTGGGGTAAAGCATCCACACCTGAGGACAGGAGGGTGATCCAGGCAGACCTTGACAGGCTCAGGAAATAGGCGGATGAGAACCTGATGGTGTTTAACACCAAAAAATGCAAGGTTCTCCACCTTGGGAAGAAAAACCTGCAGCATTCTTATAGGCTTGGCAGTGCTATGCTGGCTAGCACTATGGGTGAAAGGGACTTGAGGGTTGTGATTGACCACAAGATGAACATGAGCCTTCAATGTGATGCTGAAGCTAGTAAGCAAGCAAAATGCTGGCTTGCATCCATAGATGTTTCTGAAGCAAATCCCAGGATGTCATTCTCCCATTGTACTCAGCCTTGGTGAGGCCGCAGCTGGAGTACTGCGTCCAGTTTTGGGCTCCACAATTCAAAAAGGGTGTGGAGAAGCTTGAGAGAGTGCAGAGGAGAACCACATGCATGATCAAGGGTCAGGAAAACAGACCTTATGATGAGAGGCTGAGAGCCATAGGACTCTTCAGCCTGGAATAGCGCAGGCTCAGCAGCGATCTGGTGGCCACCTGTAAGTTTATCGGGGTGCTCACCAGGATCTGAGGGAACATCTGTTCACCGGAGCATCCCAAGGGATGACAAGGTTGAATGATCACAAATTCCTCCATGCCAGTTTCAGGCTGGACACAAGGAAGAACTTCTTTACTGTCCAAGCCCACAAGGTTTGGAATAGACTGCCACTGGAGGTGGTTCAAGCACCTACTTTCAACACCTTCAAGAGATGATTGAATGTTTATGTTGCTGGGATCCTATGATCCCTGCTGACTTCCTGCCCCTGGGGCAGGGGGCTGGACTCGATGATCTTCTGAGGTCCCTTCCAGCCCTAATGTAATGTCTATTACATTTATACTAGTATAAGTGATTGGAAACCAGTCTATACCTGTAACTGGATGGAAGTTCAGTGCACATAGACGGGTTAAAAAATGGCAGATCCCAGTCCATGTTACATCGGAACAATGTGGTATCAGACTTAAGTGATTTAGATCTATCAGATGTCTCTACCATATTCCCTAGTGACTCAGGTTAGGTTGCAGTCAAGTGACATTCCAGGCTGCTTTGTGGGACCCTGCTAACCCCACTTTACAGAGGGATGCACTAACCTCAGACCTCACTCATCTCCTCCCAAGCTCTCACAGAGATGAGCCAGAAACGATGCTGTCCCCAGCCCTACCTACTGTCTGTGACAGTCAGCAACAAGTAGCAAGTGTGCTGGCTTAGGTCTGGGTGGGCTGAGGCTTCGTGCTGGGAGGCCTTAGCTCCCCTGTCCCCACTGC
Organism: Gavialis gangeticus; assembly: GCF_001723915.1. Classification (NCBI taxonomy): domain Eukaryota; kingdom Metazoa; phylum Chordata; order Crocodylia; family Gavialidae; genus Gavialis; species Gavialis gangeticus. Next base: position 46,438,651 of record NW_017729004.1, on the reverse strand, counting down.
CTGGTTACCTGGGACAGCCACAGGCAGGAGGCAGGTCTGGGGGCCATGCTAGGCAGTGTGGGGAGGGGAAAGGGCTTTGCTGTGCATCCCCAGCTCTGGCCCCCACAGACCTGAGACAACAGAGCTTGAGGGGGCTTCATAGTTGGGGCTTCTGCTTCCCTCCACCACCCACCTGGCTGCAGTTGACCCACCTGGCTTCTTGGCTACTCAGCTGGGCTAAGCATTCTCTGGCAGCCTGCTGGGAAGTGTATGGGAATGCCCCCACCCTGCTGGTCTTGACCAGTGCAAGCAGCCTGTTTGCCTCACCACCGAAAGGTGAACATTTGTTTTCTTACTCCTGACTTAACCTTAGGGTGCTTAAAGTGCCAAACTTAGATCACTTTCTGCCTTGGGGTTTTTAGACATCTGTACTGAACCCGGGAGACTGGGGCCATCCTGGTCTAGAGAAGGTGTGTATGGGGTGGGTTAGGGTAGCATCTGCTCTGTTTTTCCATTGTTTACCTGGTAGATCTAAAAAAATTAAACTGGCAAACCCATAATGTATATTTTTCACTGCTTGCATCACAAAAATGTAGATATGATAAAGCACCCCGGCATCTTTTTTAATATAAATAGGTATGTCTATTGGACTGCTAAAACTGTGGTTAATCTCCTGTACTACATATGTTTTGCATATAAGTTTCTCAAATCATGAAGAAAGTTAAAAATAATATGGTTTGTTTTTAATGCTACTGTTTATTGGACAATATGTACTGTTATTCCTTTCTGATACACATTTGGTGTTAAAACTGTATACAGTGAAAGCAATAGCTTGTGGGACAGTCCTCAGGGAAGAATATCATTATTTTGTCACTGCTGGACATATGTGCTCCACAGAGGAAGTGAAAGGCTTAAGAGTAGTGTTGTTATGCATAGTCTAAAATATATTGTACATTACTTTACACTTTGTAGAGTGCATACTGGGGTTGTCTAGTATGAAAGTGTGCAGTCATTCTGTAACAGAAAAATAATCCTTTACTGTCAATATAAATTTACAGGTTTCTTTAAAATTTGGATCCAATGAAATGTACATAATATTGTGTTTAAATAGCAAAGTAGGAAAGGTGCTTTGTGAAAAATTCTCTGAACTACAAGCGTCAATTTATGACAAGTGTGTTATCAGGACAACTGATGCCATTTTCCAAGACCATTTTGGACTTAATGAAAATTATCTTTATATAACATGCTATGGCAGTAGAAATAGTCTGTGGTTTTGCTTACACTAATGTAAATTCAAATGAATTCCACTGCAAAATTTTACATGCTTACGAGTGATAGGAGAATTTGCTCAGCACACCTCATACTCCACTGCAGCTGTGCAAGGGGAACACAGGGTTTGCTTTAACTTACTTTTCTGTTCCCCCAACCCTAAGTTCATCATGTATTGAGGGCATTTTCAGGTGTAAATTGCTATTCTAATTGATGCTTAACCTGTATCTTAGCATTCTTGTGTGGTAGATTAGTAGGGAAAATGGACACCTTGCTTATACCACTTTTCCCACTTTTTTCCAGCCATGTCAGAATTAGGGGCCATGAGGCATAGCAATCACAGGATTTGCTCAGGCATGTAAGTCACAAGAAAATCTATCTCTACAGGTAGGATTCTCAAAAGACTGGATCTCATGGCACAGCAGGAGACAGGATCAGGGGCAGCACTCAGCTGCATCAGCCCAGCTCTTCTTCCGGCAGGGACTGACAGAAGTTAATGATGGCACTCTGTTTTGGAGCACCTTCATCTGAACCCTCATGAAATGGGGGTTTAGAGTGTTGCACAATTGGGCACTTTTAAAGCTGTGCACTCCTGTCAGGGCACTGCTGGAGAACATTGGAGGCAGCTGATCATGCAACAAAATGTCACGTCTCTCAGTGCCCTGTAAGTCATTTTGAGTGTGCGCGCGTGTGTGAGAGAGAGAGAGAGAGAGAAATAAGTATAACTTATACATGATGGGAATAAAATGAGACACAGCAGGAAAAATTACCAATAATAATATTTTTTCAATCCAGCTCTAATTTCAACCCATTTCAACAATCCTGGAATCAAGTTCAGTTCTCGTGGAAATAAAAGCAACACCATTGGTATTTATAGGAATTTACTTTGTTTATCTCAGAGGTTGAAATTATCTTTCAAAGAATATTAGAGTATATTACCTCCTGGTCTTGATGCAAATTTTATGATTTTTTTATTTAAACCTGTTGTCTCAGAATGGTTTACCAAAGTATCTGATTATTTTTTGCGCAGAAGTCTATCTTTAAAAACATGACTTAGTAGCATTTTCTGTGGTGATCTTTTTAAATTAAAAACATTGATTCTAGAGGTAAGGTGGGTACATTTTCAGATTACAGTATTTGTCTTCAAAAGATAAGATGTAAAACTGGCTAACATCTGGGAGCATCTGTCCTTGTCCACACTGGATTATCTGAGTGCTAAACTGTCGTCGTCACATTTTCAGAGAGATTTAGAAAATGAACGGAAAGTACTTAACTTCTTTGACCCATTCTAATTTTAGAATTGTGAAATGCACAGGAAAATGTTAGTTTTAGAATGGTATATATACTTAAAAATATGTGTGTTTTAAAATGTGAAAAACATTTTTTTTGGCATTTTCTGCTGTAAAATGTACACTGTTGGCAATTTTGTGAAAGCTTGGTGGATTTAATTTTAGTACTGAAATTTGTTATAAGCAATAAAATACCATAGCTCTATTTTTCAAATATTTTCTCTATGCATAAGGAATCAGAACTCATGGTAGAGGTTATATCTAGTATCTATGCATAGAAACTAATAATTGATGTTTGAAAATGATTTAGAGTCTTGAATTTTGGTCATATCAAACGTCCAAGTAGATGGATTTCTGCCATCTAATTTCATGAGAATTCAGTCTCCGTCTTCTTGATTGTAATATTTAATGTGGGTGCTTCTTTTCTGTGTAGATCTGTAACCCAGTGCATCTGAATGTCTTTTATTTTCATACTCAGACTTCCATAGCTATTATCTTGATGGAGAAATATACTAATGAGGATTCTTAGCTGCTGTTTGTTTTTCATATCAGAAGTACTTAGAAATGCCTTTTTCATTTTTCATCTTTCTTAGTAATGAGTTATTGCCTTTTAATAAGATTTTTTTGTAATATGTCAAACCATTTTTAGAAGTATATCAAGGACAGTGACATTGAAAATTCCTATTTGAGCAGTAGCTCATTGCTGCTATGCAGTAGTGTTGAAAGCGACCCATGTGCCACCAGGACTGTGCAGTACCAGTGGATACTGCACACTTGCACAGTCGGTTAGTATGAACTGTGCAGTCAGCGGTACATGTAGAAGCACCCACTATGTAGCTACTCTGCATATTTAGACCCTTTTATAAATTCTTTTTAACACAAAATCTTTTTTGTGTTAGACAGTAGTAATTTATAATTTATAGTAAAAGCAGCATTTTGCTAATTTTAGATATTTTTCAATAGCTATTCAATGTTTTGAAACATGGAATTAATTTCATATGATAGTATTTTTTTCTCTTTAAGTTGTGTTATTTCTGTGGCATATAATGTCAGTTTTCAGCAGTGTACATGAAAATATTTATTATAATTTAGAGGGTATTGAGAAGAATTGTATCATATACATTGTTTGGTCTCTTGGATTAGGACACATCAGTGGAACAAAAATGAACACCCACACATTCACACCGTTTGTCATGCTAAAAAATAGCCGATTAAAAAAAAATACTGTAATGGTGGATTCAGTTCAGAAAAGTTACTGTTTTGAACAGCAACTTCTTCATTGCAGCAAGTTTTTCCACCATAAATTTTAAGGTGGGTGCAAGTCTGAGAGACCCCCACTATCCCACAGTGCACTACTCTCCCTCACCAGCCTGCTTCCAATGGAGGTGGGAGGGGTGGAGACCAGCTAGTTCCCTGATAGCCTGCCTAGCCAGTGAGCTGTCACCCTTGCTGCCACAGGGGGCTTGTAAGCAACTCCAGGTCTCCTTGTCATAAAAGCACAGCAGAGCAGCAAGAGGGATTGGGTTGCCTGAGTGTCAGTACCTTAAATGACGCAGCTCACAGACAGCCCCAGACTAGAAACTATCTTCTGCTGCAGCCCTTGCTTATTTCTGCCTGATTAACCTTGGTCCGTGCCCTTGTCCCCACCAGTAGTTTGCATGCAGACCAAACAGCCTCTGATGTGGCAGCAAACACTGATCAGGTGGGCCTCACATTAAACCTGTCCCTCTCACCTGTAGGCTTCACAGGATGGATTCATTGGATGGAGATTATGCCTTTTTTGCAACTTTGTCACACTCCAGCCAGGGGGCTGTACATTAGGCCTGTGTGAATAGGGAACTATTCGATTCAGATTCGGCCAATATGAATGCCAGTGATTCAATTTGGAGATTTGGATCACTTTGCTGATTCAATTCGGCCAAATCAGCTTTGCAAGATTCAGAGCCAATTTGAAGATTCAACCATAGAGTATAATGGGGAATCTATGAAATATCTACAACTTTGTTGTTTTCTGGATGTTTTACATGAAACTTGCAGGGGTGCTAGCCTCTGCTAAGAGCATGAAGCCTGACACATTTCAAGATGACAGGTGCAGGGGTTTCTGGGAGACTGCACTTCAAAATTGTGAAAGCAAAACTCATGTCACGTGTGTTACACCACAGCAGGATGAAAACTTGTGACATGGGTGCTTGTGCAGCTGTGTCTGACTTGGGGCACAGTGGGGGTGAAAACTACTGCAGGCCTGGCTGCGAGGTCCTGCTGCTGCCATGAGGCCTGCCAGCTGTCAAGGAGATAGGTGCAGGGGGGTTCTGGGGCCCTGCACCTCTGGCTGCTAACTGGTAAAACTCATGACATGGGTGCTTGTGCAAGTGTGTCTGTCTGGGGGCATAGGGGGGTGAAAACTGCAGGCCTGCTAGGCCCTGCTATGGCCATGAAGCCTGCCAGCTGTGTCTGTCTTAGGGCACAGAGGGTGAAAAAAAACTACTGCAGGCCTGCCAGGCCCTGCTGCGCCCACGAAGACTGCCAGCTGTCAAGAAGATGAGTACAGGGGGAGTCTGGATTCTGGGGCCCTGCACCTCTGGCTGCAGGCAGGCAAAACTCATGACATGGGTGGGTGACACGATGTATGTGTTCAGGTGCATCCTTCCTGGCGCTGGGGCCTCTGCACAACAGGGCGGTGTGCCCCAGTGAGGCCTTCTTCTCTCATACAACCTCAGCCTGGTCAATCACTGTAAACGGCAGCAGGTAAAAATAACTTAGGTGGCTCAGCACCAGCAGCATCTAAGGTAGTCATACTGAACTGTCAGGCCCTTCTTTCCTCTCAAGTAGGTGCACCTAGTGTGTGTCTGTTAGGTGCACCCTCACTGTGCAAATGTGTGTGTGTATTTCTGATCAGGTGCACCCTTCCTGGTGCTGGGGCCTCTGCACACCATGGCAGTGTGACCCAGTGAGGTCTCCTCCTCCCCTACAGCTTCATCTCAGTCCACCACTGTAAACTGCAGCAGGTAAAAATAACTTATATAGACATAACAACACAAGATAAGCCATCACACACCATGAGTAACATATATCCAGCACAGCATCTTTACTTCTTGCTTTCAATTCCTTTATAAAAAGAAGGGCTCTGTGACAGTTTGACCAGGCTACCAGAGATGCTGCTGGGGCAACTGTGCTAGTGCTGCTGCTCACTCACTATTTATTGTGGAAAAAAACCCAGAATAGTTAGAGAAATACATCTTAGGAAGCTTTTGGTTTGAAAAACCCTTTGTCAGGCTGGGAAAGCACCTGCAGTTGATGTGGATGATAGTACCCCACTCAGCTCTGTTAAGGGGGCTGCTGATCTCAATCTCCCCAAGCAAGGCCACCTCATGGATGGCCTTCTGTTTCTCCACCAGCTTTTTGAGTATCAGATATGTGGAGTTCCACTGACTCTTCACATCCTGCATGATTTTGTGCTGTGGGATGCTCAGCTCTGCCTGTTTCTCCCACAGCATCTTGTCCCCCTTGATGCTGTGATGGAAGTAGCCTACCACCTTCTTGCATTTTGAAATCAGCTGGCTTGTGGCAGTAGTGATAGCAGCACCATCACTGGCAGCCCTGTCCCCCTCCAAGGCATCCCTGACTATGAGGTGCAGCCTGTGTGCCACACAGTGGATGCCAGAAAAGTTGGTATCATGGACATCCTTGACCATATTGGCCCCGTTGTCGGTGACCATGAACCTGCAGGTGAGGTTGGCCTGCCCAATGAGCCACGTCTGCACCATGTGGTTCATGGCCACTATGATCTCCCTTTGCTGTGTGGGACTCATCCAGTACCTTGGCTTGACTGGTCATACCAGTGCCTTGTGAGGGAGAGGTAGGTGTGATCGCCACCCTGGCTGCTCCAGATGTTGGAGGTGAAGTTCAAGGCTACGTGCGGCCCTGCCTTGTACAGCTCCTCCCTCAAGTACTCCCTGCATGCCTCATACAGCCTGGGCACCACTGACCTACTAAAGGTGGTGCTTGAAGGCACTTGGTATGATGGGGCCACAAGCACCATGAGCTGCCTGAACCCTGGCTGCTCAGCTAAGGAGAAGGGCTGGCTATCCAGAGCAAGCATCTCCCCAGTGGTCTGGGTGATCTCACTCACCTTGGGAATGTGCCCTCCTCTGTCTGCAGGTTTCCCCCCTGTTCCAGGGTGGCCTGCCTCTGCTTTGGTGGGGACAGGGGTTTTGGAGCAACTGGGGGACTTCCTTTTGGGTATGCTCACACTGGTGCCAGGCTGAGCAGGAAGAAGGGCAAGGGGGTGCTGCCCCCTGAGATGCAGCAGCATTGCCGTGGTGGTGAAGTGTTTCACCTCCTTGCCCTAGCTGATCTACCTTCGGCAGTGCTGGCAGATAGCAAACCTGGGATCATCTGCCAGCTCAAAATTCTCCCACACTATGCTACTTGCCCACTTCTGGGTTGAGGGTGTGGCTCCTCCCTTATCCCCCACCTCAGCAGACTGAGACACAGCAGCAGGAGGAGCTGCCTCAGCTGAGCCACTTGCCTGAGCCACCACAACCTCAATCTCAACCTCAACCTCCTCTGAGGTGCTGCTTTCCAGAGAAGGAGACCTGGGTCATGGGTAACTTCGAGGGGTGTGGAACACAAACTCTGATTCCTCCTCGGTCCCCAGAATTGCTTGAACCAAGGCGGTCAGGTCCCCTGGTCCCAGCTTCTTGTCTGGCAGTCAGAGGCTTATGCTGGGAGATGACATGGGGGTGGAGGAGACTGTCATTCTGCTGCTGGTGCCTATTTCTGGAGTTAGGGGTGGTGGTGCAGGTGCAGGGATGTCAGGTATAGATACTGCTCCCACCTCCTGGCTTCCACTGGCAGAAAAAGCCTCATGGCTGCTTGGGAAGAGGATGCATCTATGGTTGGGGGCAGGGAACTTACAGCTCTAGCTCTTCCCCTACCCCCTCTTCTTCCCTTGCCAGAAGACCTGACACCTGCCTTTCAAGCACGCTTCATATTAATCTTTCCTATGCTGCAAAAGGGGGGGGGGTGAGAGAGAGAGACTCCTTTTGTGTCGTTTTCTTTCCTCTGTGTAGTGTGCATGCACTGAACTCTTCTTTGATTGATTGTTTGATTGAGTAATGATTATTAAGAACTATGTAAAAATGTGTGCAATCTGTCTTCTTCTGTCTGTGCTGTGATGTATTTATTTACTACACATTATGAATGGGAAGTGCGACTCCTTTTGTGTTGTGTGTTTTCTTACCTCTGTGTTGCGCGCACTGGACTCTGCTTTGATTATTAATAGCTATATATGGTGTCTTCTTCTGTGATGTGCTATTAATGTGAATGCATGACTACTACTGTACTTCTTGTTCTTCTACTGTTCTTCTTGACACTTCTGTGTTGTAATGTGTGCCTAAAATAATATATCTCCTTCCTCTAGGACTCTTGAGTTCTGTGTTCTGTGTGTTAATCTCAATCTGAATCTCTGACTTCTGTGTTGTCTTTAGTCTGTATGTAAACTAACTATAATAATATTAATAACTATATATAATCATGATTCTGAATCTCTTCTTTTATGAATAACTGACTTCTTCTATGATGTGTGAGTGTGTGGAATGTGTGCTTCTCTGCACAGTGATGGATCACACTGCCAGGGAAAACACTTCTCTTGAGCTTTCTCTTTTAAAAGTATTGCAAAAAAAAAAGAGAACAAATATAAATTGAAAGAAATGAATTGGATAAGTGGATAAGTAGTAAACTAACTAGAGAGATGCTAAGCTAAACGAAGCTAAGATAAGCTACAAGCTACATCCTGTCCAATCCTTTCTAAAAACAAAATGGAGTAGGCAACTGACTGACTAGGAAGCAAGCCAGACAGTCCAGTACCTTTCTGATGCTGTTGCTCACTCAGAACCAGCTCACAAAAGGCACGGGGGGGGGGGAGAAGGAGGCTTTTATCCTGGTTCTATGTCCCTCCCCCCAGACACTGTGATTGGAAGGGCAGTCACAGAGCGAAATCACAGTCACTGGCCAGCTAGAGATGTCAGTCCACCCCTGCCCTGCTCCCCCTTCTGTCTTCTAAGTTTCTGTTTCCTCAGAAAGCCCGCCTTCTGAATTGTCAAATGTTTTCCGAATCTTTTCCAAGTCCAATTTGGAGGCTCCGAATTGATTCAGAAAGTTTTAAGCTTCTAGCGATTCAATTCAGATTCGGAGGTTTGGCCTCTGGATTGGGCCGAATCTTCTCCAAATTGAATTGTGAACCAAAGCTTCACACGGCCCTACTGTGCATGTCTGGCTACACATGTTGTATCTTATTTCTATAGTGCAACATATGTGTAACATGCCAAAAATAACATCTGCCAGAACCCATGTTTCATGCTGTATCAGAGCCATGTGTTTCTAGAGTAATTTGTGTAAGTACAGAAATCAAAGTCATACATTGTGAATGCTCCTTCTCCTCAAGGCCAATTTTTGGAAGCATACCCATGGATAAGCAGTTATTAATTGGTCATCTGACATTGGTTGGGAAGTATTTTGATTCCACATGTTTGATGTCAGGTTGGGGCTAGATTCAAGAAAGGACTTAGGTGCCTGAAAATTAGGTGTAAGGGTGCCCCTAGGATGCAATCCAGACTTCTGTGTGATGTACCTAACTTCCTCAACAGTGCCTCAAGAGAGCCACTTCCCTTCACTGATGTCTAAATTGGCCAGCATGCTGAGCAGGTCACTTCCCATAATGAAAGTGCTAAACTACATTGGTTTTATTACCAGTGGGGCCCCTTTTCTGGATTGTGGGATTATGGATTTTTGGATACCTAGTAAAATGTTCTTAAGCAGTTGCTAAGTAGCATCCATATCCTTCCATTTAGATTCTTTCAACTCCAGATTGTGTTCAGGTTGTGAAAAAGAACTTTTTATAATACCAAGTGCACATTTGCCTGTGTATATGTATGTGTATTATATATGAATATACATGGAATATATTAATATATTTATGTGTATAATATATATGAAATATATTAACAGTTGTAATCAAGTCGCAATCACTTTTATCATGCCTCTTATATACAAATGTCTAATCTGTTTACAATTTAAAATATTCAAATTTTTCTTCTACATTAAAAGTATGGGCTCCTATACATGTGCAGGGAGGCTGCTCTGATGCACTGTAATTACAGAGAATCAGAGCAATTATTGTGTTTCAGCAGACTCGAGAGTCATGTGTATCAGCATCCTTGCACTGAAAAATGGTGGCGGGACGCTTTAAACTAAAGCTCATTCATTGAGCGTTAGTTCGAGTGCCCTTTTTCAGTGAGGGGATGCCGATACATGTGACACTCCGGGCACTTTAAATTAGCCCTTTAATTAAAGCCCCCCCACCCTGACCACCTCCCAGAGCATGTCCATAAATGCGCTGTATGTCTGTGTTTACCAGAAATGCATACTTAAACTCATTTTAACCTTGATATTCATTCTCAAGTATTCTCTAATACTTACATATTTCTGGAGTTGGTAGCCTGGAAAGACAAACAGACAAATTTCAGTTTCAAGATTGTTAGCTGTTTTTGTGATAAATCAATGAGGAGGACTTTGAATTAATTGAATTGACCATGCAAAATGTTGGCATTTGGGGGTGAAATGGAAAAAACAGAACCTCTGTATTAGCAGTATTTAGGCCAGAACCTCTGTATTAGCAATATTATAATTAATAAAGCAGGGAGAAGCAAATGATAACTATAGATTAAATGTTTTTTTGATGAACAAAGTCCGAGAGAGAAATAGACTGAGAAAGTAGGGAAGGAGGATTTAATTCAATGAAAGGCTTGGAATGAGCCCTCTAAGTTATAATATCAGATGATAGTACAAAATTCAAAGTAAAATAGTGATACTGTATACTTCTGTGAATGCATGTCTATTTTCAAATCTCAAATGTACTCACACTTCTTGGCTAAGTATAGACAGTCAAACAGCCGAAGGCTAATTCGATTCAATCTTTGCAGGTTAGTTTAACCTGCATAAATTAAACCGTTAAGCAAGTGAACAGACATCCACTTTTGATTCCAGAAATACAGACAACATGCCTGTAGTGGCCTAGACCAGAAGCTGAAGGATGCTAGAGCACACTTCCCTGCTTGGCTGGAGAAGACAGTTTGGGCCAAAGCTAGCCTGACCACCCGGCAAGGGGGCTTGCGGGGGAGGTGCAAAGTAGGCCTATGCGACTAGACAGCTATTTGATTCAGCTTCAGATCTGGCTGATTCAGATGCCAGAAATCTGAGTCAGAGCTCCAGATCCGTTTCCTGCTTTGATTCAGCCGAATCGGCTCTGAAGCTTTGGAACTACTTCAGAGATCTGGCCATAGGGTATAATGGGGAATCAATGAAATATCTATAACTTCGTTGTTTTTGGTCTGAAGTAGCTGAAACTTGCAGAGATGGTAGCCCCTGCTGAGAGCATGAAGCCTGCCAAGTTTCAGTGAGATAGGTGCAGTGGTTTGGGAGAAACTGCACCCCAAATTCATGAAAGCAAAACTCATGTCACGTGTGTGCGTTATACCAGAGGGGGGTGAAAACTGCAGGGGTGGTATGTGCAATGAACTTCTGTTCTGTTACAGATTTGAACCAGTTTCCAATCACTTAAATCAGTTTATGTGTAATTTCTGTCCCTAGCCCTTTTCTGATTCTTACATTAAATACAGGTGAAACAAATTTAATCTATGTAACAAAACTTCTTACCAACTATGTGAAATCTAACGTTTCTACCAGTTATCTTCATAACTACAGAACAGTCTATTTACAAGACATGGGAAGGCAGTGGAATCTCTCCCCCTAGCTATCTGTCTTCCCACATTTTCATTCCAAGTCAATTATCAGAAAAGTCTTGAGATATTTGAGGAGGATGAATAAATCCTAAATGATAGGAGTCAGTGAAAGGGCAGTCTTCAGCTCCATCTGGCTGGTTTCACTCTAAGCATGAGGACTTTTGATTATTCAGAATTTATTCTTAATTTCTCACTAGTATGGAAGGTAGTCATTTACTGTAGCTACAAAATGAAAATAACTTAGCAAAACAATGGAGTAGAAAGAGCAGTTAATTGTATTTTTAAGAGGAATCCTGATACTAGCCCTGGTCAGCTTCTTACTATACAGAGTACAGACAAGATGTAAGGAAGGACTAACTATTGGTGTTTTTGGCTATGGTTCTATCTTCTATAAAACCTATTCCAAAATAGAATTAAATTAGTTTCAATATGAAAATAATATTTGCCAACTAGCTGTATTGCCTAGATTTTATTTTTCAAGGCATCCAAAAAATATGGCTGTTGTGGCATTATAGCCTCATTCATAGTGATGACTGATATGAGCATAATGTTTAAATAATTACTCATTTTTTTCTTTCAGCTGACTGAAATAGCTGATTTTAAAAACTTTGGTTTTGGCACACATCTAGTCATCTATGATACACAGTCATTTTTCTAAGTTTGGGGGGGAAATGTGTCAAGAAATAATTAAGGGCCAGATTTCGTAACCCTGAATCATGCTGAGTGCTATTTAATCATTCAAACAGCCACATGGTTATCATTTTACTTGCCAGCTTGAGTGTGTACTTACTTAAGTGGTACCAATTTCAACCGTCAGAACCTTCCCACACTCAGCTACCAAATCCTTTCTCAATCATGGTTTTCCTATTTCTTTCAGAGTTACCATGAGAAATAAGAGATCAGTGGCCTTTTTAAGCTTCATTGTGCACAGATTTTGCCTTGATTGTTCATAACTTTATTATTAACCCTTAGTATAGTTAAGCTTTATATACACATCACACAAATCCCATTCGGTAACACTCATGCTATAATCAGCTCCAGTGAAATTCCCTATTTCATCACAAGGGATAGGAACCTTCCTGACCCACAGAAATAAAATACATTCTCCTTCCCAGGTTGAACATTTCAGTAAATCCGGATTTAATAGCAATATCACATTCAAGTAAAAGTGTTTATTTTTCTTTTAAAAGTTACATTTCAAAACTTACATTACTGCAATTATAAGATTTTAGGTGATAAATGTACAAATCATGAATTCAAAAATTTCACAAAAATCAGCCACTTTGAACATGTACACTTAAAGGAATAAATAATCATTGTATACATTAAAAAAATATAGTAAAGCTTTCCTAACTCCAACTTTGATGTGTGAATCTGTAATTCCGACAAAAAGGAATGAGTCTTACTCCATTTCTCAAAAAAAGACTTAATAAAAGACTGAAGTTATCATCATATAGAAGGTTCAATAATCTTCTGAGGTGAGTATTATAGATCACACCTCATTTTGTCAGACATCCTACTTACACCGTGAAAGCTATTTTAGCAGCCTTAAATTCAAAAAAACCTGTGGCACAAAGGGAACAGAAAGCTTCTCTTAGGAGGTATGTTGGCAGTTCCTCTTAGCATAGTAAATTTCTAGATTGGTCAAAAGCATGGCTAGGGCAGTGATACAGCAGGAGACTTGGAGCTCCTGCTCCTATAAGAGGAGGCAGACTGCAGGTGCAGCAGGAAGTCAGTTAGGGACCATGCCTGAAAAGCAGCCTGCAACCATGGCCAGAGCTGATTGTAGAGTCATCTGACCCAACAGGAGGGCTGGGCTTAGACTGGAAGTAAACCCAGGCCCTGAGCTGAGTCAGCAGCAAGATGCTGGAGGCTGCTGAGTGAACATCTCCCAAGTAGGATGGCTGTAGCTCCTGTGTGCCAGCACAGAGAGAACAGCCTGCAGCAGTCTGGAGGTTTGGGGAAGGACTGTGGGGAGAAGGAGGTCCCTGGGGGGCCTAGTAAGGGGGTCCAGCTGCCCTGGAGATGATGCTGTTACAGGCAGGAGGAGAGGTCAGGTCCAAGAACGCAGTATTTCCCTTGGCCAGCAAAGTATACCTTAGTGATTTGTTCTAAGTCGCATAGTTCAGGTTGTTCTAAATTATTCTAGGACCCTATTAGATCCTTGGTAGGGTCAGATATCTCAAAGGTTTACAATAGGAATTACATCAAGCATGGATTTTTTGGCATCTGTTGGCTGTTTACAAAATCTGCCATCTCTTTAGGGGGTCCTCATCATCGGTGTGCGAGTGAGGCTTTACCGCATATATAGTGGCCTAAATCAAGCCACTTTGTAGACAGCTATGGGGCACTTTATGTGCCTGAAAATAGTTTCATAACTGGCAATAATGTTTTTCCCTTCGACATGACAAAGATATTAGATAAAATGCATAGATAGCAACAGGGGCTGGTGCAGGAGTTAAAACCCAGAGCATTCTCCGTTTCATGATAGTGCCCAACTCATTGAGCTATAGAGCCAGCTTCCCTGGCCTGCTCACCCCACACATCTTCTTGTCTTAGCTTCCCAGTGAATTTCACCAGGAAGGGCAGAGCATACTCTTAGACCTCTCTCACCTTTTACCTCATGGTTAGGGCACCTTGCAGAGAAGTGGAAGACAGTTCAGGTTGAGGAGGGCCCAGAATCTAAGCCTTCCACTTTTTGGGCAAGTGCCTTTACTACTGGGCTGTCGAGACAAAATGAAGGAGGGCCCCTTCTTTTGCCACAAACAATTTTAGTTGTGTTTTTTTCTGTGACTAGTGTTTTTGTGGACACAGAAGATCATGGGCTTTCCTGGGCAGATTAGGATCTCAACAGAGCCTTAGCAGCAACAGCATATTCTGCACACTCAGAAGGACAAGTTGAGTTGCATAGGGAGAGTTGGATGAGGTCATGTGAGTACTACTTACCTGTCTAAAGAGGGAGTTGGATTTGGGACACTGTCTCTAAGCTAGCCCAGCTTTCTTCTAATGTCATGGTGATTTAAACAAATTGTGTATTTTAAAGGTGCATTTACACAGGTTGTCTTGCACTTGTTTTTCCTATAGGCAAAACAAAACAAAACAAAAACATATTGTTTTTTGGTCTTACAATCCTACTAACCCTAAAGTATGATTTTATCCTGGGAAATAGCTGCATAATATTGTCATCTTACTCAATGGATCTATTCTGTTATCTCAATCCTTATGCCCTTGAAGTCACACTTTGTCCAACCCCCTGTCACCCCACCCCACCTCAAGACAGGCTCTTCCCTGCCTACACCATCCCATCCAAGCATCTGTCTAACAGTGTTATGTCCCCACATACCGATCTGTGCTAGCTGCAGTGTAGCACAGCTAAGGAGTAAGCCCAAGTGCTTTTACCTAGGTTCTAAGTAGGCTCAAGTTAAAATTAACCATTTAGACAGAAACATCTAATTAGATAAATCATTATCTTACATGCAGTTGCCCACTACATAAATAGCTATGCCCTCTGGGTTATGTGGCAGTCACTACTGTCTCCTTGGCTGTGCAGTAAGTCCTTTGCTACTGACTGTTAAATGCTACATTTAAAAGTATGCACAAGTGCAAATTCCCATCTTGATAAATATGGCAAAGGCATGAAGCTGTAGCAAACCGGATTTAGATTGAATCTCAGGGGAGCTGTTCTTACTGTCAGAGCAATGTGACAGGGGAAGAGACTGCCTAGGATGTTGTAGAAATCCCTTCCTTGGAGGTTTTCAAGAGGAGGATGGATACAGTTGGTAGTTTAAGAATGGTATTCCTGTGCTCATGCAGGGGCTGGGCCAGATATCCCCATGGGTCTAAACAGTTTTAGGTGCTGAACTGATTTAATTGAAGATAAAAAAACTTTGGTGTTAGAGAACATATACCAGAAGTGGTACAGTCATCCACCCTGGCAATCTTTAAAAAACATCTTGATGCCCATCTTGCTGGCGTCACTTTCCTGCCCGAGTGCAGTGGGGCTGAACCTGATGATCTGTAAGGTCCCTTCCAGCCCCTAACAACTATGAAACAATAAAACTATGAAATGAGTGCATCAGCAAGCTTCTTATGTATATGCAAGTGCATCTCTTAAAAATACTTTATACATGCAAACATGATGCAAAAAAGTATAGAGTATGGATCCACTTATTTTAAAATAATTTTTCTCTACTATTCCCTCCTTCTCCCTCCCTTCCCCTCCCCTTCCCCCATCCCCGTGCTGCAAAGTTATTGCAGTTATTAAAGAGTTCCAATTTTAGGGTCAGATAATTACATTGAGAATCTCCACTGTAACTAAAGCCAGAACATGGACTGCAGAATGCTTTTATGGGTTTTAGCACATTAGCTAGATGCCTACAATCCGAATTAGAGATTCTGAGTTAATAACTTTGATTGCTGCTGCTGAATAGGGGAAAAAATCTTTTTATTCATAAAGTTGAGAGCACGTTCCATAAAGTTTTAAACAAATATTTTGTAGTATGAAAACATACCTTATAACAAAAAAACAAACAAAACAAAACAACCTCCCCTGCTCCAGTGCCGGGCATTTTAACTTGTGCTGGGCAAGTCTTGGGACCTCCTTGTTTCCATTCTGATTCAGAGACGTTGACTATTAAAACATAAAGAGCAGCAAATGCTTTATACTGATACATTGTTCTAAGTGTTTGGGTACTTAATTTTTTTGTGGCCAAAATCACAGCTGTTTTTAAAAAAATGTTGACCTGAAGATTTGAATCACATGTATATGCCAGCCTTATTAATTATTCTGTAGTATTGAGATTAAATGTTAGTTGTTTTTCTAAAGTGAAAATTCACATTGTGAACTAAACTATTTTGAGTAAAATATATTAAGTTTTACAGCAAGTGTTTTTGTTGGATTACTTGTGAAAACATCGTAAATTAACTTGATACAAAGGTCAGGTACAGGCACTGCCCTTTTACTGATATAAGTGATTGGAAATTGGTCTATACCTGTAACGGAACAGAAGTTCGGCACAGAAAACTGGTCTACATCCATAACAGAACAGAAGTTTGGTGCATGCAGACTGGTGTAAAAATAATGGAACTTGGTCTAAGATTTGACCTCACCCACCAAAGGGTGAACGTGTGTCCTGTTTGCTCCCAATCTAAACTATGCCGCTTACAGAAAACCGCATAATTCAGATCGATTCCACCTTAGGTTTTTTGAATGTCTATAACTAGTCAAAGTGTTTATCATTTAGTCTAAGCTGATGAGACACACACATATTCATATTCTGTTTCTCTTTTATTGTGCAGACAAAACCTGTTGCATTTGCGGTTCGGACAAATGTTGGTTACAGCGCAGCTCACGATGATGATGTCCCAGTCCCAGGCATGGCCATATCATTTGAAGCAAAAGATTTTCTTCATGTTAAAGAAGTAAGTAATGCTTGCTTTTAAAAGCTGTACCAACTTTTACATGTTGAATAATAATATTTAATATAACTACACCACTGCATTTTCAAAGCACTGTACAGACTTTATGAAGGTATAACATTAGTATGAGGGGTTTTAGATTATTTGTATATAATGAGGATTGCATTTCATCACATGCATATTTCACTTGCAAATACGTAACCTGTGTAAAGAGTACGATTAGATTCCATAGTCATTGTTACTTTTGACAGCCTTAAAATAAATCTAGTTATGCAAGTTTGGCAATGTAACATCTTCAGGGATTTGTTGTCCTTGTGACTTAACCTCAATATATTCTTTTTTCTTCCTACATTAACTCAATATATTTAAGTCCATTATATTACACAATATACA
>NW_017729004.1:46420483-46421472 GCF_001723915.1 Gavialis gangeticus | reverse complement strand
ATATACATATATATATATATATATATATATATATATAGTTATAGTTATAGTTATAAAGAATTATACACTGAATAAACAATATTATAACTATCAAAATATAAATACTAGTTTTCCAAAAGATCACAAATCTACCTTATTCTTGTTTATCCTTTCTTATCACTTTCCTTGGAAAATTCTCAACAGACGCAAAGAAAATTCCATGCTCATTTATCTCCCTTCTTTCTCCCCATTGCAAGAAAAAATGCACAAGGTCAAGGTCCAAAGTAAATAATTTTTTAAAACTTTCTCAGGGAAGCCTGGTGGGACTGTCTCCTGTCTCTCTTCTGTATCACTTTTCTCACGTTATGTAAAACTTCAGCCCTTGATAAAGAATCTCATGATCTTTTGTCATATGGTGATCCAAGAGCACTCAGAAATGAAGACCTGTAGCAGGACAAGAGAGCTCCACTCACTCTTAGATGCAGTAGTTTTATTAAGCACATTTCCATTTACTGAGGCTGCAGGATTGGCAAGCCTTATTAATAATTCTGTAGTATTGAGATTAAAGGTTAGTTATTTTTCTAAAGTGAAAAATTCACATTGTGAACTAAAATATAAGTGAAAAATGTAATATGGGGTGGCCAACCTGTGACATACTTGCTGCAAGTGTCAGAGGCAGCCTTTATGTGTGGCATGTTGTAGATCAGGCACGGGTCAGGCAGCACAGTGGCAGAAAGGTTGGGAAGCAGAAAACAGACTAACAGCTCAGGCAGGGAGCACAAGGCAGGATTTCGTAGATTTCATAGACATTTGGGCTGGAAGGGACCTTGGAAGATCATCGAGTCCAGCCCCCCGCCCAAAGGGCAGGAAGTCAGCTGGGGTCATAGGATCCCAGCAAGATAAGCATCCAATTTGCTCTTGAAGGTGTTCAGTGTAGGTGCCTGAACCACCTCCGATGGCAGGCTGTTCCAGACCTTGGGGGCTTGGACAGTAAAGAAATTCTTTCTTAT
>NW_017729004.1:46419387-46419601 GCF_001723915.1 Gavialis gangeticus | reverse complement strand
CTCTTTAATAAACTTTTCTAAGATCTTCCCCAGGATAGAACTCAGGCTGATGGGCCTGTAGTTAGCCAGATCCACTTTCCTCTCTTTCTTGAAGCTAGGCACCACATTGGCCTTCTCCCAGTTTTTGGGCACTTCACCAGAGCGCCAGGAGTTTTCAAAGAACCATACCAGGGGCTGGGCTATGATGCTCGCCAGCTCCTTGAGTACCCTGGGG
>NW_017729004.1:46414041-46419275 GCF_001723915.1 Gavialis gangeticus | reverse complement strand
CAATGTTGCCCTTGCTTTTCCTCTGGCTCCCCACATATCTGAAAAAGGACTTTTTTATTGTCCTTGATGCTCAAAGCTAGTTGGAGTTCAGTTCAGCCTTGGCTTTCCTGGTTTGCTCCCTGCAGGACTGGACGAATGCAGAATAATCCTCCTTGGAGGTGAATCCCATCCTCCATCCTTTGTAGGCTTTCCTTTTTAGCCTTAGGAGGTCTGCTAGGTCCCCAGAGAGCCAGGGGGGCTGCTGTGCCCTCTTGCTGCCTTTCCTCCAGGATGGAATAGACTTAGCTTGTGCATTGAGGATCACTCCCTTGAGGAGCAACCACTCTTCTTGAACTCCCCTCTCCCTGGGGTCATGGTCCCTTAGGGCCTCACTGACAAGCCTCCTGAGCTTGTCAAAGTCGGCTTTCCTGAAGTCAAGGGCTTCCGTGTTGCTGACTGACTTTCCAGCTTTACGGTAGATGGTGAAGGTGATCAGCTCGTGGTCACTGTCTGCCAACTTCCCATCGATCACTAGGTTGCCAATTAGGTCATCCCCTGTAGCCAGTACCAGGTCGAGCAGTGCTTTGCCTCTCGTTGGCCCATAGACTTCTTGAGTCAGGAAGAGGTCATCTGCGCATGAGAGGAAGGTTTGAGACCGCTCGGATTTTGCTGAGTGATCCTCCCATGAGATGTCTGGGTAACTGAAGTCACCCATGACAACCATGGTCCTGGAGCATGCGGCCTCAGCCAGTTCCCGGGCAAACTCCTGGTTAAGCTCAGGACTTTGGGTGGGAGGTCTGTAGTAGACTCCCACCGTTGTGTCCCCTGTACCATGTTCCCCATGGATTTTAACCCATGGGGTCTCCAGTCGTCCACCCTGGTCGCCTATAGCAGCTTGCAGAATGCAGAGCAGCAGATTGGGCAGGAGAAGGGGATCAGAGTGTTCCTCGGGGAAAGTACTGGGCTAGTTCATGGCATGGCTGCCAAAACAGTCAGCCCCCACAGATGTAGTATATTGTTACTATTATCTAATAATGATTTGTCTGTTTAGGCAATATTTGCAGAATAGTTTCTGCAGACTCATGGTCAACTGTTTAACTAATCTGCCTCTTGTGCAGTTTTTCATTAACTACGAGTGAGGCAGATAGGTTAGGAAGTCAGCATAAAAAGATTAGAGCAGCACATCTAAATTGTTGTAAAAACATCTATACCCTCTTTTAGATGATCCAGATTTTGGCTTCTGTAGAAACAAGGAACTCAGTTGTTGTTAATGATAGGACCCATGATGTGGGTGGGTGCTTTCCAGACATCAGGGAACATTCATGCCCCAAGAAGTCAAAATATAGGGGTAGACAGACAGGTATGGAGATTATAGGAAGGGGACCAAGACCAGGAATTGTTGGTCCATTTTACATTGGTGATTAGAAACCGAGATTTCTATGCAAATGAACTTCACAGAAAAGAAAATAGTTTGGATTCATATTGTATGGAGTAAATAGAAAAAGCCATTCTTGCCTGAAAATCTGGGGGGGGGGGGGTAGAATTTTCTATATCCTATTTCAGGTGATACAGGAGACTTGTATTAAGAATTTTGAGAAACAGAATAATAATTCTAGTCTGTCAGTCTTTTTCATATGCATCTATCAACTGGTTGCTCAAGTAAACAGTGTAGAACAGTATTTCAAATCTAGTTTTAATTGATTTTGGGTGAACCTGGAAAGGCTTAAAAGTTTGATAAGCTAGACTTTGGTTGCATTTCTATCCTGTCCACAGCAGCTGGTATATCAGTGCAGTGAAGTTGCCAACAGGGCAAACAGAACTCTGGCATCCATCAGCCGATGTGTTGCCAGTAGATCCAGGGAGGTGCTTCTCCCCCTCTATTTGGCATTGGTGAGGCCACAGCTCCAGTTCTGGGCACTGCACTTCAAGAAGAATGTGGATAAGCTTGGAAAGGTAAAGAGAAGGGCCATCAATATGATCAGGGGCCTGGAGGATAGGCCCTATGAGGAGAGACTCCAGAAACTGGGTTTCTTCAGTCTGAGTAAGAGAAGTTTGAAAGGTGACTTGATAACTACCTACAAGTATGTCAGGGATGAACACCAAGATCTAGGGGAGCAACTCTTCAGAAAGGCACCCCTTGGGAGGATGAGGTCCAATGGGCACAAGCTAGTTTAGAAAAAAATTAGATTGGACATAAGGAGAAACTTCTTTTCCATAGGGGTATCTAGAATCTGAAACACACTCCCAACAGAGGTGGTGCACTCGCTGTCCCTGGAGGTGTTCAAGAGGAGGCTGGACAAACACCTCATTGAGCTCCTTTGAGTCCAGCTACCTCCTGCCCATGGCAGGGGACCGGAGTTGATGATCTTCTCGGGGGCCAGCAGCAGAAACTCAGGGAAAGTCTGTTCACCAGGGCCCCCCTTGGAGTCACCAGGAACAATGGCCACAAGCTGAGGGGAGGATAGGTTTGGGTTAGATATTAGGAAGAACTACTTCACTGTAAGGGTGGCCAGAGCCTGGAATAGGCTTCCCAGAGAGGTGGTGCTCTCACCTTCCCTGGAAATCTTCAAGAGGAGACTGGATAGGCACCTGGCTGGGGTCTTATGACCCCTCCCACCCCTAGTGCTCATTCCTGCCCGTGGTGGGGGGTCAGACTGGATGATCTGTCTAGGTCCCTTCCAACTCATTGATTCTGTGATTTTATGATCTTACAGAAGAATGCTGTGTAATGAGATATCCTGTCCCCCCCAATGACAGTTGTCAGAAACACAAGGGATGACTAGTGTTTTTTAGTGTGCTTGGCTCATCACTTTTAGCCCTTGCGTAGCTTTAGGTGCAAAGATGCATGAAGATGGAGTCATAACTGTAGGTGTAGTGAGTCAATGCAACAAGCTGCTCAGGCAAGTTGTGGATTGTTTTTCACGGGAGCTTTTCAAGGAAAGGCTGGATAGGAATTTACCTGGGTTGGGTATACTGCATCTTGCATTTGTGCAGAGTATCAGACCATGTGACCCTGGATTCTAGTTCTAGTATTCCCAACTGGTGATTCTATGATATAAGACAGGGCTGTCCAACTTCTGGACAGCTGAGGACTGGATGCAGCATAGGCCACAAGCCTTGGTGACTGCCCTCCAAACAACCCACCCCCCCAGCCACACACACACACACACTCTCATATGCAGACTAACTGCTTGCTGCCATGTACACAATGTAAGCTCCCTCCTGCTATGCATACAGCATCCCCACCCTCCTCTTGGCTGTGTGTGTCATGCAGGCAGTGCATCTGCAGTCTACAACGTGGGCAGCCCAGCTCCTCCCCTGCAGCACACACAGCACGGACACCCCCCACTGCTGTACTGACCCACCCCCAGGAGCAAGGGCAGGAGTCAGAATCCAGAGGAGGGAGAAAGACCTGGGAGACCTCAGCCACCCAGCCATGAGAGCAGTGGTCAGTGTGGCAGCTAGGCAGGAGCCCATAGGCCACATGTTAACCTCTCATGGGGCTGCATGCTGTTAGTGGGTCACCATTTGGACTGCCCTGATACAAGACAAAAGATAATGGGTAGAGAAACATTTCTGAACATATCCCCAACTATGAGTTTAGCCTGGAATGCTCAATTCACTCATCATTTTCTCTACAAACTTGTATAGCACTGAGGAGGTAAAAAAATGATACAATGAAGTTTATGCAACTTGAGAGGTAATGGAATACATACTGACAGCTGGTCGTCCTTAAAAGCGTTCCAGTTTTGTCTTAATAAGTCATATAATGTTCCCTCAGCATTTGTGGTGTTTCCTATTCTTAAAAGAAGAAATACTTACAATATTAAATTATAATGATTTTATCTTGCGAAAGTAAAATGTGGTAATTGTGTGTGACATTTGGTAATGTATTCATTGTTATGTTAAGCTAAGAAAAAATAAAACCTTTGAAGAGAGAATATTTAAACAAGTATAAAAGTTAGTCCCCAATAACATTTACGTAGAAAATGTAGCCAGACTGCGTCAGATTATACGTCCTTTCATTCTGGCATCTCATCTCTGGACTACTTATTTCTAGTGCTTCTAAGAAAGGAAATGCTCAATCCCAAATCATTTCAGAGCATAATATTAAGGGAAGGAAGACTGAGGAGTTTGTTGAGTTTTTATTATAAACTCACTGATACACTATACCCCTTCCAAAATGCCTGTTCTTCAAAACAGTGAAATAACCCACAGGCTCAGATAATCCACACCATTTTTAAAATAGTGTTCTTGCAAATGGCTCTGTATCTTCCTTGTTCCACAGCTCCAATCCCTTGTTCCACAATGAGAACATGTTGACTTCATAAACTTCAGTTGTATTACCTACTTACCAGTATTATCAGTACTGCTGCTGAATTTTAGACTCATCCAGATGAGCGTGCATGTGCCTCTTGCCCCATCTCAAACCCCTTTGAGATGGGGCAAGAGGCCCATGTGGGAACAAAAAAGTGTTCTCCATGCTGCAAGATATCCAGGGGTCTAAAAAAATGAAGTTAAAAAAGGACCATGCCCTGAGGCAACTGAAGGCTGGGTCCCCCATGGAGATGCTCTGGCTATCAGAGCATCTCTATGGTTGGCCCTCACCCTGGTGTTGAACACATGGCCCCAGGCTGTGTGTTCAGTACCAGGGCTCCAGTGCCATGAGTAAGGTGTCAGGGGGGCTGGAGGAGGGGGGACAGGACTATGGGAGGAGCCCCGCTGGCCCTGCTCGCTCCCCCAGCCCCCTCCTCTGCACATGCACTGAAGCAAAAGGCCCTGGCTCAAATTTGCACCGCCTCTATTTGAGCTGCTGGGTGGCTGCATGTATGGACATGCCCATAGGGTGCATTTACACATGGCTGTACTTTAGTACTTCCTTTTGGAAGTACTGAAGCATGGCACATAACCGCTTGTACTGCACCATGTGCATGGTCCACGGTTAGATTTCACTACTATGTTACCATAGCAGCATGCTACAATGGGGGAGGTGCCACTATGGTGACATAGCTGCTGATCATGTGTAAACCCATGCTATCACTATGTCACTGTAGCATGCTGCTACGTCATCGTAGGGTGACATGTAGACACGCCCACAGAGAAGTAGGGCTGGAAGGGATTTCCAGAGGTCATTTAATCCAACCCCCTACCTAAGACAGGATCATCCCTGTCCAAACCATCCCATACAACCATAATCTAAACTCTGCATAAGACTACCCTCAACCCTGATGCAGCATAGACCTAACACCCTAACC
>NW_017729004.1:46388137-46413957 GCF_001723915.1 Gavialis gangeticus | reverse complement strand
AGCCCATACCAATTTGATCATGGGATAAAATTCCTTCCTGACCCCAAATATGGTGATTGGTCTGACCCTGAGCAGAGAGGCAAGACCCTCTAGCCAAGCACTTCTGGGTTTTGCTCCTAGCGGCAGAATCAGCACACCCCAATTGAAGTCCCCAGCCCTAGCTGTAGCCAACACCCAATGCCTATGGAGAGGCTTAAAACACCCTGACACATATATAGGCCTGGTAGAATTTGATTTTTAATACAATTTTAATGGATAAAATTGATGCTCATTTTTAACCATTGATTTCAATTTTTATTGATTTAAATTAAATGAATAACATAAAGATCTTCCACCCCAAGATGCAAAAAAAATAACAAAAAGGCAAAGAAAACACCAAAACTTGTATCCTTTCTAATTGGAGTCTTTCTCTCTATGTAGCAATATCACCAGTAGGTGGCTTCACATCTTTTTACAATCTGTCTGCGGCTGAGTTGTCCCACTCAGGTGTCCGGAACTCCCTGCCACTACTTTGCACCTTTCTCTACAGCTGCTGCTTCCCGTCTGGCTCAAATATTGTCCCTCCCCCTTCCTCCCCTCTGGGCTTCCAGTAGGGATTTAAGTACCCTGTTATCTCCCTCTAGCCTACTTCTCAGCACCTGGGAATGAGCAGCTAATTGCTTAATTAACGAGTCATTAGGCTGACCGCTATTTTTCTCTTTAAAGAGACTGGGCCCTCTGTACTCCAGTCTGACTCCCTTCTGTTTTTCTCTTCTCTTTTTGATTATTAAAGATAGAAATATTTTTTCATGTGTCTGTGAGTGTGAGGTGAAATCCACATTTATCAGTCTTTACCAATAAAAAAATCAAATCCTGCCAACCTTACACACATTGCAGAAGAAAAAGGGAGGGAGGCAGCAGGAGCAACCAGTAAAGCTCAGAAGCATGGGAAATACTCATTGTAGAAAATAGGCATAGCTACGGCTAGAACATCCCCAACCAGTGGCTGTCCAACCTCTTCTTGAACACCTCCAGTGATGAACAGTCCACAACATCTCCAGGCAGTCTGTTCCACTGCCTCACTATTCTCACAGTGAATAAGTTTTTCTGCTATCCAGTCTAAATTTACTTTGCTACAACTGAAACCATTGACCTGCATCCTCCTCTCTGCAGCAAGAAAGAAGAGGTGCTTTTCCTTTTCTATATGGCATCCCTTCATGTATTTGAAGATTGCTATCATGTGCCCTCTTAAGTACCTTTCTGCAAGCTGAAAATGCTTAGGTCCTTTACCCTCTCCTTAGATGACTTGCCTTTCAAGCCCTTGATCATTTTGTTAAATTAAATTAAAGTCTCTTGACAGATAACTGCACATTCAAATGTGAAAATAAGGTTATTATATTTTATGTAAAGACTTTAGTCTTGTGAGAACATAAAATTCATGGCAGCTGCTTGAGACAGGCTTTGAAAATTGTTACAGGTGATTGGGATAGAAATATAGAAGAAGTATCTAGTGTCCGCCATTGAGAAACCAAGGTGCAGGGAAAAAGAAGGAACACTGCCATTTGAATAGTTAGAGAGAGCAGTCTGTAAAATAAAGAGATAAAGCTAGTGTGGTGGGAGGATTAAGAAGAGTGATGATTAGAAAGGCAAGTTTGTGATTTAGTACAATAACATTTTATCATTTGCAAGTTATAATTTTTTTTAAAATGTGTTTCTGCAAATTTCCAGGATTCTTCATTACTATTACATGATAATGTAATACAGTGACTAAGAGCAAAGAGAATTATTTAAAAAAGAATTGACTGAAAATTTAAAAATGAGAACAAAATTAATTTATAACGTAATTGATTTTTTAATAAATGTATTTTTTGTTTCTTTTTTCTTTTTTAGAAATTTAACAATGACTGGTGGATAGGCCGGTTGGTAAAAGAAGGCTGTGAAATAGGATTCATACCAAGTCCAGTCAAATTAGAAAACATGAGGCTACAGCATGAACAAAGAGCAAAGCAAGGAAAATTCTACTCCAGGTACTTAAAGATATTTATTATGTATATATGTATTATCCTTGTGACAGCTAAGAAATCAGAAATGAAGAATCTAAGTATCCACTATTTCTGTACTTTACTCTTTAATAAATGTAATTATCACCAGGGATATGGGTTTTCCATTTCCCATTGGAAAAAAAACCGAGGGATTTTCTTTTTTAACCAAGAAAAATGTGGCTTTTTCATTTTAACAGAGAAACATGCAGATTTTCCACTTTTGCAAAGAGCTCTCTTCAGGCTGGCAGAGTTCCAGCCTGCAAGGGGCTGGGGGGAGCGGGAGAAGGGGGTCAGGCACGGGGCACCATTTGCATGTGTGCACTCACACATGCGTATGGCTGCCAGGCAGCCCAGAGAACAGCACCTACAGGTAAGTCTGGCAGAGGTCAAGGTGGGATTGAAGTCCCCATAGGGATGGAGGGAGGAAGTTGGGAAGGGCTGGGGCTGCTGTTGCTGTCCAGCTGGGGTAGTGCATGGGGCTTGGGGCCCTAGGCTGGACTGCAACGCTGCAGGGCTTAGGTGGGGAGCAGGATGGGGCTGTGTGGGGAGCTTGTGCAGGGGGGATGGAGCTGGCTCCCTGTCACTGTGCACTTGCAGGGCAGCAAGGGGACACAGACCTCCCAGATCTCTGTGCTGGGCTGGACTGAGAGTGGGTGTGGGCTGCCTGCTGCGAGCTTGCCCCCCTGGGGCCTCTGCAGCCCAGTGGGCAGGACCCAGTGCAGCAGGGCAGAACCAGGCGGGGACGATTGTTGCTGCTGAAAGCCTTGCACTACCCTGATGAGGCACACCCTGCCTTCCAGGCAGCAGTGGGGGCAGTGGCACAGAGTTGTACCCCTGGCTGCTGCTGGACAGGGAGGGGGCAGCTTGCTATAGGGCCATGGGGCTCCCAATAGCAATGAGCTTCCCTGCTCAGCCCTGCTCTGCCCTACCATGCAGGGTCCTGCCTGCTGGGCCCTGGAGGCCCTGGGGGAAAGGGCAGCACAGGGGAAGTCTGAGCCTGCAGTGACCAGCCCACACCCGCCCCCCCGATGGGATTCACTTCGGCTGTGCCACCTGTGGGGGGGGCGGGGGGCAGAGCTGGGCTTTGTGCTCTGCTCTGCTGCAGCAGCTGCTGCCTCCCACAGGCAGCAGTCAGGATTCAAGTGTTGCTGCCAGGGGGCAGGAGGAGGCTGCGGCTGCAGACCAGGGTTCTTGGCCCCATAACGCTGGTGGTTGAGGGCCCCCTCTAGCAGAGATGTGGGGGGCGGAGGCTGTGGGTGGGGAGTGAGGTGCACCAGAATGGGTAGGAGGCTGTGGCTGAGGAGTGAGGGTGCCAAGATGAGTGGGGGGCTGTGAGTGGGGAGTGAGAGATACAAGCAAGGCTGGAGGGCTCTGGCTTGGGAGTGAGGGGCCTGGACCTATGTCCTTGTGAGCAAAGGGGGCAGGGGGAGCTCTGATTTTTCCATGATAAAAAACCCAAAATCAAATACCAAAGGTTATAGGTACTTAGAATTTATTTTATTATAGTGATTGAGGTAGGCTTCCAAATTGCTTTAAAACTGTAAATATCAATAAAACATGGTATTCAATTAATATATGTGGCATTTAATTTTAATCTCAGATTTGGGGTTTTTTAATGGAGAACTTGCAATTTTTTTTAAAAATCAGAGAACTTGCAATATTTAAACAGAGAAAACCAGGATCCCTGATTATCACCTAGAGATACTTTAAGTAAGGAAAACATGTTGGAACTTAACCTGTATAGTGATTGATTTCTCTTATTCTGTTGAGGAAATTATCAGGTAGCCTAGATTGAAATGAAGATGATTGGGTCACTCATTTCATAACAATAATGTGCGTTGGTTGTTGGTCACGCTCTAATTTTAACTCGTTCACGTTAGCATTTATGTTTTGAATTCTTACTTTTTAGGAACTTTTGAAGTCACATAAAGAACAAATGGAAATTATATAGGGCAGCTGTTCCTCTTAAATACCACAGAAGATCCCCATGCTCTAGTGCAGGGCTGTCAAACTGGTTTGGCCCCCTGGATTGCCTCCTTGTGGCCGAGGTCTGGACCTTTCTCTGGCAGTTGGGCAAGCAGTGGTCAAGTGAGTGGCATTAAGGATCCATGGGGTTTAACACTGCCATTTCTTGCCTCCTTCAATGGGGCTCTGTACCAAGGGTTTCAGCAGTGGGCCCCATACCTGCTTACCCCAGCTTCTCTATGATTTACAGCTTAACCAGTCAGTTATTGTACAGATATTAGCCTCATGTCCATCCTGTCAGTTTCCATGTACATATTTGCCTATTGTATGAGTCAAAGTCCTTTCATACAAGGTTGACTCTGAAAGATTCTTAGATATTTATCTGGAGAATACTAAAGTCTTAGGAAAATGTAGGCAATTTTTCATATACATAGAAATATAGGAATTATCTCAGACCACTGGTCAATCCAAACACACATGCTATCTCTCACGCTGACTAGCACTGAAGCTTCTGGAGAAGATGCAGCCAATCTCGCATTAAACATTTCTTGCATAAACTATTTATTTCTTATTTACTCCTGTCCAATAATTAATTGCTGTGTGTTTTGATGAGTTAACCAGTTTATTATTCAATTCTTCTAGGTACATATGTCATTTTTGATATTGCTACTTAATGATGTAGTTCTTCTATAAGCAAATATTTGTTTCTGTTAATACTAAACAAGTTTTCTGGATACTCCATTTGTTGGAGATCCAACAAATCTTTATACTTCCTTTCTTTATATTGTGGCTGTGTTATAATTCACATTTATTTGGAGAAAAAGAAAATGTATTACCTGTAATTCTTCTTTTCTGCTTGTTTTGAGATATTACCTTCACTTGATTTCTTTCCATCATAATTGTTGGTAATTTTGTTTTGATCATTGGTGTATTTGATCAATTTGAAAAGAACTGAGACTTACCAGATACTGGTTACTGACCACTGGAAATACCTCAGCAAATGCTGTACAAGGTGTAGAGCTTCTGGTTGGTAGTCATTTCTATTTAGCATTTTGATGTGTGACTATTCCAGTCCTGCATGCCATTACCTGGGTAGCCACAGCTGCCAGCAGAATTAGCTGATACAATGAAGCATTAAAGGATGCACACATTTTGCCAAGTTATAAATTTCTATCATGATCGGAAATACTGCCTGTCTCTTTGCTAGTGACTCATTTGAAAGAAAGTTAATAAATACATTCTAGACTACGTGCCTAATAAGACCATGAGTTTTGACTAAAAACTATTTTTTGTTTCACTCCAGTAAATCAGGAGGAAACTCATCATCCAGTTTGGGTGACATAGTACCTAGCTCCAGAAAATCAACGCCTCCATCATCTGGTAAGTAGGTCATTAGCCTTTAGAAACCTCTGTTTACAAAATGAAAAAACTTTTCCAACTGTTTGAGTTGGTCTAATAAAAGATATCAGATTTACCCAAAAAAAACTTAGTTTACAAACTGGTCCATTTACTCCTTTAAGATTTACAGTGTATTGCATTATATGTTTTAAAATGAGATGAATTAATTTTCTCTTTTTCTTTCTTTATTGACACTGTATCAGGCAGTTGTGTGGCCACATGAGATTGGTCTGTCTGTGTGTTCTAGGAATAAGGGAATTAGCACATTCCCATGGGCTAGTTCACACAATGAATGGTCATTACTGAATTTTTTTAACTATTGCCTTGATTTTACTACGCTGCCATGTTGTTATGGTGAAATTAGGAGAAAAGGACATGAGGTTAGGCGGAAAATAATGAAATTGATTGCTTTTCACCTTTTGGGGGTTTTTGTGCTACAAAGTTGTCCTTCATCTGTTGCTGTCTTAACTAAGACAGTCAAAGGTTTTTTTCCTAACCAATTCCTGTTAAATATGGATAATGTTCTAATATAGGAAAATAGAAGATGCCGAGTTGAAATAAAAAGGCCTGTGTGGTTACCTTGTTAGCACCAGAAATAGCATGATTTCATAAGCAAGAACTTAATTTTACACAGCAGATCTTGACTAAATTCTAGCAATCAGTTGCCTTACCTTTTTGTGATGATTCTTTTTCATAAGTGCTGCTTGAATTTAGAGCACTACCAAACAAATTTGAGCTTAATTTAGATTATGTTCAAGAGATATTAAGCCAGTGCACTTTGAGTTGCACTAGCATACTAACAATAACTACTCAATTAAAGAAAACTGGGACACTTCATCTTTTTTAAAAGTGTTCCAAAAAGATTCCCTAGGCATCTGCATGCAACAAAATAATTCTCACTGCCATCTCAATTAGTGAAAACTTTCTTGGATTTAAAGATCTATACTTCAGTTAAATCAATGATTCAGCTGCTGTATTACTGTATGTTTCATCTTTTGGCTGAGGGAAAACAGAAGGCTTTAGTCCATGAAGATAGAGATCAATGAAAATGACTACAGCTGTTAAAAAGCCGTTATTTGCAGAGGTGAAAGAAGTGTGTTTATCAAAAGCATAGGTAAAGTCTAGGCTAAATTACAGCTCAATCAAATGATATTAACATTTTTAAATTGTCTGCAGGTATGTCTACATGAAATGATGCAGTGCCACGAAGCAGTCCCCAAGTTGGCTGTTGACATACTAGTTAATATACTTGCACAAGGCAGCACCGTACAGGGACATATAGAACCAGAAGCAGCATAGGTGCTTTAATGTTGTGCTGTACCTAGACTAAAGATAATTAGTCTGGGTGCAGGGTGGCACTCATTACTACATTATTTCCAGTGCTGGAGCTAATGCTAATTTCCACTTAAGTTCCCTGTCTGACTCTGTCTGTTACTTAGAAAATATATGTGTTTCTTCAGTTACCAATATGCAGCCAGTTCGGTTATTGTGCTGTAGCTCATGAGTAGGTATTTGGTTGTGTTAGGGCTCTGTAGTGTAATGTTTATTGTTGAGGTTTCTGCTTTCTACCATTTTGGTGGTGGATTATAAGATGTGCGTGTGTGTATTTTTATGCCAGCTAGACTTCATCTACAGTGTTATGTAATTCTTCAGATGAAAACTGTCATCCACTGTATACTAAGGAGATTTGTGCAGCAGGTCAGCAAATTGATTTCCATTTATCTGAACTACCTTAAGTAATGCTCCCAGAATATTATATAGAATTCAGTGGTATAGTGGCTTTACTCGCATTTCATTTTTTCTTTTTTGAGGATTGGGAGAAATAGTCATGAATAATGTATATTTGCTTGCTGGAAATCTTAAGATTTTATTTTGAGAGTATTTTTTTCTTTTTTCTAAAATGTACTGAAGAGTGGAATTGATAATATTGCATAGTTTTGGTCACACAGCCTATATATTGTCTCAGCTAGGTCTTCTTGGACATCTCAGTTCTGACTTGTAGTACTCCTGCTCTTTAAATTCCTCTGCCCAGGATAGAGTTAAAATGATGCAGGCATATATATTAGTTCCCTTTGATGTGGAGAAATGTAAAGTAGAAAGAGTTAATCTCACTTTTCAATTTTGAATGTGCACACACTAGGTGCAACTACACAGTGACACTATGTAGCTGTAGCAACCCACTACTGCAATGTAGCGTCTGCGGGCAAAAACCGTGACACCACCTCTATGTCACCGTAGTAACACGCTCCCTTGGTATAGCGCATCACTATGGTGACATGGTAGCTAAAAATAACCATGCGCCACTGGCATGGAGCAGCATGGTCTGTTACTGCACCATCATTTTGTAGATGCGCCCATATATACACACATATATGTATATATATGTGTAGATATATATATGTATGTGTGTATATGTATATGTATATATGTATAATTATATATAAAATTAAACTGACCAATCTAAAGCAGAAGTTAAAAATCAAACAAGCTGAATGAAAATAAAGAAATGAAAAATGGTAAAACTGTGTCCCTCTGGAGCTGCCATCCTAATCAATTCACGCAGATCTGATAAGCTATGAAAGAAAACAACTGATACCAGAGAGTGATGACCAGACAATAATAACTGGGTACAGAGAAGAGCAAAGAACAATGAAGAAGGTGACATAACATAAAGAAGATCAGAAATAAAAAATGGAGGTGGAAAATAACCCCCGAAATAATAAATGAAAAACCAACAAGCAGCATTTTTCTTGGGTTTTTTTTTTACAATTTAATGAATTTTAAGAAGATTTTAAAATGTCAAATCCTGTTTGCAAAAGTTTTCATTTTAAGAAAAACATTTCATTTACTGGGGTAGGAAGAAGGTTAGCCTGAAATTTCACACATCTCTGGTAATGTCTTTGTTTTGTTGAAAGTTGGACTTTGACAGTGTTCCTAGTCGGACTTGAGACAGCCATTCCATATATATTCACAGCTAGGCATATATGTTACTGTCTGCCTAATAGCTGCTCAATTGCTACAATCCCCTTGTTTTGTAGAAAAATTAATGGGTTTTTTTTTGCTGAAATTGTTCTAAAGATTGTGCAAGTGATTTAGTTCAACACGCACATTTTATTCTGATTTATTTTAGTGGTGCCTTCAGACTGTATTATGCAAATATTTTCTTTTTATTCATATGAGGAGGGAAGTTGCGGGTGGGGGTTGCTGTGGCAAGAAAGAGTGTTACATGATTTCTGCATGTCTGGCAAAATAATATGAAACATGAGCATTTAGGAATATAATCTTCTAAAAGCCTATCAGGATCCTGGCATGGCATCTGTAAATAATTCAAATGGGAATATGTGTGTTACGCAAACAGAAGAGCTCTCTTCTTTGGCCCAGGTAACTCTGAAATCAGAAGTGGCACATTAGTAATCTAGGCATCTGTTACTAGATAACACTCTTACCCATAGTGTTGTGTTTTCACCTATAAGACAGTTGTATGCAGCTTACCAGGGTAAATTTATTATAGTCAATGTTATTGTTTATGGTTACACCAGGGATATCCAATGTGTTTGCCCCTGTGGGCTGGATCCAGATGCAGGAGGGGTTTGTGGGCCTAACAACCTGCCTCTGGAGGTGGGGCATTGGCTGGTGGGTACATTTGCTGGAGCTGTTGCATGGGCTCAGCTCCAAAAAGCAGATGGAAACCAGCCATCATTCACCCCCACTTTTCCCCTCCCACTTATTTTAGTCGCCAGTGGCAGCCAAAGCCCCAGAATTCAGGAGTAGACAATTGGGTGAGGGGGAGAGCACTGGCCTGCACCCCCTGTGTTCCAGAGCTACAGCAATGCAGCAACTCCAGCAGCTGTGCCAACAAGCCCCATAGACTGCAATTTAACAACTCACAGGTCACATGAGAACCCCAGGCTGCTAGCTGGACAGTCCTGGTTTAAGCTAAAGTTGAGTGTAAGCTGTTTGCTGCACTACAAAAAAGGCAAAAGGGCTATAAAATAGTACTTCTTTGAAAGAGGAACTTGGCTTTTTAGCACTCTATAATGTCTGTAAAGCAGCATATTGTGCCACAGGGATCTATAGGAACTCCAGCATCCCACAGGTTTTTTTTAAATTCCTCTGTAACCCCTTCAAAGGGGAAGAAAGGCTGACTCTTTGATAGCCTATCCAGTGATGAAAGACCATGCTAGGACCCTGCTAACACCACCACCACTTCAGGAGACCTGGCAACAATTCCCACAGAGGGTACTCTGTCACAGGTGCCACTCTTGGTACTCTATCTGCTAGCTGTGGAGGCTGTGTGACTGCGCAGTGCTACTAAGGCTAGGGACAGAAATTACACATAAACCGATTTAAGTGATCGGCAACCAGTTCAAACTTGTAATACAACAGAAGTTCAGTGCACATAAACCACTTTCAAAATGTCTGAAACTGATTTACGATAAACCCTGATAGATGTGGTTTCAGACTTAACTGATTTAGGTTAAATAAATTTATTGAACTTCTGTCCCAGATCCCCTCCAGATTCAAGTTGTCTGCTCCAGCCAAGCAGGGAGGCATGCTGTAGCACCCCTGGCTTCTGGCCTGGGCCGCTGCAGGCATGTAGCCGCATTTCCAGAATCAAGAGTGAACGTCTGTTCACTTGCTTGTTGATTCAATCTATACAGCTCAGATTAACCTGTAAAGACTGAATCACTTCAACTTCAGGCTTTTTGATTGTTTGTACTTAGCCTAAGAGAGCACTTGTCCTTGACCTCTCCCCACTACAGGTAGCAAGGGGCTGTCTGGCAGTTGCTGCTTTTCAGGGGAAAGAGCTGGCTGCCAGTAACCAAGTGGGAATGCTGGCCCTTTGAGGCAACTTCTGTAGTTCTCCAGCCAGGGGCTGGAATGCCTGTATGCTCCCTTAGTGCTATATTTCTGTAGCACACCAAAGTGCTAACGTGTTGCTCAGTATTAAAAATAAATGCGTGTGTGTACCCATAAGGTGTTGGTAGACTGATCCTCTATGTCCATTTAGCATAATCTTAGGATGTTCACTGGAGACAAATTTAATGCAGTAGTTACACTCATGATAGACTACAGTATATGAGAGGGTTTTTGCCAAGGTCCTTTGGTTCCTCTCCTTATAATTTACAATTTCTGCTATAACTGGCAGACTTCTGCTATGCTCTACAATGAAAACTTGACTTTTCTTTCTCTTTTTCCATTCTGAAAACCATGTACATCTGATTCCATAACTTTTTATTGTTTACATTATCTCCACTTACTAACTTACTGTGGGATGCATCAAATATTTCTTTTGCAAGCTGTTTATGATGTACATGATTTTGTTTTGTGGGGAGGGGTGGAGGAGCAATGGTTTATTGTTTCTAATTCCATCTTACCCTCACCAGATCTTCACTAGGTCTTTTAATTGGAATTCAGTATGCTTCTCTGATAACTGAGATAGATAGCTTTTCTTCCTTCTCCTTGCTATTTGCATAAGTGTTCATTATCAGTAGGTGTGTTTTTATTATTTCCAGTGATTGTATCTTGTGCCTACTGTACATTTTTAGCTAAATCAAGACTTTGAAAAGTCACTACCAATTATATTCTGCTCTTAGATAATTGTGAATAAGTCTTTAAGTATGTTAGGACAATAGTGATTGGCTCATGGAATTTAAAATATCCAGAAAGGGAAAAAGATCTGTCCTTAATGTCCTAAGTGCCCAATATTAAAATCTTAATGTTAAGCTCAGGATGACACATTTTGATTTAATTCAGTTCTTTAAATGATCCGTATATTGTAGGCCAAATTCTGTTATCTTCCATTGGTGTGAATCTGGAGTTACTTTGGAAATATGCTATGAAAAAAAGAGCAGAACTTGGCTATTTTATCATTTTGGGAAGAATAGATCTGTTGGTGTCTGATTTTTAGTGCTGTAAAAGGAAATGTAAAGAAAATGTTACAGTAGTTGTTATAGATATCATCATGTGTTTTCTAACCCTAATGTACTGTACCTTTAAATTTTTCCCTTTAAGTTTTGTGTTCTGAACTCACGGTTGATTTTTGACTTTGGACAATTTCATGTTCTTTACTTTTATTTCCTTTTTAACCTCTTACTCCTCTCCCTGCCATCTGATAATTTTGAATTGTTTATCTGTATATAGCTATAGATATAGATGCCACTGGCTTAGATGCAGAAGAAAATGATATTCCAGCAAACCATCGCTCCCCCAAACCCAGTGCAAACAGTGTAACATCACCCCACTCCAAAGAGAAAAGAATGCCCTTCTTTAAGAAGGTAACACCAATTTGCAAGCTCCCATCTGTCCACCTGCTCACCTGCACTGCGTCACATTTCTAGTCCTGTTAGCTGTCTGTGTCCTTTGACAAGCCAATAACATGCATGCTTTGTTATTCTTTGTTTCTTTTCCATGCTGCTGTAGCTAAACAGAAGCAGAAATCGGTAAGTTTACATTGACACAACCTGTGTTTATCCTGCCACTGGCATCATTAGCATTATTACCCACAGTCTAAACAGTACAATCGTTTCAGAGTTAAGGAAGAAACCTAGCTGATAGGCTACTGATTCTTGGTTCCATACATTAAGACTAGCATACTAGGTTCAGTTAGTGACTCAGTGAAATGACTCTTACAGTACTTATCCTTTTTGATGGAATAATACGCCACTGGGAATTTCTTTAAACATTCAAGGAAGTAAAATGCTGACAAATCCATATAATGCACCTCTCTAGTGCATGCTTATTTTATCTGTCTTTGTCTCTTTTTTCAAGTTTTTTAATTTATAATTCAGTCTTTAAAATCATTGGACTCTAATCAGATTGTACTTAAAAACAAGCAAACAAACGAACAAAAAGCCTTCAATTTTTAATTTAGTCAGTATTTAAACTTCTAATCCACTAGGTGCAAAATCTGCAGATGAGCAAGACCATGGAAAACTGCAGACTTGTTTTGGCGGTCTACTGTGAGTTTTTCCTATTGTCATATATAAATTTTCTCCCAAATGTTCTTGCCTTCTCCTCCATCAGTCAGACTATAGCATCTGAACTATTGGAAATAGGATTGGCGGTCCCCTACACAGCCAAGGTTTCTTCATAAATTGGCCTACAGAACTGTTATAGGCACCCTTTTATTGGGGACTGAAAGACACGCATCTTTGCTTGGGTATGTTGTTTACCAGGAAAATATCTAGTAACTGCAATATCAAGCCAAATACTTTCTTTTTCTTTTTCTTTTCTCCTTCCTTCCTTCCTTTCTCAAATTCCCTTGGATTCTCTTCACTTTGTTTTTAACTACATACATACATCCACACTTAACAGACAGTCAGTACTGCATGTAATGCTGATGAAGCAGTGTCAGCAGCTCTGTGGATACATCTAGACACACTAATGCAAAACTTCTCTATCTTACTCATTTATGCTTCCTCAAAGAATATTAGATTCTTCCTGCCTGAAGAAGGTTCCATTGCTTGTTTCAGTGAACTTCTTTCCTAAACAACACACTTATTATTCCCACTTCTTTACACAATTGAATGACAGTTTCTTTGTTCTGAACAAATCTTTTAATTAATCATAATTTAGCTATCAAACTTGCGTATGATAAGCAAAATTAAGACTGACATCTCTTGGATACTATCAAGGCAAGCCTCTAAACTTTATCTCTAAAAGGACAACCATAGAGGCAGGAGTGTAGCTGATTCTGTACCTCTGTTCATTTTTTGCTTTCACTGATAATCCCAAAATCATTACAAGCAGTGGTGGTGATTTTTAAAATATGTGGCCTATGGTCCTAGTAACTATATGGACACCTACAACTCACTTCATACAGTGAAGTGACTGAACAGGCATCAGATGATAAAACTTCTGGCACTGCTGCTGTGGGGCATGCTCACAACAGGGATCTAACAAGTGAAAGTTCTGCAGTTGTTACCATGAATATAACATTAAAAATACCAGGAAACAAAAAACACCTTCCCAAAGAAACCCTCTGAGTTGCTGCAATATAGGTTTAAAACAATAAAGCACCCATATTCCATCAAATAAGGTAATTTCTGTATCTTCCCTAATTTTCAAGTATGTTAACTACTAGCATGAGTGTAGTTTCATTGATAGCCACCTAATAAAAAAGATCTTTTGCATCAGAGCAGTGACCCCATAAGCACTTATGGCCTGTAATGCACTTTTCTAAGGGGCATGTCTCAAATGCATGCAAGTATCAAATTATTTACATTCCTGGTAACAAAAGTTGACAGGGTATCTCTTCATGCTTATACATCGTAGTTACAAGCTTATACTTTGAAACATTTTAAGTTAAATCCTGCACCATGAAAAAATAAATTCAGTTCATGTGCTTATGATGCCTTGGGCACAGGTATTTATTTGTATTATATTACCAATTATGTGATGAAGCTACAAGAAAAAAAAAGAAAAAACAAAAAAAGAAAATCGGTCACAAGATTTTTTTTCATGTCTTAGACTGCTTTAGACTGCTGCTTGTGTAGCATTTTGTGCTGTCACTGTATCAATGTTTGTCTTTGTTTTTTGTGTTTGGAAATGTTGGAAGAAATTGTTTTACCTTTTGTGATTAATTTTGGGACATGTTGAGTACTGTAATAATGAACAATAACAGTATTTTTGATGTTGACTGATGTATTTGTACTATGTAGGCCTTTGAAATATATATCTGGCATACCTCCTTTTAAGATTTTTTCAGGTTGGTGGTTTTGAATTTGAAACATTTTTCCCTAAACTAAAGAAAAAGCAAAAAGAACTAAAAAAAAAAGATTAATGCTTTTTTTTTTATAAGCCAGGTTTGATATAGTCTTGGTAATGTCTTGTGAAAAACAGTTTGATACAAAACTGTTTGATTCTTTTCCTTTACCATATTTGGTTTTAAATTTGCAAGATTTTGGCAGCCTTTTGAAAGATGCAATGTTCTCACCCATGTGTTTAAAATACATTACCCAAACATTCATAAATTGTGCATGATACATCAGTGAATTGACCCTTCTGGGTATCAATAAGAATCTGTTCTATTGAAAGTTCTGTTTATACAAACACTCTGTAAATACTAATATCTATCATTGTTTTGATTTCATTTCCTAGCAATTATTACATTTAGTTTAGAATTTGTAGGTATGAAGATGGTAATGTATATTATAAGCACTTCTATGGGAATTTACAGTGATGTCACTATGGTTTATTAAGTGAGGCAGAAATACATAAAAGAGAAATTGCTATACTCCTATTTTCTCTCTCCTTCCCTTACTCTCCTTTGTATAATAGCCATTATAGAATATCATAATGCAGTGATAAGATTTTGATAGGAAACTTCTGTGATCAACTCAGATGTCCCAACCCTTTAGTCAGGCAAATCAAGTAAATGGTCGGAAATAGTCCCTTCCATTAACCACACAGAAGTTATGGCAGAGAGAAGTTGCTTCGTGGAAAAACTTTCACAACTATACAGGGAGGACCAGAAGGTAGAGCAATGAAAGCAAAATTCAGGAGGGGTCTTTTTGCAAAAAATAAAATGTGCATTCCCCACTCCCCTCTCCTCTTCCTTTTCTATCCTTCCAACCCCAATTAGTAGCACACTCTTCTGGTAATATCTGTATATTTTTAAGACGAAGAGAAGAAGACAGAAAAAATCCACAACTCCTTATTCCCATGTTAGTGACATCACTGGAAATTCAGAGTTACTCACAATGTAACTGAAGCATTACTGGTATTGCAAATGATGTGCTGAAATTCTGAAAGTCTTTTCTTTTTATGCAGACTGAGCACATCCCTCCTTATGATGTAGTGCCTTCTATGAGACCGGTAGTTTTAGTGGGGCCTTCCTTGAAGGGATATGAGGTAAGTGATTACTACTGATTTTTTTCATTTTGTCAAAGAAATGAATAGTATTTGTTTTAATGGTTTTAAGATGAATAAGAAACAGCATCAATTAATGCCACAAGAAAATCAGGCAAAAATATAAGGGAATACAGGGCATTTTTTTTACATTACCTTTTTACTTGTTCTTGGAATTCAGGCAGGAGAAGCTAAAGTGTTTAGACTGTATATTTGTGAGTTACATGTTCATACCATGCCATTAGGAGACATGAGTTTGAAATAAACTTTGAACTACTTATTAGCTATATTTTTACAGTGATTTTTTTGTAATATTTATTTCACATGCAGAATTTTAATCCGTTGCTTGTTTACTTTCAGGTGACAGATATGATGCAAAAAGCATTATTTGATTTTTTAAAACATAGATTTGAAGGGCGGTAAGTACTTTGTAATCTAGATTACTTGAAGATAGTGCTTATTTTGAATTGTCACATCACCAAAAAATAATAACATTCACACCAAGATACTGATGGAAGAATATTTTGAACTTGAAGTACAATTCAATGGTAGACAAATTCTTGCAGTCACTTGGGGTAGGTAGTCAAAGCTTCACTAGCAGAGAAAATAATAAGGATGGGAAGACTCTAAGAAGAAAAGGATGGCTGCTTTCCTAAAGGTGGTAACTGAAATCCCAAGTGGATAGCCCTTGATTCATTGTTTTTATGTAAGTGGCAAAGGCATAAGCTGACAGAGAGGCTCATTTGGTTAACTCATATGATTTAAATGCATATTTCATGTATAATAGTTTCTGTACATGAATAGACTCTCTTCATTGGCTCGGAGTGGCACTGCGTGTTCTCGGTTTCCAAACACGGAGAGCCTCAGAGCACATGTCCAGGATTGCTCCAGACTACTCATCCCTTTCTCCAGCCATCTCCTCTGCTTAATTTTCAGACTTGGGCACAAACAGAATAGGCATGAATGCATGAGGTTTATTTTTTGGTAGCCATCCTAGGCTCACTGTGGAGGCTGCATGGATGCAGCTATGTATGCTCTTCACAATTAAGAATGGATGAGGTGAAGCTTTTAAAAATGACATCAAAATCTGACATAATTTATAGTTATATTGAGAATAATAAAAGGTATAAACCATTCTATCTAGCATGTAAGAAAGAAACTGGCAAAAACTTGAAAATGGAAATCTTGTTTTGTAAGGTATAAAATCTGTTGGCAGATGAGCATAACAAACCCAGTAGTCCAAATTAGAGTTTGGATTTCCATGATTTTATGGAATAATCTGTTAATGCTATGACAAGAATCACAGTATTTGACTCCATATATAGCTGTAGTCAGACCAGGGCTAAATTGTAAAATTATATTGCTAATCTGTACTGTAAAATAATTTTGTTTTCATATATTAACTACATTGCATACTGAAGGATTTTGCACAAAATATATTCACTTACTTTTTTCAATCAGAGAATTGAGACTTGATGGTGTTTTAACTGAATTGCATCCAATGTACTTCTAGAGAGTACAGCTTTTAGTTCGTATGAAATCCATTTCCTCCTTTTTACAAGGCAAATAAAATTAGACTCTGGAGGAAAGGGGAATGGGATAAGCCTGATTTAACTCTTCTGTTTGGAAGAATGTGACCTCTCTTTAGGCCTGAAAGGCCAAAACATTTTGAGAAGGAGCTAAGCCAAGGGGTGCAACTTGGCTCTAGATACCAAAACAAGCTTAGCTAACTGTTTTCATAGGGAAAAAACACATATGAAAGATTATGTAGCAAGTCACTAGGAGCAACTGCAAATAAACATTTGACTCATCCTCTCTTGCAAACACAAAGCTGAGCCTGTGAGGCACTTGGCCCCTGGCCTTCACTGTCTTGTCTGCTCATACTTTCACTTTAATGTTCAGTAGTATGAAACATTTAGTGTATTAATTAATCTTTTTTGGCAGTTAAATATAAACATTGGTCCCTGTTACAACTTCCACTGACAATGTGATGGCTAAATCATAGCCATGTAGTTGTACCACAGCGTAAGCCTGCGTACAAAGCATTGTGTTTAGTTTGCTTACTCACTGCATATCATTGTGAGTGCTGTACCTTTGTTATGATACCCTAATCAAGATTAGGAGAGAGAGGCAAAAGATTATTTCTTATAGGACAAATTGTACATTTTCCTGGCAGATATCTGTAGAAGGCAGTTTGAGGGGCTGTAAAGCACTGCAAAGTTAGCCTTGCCATATTTCTTTTTAGTCATCCTAGTAGCAGGTATGGAGAAAGCAGGTGGGGTCACCTTCTAAATACATAAGCCCTAGGAATCCAAAGGGAAGACAAGTCCATATTCCACAGAGCTCTGCGTTCCATTCATCTTGACAGTGTGGCTCTTGAAGTCAATAGACAAGTTGGCATAAGATATTGTGCAAAAGGGGAGAGGTTTGCATGTATAGAAGCACATATAGGCTAAGTACAGATAGTCAAAAAGCCCAAGGCTGAATTGATTCAGACTTTGCAAGTTTCTCTGAACTACGTAGATAGAACCAATAAGCAAGTGAACTGAAATTCACTTTTCAAACCGGAAAGGTAGCCAGACCCCTGCAGTGGCCCATACCAGTAGTCGGAGGGGCACTAGAGCACACCTCCGAGCCTCCTGGTCATGGCAAAGAGCCAGAAGGTGGGTAATTCCCCGAGTCATGCCTCTTCCTCAGCCTCTAGGTGGCTGAGGAAGGGGTGGGGGGAACCCACCCCTTCAGTCCGGTACTGGATCCCTCAGACAGGAGCAGCCCAGTGTGGGGGGTTGCAGGGAAGAGTCCCAACCAAGGGCTTTATTCTGCCTGCCTGGAATTGGGAGTGGGGCTGGAGTCCCCTAGCCACAGCCTCTCCTCAGCCTTCAAGGGAGGAAGCCTGCAGTGGGGGCCAGGAGCCAGAGCAGGGATGGAGTCTCCTAACCACACCCCTTTCTCAGCCTCCCGGCTGGCTGAGAAACAAGGGGGGAAGCCCACACTGCGTCTTGGCTCCATGCCCAGAGCCAGGAGCCATGCCCCCTCCTCATCCTCTGGGCTTGCTGAGATGGGGAGAAGCCTACACTGGGGCTTGGCTCCAACCCCAGAGCTGGGAGCCATTCTGCCCCTCAGCCCTCCCAGAGCCTGAAAAGGAGGCACGGTTAGGGGCCTCTTGGAGCCAAGCTCCACCCCCCTCAGATTCTTCCCTAGCCAGCCCAGAGGCTGAGGAGGGTGTGTGGCTCCCCTCTCCCAGCTCTGAGGGTGGAACCAAGCCCTAGTGCAGGCTTCTTCCCCCCATGCCTTCAGCCAGCTCCCGACTCCTGGCTCTGGGAATGGAGTCAAGCCCCATTGTGGACTTCCCTCCCCACCCCCCCAGCTGGCCTGGAGGGTGGGAAGAAGGGGGTGTGGCTCCCAGCTCTGAGGGCAGAGTCTAGCCCCTCACTGCTGGCTTTTCCCCACCGCCCCAAACATTGCAGAGGCTGAGAAGGAGGCATGTCTCCCAGCTCCTGGCTCTGGGAGGGCAGAGTCAAGCCCCCATTGCAGGCTCCCACCCCAATTCCCTGTGCTGACAGCACCTGGATGGGGTCTGGTTCTGCTCCCCACCCCTGGTGGAAGCATCTGGCCTGGGGTCCGGTGCCAGGCTGGAAGGGTGGGTTTTACCAGTGGAGCTGGCTCTGCCCGCCCCCCCCCCCGACTTCCTCAGCCAGCTAAAGGAGTAATAGTGCTCTAACTGGGGAGCAGAGGGGTGGGGCAGAGCAGAGGGGTGGCTGCAAAGCATCATGGGATACTGGGGAATTGTGAATTAACTTGAACTGGGAGGGGATCTGGGAGAGAAGTTCCATAAACCAGTTGACTTAAATCAGTTAAGTCTGGTACTACATCCAACCAAGTTTATCTTAAACCAGTTTCAGCTATTTTGAAAGTGTGTTGAACTTCTGTTACAGGTTTAAATTGGTTTCTGATCACTTAAACCGGGTTGTGTAAATTTTATCCCTAGCCATAGAGCTTATCGCAGCATTGACTAAGATCTAAGTATCTTCTGTAACTTTCTTCCTGCAGAAAGAACAGCATCACCCAGAGCATGTCTATATAGGACCAGATGATGCCATATCAAGACATGCTGCTTCTCTGTTGAGAGACGCTACACCCTGGGTGCATCTACAGGTGTGCTTTAATGCGCACTAGCCTATTTTAATGCGCATTAAAGCAGCCGTAAAAAACATACTATTTAGTTCATGCGCATTAAGGCAGGCTAATGAGTATTTTCTTATTACCTCACAATAGTACTAAACTGAATGCAAATTAACTAAAGCGCATAAATGCATGTGCAGACACACCCTTTGTGTAGCGTACCTGTGTACTAGCTCCAGAACTGGAAGCAGTGTAGCCGCTTTGGGGAGGTGCTGTGTATGTTTCACTAAGCCGTGTGTGTGCTGTGTCAGGTAAGAGGCAGTTAAGAAGCTTACTGAGTCGCATGCAGCACCTCAACACCTGGCTATATTGCTTCCAGCTCAGCAGTTGGCATACATGGAGTAGGTATAGTATGTTTCAGTTTAGTACAGTCTTGTGTCACAAGGAGAACGCACCTCCTTGTGGTCCTCTCAGCCTTTTATTAACTGTGACTGCCTTTTATCTTTGCTTTCCTCCATGATAAATGACACACCATTTTCTTCAATTATGTTTTACAGTATATCAATCACACGGGTTACAGCAGACATCTCGCTTGCCAAACGCTCAGTATTAAACAATCCTAGTAAGCATGCGATAATAGAACGATCTAACACAAAATCAAGCTTGGGTGAGTATATGTTGTATGATGATAACCAGTAATTGGCACTCAAATACAGTCCCCTCAGTTTATATCTAGAACACAGGGGAATTCATTTTCTCTGCTGTGAAAAGAGCAGTCATTGCAGCGGTGGTATCAACAAATCAGAGATCCTAACAGCAGAAGTATTTCTAAGAGAAAATAAGTGTAAGTACAGATTTGGGGTTATCCTGTACCTGTTAAGGTTTAGCATTAGATTTGTTATTTCTAGGTCATAATGTAAATGGGAATACACCTTTGGATAAGTAAAGCTGAAATTTTTAAACAGCTGCTTAGGTGGGTTTTTTAAAGTTGGGGAAAGGGAACCTGATCTTTACTAAAGTACCCATTATATTTA
Source organism: Gavialis gangeticus (assembly GCF_001723915.1). NCBI lineage: Eukaryota > Metazoa > Chordata > Crocodylia > Gavialidae > Gavialis > Gavialis gangeticus. Next base: position 46,393,565 of record NW_017729004.1, on the reverse strand, counting down.
CTGGTATTTTTTTAAATTTATTTTTCACCATTGAATTCTCTGAGGAATTTATGAAAAGTGTGTGTGTGTTTGCATGTAATGTTAATCTTTAAGTAATGTTAAGGATTATACAAAAACCTAAAAAAGCCTAAATTCACATTCTGCCAGGTTCTCAGCATACATATTGGTAGTTGACTATTTTGAATTGAGTCTCCCTAATTGGAGCTTTGTATAAAGGCATAAATATTCATTGGGAAAGACAGAAGGAAGCCAATTCAGTGCCCTTTGTGCTAAGGACACTCAAATGAGATATAGTACACCCAAGGTCAAGTCTCTGCTCCAGTTCTTCAAGAGCAAGGATTTGAACCTAGATATATTACATCCAGGTGAGCATCCAAACCACTGCAGAGTGACAGTTCACTTGTTTGCTTTCTTCCCTGTCTCTTCTTCTTTGTGAAAAACTTTAAGAAGTCTCATTTTTGCTGTAATGCAGAATTTAAAAATATTTTGAAATAATAGGATCATAGGTAAGTAGGGATGGAAATTATAATGAGGTAATTTATTCCAGCCTTCTGCTCAAGACCAGGATTATCCCTGGTTAAATCATGAAAACTTTTGTGAGACAGTAACGTTGTTTCTCATTCCACTCTAGTGAATATGGTTTTAATGAATCTGTGTTTTCATTTGTATTTTTACCATTTATCAGTGTGTAATTTTTGCTTTTCTTAGACTGGACTACTGTAAATTTGAAATGTATACTTGACTTTCTTATAATCTTGCTTTTGAAAACTCATGCACGAGATGTTGGCTAGCAAATGGAATTGTATGAGAAAATTTATATAAATATCTGATGATTGCTAAATAAATTTCATTTTGACTGTTTTTATTTGCTCTTTGATAAATTTTGTTCATATGAACATTCATGTAACTGAATTTAGGCTGGTGGCCAAAGTTTATTTAATCATTAAATTAAAAGATGAAGGACAATTTGTTTTGAGCAAAAGTGAAAGTTGATTATAAAAGGGAGGCCATCCAGTCATGAAACAGAAACATGGTCATAGTGATCCATTTGATAAACATATTGAGTCATGAATATCTAATACTAGATGAATGATCATAGCAGCAAGAAAAACATCTATCTGTTGCACAGGCTAAAAATAATTTCATACCTATCAATCTATCACCAACTTTTATCTTTCAGAAAATTCCATGTTCACCTATTCATCCATTAATATGCAAAAAAAAATAAATTTAAATCTGTTGTTCACTGAATTGTTCACCCAGGTACAATGGCAAACTTCAGCCATTACAACTGCGACATCTTTCCTTGGGACATACAATCTTTTTAGTAGAGGTATTTAAAATGCAACTGCTACCATCATCTCAGTTGCTACAATACCAAGGAGCATGTTTAGGTGTGTGTTTGTATATGTGTGTGTAATAGGTAGGACCTATTATGAATGTTGGCTGTTGTAAACATTTGTTTTCAGTTGCTGATAACTGCCAAATTTTGACTGCAATTTTAGCAGTTTTATATGCCTCAAGTTGATTTCTCCAGGAAATTTCAGGTACAGCAGTTTAACTGTTTCCAAGAATGAGGCTAAGGAGAAATATATTTTACCCTTATTTTTAAAAGGCTGATAATAGTTTAGCTTATAAATGCCAGTGGCCCTCCTGTATTTGATATCATTGATATGCTTCTTGACATCCTTACAAAAAATATCAAAATGTGGTCAAATTATAAGCCTATGAAAAATAGCAATGTTCATATGCTACATAGAGACTCAGTAGTGTTTAACAGATATGCCCAGAATAAGCATGCTCCAACATGGGGCTGAGTAGTACTTTTCCTATCTGTTGCTCTGGACTGGGCCAAGTCATGGCTAACACTAGAACAAAGACCAGGAAGTCTGCCCTCCACCTTCCCTCCATGTTCTCTCAGTGCTAACTTAATGACTCCAAACAGAAGAGAGGAGCTGGCAGATTTGAATGAAGCTAGACTGGAAGACTCAGGAGTCACTTGAGACTAATGGCAATATGGGGGTTAGAGGGAACTTAGTACTAGGATATGAGGTAGAGGAAGGTTGGGACTGGCTGTGTGAGGACATTGGCACATGGCTGGGAACTGAGACTGGAGCTATGGAGAGATTGGGCCTGGTTAGGCAAGGACATTGGGAGCCAGGGAAGGAAATGATGTGAAGAACTTGGGGTCAGGGAAAGAATGATATCAGATGAAGAGCTGGTGGGGGAAGGTTGGACTGGCTGGGTATGGGAAATGAAAACCAGTGAGGCAAGAGAAAGGAGATGGCTAACGTATTATCTATATTGTGGGAGACCCAAATTCAAATCTCTGCTCTGCCTAATTTAGGCCAGGAATTTGAACATCTGCCACTTCTCACTGGTATACTTTGCCATTGTTCTGTAGAACCGGTCTTTCTCTGGCACAGTGCATATTAATTTCTTTATAGAAAGAGGAATTGCCCAAGCAAAAAAGATGGAGGGAGCCCCATCCTAGACCATCCTGCAAGCTAGTAGTTAGGGCTTTCACCTGGGATATAGTAAACGGAAGTTGAAATCAAACTGAACCAGGCAGAACAAGTTCTTGAACACTGGTTTCTGACATCTCTGGTGGGTGCCCTAACTTATGGCTATTCCAGGGTGGGCTCCCTGTGGCTTTCCATGAAAAACCTCCAAAAGTCTTGTGTTCTTCAAAATGTAGAAAATTGTTGCAGGATGGGAAGATTGTTTTCTCCTCACTCTCCCATGACAGTTCAATTCTGTCCTGCAGAATGGGATTCTCCACATAGTTCCCATGCTGGTCAAGTCCAGAATTTTACAGAGGATGACAAAGTTGGGGTTCCTCGTCTTCTCTATGCCTGACTTGAAACCCTGGGATGCCTTTTTCACCTCAGTCTTCACAGGCAAGGTCACCTCCCAAACTACTGCACCAGGGAGCAGAATTTGGATAGAAGGCGAGCAGCCAACAGTGGTGAAAGAACAGGTAGGGACTATTTAGAAAAGCTGGACATGTGCCAGTTCAACAGGCTGGATGGGATGTACCCAAGGGTGCTCAGGGAGTTGGCTGATGAGATTTCAGATCTACTGGCCATCATCTTTGAAAATTTATGGTGATCAGGAGTGGTCCCGAATGGCTGGAAAGGGGCAAACACAGTGCCCATATTTAAGAAAAGGAAAACTCTTTCCCTGGAAAAAACCTTTCAGTCCCTGGAAAAATTGTGGAGCAGATCCTCAAGAAATCCACTTATAAGCACTTGGAGAAGAAGGTGATTAGGAACAGTAAGCATGGATTCACCAAAGACAAGTCATGGCTGACCAACCTGATTGCCTTCTAGGACTAAGTGACTGGCTCTGTGGATGTGGCGAGACCAATGGATGTGGTATACCTTGGTTTTAGCAAGGCTTTTGATATGATCTTCCACTACATTCTCACAGGCAAGCTAAGGAAGTATTGTTCTGTCCCGCACTGAGGACAGAACAATCCCATGCACCAGGACAGGCTGGGGGATGACTGGCTGGGCAGCAGCTCTGCAGAAAAGGTCCTGGGGGGGTTACAGTGGACAAGAAACTGAATGTGAGCCAGCAGTGTGCAACTGTTGTGAAGAAGGCGTATGGCATACTGGGCTGCAGTGGTAGGTGTGTTACCAGCAGGTCAGGGGAAGTGAGTATTCCCCTCTATTCAGCACTGCTGAGGCCACATCTGGAGTACTGTGTTCAGTCTTGGACCCCCAATACAGAAAGGATGTGGACAAATTGGAGAGAGTCCAGAAGAGGGCAATGAAAATGGTGAGGGGACTGGGGCACATGACTTGTGAGGAGAGGCTGAAGGAAGTGGGTGTATTTAGTCTGGTGCAGAGAAGACTGAGAAGACTTAATAGCACCTTTCGACTATCTGAAGTAGGGTTCGAAAGAGGATGGAGCTTGACTGTTCTCAGTGGTGGCAGATGACAGAACAAGGAGCAAGGGACTCAGATTTGGAGCACGGGAAGTTTAGGTTAGATATTAGGAAGAATTTTCTCACTATGAGGGTATTCAAACACTGGAACAGGTTACCCAGAGACACTGTGGAATCTCCATCCTTGGAGGTTTTTAAGACCTGGCTAGACAAGCTTTGGCAGGGATGATCTCATTGTGGGTGACACTGCTTTGAGGAGGGGGTTGAACTAGGTGACCTCCTGAGGTCCCTTCTGACCCTAATTTTATATGATTCTATGATCCCAGCTGCAGAAGTGTGAAGGAATAGGCAGCTGGGAGCTAATGAGTGCTGTGCATTGGAACTGATCGAAAAGGATTTTCTGTCCAAAAATGAGGATTTACTGAATCAGAAAGTGCCATAGAAACTTACTGATTTTAATAAAAATCTGATGGAATCCTTGTAGTTTTTACCATGTAGGACTCTGACAGAAGTCTGTATCGCTATCTGGCAGTTTGCCTACTCAGCCCCCATCATTTCAGGTCTCCAGCTTCTTAACAACACATCTTGTGGGTTCCCTCCTGTCATTAGCTCTGTTGATCTCATTCCTTACTCCCATATTTTGAGGGAAGGGAGTTCCCTCCCCTGCCTTCCTCCTATTATCAGTGGATTTCCTTTGCTATTAAACAGCACTTAGAAATAGGGAAACCAGAAATCGATGGAGACCGTGGCATGATCCTGAATTGAAATATTCTTACACTTCAAAAGAAAATTCCAAGATACAAGATTTTATCCTGTTTTAGGGCAAAACAAAATCATACATACTCAGAATTGCCCATGGGATTGACAGTTCAATTTTCAGGCAGCTGTACCGGTACTGCAGAAACTCCAGTAGGAAATGTTCAAAGCAGGCACCTAAAATTAGTGGGAAAATTTTTACTTTAATATCTGTTGTTATCAGTTGTAAAAGGGGGTGCCTCTGCTGTTCGTTGCTATGAGAACTCCTTATGAAAACTGCTGTGTAAGAGTTAGGTATTCTTATTATACCTATAGATTAGTAAATATACCTTTTATCAAACTGTCAGTATAAGTCAAGATAACGTATTGTCTTTTGGTCCTAACTTCCTAGCCCAAGATCTCATAAACTTGATGGGTGCATTCCCACGAGTCTGCACATGCAGGGGCACACATTTCCCGTGGGACAAATAGCAGCGGCACATATTTGTGCCGCTGCTATTTGGCCGTGAGCACACCCCTGCATGCACATTCTGGTGCATGGCAAAGGGACCCAAGTGGGCTTAGGGGAGGCTGGAGTCAGCACCTGTACTAGCCCCAGCAGTCTTACCTGAGATCCTGGGGGCCTCCCAGGGTAGCAGTGGTGCCAAGCCAGCTGCTTGGAGCCTGGCTGGCAGCCAGAGCTTGAACTCTTCCCGGCCTGTTTCTAGCAGCGCACACTGCTGCCATGTGTGCTGCGCCATTTTTTCTAGCGTGGTGTTTTTTTTCGGATTTTTATAACTT
>NW_017729004.1:46377583-46383137 GCF_001723915.1 Gavialis gangeticus | reverse complement strand
GTAGCAGTGGTGCCAAGCCAGCTGCTTGGAGCCTGGCTGGCAGCCAGAGCTTGAACTCTTCCCGGCCTGTTTCTAGCAGCGCACACTGCTGCCATGTGTGCTGCGCCATTTTTTCTAGCGTGGTGTTTTTTTTTGTTTTTTTTTAACTACTGGAATTTCCCAGTGTCAAAAAACCCTCGCCATGCTGCAGACGGCTTGGAGGAGCCACAAACCACTCATGCGGATGTAATAACTCCCCTCCCCCCCTTTTATTTAAATGCCTTCTCTTACTATTCCCTTGCCTCATCTTAGTTGTTCTGCTGTCACTAGGTAATATTTTGCAATACGACAGTAATAACAAAATCACACTAGTTATAGAATCCATCTGCTTTCCGAAGCAGATCTATAATTACTTGGTCTTGGTCGTACTGAAGGCATATAGGAATTTCTCTCATTTGACTTAACCATAGTGAAGTTTGGTATTTTTTAAATGAAAAGAAAACATTTTAACTTAAAAAACGAACTTAATTGGAATGTAACAGCATTTTTATTTTAATTAGTTTTTATTTTTAATATAATCAAGATAGATTATAGAATGAGTAAGAGTACATTCAGGGTTGAATTTTAATTTTTAGGGCAAAAGTCCCATTTTAACAGGTTTATTTGCTTAAACAAGATTTGCAACCACAGTTGGCACCCAAAGAAACTGCATTTCAAGTTTACAGTCAGGACTGGTTTTTGCAAATAAGCGATTTACTGACAAAAAGCAGTTTTGGAGTGGCCAAAGCACATTTCATCACTTTTCAGCTAGATTTTATCAAATAGTTCCACAAAAACAATTTAAAAATGGCAAAAGATTTAGAAATCATTAAAATACTTCATTTTGGTTCAAACATACCTTTCAGAAATGTAGGAACATTTCATTTTGGGCATGTACTAAAAAGCAAGAAATGTTTAGATTCACAAAGTGATGCTGGTGGTATTCCTTTTACCTGCTAACTCAGCAGTTTAGAGCATTCACTATACTGTAGGATTCAGACCCACTTTTCTTACAAAACTACCTCTTCTGTTAAGTGGCACCTATTGGTGTTAATTAGAGTGTTATTTTACATTAAATACCAGTGAACTCAGGTGTCCACCTCCCATGTGAATTCTGGCCTCCCATTCTTCCTGTGTCTCAATGAAAAGTCAAGTATTTTATAGAAAGAAGAACAGTGCAAATAGGAGAGATTAAGGGGGACCCACCCAGAACATCTTTCAACCAGTAGTTAGTATACTCATCTTGGTGGAGACCCCAATTCAAAATCCCTCCATGCCTGGCTCAAAGCAGAGATCTGAATGGGTCTTCCACTTCCCAAGAACTACTTGGTTTAAGATATTCTGGACTGAGTTGCTGTCCATGTCTCCTGTTGCTACTATTCCAGGTTACATAAAATACTTGAATAGTAGTAAAATAATACTTAAATAGTATTTAATAATAATTCACTGACAAAGGGACTGGGACCCATGTATTTGTTTCAACGTTTTGTAAATAGTTTGATCGAAAATGAAATGTTTTGAAGATCCTGCCTTGAGTAGGAGGCTGGACTAGATGACCTCATGAGATCCTATTTTTCTATCGTTCTATGATTTTTTTCATTTCAGTAGGAAAGTCCAAAAAATGTTTTGGGATGTTTAGGTGACAGGGTTTCTTTTTTATTTTTTCAGTGTTATAAAACTCATTTATGCCTACAGCCCCAGGCAAGAGTAAATCAAATACCTCATGGACAGAAGACTGATTCTGGCCACATTCTCTCCTGCGCGCATATGTTCTTCCTGTCCCATGTGAGGCTGGTCCTCAACCCTTTGAAAATGAATCACTATTTTTTTACTTTAAATAGTATTGTCAGGCTTTTCCTTGTATTTATATCATAGTCTCTTAAGAGGAAAGACAGAAAATGAATAAAGTGGCTAAAAAGCTGTTCTACATGCATGCTCAATAAAATCCAGTTTAACTGGGAAAATAAGCCAAACTCTTTAGACAGTAATTTTTATCATGTCACTTAGCACATGGCTTTATGGCATATAAATGTACTGCAGAAGGAATGAACTGAGCTATAGGGACCAAGACTGATTGAACTAGTAGAGCAGAGCAACCTTCAAGAAGACATATACAGAAATAGACAGAAAGCACAGCTAGAGTAAAGAACTGTACTTGAGCAATCAGATATTCCTTATGAGTCTAGCATTATACTTCTGTTCCATCTGACCTGGAAGTTTGTCTGAATAAGGACTGGGTAAAAATAGACTTGAGGATCTGACTCATCAAACACTAAGGCTATGACTTAATATTTCTTAGTTTCTGAAACTTTTAATTCAAGATTAATCTGTCTAAGAATTATATCAAAATACTGCCTAGGTCAAAAATTATTTTTACACATTGTTTCCAAAAGACAAGAAAGTTTTATTATCTCTTTTGAAAATTGGTTTTGGACATGAATACAATTCCATGCCTGAGGGACATGTTTGCTTGTCGCTAATGTCTATATGTTTAATATATGGAATATCAATATTTAAAGGGAAAAATATATGTAAGGGAAGGGGTAGTACATTTTCCAATTGCTTGAAAATGAGTCTTTTTTTTTGAGAAAATGCTCTTTGCTCAAAAAATGTCACAGTATGCGGTTAAAAGTTACTGACCTGAAAATCAGTCTTAAATTGGCATATACATGGCTATTTAAGTTCCACTGTGTGCACGTCATCTGCAAGAAGCTGCCAAACCAGCTTTGTTTTCTGTTGTGTTTTTTAGTATTCATGACCCAAATCTTTTTTCTTGTTTGTTCCTGTGAATGTTACATCTGTTAATACCTTATCTCATTCTGTGTGCATTGCATAAGAACCTGATTGTCTTGGCTTTTTCCATTTTTTGCTTCATTAATGCCCTCCCTTTCCAGATGTTTTGGGTATGTATATAAGCTTGCAAATTATTTTTTTGTTGCTGTTTTGTGTTTAGTGCTGTATTGTACTTAGCCACTGCCAAATAACTGGTTTTAGAACAATAAGCACAAGTGAATGCTATACTATGTACTGATTTTTTTTTTCTATCAAATATTACCTTTTTCTTAAGTTATTTTAAAAATAGTAAACATAGGGTTCAGATTGACAAGTACATTATAATAAATTTTCAAATATAATTGTTTAAGCTGTATGTACAAAACTGCATGCACATGCACGCGCGCGCACACACACAGAGAAGTGAATGCTCACAGAAAAGATGCAGTTTTTTGTATTAGTTAATCACATGGTCAGATGACTGTAAATCCAGTTGTTTGCTTTGCACCCGTACCTATACCTCCATATGCAACAACCTGTCTGTGGTTATAAGCACATATTTTGCATGTATCGTAGGAATATATGACTGGAAGGGGGGTCCTCAGGCCAATGAATCCAAGCCCTTGTACTTACAGACAATTGCTATCTGGAAGGAATCCTCAAAATCACCACTTTAAACCCAAAATACAAGGAATTGTATCTGAAACCCCACGAGCTCCCTGTAATGAGCTAGAGGTAAGAAGGAGAGAGAAGGGCACTGCAGCTGATTAGTATATGCTCAAAAACCCTAGGAAAAGGTTCATGCCCCACACTAGAGGAAGGCAACACTTTCCCTCCTGCCTTCCCCAGTTTCTGCCAGTCTGTTCCAAGGATAAAATACCATCCTGATTGTATGATTCTGAGTGGGAGAGAGGGACCATCCATAGCCAGGAACCTCTAAATTTTCTAATGAACAGTAGAAGAATCAGCACACCCCAGCCAAGATCCTCCATTCCTAGCTATAACAAATATCCCAAGGTCTCAGAGTAAGGCAAAAATAAAAACCTCTCAGAAGCCAGCAGAATTCATGAAAGGAGAAAATTCCTTCCTGCACCCAAGTGCCAATAGCATAAACCCTGAAGTATGGGATTACCAGATGCCTTCCACATTACAACAGCTACCTTTATATTCCAGCTTACGGGGCCACAAAAGCATGGTTCAGCATCAAACAAACTGACTGCTGTGCCAGAGCTCCCTCTCCTGTCACACCATCCCTTCCATAAACATATGTGGTTGAATCTTAAAATGATTCAGGCTCTTTGCTCTGACCACTTTGTCTAGAAGAGCTTTCTAAAACTTCAGTCCTCTGATGGTTAAAAAAACTTATAATTTCCAGTTGGAATTTGTTTGTAGCCAGTTTGTAGCCATTTGATCATGCACCAGTGTTTTTTCAGCCAGAAAAGATTTTCTTCCTCCCTGTCTTGTCATCAATGGATATTGAATTAGTCTGACATAATCTGCCTCTGATTAAACCCAGGTTAGGTCCTATTCAGTGTTTAGTTTCATTTCTTTAAATCCCTTTTACTGTTTAAGTCAGGCTACTTGGCCTGTAATTGCCTGGATCATTCTTGCTTTTTTTTTTAAATGGGCATTCTCTTTGTTGCTTCCCAGTCATAGGGTACTACCCTGAGCTGAGAAATTGAATGGTAGAGCAATTGGTATTTCATGTACCAGTTTATTCATTTTTCTAAGATGGAGGTTATCCAGGTGCCATGATTTGGTAATAGCAAGCAGTCTAGGGTTTTGCTTCCACTTCCTTACTGCCCTGTGGTATACCACCAATATTCTCAATTCATTTACCATGGCATGTAGATTATCTTCTTATTTTTAATGACTGGTTTGAAGTTCCTTTTTCCCCATGTAGATCTGTAGCCCTGCCCCTCCCAATATTTCCTCTTGCTTAGAATGCAAGCCCTCAGCAATTTGTACCTTTTCCTTAAAAGTAGGTCCATAGTACTTTAACATCCAGTTTTCCTAGATCTAGAGCTCAGAACTCATTGTTACCTAATGGTCCTGCTTCAGAAGAACTAGCTCTTCTGAAGTCCAAGACCCCCATTCTCAACCTCTTACAACCCCTGTTATGGTTTCTCTTACAATTTAGTCTATCCTGGATGCTTGATTCCAGATTATATCCCACACTCACTTCTTATACAAGAACCTCAGTGCCCATTGAAAATAGATCTAAGGTAGCTTTGCTACTTGTTGCTACAGTGACTATTTGGTAGAGAAATCTATCAGCTAACTTGTCCAGAAAGTTAGCACCGCTCATTACAATCTACTGTTATGTTTAGTGTTCGTTTCCCAGTCTGTATCGAAAATGATTCTAATATGATAAAAGCCTTAGTCTGTTTATTAGAGTGCTCCAAGAGCATGTGGGACAGGAGGCAGTAGCAGCAGCAGGCCAGCATGATGGCGACAACAGAGCAGATGGAGTGGGGGTGCAGCTTGCCTCGCTCCTTCCCCCCGCCCCTCCCCCCAGCCTGAGACAGCAGCAATTGAGCAGACGGAGTAGGGTGGCGGTGACAGGGGGGATGGCCTTGCCCCCTCCAGCCTTGCTCCCGGGATGCGGCAGCAGCTCTGGGTGCTGGCCAAGGGGGGCGGAGAGGACATCAAGGCAAGCTTGTCCCCGCTCCTGGGAGATGGTGGTGGTGCAGGCTGGTGAGTGGCGGTGCTCCATCCCCCTGCCACTGCCACCCTTCATTCATGGGGAGGGGAGGCAGGCAGC
>NW_017729004.1:46366627-46372583 GCF_001723915.1 Gavialis gangeticus | reverse complement strand
TGTCTGGAGTAGGGTGGCGGTGACAGGGGGGATGGCCTTGCCCCCTCCAGCCTTGCTCCCGGGATGCGGCAGCAGCTCTGGGTGCTGGCCAAGGGGGGCGGAGAGGACATCAAGGCAAGCTTGTCCCCGCTCCTGGGAGATGGTGGTGGTGCAGGCTGGTGAGTGGCGGTGCTCCATCCCCCTGCCACTGCCACCCTTCATTCATGGGGAGGGGAGGCAGGCAGCCCAGGTGAAACTGGAGTGTGTGGGGGGAGAATGATGCCAGACCTGAAGGGGAGGGAAGCAGGCCCAGCCCCAAAGTGGCTGTGGGGAGGGGACAGCAGGGGGCGAATGGGGCTGGATGTGGTGCTCTGTCCCCACCACAACCCCATGATGATGGGGACACAGGGGCTAGAGCAGGTGGGCAAGGCCAGTGGTGCTGGCCTCATGCCCCCGCTCTAGTGCATGGGGCTGGATGCAGGGGGTCGGGGAGGGGACACAGGCCCAGAGGTGGAACCAGCCTTGCCACCGCATACAACAGCATCCCACACTGCTGCCACCTCCAAGGAAGCAGTGATGGCATTGGGTGCTGGCCTCTCCCCGCAACTCTGGCACACAAGGCCGGACGCCGGGGGTGAGGGGTGGCGAATGGGGCTAGAGGTGAAGCGACAGCACCATGAGGTGCTGGGTGGCGGTGCTCCGTCCCTGCCTGTCCGCCCCCCCCACCCCCATCAGTCATGATGGGCAATGCTGGGAATGGACTGGGACAGCAGCATGGGGAAGTGGGTGGCAGCACTCTGTCCTCACCTGCCAATCCCCTCCCATCATTCTTGATGGTCAATTGGCTAGTTAAGTATATATCTATGTAGCAATCCATCCCTAAAAGAAATGTGGTGGTCCCTAGTGTCCCAATTTAAATAGTATAGGGGAGATTCCAATATTAATGTTGAATTGTACCTCGATCAGCAAACAATCCCAATGAAATTAATGACAGTGTTTATGGATTAAGGTGTTACTGAAGGTGGATAAGAAAATAATTTTCTGACACATAATGAATTTATAGAAACTTTCTCACTTCCCTTATTACCTTGAGGTAATATGCTTTGTCACTTCGTTGAAACAAGTTGGTATTTCTGAGATGTAAATGAGATGTGTATTGATGCAGTAGTTATTTTAAAGGTTATGACTACTTACAGTAAATAAGGGGCTGGACAGTGGATGCACCTTTTATTGAATGGATCAGGCATTCGTGGGTTCACACAGGATGTGGGAAACCCAAGTTTTTCTTTCCTGAGATGTGGAAAATGAAGGTTCAGATCCTCTCAGGCAGAAAGTGCCTGAGAGGTGAAATCACCGTTGTAAGAGGTATGTTATGGTGGGGTGTTTTCAATTACTCTTGATGATCTATTTTGCATAAACACCTAAGCATTCACTGAAGCAGGGGCAGGAATTCAGGTATCCCCTGAGTTGCTCTAAGTACGAGGATGTAGAGTCTCTCTTTACATATTTAAATTTAGTCTTTTCTAAAAAGTGGAACAAATTCAAGCAAGGTAGATGGGATACCCAGTGGCAAGGAGGGTATTGCTGGGTGGTGAGGAACTCCAGGTTCAAATGCTGCCTCTGAATTGTTTTGTGAAAAAATGCATTTCCTTTTCTCACACCTCCCAGCCCCTCCAAAGGAAAAAAAAATATTTTCATAAACCGACTGGTCACTTAGTGCCTAACTATGGATTTATGAGATTAATTATAGGTGTCTATTTTTGCATTTCAATCTACTGTTTCCAAGATTTGCAATTATCAAACTGCACATTCATTTAGGATTAAAATGTGACATTAGAAAGTCTTACTGAAAGAATTTTAAAGAAGGATTTTTTTCATGTAATATTTAAAAATTTTAACTGAATGTTAGATGTTTATTAATATATAGTATGCTAAATACTTCCCATTGTCTACATTCCTGCCTGCATTCCAGCTATAGAAGTTATTCTGTATAATCAGGTCTTTCATTGTGTTTTTTCAGTTTTAAACACCTGAAATGTGCTTCTAGATATTAATGGATTATACCCAGCAACACTTGGATATTACTTTACATCTGATAAAACATATTTGGGGGTGATGGTTGGTCAAAATTACAATTTGTCAAGGCTACAGATTTCTCTTTAGTCAGCAAATATTTTGAACAAAAGTCAAATAGTTTTCCTTTTCTCTGTTTTCCTTGTATAGCAGTGGTTGGTAACCTATGGCCCATGGGCTGGATCTGGCTTGTCAACAGAACTGATCCAGCTCATGGAGGTCTGATCTGGCAGGAGGGATCAGTCTCACAGAACTGAGCTACTCCATCCCTGCACTCTGCAGCACTCCCCACTGTAGCAGAGCCCACTGCTCCTCAGTGTCTGAGCTTATCCTTGCTGCAGAAAATCTGGGAATATAGAAGCCTGCTACTCTGGGTTGAAGGGGTAGCAAGGGGGTGGGGGTAGAAGGTAGAGACTTCTGGACTGTAACAACAGTCAGGTCCTAAGCTCCAGTCCACAGTGGCAGAAGGCAGCCGACCCCTACCGTATAGCTCTTTACACTTCTAAATTGGTGCTACCTTTTTGATGCAATAGCTCTTTAATAACACATGCTGGCTAGACCTAGCATGAGTATTTCTTTTGTCTAAACTTGTTGACCCTTCCATAGAATCTGTAGCCTCAAGTCTCGTCCCTGTCATACTGGTGTAAAGCAAAGAGTAAACTTTTTGAAGTCAGTGCAAAACCAGAATGAGAAAAGAATTGAACTGCCAGTGTATCCACTCCGTGAGTCAATTTGTAAAATATTATTTCTGACATTTACTTGTGCAAAGTGCTGCTGATCATTTTAGCATGGCAACTGTGTGGGGAGAGGTATGCATCTGTTCATACCATTATCTTGAAAAGTAATGCCTGTCAGTTTTCAGGAAAAATAAGATTTGTTTGTTTGTGTAGCTGATGCAATACAGACCTAATGCAAATAGTAGTAAGTTAAAGATCTAATGCTTCTGAAAGAGTACATTTGTTGCCAGTAGAAGACAAAAATGGTGAAAATTAATATTCATTGACATGTAGCAAATCAGAAACTACAAATAGAATGTTTGTAAGATAAAGATCAAATGCAGTAATGTGTTGATATGATGGATAATTTATGGTCGGTTAAAGTAGGTTGGCATTTAAACACTCTTCCTCTCTATAAAAAGATCAAGCTGGACTTATATCTTTAGTCATCAGTTAATTCTTGACAACACATGCTCCTTAGCAGTTGCTGCTGAAAATCAAAATATTTTTGGTTCATCTGAATGGCATTTTGGGTTTTGTGATACAGAATGTATTCCCTGAACCTCCACAGAAATAAGGCCACTTTGTGCTGACTTCCCTGCATGAAGGAACTGTAAAGCTGTTTGTGTCATGTCCAGCAGGGGCACACAACTCGAGGAGGCTATTCATGAAGCTTACTACCAGTGTAGCCACTTCTATGGTAATTCCCCCTCTGGCTAGTGCAGGGTAGGCAGGGGAAGGGGAAATTGCCAGGGGATGTAAAACAGTTCTTGGCACCCAATGTCCACTGATATTCACGACAGTCTTACTTTTGCCTTTAATTACTCCCCTCTCCCCCACATTTTTTTTACCATGCTTTCAACTTTATGTCAGTATGTTAATAAAAATGGCTCCATTGTTTTTTTGTTACTTCTGACTTAAACCAAATTTATATTTTCTGAAACTTAAGGGCTTCTCTACCATTTTCATATTAACATGTAAAGCTCATTGAATTACAACAGAAAGGCAAAGAGTTTATATTCTGTGGAAGTTTAGACTTCTGCTTAAATGTTATACCTTGCATAATTTAGCCTATTGTGAAATCCCTCGTTTAAAATTTAGGGCCATGTTCAAATGTGGATTTTTAAATGGAGGAATTTATCCCTTTTGTGGGCCCCCTCTACACATGCAGGAAAAGATGTGATGGGGTATGATTCACACAGTCACACTTCCTGCCATGCCACATGTGCATGGCAAGAGGTGTGATTGTGGGATCATGCATTAGATCCCATTGCATCTTATTGCCAGTGGGGGGAAGCCTAATCTCAGGCTCCCCTTGCACTGACAAGAAGCAAGCTTCTGCAGCTGGGAGCCCCATGCGCCCCAGTTGAGGGGCTCCCAGCTTTGGGGGTGCCCCATGTACTCCCGGGGCAGGGGAATGGCAATTCCCCCACCCCACACCCAGGGTAGGAGGATCACTGCTGAAACAGTCTCCCTGCCCCAGGGATGTGGGCTGGAGGATTGCTTGGGGCTGGAGGATTGCCACAGGCAATCTTCCCCGCCCTGGGAGTGCAGGAAATCCCCGGGGGGCGTGGATCGTCACAGTCATAGGCAATACTTGGGGGGGGTACTTACCCCTCCTGAGATTGGCTGCTGCCAAAGCCACCACTGGCTTCTGCGGGCAGCCGCTGCTCACCATCCCCCTGACACCACCACCGGTGTCTGTAGGCGGTTCCTGCTCACTGCCAATGCTGTTGCCTGCAAGTGGTGCCCCCTCCCCCCCAGGCTTGGGAGGCACTGGTCGTTCATGGTCACAGTGGTGATCCTTCGGCTCCAAGGGATTCCCACACCCATGGGCAAGGGGGATTGCCCTGCAGTGATCCTCCACCCCTGGCAGTTTCCCACACTCCCAAGGTGAGGGAATGGCAGTGGCGATCCTTCCTTCCTGGGGGTTTGTCAGGACGCATGCTGCAGGGAACAGCATCCACAGCTGTGAGACACTGGGTTCCAGAAACTGCAGGATGCTACCAGGGCACAGAAAATGCAGCTGCTGTGGAAGAAAGTCCCCAGCAGTTATTGAACTCCCAGCCCCAACTGGGAAAGGTGCCCCCCTGTGGTTGGGAGCCCTGTCAGCTGATGGGGCTCCAGGCTGCAGGGGAGACCCTGTTACTCCTGCAAATTACTACCTTTATATCTGGTGTAGTAGCCACCAGCTATAAAGGTAGTATACATTTTCAAAGTCTAACTTTACAGTTTGTTTGAACTTTTTATTGTGTGATAACTACTTTGCATGTGCAGCTGGTCACAAGATATTTACACAATTAACTAGTTAATTGCAGAATACCTATAACACGTGAAGGGGGCCTTAATCACACAAATGACTGCAGAGCTTCAGCTCATGTAAATCTGTAGCCACTGACATCCTCAAGTTTAGTTTGGTTTGTTGTTGCTGGATTTTTTTGAGCTGGTTGTTGAGTTGTTTGGATGTTGAAGTATTTTCATTTAACTATCACTGGGCATGCCTACACGTACATCAATGTGCCATAATTCCACTATAATAACAGGTACTAAACTTAATGCACTATAATTGACTCTACTACGCATTAGCACAGGTGCACATTTTTTGCTAATGTCCGGTAGACTAATTCTACTAGTCATTAGTACAGCTTTAGCTGTGATGTGCTAATGCACAGTAGAATTAGTCTACTGCACTTGTAGCATCTCATGTAGATGTTCCCACTATTTCTTAAATAGTTTGCTGGCTTGGGAAGCCTTGAATTCATTCCACTATACAGTAGCTCTTTTCCTAGCCAGAAACTTCCCTTGAGGTCTTTTTTTTGAAGCAACTTAAGTTAGGAATTGAAGTAGATGTCAAAATATTTTTTATGTCTTCATTCATTGAAGTTCAATTTAATAAAGTAGGGGCCTTGTTGCACCTTCCACTGTGAGCCACACAAAAGTTGACTGGTGTTAGTGCTAGTACATTTCAGACCAGCAGAAGCCTGGAGTCCTGCCCCCTGTTGTCCCCCACTTCCACCCCTGGCCAAACACCACTTACTTGTGACTGCTTCCAGCGTTTATTCCAGGGGAGCAGGCAGGGAAGGGTTAACCTACCTGCCCAGCTGCCTCCACTGCTGCTGTCTGGGCTTGGAAATTATCTAGTGGTCTTTTTTTTTTTTTTTTTAATTTTTTTACTTTTTTATAAATTT
>NW_017729004.1:46355584-46366447 GCF_001723915.1 Gavialis gangeticus | reverse complement strand
CTGTTACTCTTTTATAAATTATTGCTTATAATTTGAGATTTATCAAAGAAATCCTGAAAAATTTCCTGACTACATAGTATATAAAAGGGTCTAATTTCTTGTCAGGTGCACATAGTAATAAATGAATTTCTTATGGTATAATTCTCTTTAAATGTGTCAGCTAACACTACAAATTACTTTCTTTGCTCTGGAACTGGTATGTGACACTTGAGCTAACCTAAGTATGTGTGGTGAGACTAAATGTTAATACCTTTTACATAATATGTCCATATTGGGTGCACTTTATGGGTTGTTGAACATATTTTCAGTGTGTCTTCCATAGTTTTGTTGTTTAGACATTTTCCTGGTGTTATTGGTGCATATTTTGCATAACACCAGGAGAAATGTACAAGCACATTATTTGCTTAAATGTGAACAGTGAGATATAAAGATTTCCTGCTGCCTTCAACATTAAAGAAATCAGTATTTTCTTTCAGTAATCAAAGGAAGTCTCAGCTGGAGAACTACAATCAGTTTGTTCCTTGAGCCAAACCCGGCACCTTTATGTCCAGGAAGCTCCAAATTGCCAAAAAAAAAAGCATTTCCAGTGTCTAAGAGAAACAAGGAGACTGTGCAGGAACCTTTGTAACATCCTGTAGGATAAGTGGGTTTCACTGTGGCATGTGGAGGAGGATGGTGTCATAGATGGATGTGGAAAAGTGGTATTTATTTGTTAGATGTATATTCCAGGTAGTTTACAATAAAAGATAACAAAAAATCATAGAAACAAAATAAAATATTGCAATAAGGTATAAACACCCCCCCACACACACACACACACCCCTAAATTTCAAAAGCAACCCACATCCCTTTCCACTCCCCTGCCTCTAACTAAGGAGCAGAAATGAAGTATGAATCACTGAAATTCACTTCCACATAAATTGGATACAGCAGGTCCCACCTTTTATTTTAGATCATGGCTTGTACTATTACTGTGGAAATTAATATTCATCATACTATGCATGAAGATGAATCCTCCACATCAACACCTATGTTGCTATCCCAAACCAAACCATATGACTTGGCACCAAAGACCACCGATTCTGTCATGATTCATTTGATTGATTTCCTGATGCAAGGAAGGAAAAGCTGAGCCCGGGGGTGGGCAAAATGTGGCCTACAGGCCAGATGTGGCCTGCCAGGCCACTCTATCTGGCCGGGGCCCCTAAAAAATTTAGAAAAGTAATAACTATCTGCCCTTGGCTGCCTGTCATGTGGTCCTCGTTGGCTTGCCAAAACTCAGTAAACGGCCCTCTGCCCGAAATAATTGCCCACCCCTGGCTTAGCCCATACAGCAGTGGCTGCCCTATCCTTGCCCACTCCAGGCTAGATTACACAGCTCTAACTTGTAATGCTGCTTGAAGTCTACTAGGAAGGTCTGTGGGGCAGAGCTGTACTACTACCTAGCGCATCTACAGGTGATGAATAGTGGAATGACCTTCAGGGAAAGTTAGCTTTGAAATAAGCAGGGTTAACTCTGACAAATAAGCAGTCACAGACCAAGCAGTGGCAGCATCACCAGGATGTGGTGAGAACAGCAGATGGCAATGATTTCCCTCCTCAAAAGCCACATAAATCCTTTGATGTTGCTGTGACATAGTGAGTACAGGTCGCCACTATAATAAGCCTGCCCTCAGCCATGGGACTACAAGTCCTCAGTGACAGAACGGAAGGGAGAAATTATTAGAATCTCAGTGACTGTGAAGGCGGATGAAGGCTGCAGTAGAATGAGATCTCCAGTTGTCTTTGTTTCCTTGCCATTGGATCAAGGTCCTGTTCTGTCAAGAGCTGTGTGAAAGCTGATGTGCAGTAATTTCTCCATGATAAAAGAAGTCACACATAGGTGTCTTCCATGAAAACAGCTTTCCTAGGCCATTCCTCAAGCCCTTTGGCTACCAGCTAATGTTGACAGGAGCAGGATTGTGAAGTCTGGAAGCTCCTGGTCATGAACTGGCATGAAGGTGGCAGTTACAAGAAGGTCATCTAGCACTTGGATGAGACAGGAGTGCTATTCAGTAGCTGTAACTGTGACTGAGCAGCCCTCTTCAGGATCTGCTCTGCTGACCCCACATGGGGAAGGGGCCAGAAAAGGTGCTTTAAACAAAACCTGTCGAATACAGTATTCTGTATTTCTTCCTGATTGTATAATTGCATCCAGTGGGATCACCTTTACTGTGGTCAAAGATGCCAACAAAGATACACCATCATTTTCAGGATCTGGAACATAAGGACCTTCATGCACAATGCTAATATTGAATGCCCGGAGTGCCACACTGCAATTGTGGCCTGAAAACTCAGGCAACACAACATCAATATAGCTGCACTGAGCAAGACCCGGCAAGCAGCAGATGAGGCAGCTCAAAAAACATGCAGGCAGCTATACCTTCTTTTGGAAGGGTAAAGAGGAAGGAGAATGCCAACTTCACAGAGTTTGTTTTACCATTAAGGATGAACTCAAACTCAATGAGTTCCATATTGGAAACTGGCGGGGAGTCGATATTCTATGTCATGAGCGCATATGCCCTGACTCTTGATGCTGCCAATGAAAACCAAGAAGGAATTCTACGCCAGCTTGACCAAGTACTTGTTGACATTCCAGAGGGAGACAGACTTATTCTTCTTGGTGATTTCAATGCCAGAGTTGGAAGGGACTATAACCTCTGGAACAGAATCATCGGCAAGGAAGGAGTAGGAAAGGTCAACTCCAGTGGCATCCTTCCCTTGACTGAATGCACAGAATATGAACTTACCATCACTAATACTCTGTTCTGTCAGAAAAAACAGGCACAAGATGTCATGGCAACACCCATGATCTAATCACCCATGATGTTCATGGGCAATGTACAGGAGACTTTTAAAGTTATTGGAGAAGTACTATCAATGTTGCCTGCAGAAGATCTTCCAAATCCAGTGGGAAGGCAGATGCACCAACGTTACCTTCCTCCTGCCAGCAAACTCCATGAGTATTGAGTTGATGATCATTTGACATTAATTTCGTTGAGCCAGCCATGTCATCTTGATAGCAGACTCCAGGCTGCTGAAGCAAGTTGTATTCTCCCAGCTCAGCCAAGAAGTACTCTCAAGAGAAGAGCAGAGAAAGCACTTCAGGGATGTCCTTAAGGCCAACTTTAAAAAAATGCAACCTCAATATCAACTCTTGGGAGACTATTGCCCAGGACCACCCCAAATGGAAGAAGAGTATGCTGCAGGGAGCTTGGTACTTTGAAACCCTGCAACAACAACAGGAGATAGAAAAGCAGGAGCAGCAGAAACAGCATGTCATGGACCAAATCAAGAATCCAGTGGCACCCACCCCACACAGAAACACATCTGAGCTCTGGTAGAGTCTGTCTATCCCAGATAGACCTCAGCAGCCATCTTAGGACACACAGATAAGACAATCATGAAGACGGTCATCCTTGACTGCAAAAGATTGCCGAAGAAGACTTGGAAGGTCCCCTTGGTGGAAAAATAGATGCCTGCCTCCAGAATTAGACAAGCCATTTGATATGTGTTCAGATTTATGCACTGGATTTTTGTTCATTTCTGGTGCTTAGTGTGAATGCATATCTAGGACTAAGTCTAATTGAATATTCTGTCAGAGTGGTTAAAAATTGACTATGAGACTTTGTACTGTTCAATTCTGAGAGCTGATCTTCCCAGAATGGGGACAAGATGTTCGAGGGTTTCCATCTTTGAAATCTGCTGCCTTCCTCGGTTTCACTGTCCATGAAATGGGGGTAAAATTAAGAGCTGAGCAAACAAAGGCAATTCCATTTCAGAGAGGCAGACATTTTTAAAATCCTTTGCAAAAAGGGATTCCCAGCTTCAGGGCAGATCATGAAGTGAGCTCTTCTGGAACTACTTATTCTGGAAGCCCAGAGTCAATTAGGCAGTGCCAGGCAGGTTGTTAGAAGAGCCAGGTAGATTTATTGACAGAGAACAAGGTAGGTTTCCGTTGATAACTCACTTGGTTTCCAAGCAAACATCACTGTATTTGAACAGCCTCCATGGATTTTTTCACTATTGAAAAACTGATAAATTTTGACAGACAACTCCTTATCAGAATGTATCAGATTAAATCTCCAGCAGTAAACCTTACATGCCTCCTGCTCTGATTGGAAGAAGCATTAGCACTACTTAGAAGGTTTTATTGTCAATGTATTTTACAAACATTGACCAACATTTTCATATTTGGTGCCCTAGTGGGTTACGTCTATAAACAACAGCCTGATTTTTCAGAAGTTCGAAGCATCAAAAATTCACATTGAAGCAAATGGAAGTTTTGGGGTGGTGAGTGTGTTTTTGAAAAACAAGCCTCTTTTACACAGACGATTTAGTATAGTTTTAATGCCTAACTTCAGGCACTTTGGTGTTAAAAAATGTGGTTATTAAGTATAATAATAGTCAGCATTACAATAATTTGCCAGTAGGGAATCAATGGAGATTGTGTAGAAACACTGGGAGATTGGCATGTTAACCAGGAGACCATAATTCTGCAAACACTGTTTTGCTTATACCCATAGGGCTTGGGTTGTATAGGAAGGTATTAGGAATGTCTCTGCATGTTAACAGTTCACAAAGGCATCAAGGTGAGAAAGTGGTGAGTACCACCTTCAGAGAACACAACTGTGGGCGGAAAGTTCTTGCTGAAGATATGTTTGTTTCACTAGATTGCCACTGACAGTAGCAATTAACAGCTGCTGCCAATCTTCTCATCTCTGGTGGGAGCCCCATGCTGATCTACCACATTTTTGACATTTGTTGGAATTAATTGCTAGCTAGTATTTTTATAACTCTAGTTTTCTACTTATCTACAGCTGAAGTTCAGAGTGAAATTGAACGGATATTTGAATTAGCAAGGACGTTGCAGCTGGTAGTACTTGATGCCGACACCATTAATCACCCAGCTCAACTCAGTAAAACCTCTCTGGCTCCCATTATAGTCTATGTAAAGATTTCATCTCCCAAGGTAAATATTTTACTGATGTTAGTTGTGTTGTGGTCCATCCATTCTTTGAAATAAGCCATGGGTACAAAGAGCACGCGTTCTTGTTAGACACCCAAAAAGGTTGGCTCATTGAAATTTTGAAAGACAAGACTCTGAGTGGGGAAATAACATTATTGAAAGGATATTAAGAGTTACAAAAGCACTTTTGGAAATTAAGGATACCTGTAGTTCCAATGTTAAAGGGCAAACTGAATCCCTCGATTGTTTATTACTACATATATAATATTATTTTACAGAGGCCCTAGTTTCTTAACTATGAAGATGAGATCCTTACCCCAAAACCAAGGAGACAGTATAAAAATGAAGGATATCAGCATAATGAACAGCAGAATAAATGGTGAAGTTTGGCAGTCACTGTGTTCTGTTCTGTAACTTTTGTATAGTGTTTTTTTTTTTAATTTGGGGTCATTTAGTTTGCCATTTCACTGTCTAAGGCTGCTAACATAGATGGGCTTCTCCAGGAAAATGCATTCTTAGAAGACTTTTGAAGGAGGAGATGGTGGAAGCACAGTAAATTGGGTCTAGGGGGGCATTCTTGGCATAGATTGTCTCAATTTAGGGATTTGTGGGGAAAATAGCTCAAATATAATTATCAAAGGAGGAAGACATAAAAGGGTAGTTTCTGCTGGAAAAATGGAGTTAAGAAGACTTCCCTTCTTAACTCCATTTTTTCCAGCAAAGGAATGAGAGGAGAAAGGGAGACGGGATCAAGGTTGTTTTGGGGGCGAGAAAGCAAGGAAAAGGCTTTTGAAGCTCCTGAAATAGCATTAGGTGTGTTAACATTCAAAATTGTATACTTTGAGGTTTT
The DNA here is from genome assembly GCF_001723915.1 of Gavialis gangeticus. Lineage (NCBI taxonomy): Eukaryota > Metazoa > Chordata > Crocodylia > Gavialidae > Gavialis > Gavialis gangeticus. The sequence continues at coordinate 46,360,589 of NW_017729004.1, read as the reverse complement.
CAAGTGTTCTATCTGAAAATCATTTGAACACTTTGGACCTGATCCTACTCACATTCCTGCCACTGATGAATCTCCCATTGAACGAATGGGAGCAGGATCAAACCCATTATCTAACTTTTTGCCTCTGAATTCTTTTCTTTTTCACTACCTATTTTCACAAGTCTCTTATTTTCCACAGGTTTTACAGAGGCTAATAAAATCTCGAGGGAAATCTCAGGCTAAACACCTTAATGTTCAAATGGTGGCAGCTGACAAACTCGCTCAGTGTCCTCCAGTGAGTTACTGTTGATTTATAATTCACTCATGTGGAAAGGCAGAATCCTGTTTATAGGGACTGTTCTATACTTTGTTTTGAAGCAAGGTGTTAATTTTGTAGCATCTATTAGTGTTTGTAACCTTCTGGGCATATTTCACTTGTAATTTTGCACAAAGCCCTCCTGAGCTCTCTGGATTCTGTGTGTGGCATAAAGGTAACATACATCTCTTCCATCAACACAATTGGCTCTGAGATATGAAAGTATTGAACCACCAACATTTTTATATAACTGATGGCTGAGAAATGAAATTATTTGTATATTTTTTCTAGCTAATTCATCTAAACTGAACTGACCAAATGTCAGCACTGTCTAAAACAAGTCAGTGGTCCATACGAATGGGGATGCATCATTGGAATTGGCTTTTCTTGGCATCCTTCTTAATAATTTCTACAGGGATGCATAAGGTGTAATGTAACTGAGATGAAAGTTCTCCTGAGTTATGCAAACACTCTCAATTTCTCCATCTTGAAAGGGTAAATGGTGATTCCTTAACTATTCACAAAATAATTATTATTTCCTGTATACCACTGTACAAGTGTGCTGAACAGAGACATAGAAAAACAAGGTCGTTACCCCGAGCAGCTAAGAGTCGAGTCCAGTGTTTGATGAAGCCAGTAAAACTCTTTCCACAGATGGGCTCAAATCATAAAGAAGATTAGCTAGTTTATGTTTATACAACATTGAAGCAAAAAATCATTGTAGAAGTGGTACAGTTTTACTTGTTTCTTGTTGTTAGTTTTGTCTCAAATAATTTTAGATATGGGGATTCCATAACTTTCCCTAGTAGCCTTTCATTTTCTTCTGTATTTTTAAGAAGAATGTTGCTACTAATTTAACTTCTATTTCCTTATGTTCCATATGTTGTTTTACTTTCACTGATTACTTGTACTTCATCAAGTGGTGATTATTGGAAATTACTTTAAAAAGTATCATATTGGTCATAGGTGTTGGTGGTAGGTTTTTTCAAGCCCACTGTTTCAGAGGGGAGGAGGAAGGCAGAGTTCTGCTACAATAATGGGACCTTGGTATTTGGTTGAATGTTACTATAGTTCACTTGGTATGTTAGAAAATGTTTTTTCAAGTGTGTCTGTTATCAATATCTGCTCTAGTTTATTTTGGCTGAGAAAGTGGTTGTTCTTATTATGTCTCCTTTAACAGGAAATGTTTGATGTAATTCTGGATGAGAACCAACTTGAAGATGCCTGTGAGCACCTGGCTGACTATCTGGAAGCCTATTGGAAGGCCACACATCCTCCCAGCAGCAGTCCTCCCAACCAACTCCTCACTCGCACGCTTGCAACAGCCACCCTTCCTGTCAGCCCAGGTCCAAATGCTAATTCACAGGTACAGGGTTTTTTTATTTCCCTCCCTTGCTAGGTTTCTGGAAACTGAGAGAGGTATCAGGACACAGAGTGGGTAACAAAAATGTGCTAAACATTTAGTTGAAAACACAAGATCTAGGAAAAGTATTTGCCCTTCTTAACGGTCGCCAGTGAAGACGGGCACAACTGTTATCTCCATGGTATTCACAGTAGCATTTCTTTACATTTTTGGATTGGAAAGGCTGAAGCAGCCTGATTGGAAACACCTGGTGCTGTAGAAGATAAGGCAGGTGGTATCTTGTAGACTAATGCACAGACTACAGCCTACTTCGTCATGTACTGTGGATGGGTGTGAAGTGGGATATGAAGATGTGAAATGGAATACTTCTGATTCCATTGGGCCCAGAACAACCCAACCTCTGCTGTAGTAACACAATTACCAGCCATAAGCACTTCTGTAAGTCCCCGTATATGATTCAATTGTAGGTATAATAATGGGTGCAAAAGCTCCATGCACTGAATGGAAGTATGGGGGATGCCAGTGACAGCGGCAGGGCATGAGCTCAGCAGGGCCTCATCCAGAGGCTGTTAGCTGGCAGGCAGGTGGGCTGCTGGGCCAAGATTCTCCTCTAAGCCTGGCTCCTCCTCCCCATCAGCTACTTTGTTAATCCCTTCACAGCCACAGACAAATTAAAGCTTTTACAGCCACAGTCTACGTGCAGATCACTGGCACCTGGGAGAGGGCTAACAGAGAAAAGGGTAAGGCTGGCAAGGGGAGCTGTGTCTTGGATCCCCACTGCAAGCCTTCAGCCTTGGGGTAAGCCCACGCTGTGGAAGGTAAGACTCTGCTAGTCCTCCCATTCTCTTTCTGCTCTCAGCTCAACCCCCTTCCCCCCCATGTCTATGGCACATAAATAACCAGTCATGCTGCAGGATCTTCTCAATTGGGGTGCTGCCAAATTCAGAAAACTTAAGGGAAGGATTCCTCAAGTCTAAAAAGGTTGAAAACTTCTGCCTTAATCCAAAAGCCTTGCCTGAGAAACTGGGTTATGTGGGAGTTCCACAGTAACTGAAAGTGTGGAGGGGCAAAGCCATCACTACTGACACAGGCTTGTAAAGGACTCACTTTATAATGACTACATCACTGTAGTCTTAAGGCTTGTCCATGGTTCCTGTATTCTCTTATCCACTGGCCATTGCCCTAAAGAATATATACACCACTCACGTTAACCTCTTTATATTCTGGAGTACCGCTGCATGCCAGGCGGAGGGAATTCGAGAAGTAATATGGTATAACAGCTGGGATACTGGCTTGGTATTAAGAAACATGGATTTTATGGCTATCTTTGTCACTGATTTGCTACATGATTTTGAGTGTATTACTTCAGTACTACCTTCCCCATCCTGTGTCCATTTGGTATAATTAGACTGTAAATTTTTGAGGGCAGGGATGTTCTTTTCCCCTTTGTATGTGCTGCATTTGGCACAACAGGACTCCTATTTTGATGGAGGTTTTAGATGCTGTGTAACAGGAATATGTGGTGTCCTAAAATCCTGCTGAGTAAAATTACTCTAGTTCAGGTGAGGTGATGAAGTGCATCTGGGACAAATTTGTCCCAACTGAAATAACCAGTTGTTCCATCCCAGCTTCTAAGATACACTCAAGATCAGAGTCTATCACTAGTCTGAGAGAAACATCTTCTTTAGAAAAGTGAATATCCCTACTCCTACATTTTGAACTGCTGAGGCATTTTGTTTTATGTGGATCTTAGAAAAAATTATTTAATTTCAAAGATTTTTTTTCCTGCAGAATTAGAGTTGGCAAGTTCTTTCTGAAAGGAAAATCACTTCAGTTTAGTCTGCAAAGTCCTTCTTTCTTCCATAAGCAATCTGAGAAAAAGAGCATATGCCTCACTTCGCTATTGACTTTGATTGTCCTCAGGCTCAAACATACTCTGAAATAATCATAATCTGGAACAGCAATCTAGGTGTGAAGTTAAAGTACAGTTGTGTATAATAAATATGCTAGATCTAGATATTGTTTTGCTCAAGTGGGTTTTTTTATGTCCTTGAGTATGGATTTATATATTTTACCATTAGTGCATGTTGATTTTAACCATATTTGCCACAGGGACCATGATGTTTTTATGCTGTAATCTCTTACCAATTCACAGGTTTTTATTTAACATTAAAATTGGCATATTTATAGTTCACAGTTTTGTTTGATGGTTTGTTAATCCTGAAATGCTGAGCAAAGGTGGGTCCATTTGAACTCTAGTACCTTATTCTTTTGTTACATTGTATGAGGATACTTTTTCAGCAGATGGGACAAAGATGTGTCCTTCAATCTGAGTAAAAAGGAACGGAGTCGACTTGCTTTCCACCTCCAGATCTGATCCCACCTTTATAGTTTGGGTTCTTTGGCAAATCCAAGGCTAGGGGTGTATTAACACTACCTCCAAAATAAGATGGGACATGCTGCTAAGAAATAAGCCTCACCCACTAGTAGCCAGGTGACATGCCTGGTCTTTCTGAGAAGGAAATGCAGACTTAAAAGGCCCTGTTTTCTTCATCCTTTTTTGATTCAGCTCAAATATAATAGAGGTGCACTGATACATCGATCCATTATCGGATCGGCACTGATATAAAGAAAACGGACTGTATCGAAAATCAGCTTTTCTTGCCTAATGCAGCTGATAATGTGGCCAATAAATGCCCCATGCATGCGTGCAGCCATGGTGAGGTACATAGGTGGGGAGGAGCACAGTCTGGCAGCATGGAGAGCTGCATGCAGCTGGTAAGTCTGTTGTGGTGGAAGGGGAGGGGGCAAGGAAGGGATGGGGCAGATCAAGGCCTCTGCAGTGAGGGAGGGAGTGGGGCTGGGACAGGCACTGCCCAGTTGGGTGGGCTGGGTATGGGATGGAGCTGTGGCTTGTCCAAGGGGTGTAGAGAGGGGGGCTGGCTCATGCTGCTGCATGCATCCTGGGAGGTCATGGGGGGGTGCCCCCAGATCTGCGTGGGGCAGGGCAGGCTGCAGCACTGGGGCCAGGGCTGTGTTGGGCTGTGCTTGGAGCAGGTGGCATTGGCACCAGGAGAGGGGGCTACAGAGTCGGAACTGCAGCCACCCCAAAATTCACTGTAGACCCCCACAAGCCTTCCCTCCCAGTGCTGCTGTTCACCCTGCCCTGAGTGCAGCCCAGCCCAGCTCCCGCCAGGAAGAGCTCAGTGCTGCAGCCCACTCCACCCTGCCCTGCACAGATCCAGGGGCACAGCCTCCCCTCCATGCCCTCCTGGGGTGCGTGAAGGGCAGGAGCTGCCCCCTCCCCCCGTGCCACCCAGATGAGCTGTGGCTCTGTCCCACCCCCC
>NW_017729004.1:46353837-46355526 GCF_001723915.1 Gavialis gangeticus | reverse complement strand
CTTCCCTCCCCCTTCCCTTTCCACCACAACAGACTTTAAGCTGCCAGGCTACGTATCAGAAATCGGATCCGTATTGGCTGATATGCTTCCTTAAAAATTTGCTATCGGTGTTGGCCCCAAAAATCTCTGTTGGTGCACCCCTAATAATAGAATTGCTGTTTCTTTGACAGTACAGCAGAAACTCTGTGAAAAGGGCTGATCTCATAATATTTCCATGTTAGAACACTTACGAATGTAGGTCATAAAATGTTAGCATTGTTAAATTCAAGCTCAAATCCTAGTCCTTATTTGATTTACCCTCAAAACCCCAATGCTAAATCTAAATGTTAGTCCGTACACTGCCTTCTTGGCCCATCTATACAATATGGGAACATTCTTTCCATGGAATATTCTTTCCAGCTACCGTTAAATTTCTGTTTTCCAAATATTCTAAAACTAGCTGAAACCCACAAAACTTTGATTAAATTTTTATTGCAATAGTATTCCTTTAAATACAGAATTTTTAGTTATCCTTTGACTGAATACTTTAACAGAATCAAAACTTCTCACTCTTGAAAAGGCTACATAAAGCTGTCCATGTGTAAACACAGGTTTAGGAATATAAATACATATTTTATCAAAAATCTGACCTTGTGACTTATTTATAGTCATACAATAAGAGGGATGAAGGGCCCTTGTACACATAAGGAAAAGGCCCCTTTTAGTGGTTTAATTGCCCTTTTTAATGATTTAATTGCATAACAGTATACATTTGGTGGCATGTTGTGATTAAGTTTTGTAATAGTGTACACATTCAGAGGCGTATTTCGATTTAAATGACTTTTTTACATAGCAAACTAAAACATATCCCATGTATTTTAGTTTGCTGTGTAACAAATTACAGCAATATTCCTCATGTGTACAAGGGTCATGTCCAGAGAAGGCAGCAGGGATGGTGCAAGGGGTGCTAGAAGCCCAGGCATGCTCAAAGAAGCTTGTGCTTGGCGGGCTTCCAGTGCCCTGTATACCATCCCTCCCACCTTCTCTGGCTGCCAGCACACCCAGACACCCTCCTGCCATGTTCCTGAGGCAGCCAGCCTGTTCCCAGGCGGTCCCAGGTGGCGGAAAGGCAGCAGGGATGGTGTGCGGGGCACTGGAAGCCCCTCAAGCCCAAGCTTCCCTGAGCACACCTGGGCTTCCAGTGCCCCATGCACCATTGGATCTGGCAGGTGCTGCTTGCAAGCTGGGGCTGCACCCATGCAGCTAGCACCCCAGCCAAGGGGCACCGCCACCACAGAGGGAAGCAATGCCCCCTCCCTGCAGCTCAGGGGCTGTGCAGCCAGGTGGCAGCTCCAGGCAGGCTCCACTGTGGGCGGGGGGGAAAGCTGTGAGGGGTCAGATTCCCCCCCACCCTGGAGCCTGCCTGCATCTCCCATGGCCAGGGAGTGAACTGCCGGAATGTCACACAGCCCCTGAGCTGCAGTGACCCCTGTGTTTCCCTCTGTGGCAGCAGTACCCACTTGCTGGCACCCTTCCTGTGTGGTCCCAGGGGTGCTGCCACCATGGATGGAAGCATTGGGGCCCCCCACAGCTTGGGACCCACCAGCAGCTCACCCCCTGGCTGTAGAAGAGGTAGGCAGGCTCCAGGAAGACAAAAAAAGAATCAGGCCCCCAGGCTCCTCATTGCTTCCCCCCTGCCCCCCCCCCCCC
>NW_017729004.1:46352011-46353826 GCF_001723915.1 Gavialis gangeticus | reverse complement strand
CCCCCCCCCCCCCCCCCCCCAGTTGGCAGAGCCTGACCACTCTGCAGTGGGGGCGGGGCATGGTTCATTCTAGCTCTGACTTGCCTGCTTATCTGTTTGAAATGCTTCAGGATCTTCTATAATAACATGCTTATTCTGTCTGTCCCGAGCACTCTGATTGGTTGTTTCAGTAAGTATTGTGATTGGCTGCTGAGACAATCAATTAGAGTGCTCCAGACAGACAGAGTATGCCCATTACTATTATAGACTGGAGAAAGTGGAATGATTTTGCTATGTTCCCTAGTCAAAGCAAAAAAAAATGAGCTTGAAAAACAGTATTATTTTCTTCAGAGCAGCTAAGTAGTTCTGCATATGAACTGAGGGGAGTCTTGGCTTCCAGGGTCCATGGATCTATGGCCAACTCTACCATGTGGATTACTTAAGAGGTCCTGGAGTCCCAGTCAGGACCCCGGGGTTTGCATCCTATCTGTTACCATGCTTGGAGTCTGGAAGCCTTAGTTCCTAGGCATAAAAGCCCTTAGCTTCACCTGATTCCAAGGACTTCTAAGCTCCCACAATCCAGTTACTCCAGGAGGCTAAAGACCAGGAGTTATGGCTGAACCCAGAGTCTTGAGGTTGTTTCAGAATTTTCACAATGAACTGTTTTGATTATTCCTATTTTGTTTTTAGATTTCCCCCCCTACAGGAAATTTCTATGCTTCTATTTTTGTTCCAAAAATCAAACAATTCTTTTTTTCAGAATTTTAGAATTCCTCAGAACAGAGTGTCTGATTTTTTACCAAGTCTAAACTCAGGTTAACGTACTTCTCCACCTTTTTCCATTTAATTTTGTATCATCCATAATCATGTCCTAGGCACAGGTGGTATGGATTATTCTTTTTGGCAGAAACTTTTTTTTTAATTCTGAAATTGAATTCTAACAAACTCTTTAGCTATGATTTGGGAACAAATAGAGATTAACATAATGGAACCCCAACATGGAGATAACTAATAGTAACTGTTCATTTTGCAGTGATTTCCAAGCCTTAGGCTGTGGAAGATTAGTTTGACTTTACTTGGTAATTTTAGTTCAATCTTTAGATAGTGGCACTGTTAGGAAATTGTTTAGCTGATAACATGATTTCTCCCCCTGCTTTCTTTGGCAATGATCAGGATTCCTGAATGATTGAATAGTGACATACAAGTCTGTTTTACCACAATGAGAAGAAGGAATTATTATTCAGAAAAACACAGGTGCAATGATATTATTGGTATTCTAATGCAATTTTAATTAATACCAGATTAAGTCTTTATTTGAATTCTTAAAAAAGAAACCAAAATCCAGTCTACCTCTTTTCACCCATTGATCCCTCTCTGTTGTCTTTTAAAGACCCTGTCCAGAACTGTATCCCCTCAAATAGGTTTCTGCACTAAATATTTCTGGCCTCTTAGGATGTGATGTACCTTCTGTGTCTTCTGCAGCCACAGTTCTGCTCCTGCAACCTCCATGTTATGTCTGAGTTGTGCTGGCAGATGTTAACTGAAATGTCAGAAACCTGATGTTGAGCCATTACTTATGGCTTCCCCATCCTAACTGTGACAGAATGGCGGCTTTGCAGTAAAATACATTTTCTTTAAAAGTTGAAATGTAACATTTTCTTGATTTGATTCAGAAGGCTTTCTTGCATACTTAAGCTGCTTGTACATGCCACGGGGGGTTAATTTTGTTTAGTTCTTCTTAAATGGAAACAGTGTTTTTTTAAAAACACTGCTTCAATTTAGGAAGAATTAAACCAAACTAAATCCCCATGGTATATACACAAGGGTGGGGGCCTG
>NW_017729004.1:46344229-46352000 GCF_001723915.1 Gavialis gangeticus | reverse complement strand
AATAGGTTTCTGCACTAAATATTTCTGGCCTCTTAGGATGTGATGTACCTTCTGTGTCTTCTGCAGCCACAGTTCTGCTCCTGCAACCTCCATGTTATGTCTGAGTTGTGCTGGCAGATGTTAACTGAAATGTCAGAAACCTGATGTTGAGCCATTACTTATGGCTTCCCCATCCTAACTGTGACAGAATGGCGGCTTTGCAGTAAAATACATTTTCTTTAAAAGTTGAAATGTAACATTTTCTTGATTTGATTCAGAAGGCTTTCTTGCATACTTAAGCTGCTTGTACATGCCACGGGGGGTTAATTTTGTTTAGTTCTTCTTAAATGGAAACAGTGTTTTTTTAAAAACACTGCTTCAATTTAGGAAGAATTAAACCAAACTAAATCCCCATGGTATATACACAAGGGTGGGGGCCTGATTTTTACTTGCCTCTTTGGCGGCAAGGGGGTAGGGTAAGCTGCTGGTAGCCTGAGCGGTCCCTGAGCTGTGTGAGAGCCCCCCAGGTGGCACCCAGCCAGGGTGGTCCCGTGGGGCGCCACAGCCATGGAGGGAAGCACTGGCCCCCTTGCAGCTGTGGAGGGAAGCACCAGGCCCCTGCACAGCTCAGGCAGGCTCTGGGAAGAAAAAAAAAAGGTCCAGCTTGCTGCTTTTTTTTTTTCCTGCAGCGGAGCCTGCCTGAACAGGTTGCTGCCAGTTCCCACAGCTCCTGAGCTGCATGGGGCTCAACAAGCCCTGAGCACACCAGCTTCCAGTGCCCCATACACTGTTGCACTTTGTTAGGTAGCAAACTAAAACACTTCGAAGGTGTTTTATCTTGCTATATATCAAAGTCATTTAAAGCAGAATACACCACTGAGCATGCAAACAGCAACACCATTAAAGGGTATTTAAGTTGCTTTAAAAGCCACTTTTGTGGTGTGTACATGGGGCCTTAAATTCTTAACTTTTCTCATGTACTTTCTCCTTTAATTTTGTAATAAGGATATATCTTTACATCTGTACTTGATGCATATGAACTTACTGCCTGTTGTGACACTAACTAGGGCTCTCAAGGAGACCAGAGGAATGACCATTCAGCCCCTGAAAGAACCAGTTCACAAGTAGAAGAGGAAGCACGGGTTGAACCCACCAAGAAATTGCAACATCGTTCTTCTTCCTCAGCACAGCACCATAACCATCGTAGTAGTGTCAGTCGAGGCCTATCCAGACAAGAAACGTTTGACTCAGAAACACAAGAGAGCAGAGATTCAGCTTATGTAGAGCCAAAGGAGGACTACTCTCATGAGCATGGTGATCACTATGATTCTCACAGGGATCACAATCATAGAGACGAATCACATGGGAGCAGCGATCACAGACACAGGGAATCAAGGCATCGCTCAAGGGAAAGGGACCGAGAGCAGGACCACAATGAATGCAACAAACAGCGTAGTCGTCATAAATCAAGGGACCAATATTGTGACAAGGATGGGGAAGTGGTATCTAAAAAACGTAATGACATGGGCGAATGGAACAGGGATGTTTACATCCGTCAGTAACTTTTGCCTCTGGCAGTCTGGTGTTTCTTTGAAGTCTTGTATAACAACACCCCTTGAAAATATCTTTGGGTTCTTCATTGCAGAACATATGGTATCCTTCTGTATGCTGATTTGTATTGCTGTTGCTTGCATAGCAATAGCATGAAATAGAATATTCATATACTTTTTTTTTTGGTTAGTGCTATTACAAATTGGCATAGTACAACTACGGGGGTCCTGATGGTGTACTGTGCATTTTTTTCCAAGCTGTTTTTGGTAGCTGCCACTTGAACAATATCTGTTGCCATCAAGGTGTTGTTAGTGTTTTAAAACAAGGTACAGTTGATGTTTAATAACTTCCCGTGTATTCAGCAAGCCAGAATCAGCACATACAAAACTAAAATTGTTGTCTGTTCTGATTTTTAATTTGTATGCACTTGATTTGCATATTAATTTAAGAGCCACTATCTGTTGCTTGTACCTCTAGTGGACTCCATTCGGGGACAGAATTCAGTCTTGCCTTACACACAGGGGATCATAAAGTCAGAATCTATTTTCTATGTATTGGTACTGTGTACTGTATATACAGTTTATAAATGTTATTTCTGAAAACACCTTCTTACTATATAAGTTTGACCACACTGTTTTAAGAGTCCTAATGCCAAGTCAGCAGATTTTCTTTTGAATTACTGGCAACTGGAACTAGCCTCATTCAGGAAATTTGTAACAGTGTTTGATTTAGACACCTTTTCATCTGTAGCATAAAGCTTATAATTACTGTAAATATGAATGGATGCTTGAGATAAAAAGTTCAATTCTTATATTTTTTTTATTGTCCTTACAGACTTCAAATTTAAAATCTATGGTCAAGACAGAAAACCTAGCACTATAAATTGTTCTTCTCTATATAATTTTCACACATTGCAATGGGCACAATCTAATTTTTCCCTCGTTGTCAAAAAAGGCAGAGCATATATGACTAGGAATGGCAAAAAGAGAGAATGCATTTGTATATGAGGGAACAGAAGTTTAGAATGTAGAAGAGAATCTATTGAACAAAATATAGATTAATCAAAATCCCAACCAGTGAGTTTATTTTATCTCTTAATTTAAGATCCCAATTCACATGAGTAAAGGAGCGTGAGGAAGTTTATTGCTGCAGGTAATTGGGAAAGCATAAATCTGCTGGCTCTTTGTTGAGACTCCAGGAGAGTAAAACACAGGCAAATGTTACTGTGAGTGTTTCACTGGAAATGTAAAATCTTTGTGTTTTAGAGTATTTGTTTTAGTAAGAAAAAGTTTACACAGCTTGTGGAGAGTTATTTTGTTGGAAAATAAATTTTTGTAGCTTCTCCACTTTTTCTATACTTGCCAATTCCTCTGCATTCCCACTGCCATCAGTTCTTTCCTTTTCCTTCATTTAATCCCTTGTGGTACCTATAAGTGCCTAGAAAAATGATTGTTTCCTGACCAAAAGTTCTGGCTTTTATGGGCTAGCTAAAGAAAAATGGAGCTGAGTTTGTTGAGCACCTGATGTACTGGTAAGTGAAATGAAATGTGTTACTTCTTTGGCTATAGGTTTGCTCCTGCCTAATTTATAAATTATTCTGAGTCACAGATAATGATATCATTTTAATAATTAATTACAGTTTGTGTTTGTAAGTTGCACCTTATGCAAGCAACAGAGTTGGGAAAACACTATCTGATAAGTATATATAATGTGTGTGTTTTCTGGCAAATAGTTGCTACCAGAATTGCCTGACTTCAAGGCTCATTCCAGCGAAAGGAAATACATGACATTCATTTTTCCCACTCTCTTATTTCAGGGTCTAGGCAACTATATTTCCACACTTTTGGAGATGTTTTTCTCTCCCCACTTAAAGAAAGTCTTGAAGCATTTTTTATAAATATCCAGAGGGAAATTCTGCTGCCAGATATCTCAACATAATGCCTAGAGTAGTTACAGGTGGTTATACACTGTTTGGCTCAAAGCATGTGCTGTGGAAAACACCAATGAAAAGGATCTCTTCCTACAAAAAATTATATGCTTAATTAAGTTTGCTTAATTAAAATTGTATGCTTAATGCCTTTCTAGAAAAAAGCTAGGTAAGGAGACCTGCTATACCATTAAATGCATTATTTTTGCTATAAAAATTATGGCTTTATGAGCCATTGGTTTTAGTTTCCAAGTACGTCTACTGTTTGGAGCATTTCTTATCAATTTTAAACTGAGAGAGGTTGTTATAGTCCCTTGTGTTCTATGCATCTGCTTTAGCTATTTTACTAGCTTCAGAACATTAAGGTTATTGAACTGAGAATGGTAGTTCTCAAATCTACTGCAACTCTTATGCCACTTATTTCCTCCAGGGAATCTATGTATTCCACTGTCAGCCATTCTGAACCTGGCTTTTTAATTTTATCCTCAGTCCATGAAGGTTTTTGTCCAATTGAAAATGGTGTGTAAGGAATATTTGGAAGAATTTCAAGTTCTTGAGCAACTATAGATGGAAACTGGACAGTGCATACCCTTATAAAGAGATGAATAAATCAGGATACAAAGAGCATAATCCTAACTCTGACAACGTGGCTTATCTGTTGGTTCCTGGAATGTACAGTAGCTTTTCACAAAGGGAAGCATTTGCCCAAAACCAGCTCGGTGACAGCATAACATTTTGTGCAGTGCAACTGTATACAACCTCTATATTTTGAGTGTGTTCTTATTTAAACAGTATTCTTTGGCTTAGCAATTTCATCATGTTTTTTATAAACCCACCCCTGACATTTCCTCCCTCCCTCCACAGCTGTTATAAAAGCAAGACCCTGACTGTAGCTGTGCCTTCTGCTATACATTTTCCATAACACCGTACAATCTGATCTGCTTTCTGTCCACTATTATTGAAATAGCACTTGGCTCTTGAGGAGTTGCTTGAACAACAAACTTTAAAATGCTCTAACTTATGAAAGGTTATTGTGGTGAAACACGTCTTCTCAATGCCTTGCAACTGGAAAGCTTACTGTCTGTATTGCGGTAATGCCAGAGGTCCCCAGCAGCACAAGGGCCTTCATTGGGCAGATGTTGCCGCACAAGACCATGGTAAGAAACACTCCCATGTTATGTTGCTGAGCTAAAAAGACAAGATCAAATGAAGAGAGAAAACATCTAAGTGCTATGGATAGTGTGATACATGGATCTTGGTAGTTCCTCATTTTTGCCCTGAAGAGAGGATACATTCTAGTATTTCCAGTAAGTATGTAGACATTTTATTACATTGTTTTTATTTGTCTGTCTTTTTATATTAATGCACATTAATGTACTATCTGCGACACCCAAGCATTATCACTTGTTTGATTTCTTATACACATCATAGAAGGTCTTGAGGAACCAGGGGTTGAGGATAGATGAGTAAATAACAGAACAGTATGGAAGAAAAAGAAGAGAGATTTATACACAAGGCTAGCATCAGTAGGGGTGGGGAGGGTTTGTGGGGAGAGGGAGAAGAAAGCTCTAAAGGACAGAGAAGCTATTTTCGAGTCTGTTGATAAACTGACTCTTAACAAAAATTATTATTGTATTTACAACAGAGAACAAGGGTCATGCTCCCCCTGAGAGACTAAAGGATTCAAATAGTGTCCATATAGCATGGAGTTTGGAATTGAAAAATAGTTTTTAAACCTTTATGTCCATTAAGCTACAGCAAGTTTCATTTCATCATTTAGTCCTAACTGACCAAAGCAACCTGAAGCAGTGGCTGCCTGAAAAAAAGAATCTGAAGGTGGCTCCAATTAGGTGCTAGTTGAGTTTGCTTTTTCAGCACAAATTTGCAGAAATTAGTAGGTGAAACTCATTCACCAACACAAAGGCAGATCATTTGGCCCTTTAGAAGATAAAGTGTGGGGAAGGGAAATCTCACCTCGAAGTGCAGTAATCTCTGCCTCCACATACAAACACCCATCCAACAAAGCCTGTATTTCCTGTATGAGAAGTTTAATTAGCATGAAGTTTTTCCCAACTCCATGAACTGGAGGTGAATTGTTGAATAGCTGTGGTATTTTATGGACTTTGCTGCTATTTAGCAGTTTTAAGTTCTGGTGGTTTAGTAGTCACTGGGCACGTGTACACATGCATTAATATGTGATTGTTACTGCACATTTAGTACCTGTGAGTGCCTATACACCAGCGTGGAGGCTCCTCCAACACACCATAATTACTTGAGTCTGCTGCAGCGTGTTAATTATCGCACTCCAGCCACCCTCCACATCTTGTGCATCAGCATCCCCGCGCTTCAAAATGGCGACAGGGGCGCTTTATCTAAAGCTCGTCAAATGAGCTTTAGATAAAGTGCCTCTGCTAATACATGAGACACTCCGGGCACTTTAATTAGAGTGGCTCTTGGACCTGCTCCAATTAAAGTGGTTCCCCTCCCCCCCACCAACATGTGTATAGACACCCTGTGATAACCAGTATTATTAACTCAGTGCACAGTAACCAATGCTACTGTGCAGTTGCACCAGCACAGTCTTTTAGAAATGTTAATGTGCAGTAGATCAGTTCTACCGTGCATTGGCCCAGCTTTAGCCATGATGCATTAATGTGCAGTAGAATTAGTCTACTGCACATTCAGCATCTTGTGTACATGTCCACTGAAAGCCTCCTCCAGGGCATGCAGCTCCTCCTGTTAGTAGAATTTAAACCACAGAATAATCTGATTACATTTTAATGCATTTTCTGGTAACTCTTTAAAAAATTATTTCTTAGTATTTCACCCCTTCTCTTCTCAGTTGGAAGGATATAGCATATTTACATTTTGACTTTTCTGTAAATTTTCTTGTGAATATACACAACTCTGAAAATCTCAAGTGCTTGTAAGCAGATTCCAGGACATCTTTTCTGAGTTAATTTCTAGTTCCTATAGATGAAAAATATTGGTCAGAAAGTGGAGGTACACGGAAGTGGAGGTAGCTTCATAGCCACTGCTTTTTTTTTTAAAGCATTCTAATGGTGTATTTTAGGAGGAGCATTCTAATGGTGTATTTTAGGAGGAAAAAAATATTTTAAGACATAAGTCAATGAATTACACGTGATGAAGTGTTAGATTAGAATGTGGTTCTCTTACTCAAACTATATTTTCTTTCTTACTGTAACCTGGTCACCTTCATATATAATTTATACAAACCTTGCAACAAATTTTAAGTATGATACTTAATTCAATGCTAAATTAATTAATATTTTAGAAAAGTTCTAGTGGGATTTTTTTAAAGTATTTTTTCTAGGAGTTTCAAACCCCAGTATGTTAACACGTATAATACTGATAGTAAAAAAAAAAAAAAAATGGTGGGGGTGGGGAACAGAATGACAGAATAATTTATGTTCTTTAACGGTAAGTGCCCACTTTGAGATTATTTTTGTTATTGGTCAGTATGGTTCCCCCTTTCTCACTAATATCTTTTACATACTCCTTGCTTGCTTTAAGAACACATCAAGTACTGCACTCTAATGCATAACTGCCTTAATTAAAAGGAAGCTTATATTATACTACCATGCTTCATTAGACTGCTACTTTAAGTATTTACCTTTACACTGATCAAAATTAATATCTATCATTGACCCTATTATAAGCAGGGTTCTCCCCCAAACCATTATCTCTAATGATTCCCACACACAAATAAAACAACTTGTGAGACTTTAAGATGTTTTTAAGGGATAATGTAACATAGTGTAGGGATATAAGCTAGGGTTTGTAAAGGTAATCTTTTATCACACCAATATTTCAGGTATAAACATTTCCAAGTGGTAGACGTACTCTAACATTCTGCTTCAGTATCTGCAACTTCGGCACAATTGTAGTTTTTAAGACATAAGGGAAGGGAAGAGAAGCTACTCTAAACAGGCTGATCTAATGTTACCACCCATTGTGGATGTTTCCAAATGGCAACATACTTAAATAGCTATCGCATATCTAATTTATAATGTATACCGATATTTGTGAAAAAAGATTCTTAAAGTTCCTGTAGCTTTAATTTATAATGATAAGACTGGAAAACCAATGTGTTAAATACGATTGTGGTCCTAGCACTGTCTCATGAGAAGAGGTTGGTTTTTTTTTCAAGAGAAACTGTTCCCATAAGTGTCAAGTGGGATCAGTTTTTCAATAGCCTGTTTCTTGCTTTGTGAGAGGTTTGGGGTGGGGGGTGTTCATAGATTTCATAGACATTAGGGCTGGAAGGGACCTCGGAAGATCATCGAGTCCAGC
>NW_017729004.1:46318413-46343607 GCF_001723915.1 Gavialis gangeticus | reverse complement strand
ATGATGACCCCCAAGTCTCTTTCTTCTGTAGAAAGGGTTGTTTTTTTGGTTTTTTTTCATTTGTTTTTAAATCTCCATATCCAGGAAGTTCACATCAGGCATGACAAATGCAAACTGAAAGCAACCACTAAGCAGCTTCTCAATGTATCTAAGTGTGTCTCATTATGACCCACCAAATCCTAACATCTTTAGAGGACTTCTTTCCCAGCATTCTGCTAAGAGAAAATGGTACAGAGAAACCCTTGTATCCCAACATGCAGCTGCAATAGCAAAGTGATGAATCTTGTTACCAAGCAGTTATTTCTCTATGTCTAGCTTGGAATATGGGCTATATTTTATTATGGGTAGGCTATCACATTTTAATTACCATGATTCTGAACAGAACTTTGCACCTACTATAGTTAAGGCAAATAGTGTCTAAAATAACTATTTTAGCTAGTCATGGTTAACCCTCCAGGAACTGATTTCTTCCCTGTGTAATGATAGGCTGTCCCTTACACAGGATGACAGAGATAATAAGCATATACTACCATCAGCTTTAGTTAAAGGCTGAAAAACAGAAGATACATTTGTTTTATTTAAGAACAACAGTGAACCTATTGTATCAACATATTTACAGCAGGGCATTTATACACAAACACAAATGACTGTGTAAAAGTATTAGATTGTTTTAACTGCAAACAAAGCCACACAATCTCTATCAGGAAGCAGAGACTGAAGTAAACTGCAATTATTTCATTTTAGTCATTCTATCGTTTTACTCAACCAAGCTAAATATACTGACTAGTTTTGCATGTGCTACTTGTACACAGAAACTGTTAAACAAAAGAAAAATATCCTGAATTTAGGCTTAGTAGATGTAGATGGAAATTATATTTGTCACACGATCAACCCCCTGAAAGTGCTCTACAGCCATGCCATGACACATGCGCACGGCTGCAAAACATTTTAAAAGTGGCTGTTTGTGTGACAAATTAATCCTCATTTAATGAAGGATCAGATGAAGCTGCTCCACCTTGGAGTGCCTTAGAGAACTTCTGTTCCCTAGGGTCAATCCATTGGCAATCAGGGCTGGACTGATGCATCTGGCTCCAGTGCTGTCTTCAGGAAGGGAGGGGGAGAAGGGAGGAGGAGCGAGCTGTGGGCTTGGGTTTGCCCAGCCTGAGCTGGAAATGGTTGTGTGGATAGGACCTCTCCCCCACCCAGCCCCATCCCTTCCAGCTACCACCAGGCAAACCGCAGCCTGCAACTCAATCCTCCTCCCTTCTCCCCCTTCTCTTCCTGGAGAAAGCACCAGAGCTAGAAGGGGAGAGCAGGCCTAGGGGAGAAGAGAGGCTGCAGGCAGGCTCCTCTGCTCAATTCCTGGGTGCCCCCCAAAGCAACAGGCGAATGTCTGTTGGGCCAAGGGACCACTGTAACTCACAGTGCTTTATGTAAAGCACCATGAGGTAGTGGGGGGGAGGTGCTGCACGTCTGTCAGCACCCTTTGAGGTATATCCACCTAGTTTATTCTGGTTTTAGAGTTACTGCCAGTTGCAGTGACATTCTTCAAATTGAAAAAAGCGTTTAAGTAATATCTCTAGAACCAATCTCTTTAAATATACCACATGTATTTATGAGTCCATGATTAGTAAACATACCTGGTGCTGTATTACAGTTAATCTGTTCTCATTAGCACATCCCCTCCCACCTCTCAGTTTGGACGTAATTCTTGAAATTACTACCTCTAACCACTTAGAAATTAATGCTTTGAGTCATTTGAAAGGTGGCCTGCAGTGTGTCAGGGGACACTGAGCCCTGGTTCCTGGGAGTTCTTGATATATTAATCAGAACAATTAGGTTTGAACAAAGTTGAGAGAGCACAGCAAGCTATTATGTGATCTGGGATCTCATATTCTGTCAGAAAAAGTAAGGAATGTTATATGCAATGCCCCAGGAAAGCTGAGATTCTAATCTTCCCCATGGCATTTGGTATTCAATTGTAGCCCTCGCTGTTGCAAGTAATATTTGTCTTGAAAAAAAGTCACTGGTCAATCAGCCCAATGTGGTATCTTGGAACTGACCCAGTTTTACACAGGGGAAGGTTGTCCTTGAAACACAAATTTGTTCCATTCCTTTAAGTGGGATATAATTATATATTCATCTATACATGCTGCTATAGAGGATGTGCTATGAAGTCAAATAGTATTTTGTGTGTGTGTATATATATATATATATATATATATATATATATATATATGTAAAAAGATTCTTGCTTGTATTGAAATAAATGAGAAAAGAGGTTTTAAGTATTGATTGAGAAAACAGCTCTTTGTGAAATGTGATACTTTCACTTAGCAATACTTAATGACATATCAGTTTACAAACTCCCGCAGAAACCACCATTTCTGCAAAATCTGATTTACTATTTTCAATGTATTAAATCTCATTTTTTGCAATTTATAAAATAACTTAAATACCCATAAGAAAAAAAACAAGCAAAAGCTTGTTCCTACGTGTTTGCAATACTGTACAATGAAATCATCCTGCCAAAACAAAGCGAGCAGCAATCTGAATGCATTTACTCCTCTTTCCTATACTGCCTGGCTGCAAACTGAAAAGCAAATGGAGACTTCAAAATGAAAATACCCCTCCCCCAACTGTGACTTTCTTTCTCCAACCTGTGGCTCTCTCCCAGCAGAACAGCTGGCAGATTTTACTGCTTCCATAGCAACCATGTCGTCATCCTGTTGGCCTGACAACATTGCAGTAGTAAGAAATTTGGTTAACGTTTGAACCATTCTTAACCTACAAAGGTATTTTTGGGGTTGTGTTGCAAAATACCTATTTAACATTCAATTTAATAAATTTTGCTATAAAAAATCCTATACAGTCCTTATTTGCCAGATGAATCAGATCCTCTTCCTTGGCATCCAGCAAGGAGTTAATATGCATTCTCTGTAAAGTGACATTGGAGGGATCAAACCTCTGCAGCAGCTTCAACTTATCCAGTGACAGTCTAGCTCCCATCATGCCTTCTCCTCCAATATGTGGTTCCTTTGGGAGTAAGAAAATAAAGCACATTATTTATCTTCCTCTGAACTTACTGTTTTCAGTAAGTAAAAAATGCAAGAAATTTGTTGTGTGATCATCTCTAGCATATTGGTAGAATAATTATAACTAGACATCTTTGCTCTATTTAATGGACTAGATTCACAAGGGGGCCTTTGGTGCTCGACCCCAAAACCTAGATACTTACAAGCCCCAGCTATTCCTGGAGGCACTTGAATTCCCTTGGTACCTAAGCTTTCACCAGTAGTTCCCAAATATCTTCTGAGGTGCATATGCAGAAATGCCTAAATCTTGACCTGGAGCAGCTCATGAGCTTTACAGGAGTTCACAAAACTAGGTGTCCTTTGCATATTCAATCTGCAGATTCTGATTTAGAAGATGTGTGCTAGGCACAGCTGCCAGCACACAAACAGGAAGAGGCTGTGTCACTTCCCCCTCTCTGTCTAATGCAGAACTGTTCCTGTGTGCAAGGGCTGCAGGGTCCTAATCCCTGCCCCCCCTGTGAATATTTAAGTACTAGCAAATTGCCTGTCAAGAATGACTGTGGGGGGAGTGGGACATGTGGGAAAAGAGCCCCATGTCTGCCCCCACTCTTGTCTGGGCCTGTTTCCCCCACTTCCCTCTCTCTGCCCCCACCACTTGAGGTTTGGTCCTGCTCCACCCCTGCCCCTGCTGCACTCTCCCCGGCCCACTCCTCCCTTCCCCCGACCATGTCAGGCCCGGGCCTTCTCCTCCCTTCCGCCCCCACCGCATCAGACCCAGGGCCACTCCTCCCCTACTTGCCGCATAGGGTCCAGGCCCACTCCACCCACCGCTGTTGCCTTCCAAGCAGCGGGGGCGGGGGGGAAGACAGGCCAGCACTATTGCTGCTGCCTCCAGGAGCAGGGCCTGGGGGAGAGGGCAGGCAGGGCGGGGCAAAGCCAGTGGCGCTGGCCTCGCTCCCCCACTCTGTCCCCACCGCTGCCTCCTGTCCAGAATGCTCTTGGAGCACGGCACTCTTACCAGGAGGTGCTTTTCTTTCTTCCACTAAATAAAATTAACCTAAGATATGGTAGATGTTACCTGAAAATTCCCATGAAATAAGTGCCAGAGGAGGTCTGTATTCATATCAAGAAACAAAGGGACTCTGAAGTGATAATCATTAACAAAAGCCTCAGCTCTGTTAAATGTTTGGTTACACTTACATTTCTTCCTACTGTGAATACAACCAAATACTGTTGTTATCGCAACACTATATTTTCTCACTTTTTATTTCACTATATCAGTAATATTTAATATTCCTTATTTGTATATAAGATAGAAATAATTTTAAAAGTTACAAATTAAACCTATATCAAATTAAGACTTTTTCTCAAGCATTCAATTGTAAAATTTACAATTACTACCTTATCCTTTCATCTCTGAAAAAACTCGCAAAAGTACTAAATATAGTGTAAGAATAAAATATCCCAAAGTACCAGCATTTGTTTTTTGAAGATATGCCTTAAAGATTACACCAGTTCCATATGCCACCACCACCTACAAACACTGGCTGTAAAATTAATTAGATCTGAACATGCTGATTTCTTCTCAAGTGGCTGTGAATCTGCAAATCCATGTCAAGCGCCTCTGCTACTTTGACAATACCTTTGGCTAATGTCTCCCTTTTCCCTCCCCACAAGCAGCATGGTTTTTTAAATATTTTATTCTCATTCTATACGTGACCCTTTATACTTGTTTCAACAGCATTAATAACACCTATTGGATTCTTCTGTGAATGTACTTTGAAATACAAGAACAAAAATAACAACAATATGTATTATGGACAAAGCTGCCAGAAAAACACTAGCTGTCTTGAACTATCTATTATCCCTCTAAGTTTTAAATGACAAAGTGGCGGGCAAATACAAGAAACCACTGCAATCTAGAGGAAAGTCATATTGTGAAGCCACTTAAGCACCCTTCAGTGAACCATAATCAGACCTCTGTTAATCTACTGTGAAAATTGCCATATGTCCACCAGCCTTCACTCTCACGTGTTATCCAAGGTGAAATAGTTTAGTCCTTACATAATGCACTCCTGCTTCAGTTAAAGGCATGTGGGATGCTAACACGGGACTTCATGACTTCCTGGTGACAGGATACTCCTGATCCTCAAAGGCTTTTATTCTCACCTCAGCTTTTAATCATTTATAAATGTGATTATCCAAGGTGTGTCTGCCTTTTCAACTGGGTATGTTTAAGACTCTCTTAAATAACAACACTCTATTCTTCTTAGGCACCAAAGAGGGCTTTAAGTGTCATGGTACAATCATTGCTGCAAGAGCATAGAACACATAGATGCAAAATATTCTCTATGCCCTTTCTATCTGCAACAGCGAACAATGAGGGAGACTGGCCTATGTAATCACATACATCACTTCTTCACTCTTTCCAGAGTGGGGTTCTTGAACTGTTTCACTGCCTGACAGGAAGGATATCATTTAACACACCGCTGGTGAAACATGTGCCCTAGATTTGCACTGGGTAAACTGAAACTCTTCTTACCCTAGGTATGCATTGAGTAAACTGAAACTCTTCTTACCTGGGACTGAAGCTGGAGGCAGGGAAAATTTTCCAGAGCCCAAGCAACCTGCTCCTCATTTTCAGCTAGTGTAATTGTACATGTGCTGTACACCAAAATACCCCCTGGCTTCAGCAGTTTCACTGCCTAGACAGAGAGAGGGAGAGACTGTGCTTTGGCTTCTGTGTTATGATCATATTAAATGAACAATTTCTTTGACTACGTGTAAGTACAGTAAATCTAGTTACAGGTAAATTATGAATTGCATAATTAACTGTAACTTGGATGTATGAAATTTCTGTAGTGCAATCGGTAAATAATAGAACACTTATGTAGGCAATGATGTTTCTATCAAGGACTTGGGCATTGTGTTAATCATACAACACATTACCCCCTTTTGAAAGACACAGTGAAGGATCTAATATTTCCAAGTTCACTCTGGAAAAAGGCTCAGGATTTGTATTACACAAGACTAAAAATGAGAGAGGAGTTTCTTGCCCTACAAGCTTATTAGCTCATGCAGACTCCTGGGCTGTGGGAGGCAACATGTGCCCCCAACTGCTGTATAGCACCATCTAGCAGGTTCTGCATAACTCATCCAGACATAGGTTAGATTTTGGTTTCATCAGCTGATGCCAATTATGGATATTAAGTTATCTGATCAATGACCAATAGGAGATGTTTGTTCTTCCTACATACATATGAAGATTATTGCTGATGTCCTCTTTTGGAACTGGTAGAAATAAAAGTGAAATATACATGGTTTTATCAAAAAGTTCTAAGACTCGATGTTCGGGGTATTGTTCATCAGGAATTTGTACCGAGTAGTCAAACAATCAATCAGGCCTTTTATAAAGAGGTTTTGATTCAATAAAGTTAGAAGAAACCGCCGCAAGCTGTGTGAAAATGGTCAATGGTTTCTGCACCATGCCAACGCTCCTTCACACACTGCTGTCTCCATTCAAGAATTTTTGGCTGAAAAAAAACATTCCTGTGATACCACACCTTCCATATTCACCTGACCTTGCCCCATGTGATTTTTTTCTGTTCCCAAAAATCAAAATGAAGCTGAAAGGAAGAAGATTTGATGACATTCCAACCATCCATAAGAATGTGAAAGCAGAACTCAAAAAACTCACAGCTGAAGACTTCCAGGATTGCTTCCGAAAGTTGCAGGAACGTTGGGACAAGTGCATATCATCTGGGGAAGATTACTTTGAAGGGGACAGCTCATAAAAATGTTGTTTGTACACTATTCTTTAAAATAAAGGCTAAGTCTTAGAACTTTTTGATCACCCCTCGTAGTTTCTCTTTACTGTGCTTGTTTTACTGATACAAAGATACAATAAAGAGATTTTGGGGGCTGGAAGCACCTTCTATTACTGGATTCCTGACATTGTCTCCTAGAAAAGTAGAAATTTCATGAAAGAATGGAAAACAAGGGACTATGGTTTATAAAACTTTGAAAGGCCCTAGGCATTTGACTGAATCAAAGAGGGAGAAGGAAGTTAACCGAGTCAAAACGACTGTTGCTGTTCTCTATCTGATCAACGTAGTATGCAATAGAGGGTACTAAAATAAGATGTCTTGAAAGAGACTCCAAACCACATCAACGCTTCTTAGTTTGAAGTCTTTATCAGTGTTTTGCACTTGCATATTTCTACTCCAAGTGTCACCTTTTTAAGAACACGTGTTCTGGGATTTGTAGTTCCCTAATGACCATGCAGCATCACTTTGATAAAAGGCCTGGTGGGGAAAGGGGTGGGTGATATTTAAGCAATAAAGGGTGGCTATACATATGCTCTGATGCATTCTAATTAGAACGCGTTCTAATTAATCAAGTCTGACAGAGCATTGTAATTAGAACACTCCAGCATGCTGCTGTATCATGTATATTCAGCATCCAGCATTTCAAAATAGAAGCATGGCCGTTTTAACTAAAATTCATCAAACGAGCTTTAGTTAAAGTGCCCCCAGTCATTTTGAAATGTGAGATGCTGAATACACGTGACATGACACTAGGGCATTTTAATTGAGTGGCTGTCCAGGAGTCGCTCCCCCACTCCACCCCGGAGCAAGTGTATAGACATCCAAAGAGACTAGAGGTAAGCTGGGTGTGACAGATAGTAGTTTGCTTGTAGTTAGAAGGGGATGTGTGGCAAAAAAAATCCTGCAAGTGAATCTGGAAGGAGGTTTACATAAAAGATGAAAGAATACTTTGGAGGATGCGGGTAACATGGTTGCACATGGTGTTGGGACCTCTTGTTTAGGGGCCTAGGCTTGGCTTACAGAGACGGTAAAATTTCCCTGACCTTTCATTCTTTATATAAGGGTAAATAAAGATCAGGACACATTTTGAAGAAAAGAAAAAGGCCTGCAGAAGCTAAACTCATATTGGTGGCACTTTTAACTAGGGCAGAAAGAATGCAACCCCAGGAGGGCAAAGAAGTACTTAGAAAGGATAAAGGATTGTTTTATGGGATGATAACTGCCCTGAATGAAGAGGGATTCTTGATTTGTCCTCCTTGCCATTTATAACACAAAACATCCAGCTAGCCAGAACCAGAGCCAAAGAAAGCAAAGTATGACTACTTGAACAAGGCAAGCTAATCTTTCACCATCTCTGACTGTAAAACATTCAACTTTTTTTAGTCGACAATTAATACATACCACAGTGAAAAGCTTCCGTTGTAAGGGCTGGTAGGAGGTCACTTCCTTTAGAGTCCAGGAATAAGCCATATTAGGTCTCTGTCCCATCCCACTACAGGGAGCATCAAGAAGAATTCGATCAAATGACTCTGCCAAGAATGGAGGTCCTGTGGCAAAAGGCAACTGTCATGTTTAAAAGCTACAGAAGAATATGTTTGTTATATTAAACAGTCTTTGCTTATTTTCTTGAGACAGCACCATGGATCATGGGAAGCTGTCACTGCCTGCCTAACATTAAATGCTTCCACATTTGTATACTGTATTCTATCATTACAAAAGTAACCTCATCTGCAGACAAGCAAAACAAGGCACAGCACTCTGGTAATGACTGTATGGACTTCATCCCAAAAAGAACAATGCATTTTATTTCAATGCTATCTTTACACTATGGTGAACCTGTCCAAGATTATGCTAGATTAACATATGTCAAACATACTTTAAAATTTTGAAAGCACCATGTAAAAAATGCCAGAGACACAGGATTTTGGTTTCAGTGTGTGGGATATATAACTGTACTACATAGAGCTGCAATGAGCAACTATTGTTTATACCTGCGCCAAAATAAATATGTATATGGTAAATAAAAAGCCTACAGTTAAGTTTATCATGCATTTTAAGTACTTACCTTAAATGGCTCAATACATGCTAATGCTTAGTCTTCATGCTGCATTTTCATATGTATATTTCAAAACATTTTATAAAGGAAGTATGTCTTACAAGCTCTGGTATGTGATATGCTGGCTGCCCCACAGCACGCTAACTGGTTTAAAAAAATATGTAGTATAAATACTGCTGAGAGTTACTTGCATGCAGGAAAGGAATTTGAAACTCCCTCCCCTTAATCCTGCTAGGCTGCAAAAAGCCAAAATTCCTACAGCCCTGTGCTCGGAAGGCTCTTTAGCAGAGGACTCCAGAGGAAGCAAACTGCTGGTTCTTCACCCTCTGGGAGTAAAGACTACAGAGGAAAGTTGTATTACACGCCTCCCCAATTTATCTTATATTGCAGATGGAAATGAGCTTGGGGCTTCACTTTAGTGCTATCCAGATTTAGGTCACTACACCCAAATGATTCTAAACTACATGGCAGCAGTCAGCAACCTCTGGCATCCATGTCAGAGCATGGCATACAGGGCCATTTTCCTGGCACTTCACAGCCAGCATAGGCTCTGGGCAGTTGCTTCTAGCCACAGAGCCTGAGCTGCTCACAGCAGGTGGCCAGGAAGATGCAAGGCATGCTACAAGCTGCCCAGGCCAGCTGTGACAGGCAGCTGGGAGGCTGCAAACAGCTGCATGGGGGTCTGGAACCCTGGCACCAGCTATGTGGCAGCGGTGGCTACATGCACACCTCAGGGAGCAAAGCAGGGGGGGGGCACCCCGTGGCTTGTGGCAGGGGCCTGCCCAGAGCCCAGGCTGGCTGTTGCAGGGAAGCTGCAAGCTGCTGCACCAAGGTCTGTGGAGCCCCTGTCCAGATCCTTGCTAGCAGCAGCTGCACGCACATCTCTGGGTAGACAGCAGGGAGGACCCAGATTAGCGCAACCCCGAGGCACACATGCAGCTGCCACTGGCCTCAGAGCTGGGGTGCAGTTGCTTGCAGTGCAGTTCCTTGCAGCCTATGCATTTGTTCCAATTGCAGTGTAGTTGCTTGCAGCCTGCCCACCGCCTGCTGTGATCTGCCTAGCCTCCATGGCTAGTGGTGGCTGCACTTAAGCCTCGGGGCATGGCAAGGAAGTGCTTGGTAGCTCCCCCACCATCTGCCTCCAGCACGCTCACCTCCAAGTCAAAGTTAGGGTGTTTTTGACACTCCGGCCAAAAGCGTTGCTGACCCCTGCTTTACGGCATGACCAATAGACTTTGCCTGAGAGAGGCTCTAAACTGGACCACAGACCAGGTTGTACCTTTTGACTTAATTGCAGAGATGTGTGTAAAGCCTGTTCAGTCTCTACCTGTTCTATATCAAACTTGTGCTCTTACTACATATTACTAATTTGCACAGGCATTAAATACCACCACACTTGACTTTAGAAGACAATCTAACTATAAGGCACAGGGGCATTGATATGCACTGCCTACACATGCAAGATGGGTAACTTATGCACTGAAATCCCTACTTTAGTTATCTGCTGAGCTGTGCTAAAATAGCAAAGAAACTTGCTATTTCTTTCTGTAGCAAACTAGAAAGAATCAAAGACAATAGATACCAATGACATATTTTTATCATGGGAACAGAACCACAGTCATAAATACAGCATATCAGAAAAGCAAATGAAACGAACCTAAAATAAAAATAATACTCTGGGCTTTCACAGCCCTTGCCATCTATGTGTCTGAAACAGCTGTACAAACAATAAATAAACTTCATAGTGCTCCTGGGAGTTAGGGATTAGTAACCCCATTCTACAGATGGAGATTCTGAGGCACAGAGAAGCTTTTCTTCCAAACCTACTGATTTCTCATCACTGAAAACTGCAAAACCATCCGGAGCATGGGGTTAAACACCATCATAAAGAAAAACTTACTATCCAGCTCCCTCTGATATTATCTGTGGTAGGAATAAATACCTCCTCAAGCACATTAGGTTGTGATTAGGACAGACAATTAAGACTTCTGCACTTGAGAAGCTGAGAATTGCAGAATAGTAGAAACTAAAAGAATATCCAGTGATAGAGCACTCTGGGTATCTGCCAAGATTTAAAGGACTTGGGGATATTGTGGTAGGTTTAAAAGCACTTGCACAAATCTGATTATCATTTTCTTCCAAAAGCTACTATCCAAAGCTTTTACAATCATTTACTTTACCTTCTGTGTCCTCTGTCTTCCTAACTGCAAATGCCTTAGTTCCATCACAGCAAAATGCCTTAATACAGTTCAGCTGCAATAATGCAGCATTCTGTGTAATTTTTTTGACCTTGCTAGCAATCTTATCCATGGCTATGACTTCACCCTGAAAAAAGCAAAGATCACACAAAATGTTGTGTTTACACAGATGAGCAGCTGCTAAAAACAGGTTCAATACCTCTCACCTTTTATTGAGATGGGTAAATAAGGCACTCAAATCCTTACTTTAGCTAGTTACTGACCTGTATTGAAATAGCAACAAAAGATTTCTTTAGCAAACTAAAAAGAATCAAAGGCAATGGACACTACTGAATTATTTCCATCTTGGGAACAGAACAAGAGTCATAACTACAGCATGTCTGAAGAGCAAATGAAATGAACCTACAATTAAAAATAATACTTCTGGCTTTCCCATTGCAGTAGTGATCAGTTTACTCTAACAAATACTGTAAATAATGGGAAAAAATAGACAAATGGAAAAAATCACAATTTCACCACTTTGATTTTATGCAAGGAGCAAATTGTATCTTTCTACCTTGCAAGCCTGCAGGACAAATTACAGAAAGAACTAGGATAATATAAATGTGATTTACAAACACAATGAAGAAAACCCACGTTAATGACATGGAGTGCATACTCTAGAAGAGTAACAGCACTGGCAAAAGTTAATGTCGGAAGAAGTTTTGCTGAGAATGTCTACTGACTAGGAACTGAAGACCCAAAGTCATGGCTGCCCCTTGCTATGCAGAGGTGGTGTTTTTGATCCCGGTGGAAAGGCAGTGGGAGAGAAAGGGGTTGTGGAAAGGGAGTTAGGGACACGGAAGCATTTGAAGAGCAGTAATTGTGTTAGACAAATGAAGAGTATAGCTCTAGAGCTGACAGAGAAGGGCAAGATTTGTCATGCTATGGGCTAGCAGATTATTGTTAAAATCAGGTTCTTCCGTGATTGTCCTTTAGATTATGTATTCTGAACAGGTGAAATGTCTCATGAATAAAAACGTTCCAGTTTAAAAAAGTACTGCTTCTCATTAAAAAGGCTTGTCCTCTAAAGCTGTAACTAAGAGGATTTGTCTGTCTAAATATATCTGTATATCTACACAGGCAAACCGCTTCTTTATTCTAGGTACAGCTTATATGAGTAGAAGAATGCTAAAAGAAAGGAAGTTATACCAACAAAAACACTATATGCTGGCAGGACTGCATTAGGCTATTTGCCAGTATAAAGCTTATCTTTAAAAACCCTTTATGCAACTATTCTGGCAAAATTTTAGCTATATGCTCTCAGAAATTATATAAGCCAGAGCCTGATCCCAAAGCTGGAAAGATGCAAAACTCAGTGGACTTGTTGTGAATAAGACATTAAATGTCACAGTGAAATATGCTGTACCTGTAAATGGCTATAACTGACATACTGAAAGTATTTTTTAAAGTAGAAATCATACTCTTTAGATCATTAGGTACACAATTGCAATTATGGGTATAAACTCTCAGGAGCTACTAATATTTGAAGTTAAACTCTCCATAAATGCATTCAGCTCATCTGTAAACTGACTAACTTTTTTATTTTTTTTAATGAGGTAACTGTTTAAAGCAGGATTTATTTTCATCTATTTCTCAACCCCACGAACTAAAAGACTAAAAGACTTTGCTATTATTAACAATTGAAACAAAAAACAAATTCTGATAAAAAATGTTTTAAAATGGCAGGGGGGAATAATTTCGTAAACACTTCTATTTTCTGACTGCTTCTATTAGTGTTCAGAAAATGTTGAGTACTTGACTAAAAATGGGAGATTTCACATTTTTCAACTACCTTCGTATTTTAATTAAGTTATAGAGTATATTTGGTATTGTGTTCTATAATAATGTCACAGAAATACTTCATAAAACTACTTACACCTTTGGGAAAAACAAATTACCTACAAAATGGTATACAGAGAGTAGATAAGAAATGTATGGGAACAGAACTTAAGAATCAGAAAGCAAAGCAGACAAATCAGAGAAGCATACTTTGTAAAGCATACTTTATGGTTTTAATTTACATACATTTGCAAGGTATGTTGATATTTAATTAATCCTCATATTCTCCTGAAGCATTACTTAGTGATTGGATGTTAGGATGGTACAGATTACAGCTGCAGATACGATAAATGTCTTTTCTGTATGGACAATTTAAATATTTGTGGAGTTTAAAGAAAGTGCTGAGATACAAAACCATGAAAACTGCATATACATGCTAAAGCTATAGGTGGAAGTAAATTGATGACAAAAGCATACTCCTACATAAAACTCTTCTTTACCAGATTGAAGCTCTTGTAAGCTTTATGGCTGTACCCACTGAATGCCTAATGCATGTTTGTAATTCTACCATATTGAAGGGCTGAACACTTCAGTAAGCACTAGGATGATTATGTCAGAGCAGACTGTCACAAGCATTAGAGCCTTTCTAAGTATACATGACTAGTCATTGCAAAGCCTTCCTGTTAACAAAGAGACAACTGTTAAAGTGCATTATGTTACAATCTGTACCATCTAAAATCACTTGATGTTTTGTCCATAACCTCATTTCATTTCATTTTAATGATACGTGTTAAAATCTACTTTTCCTCTTTGTTATGAAAGAAAACTCTACCTCTCTGGTGGAAGATGACTTGGTATCTTCTCCTTCTAATTGATGTAGCTGAATAGACTCCAGCATGGTTTGTGCTGGAGCTTATTGCTCCTGAGTGCTGCTTTTGCATATGCACCTGGGACTGCATCCCCTTGAGCTGGGGATGAGCATCCCTGCCTGCCAGGGGGTCCCAGGGCTCAGCTTGCCAGCCTGGGACTGCTCCAACCTGGCTCATCATGCTGAAAAGGGGCTGGCTGGGGCATGAGGGTGCCACTATCAATGCTCAGGGGGTACCCTCAACAAAGCCCTAACTATATTATTGTATCTTCCTTTCTTCTATCCTCCTTTCTATTGTTTCTGGTAGCATATGCTATGGTTCTTTCCACTGAAGCAATCTAAGAGTTTCCCAGTCTTCTGGATCAGCTGTTGGAGGGAATTGTGGGAAAGCCACAAAGACTATCAGCATTCCACTGATATTTGTTGCCATCCTCACTGCAGAGCAGGCAGTTGCCAGGCCACTACCTCATGCTTCCTACATATTCTCAGCTTCAACACCCTTGTATGCTCCTCAACAATTTGCCTTACTTATATCAGTATTTCTATTCAACCAAGGTGAGAAAACTTTCTTTTTCTTTTTTTCTTTCTTATTTTATAGATTCATAGGCACTAGGGCTGGAAGGGACCTTGGAAGATCATCGAGTCCAGCTCCCTGCCCCAAGGGCAGGAAGTCAGCAGGGATCACAGGATCCCAGCAAGATAAGCATCCAAATGTCTCTTGAAGGTGTTCAAAGTAGGTGCTTGAACCACCTCCGGCAGCAGTCTGTTCCCAACTTTGGGGGCTTGGACAGTAAAGAAGTTCTTCCTTATGTCCAGCCTGAAATGGTCATGGAGGAGTTTGTGACTGTTTGAACTTGTCATCTCTAGGGATGCTCTGGTGAATAGACATTCCCCCGGATCCTAGTGAACACCCCTTATAAACTTATCGGTGGCCACCAGATCACCCCTGAGCCTGTACTTTTCCAGGCTGAAGAAAGCCATGGCTCTCAGCCTCTCATCATAAGGTCTGTTTTCCTGACCTTTGATCATAAGCATGGCTCTCCTCTGCACTGTCTCAATCTTTTCCACATCCTTTTTGAATTGCGGAGCCCAAAACTGGATGCAGTACTCTAGCTGCAGCCTCATCAAGGCTGAGTACAATGGGAGAATGATGTCCTGGGATTTGCTTGAGAAGCATCTAGGGATGCAAGCCAGTGTTTTGCTCACTTTACTAGCTGCAGCATCACATTGAAGGCTCATGTTCATCTTGTGGTCAATCATGACCTCCAGGCCCCTTTCATCCATAGTGCTAACCAGCGTAGCACTGTCGAGCCTATAAGCATGCTGCAGGTTTTTCCTCCCAAGGTGGAGAACCTTGCATTTTTCGGTGTTAAACACCATCAGGTTCTCATCTGCCCATTTGCTGAGCCTGTCCAGGTCTGCCTGGATCACCCTCCTGTCCTCAGGTGTGGACGCTTTTAGAGAGTCCTGACTTATATGTCCAACAAAATCAGATCAATTTGCAGAAACAGATTTCTGTTTGTGGTAGGTGACTATTTAATACAGGAAGTCTGTAATTCTGATGTGCTTTAAAGTAAACCAGTAAGAAGCATCTTCAAATATTAATGATTTGCTATTCTGAGTTATCTGTGGATCTTGATAGATCAGTGAAGTAAGCCATGCTAATGAAATGCAAGTCAGGCTTTCCTTCTTGAGACAGAAGATACTCAATGACTTCTCTTACCTGATCATGCATTAATGTTGCAAGATGGGTTGTTTTCCCCCCTGGTGCAGCGCACATGTCCAAAATTCTCTCTCCTGGTTGAGGGTTTAGAACGTGGCTCACAACTGCAGAGGGTAAGTTCTAGCATAAACCGATGATTTAGAATATGAGGGATAACAAACAATAAATATGTTCTGAAAACAGTAAATAGTGAAGCCACTTATATTTTCAGTTATCTCCATAACAGAATGAAAAATGTTATTTATATCACATTAAGTATATAGTTATCTTTTGCTTTAAGTCTCTGGCAGCTTTTCCTCAGAACTTAAGCAACAACAATTGAGGTTGTCACACTTGTCACAGCAACTATCATGCACAAATCAAAGAGAACAATGCTGTGGCAGACCTGAAGCCCTCTATAACTTACATATATCGAATACTAACCGACTTATTAGAATGGTTTCTCTGTGAATAATACTGGCTTAGTTTAATAGCAAGTTGTAAACTAGACAAACAAAAAATGACTACATGGCTAGATACAAGCTCCCCATCAGCAATCGCTTGCAAGCTGTTACAGGACTAGATGGAGTGTCCAAGGAAGTCAGGCTTGCCTTGGGTACCATCACAAGATGATAATAAATACTTTTGTCTATTTCACCTGTAGGTCTGTCTGTTTTCAAAACCTTTTTCTTTAAATGCCTTATTATTACTGCTAATATCAACAGTATTCTGGTTTTAAGAAGGATAATGATCACTTTGTACGCTGCTGATCACAGACTAATGAAATTATGAACCCAGCTGTTACAGCCAGCAAGCCCAACTGGAATGATGTGATGGAAGCAAGTCTTTACCACATCTGCGTAGGAGCAAGGGAACTACAGAATTTGACCTGAGAGGCAAAACACAAAGCCTGATATCTGATGGCCGGGCTCAGAGACCAGAAACGAGAGAGAGAAATGCAGCTACTCTAAGAAAGTTAATTACCTATAACATAATTAATTAGATTATTTGATTGAATCTGAATATTAGTGACAAAAATCTATTACAGAAATATAAGCAAGGAATCTTAATCCAATACCTAACCCATTAGATCTTAAAACCTCATTTTAAGATACTGACAAGCTGGTTTGTAGTTCTTAAAGAACAGATGTCCTTGGAAGTAATAATGTGCTGTCTTTAAACTATATATGTAAATACTTTCACATATCTGTCTGAGTTGGAAAAGAGTATTTTTAGAAGTATCTTAATTGGAAGCTTCTTTTCTGTTTTATAAATGATATGCTAATTTTAGATCCTATTCAGCAGCAGTCAAAAAATGAAAAGATAGTTTCTATTATAGGTGCATCAATATACCAGTTGTGTATCAGATCAACACCGATAAAAAGAAAATTAAGATTAATGGCTATCAACTTTTTTTGGCCGGTGTAGCTGATAATGTCACAATATGCCTTCTGCCCAGGACCTTAAACATCGCACGCATGCACACAGCTGCATGCAGGAATGAAGCTGGGCAGCATTGAAAGCAGCGCCATGAAAGTAAGCCTGTGAAGGGGAAGGGCCATGAGGGAGGGAAGAAGGTCCCCTGGTGAGGGAGAAAGTGGGGCAAGGGCTGGGGGTGCTGCCCAGCCAGGGCAGTGAATGGGACCCAGGATAGGGAGCAGGACAGAGCAACAGGTGCCTCTCTGCTCTGCTGCCTTTCCCACAGGAGCCCCATGCTTGTTACATATCCCCTGCCTCCCTGGCAGTGGTCAGGGTGGCAAGTTGTGCCGGGCAGGCAGAGGACGTGGCTGCTGTGGGGCTCCAGAGGGAAAGACAACAGGGAGGAGAGCCCCAAGCTTACAGTGGGCAGCCCACATCTGCCTTTGCCCAGCTAAGCTCCACTCTGGTTAAAAGTGTCCCCGCACTTAAAAACAGTAGTGGCGGTGCTTGAACTAAAGCTCATTTGATGAGCTTTAGTTCAAGTGCCGCCACCACCATTTTTAAGCGACAGGAAGCGGATCCCCTGGATGAGCTGCCCTGGCTCTGTCCTGCTCCCTGCCTGGGCACTGGGTCCCATTCACCACCCTTGGTGGGCAGCATCCCCAGCCCCACTCCACTCCCTCCCTCACCATGGGGGCCTCAATCTTCCCTCTCCCATGCCTCTTTCCTCCCCTATGCCCCTTCCCCTTCACTGACTTACCTGCAGGGAGCTGCTCTCCATGTTGCCCGGTTGCATTCCTCTAAATCAGTTATCATATCAGTATCAGCCAATATCACTGGTTATTAATTGGCTAT
The DNA here is from genome assembly GCF_001723915.1 of Gavialis gangeticus. Lineage (NCBI taxonomy): Eukaryota > Metazoa > Chordata > Crocodylia > Gavialidae > Gavialis > Gavialis gangeticus. The sequence goes on along the minus strand of NW_017729004.1, from coordinate 46,325,826 downwards.
TGGGATCAGTCAAGAAAATCAGTGAACCCCTAGTTTCTATCATTTTAAAATTCTATTGTATGTCAGCCATATGCCCTAAGTTTAAATATTTTAAATTTTGGTCACAAAAATATAGGTGGTGATCAGCAAATGATACACATCCAAATTAAGATTCTTTTGACATATAAATAATTTAAATTAAATTAGTGTAACTAAAATACTATACTGACACCTTTTGTTAACAAAAATTATAACTAAGAGCATTGATAGATGTGTTAATAACACAATAAATTATAACCTATCACACATTCAGCCAATGTATGTGATAAAATGGCAAACCAGCCACAAAGATGTTCCATATTAAATGTAGGACATCTTTGTGGCTGATTTGCATCATATTTTAATTTGAAAGTATGGCATTTTTGGCACTGGCTGTCTAGAGGATTTAGTTGCTGACAAGTGTGGAGCTGGGCATTGGGATCAGTCTCTGATGATGCATTTCCTACAGTGCCCTTTGAACTTACTGGTATGTGGGGAGCCGATAGGGCCTACGTTGGGCTGCAGTGTGAGACTTTAGGCACCATCATGCTGGAAGCTAATCTCTGATGGGTCCCTGTTCACCAGCAACTTGACAGCCACACAGAGCAATCCAGCATCTCTGCAGGGCTACATTGCACAACTATACCACATGGCTTTCAGCTTGCCTGCATGCAGGGAGGTCATCAGTACGGAAGCAGGGTCTGTCCCAATGTCTTTTTCCCTACACCTGCAGCTGCATAATTTGGATCTAACAAATTTTATCCCAGAACTCATGTGTCCTGGCAGGATGGATCATTTTTGGAATCCAGGAAAAATGTGTCAGATTCCTATCACACAACTAAAAAGTCTGCCAGCGGCCCTAAGACATGACACTGCACTGCACTGCACTGTGTCATACTATAGACAAAGATATCATAGGAAGTTGTGAACTGTTTCCCAACTTTTCAAGCATTATAGAAGCAAAACCAGAAAATTAATTTTTAGAAAGCACAGCTACAACTACAAACAATGGCTTATTTGAACTGACATTTAAATTAGAATTGTTATTCAGACATACTGGGAACTAATGTTATCCTTTTTTTTAAAAAACTAAGACTTTGCACCTAATCTTGATTTCAGTGCTGTAAAATAAGAGAGAGCAAAATGGAGCAAATAGTAGCTACGGCTCCAGCCTGGCAGCAGTGGCGGCAGTAGCAGTGATGGTGGCAGACCCGGCCCCTGGCCTGAGCTGAGGCTGGATGTGGAGCCAGAGCTACAATAGCTCTCCTACTATCACACAGATTCCCTTACATGCTTTCCCCCACACCTTGCAGTCTTCCTGTTCTCCCTCACCATATGTAATTTCCCAGACTGCATAGTCACCTTGGCCACAACCAGGCAGCAGCGGTGGCAGTATCTCTGGCCCTTGTACAGCCCTGTGCTCGAATCTACGTCAAGATTTTCTCTGCCCCCCTCCCCCCCACTCCTCATATTAAATGAGGGGAAAAGAAACTTGTTTTGGATTTGAGTAAATATGGTAGATCTCTCCAGCCCCTGGCAGATGCTTATATAATTATGTGATGGGATCTGAAGCATTTTATCCTGGATCCGATTCAACGTCTGGCATGGCAGAACATGCAAATTGTTGGAATCAGGGATAAAAAATACTCAGCAATAAAAAAAATGCATCTGCTTGGGGTATGCAGCTGTACATGCACTAGGGCATGGGGAGCTGTGATCCCCAGCTTGCCTGTAGCCTGTTACATGCATTGCAGAGCATGGATTCCTGGAAACTGGGGAGATCCCCAATCCCCAGTTGCCTATGCTATGCTCCTGTCAACACAGCACTGTGGAACATTTTGATGGCAAGTGTGGAGCTTGCCATTTAATTATGCAATAAATGCAATGCCTGCCAGGACCCACTATGTCCACAGCCATTCCATTTCAGTACAAATGTGTTAGATGCCTATCGATGCTTTATTCCAGGGGGCTTCAACCTTTTTTAGTCTACGTACCACAAGTGGTCAGGCACTGAGCAGGGGGAGGGGAGGAGAGGGAGGTAGCATGTGTAGCTGGAATCCGGGGGCGGGGGAGTACCTCACAGCCAGATGCCAAGCAGGAGGGGAGGAGTAGCACATGGCTGGACATGGAGCAGGTAGGCAGGGACGGTGCATGGGCGGGCAGGGATGGAGCACTGCTGTCTCCCAGGAGTAGGGCCAGGGTGGGGCAGGAAAGCTCACTGGGCTGGTGTGTGGTGGCGGCAGCTGGCGCATGCCAGGCTTATGCGGGCATGCGGGGCGAGGGCATCACAGCCTTCGCCCCGCCCTGGCCCTGCTCCTAGGACGTGGCAGGGCTCCCTCCCCACCTGCCCACGTGTACCCACTAGGACCAGTCCAAGTAGCCCCAGGGGTATGCATACCGCTGGCTGACAACCCCTACTTTATTCTATCTATAACCACTTAAGTGGAGAAACTATTGATTTATGTGCTATGGCCCCTATTTGAAAATGAAAAATGCAGACTCCTAATAATTCATTTTTAGGATATTAATTCTTCTGAAAATTGTACTGACCTTAGTAATATACATACCTGTAAAAACAAATAACTGGATAACACATTGTCAAATGAAGGACTAAGATAGACTGGGTCTGTCATTCTTACGCCCATCCCCCTGAAAAGCACAAAATACATATTAATCTGACTAATTCAACCAAATTATCTGTGCTGCCTATACTTTTAAAACTACTTTCTGCCATGGAAAGAGTCTTTGTCTTCATAATAACTGACTTTCAATAGCACTGAGGGGCTCAAATAATACTGATTTGGCCATGATGTTCTTTTTTTCCCCAACATTATTCCATTCTTATACACAATAAGAAAAGTAAATATGGCAGACTCAACTTCTAGGGTTGTATATTCAACTACTTTCATTCTAGCGTAGCACAAAATAAAATGGTCTGCATAGCGTGCCTTTGTTTCACATAAAAAAAATATTATTTGTTTTATATGTCTCAGACATGTAAGAAGCAGCTCTTATTTTGACATGATACAGAACACACCACTTCACATGCTGTGTGTGTGTGCTGGGAGAAGGAAAGTAAATTAATTTTCTCTGGCAGCAAATAATCTTAAATTGGATAACTTCTTTGGCAACCAGTTCTAAAACAGATTGTGGTAGAGAGACAAAACCTAAAATACAGCCTCATTAACCAAAAAAGTGTGTTGGGAGACTGGGAAAAAGGAGAAGGGTAAGACTTAAACCTATCCAAACTGGATCAAATCAGTAGGAACAGAAGAATAGTCACCAAGGAGGAGTCTTGCCAAGTGTGGAGGCTTATTAACTTAGCAAAATCAAACCGAATGCATTCTTGTGAAGCTGAAGAAAAAATATCTGCTGAATTAATCAGAATGAGTGCATCCACACATGCAGGCACATGCACTTGAAGCAGCTCAAATAAGAGCAGCACAAATTTGTGCTAGAGATTTGTGCCTCAGCACATATGATTGAACATGCACTTTGGTGTGGGGCAAGTTGTGCCACTTGGGGCAAACTGACCCTGCCCAGCTCCTCCTGGATCTGCAGCCAAGCGGGGCTGGAGGCTGGGGCCAGCACCTGTGCTGGCCCCAGTAGTATAAAAAGCTCAAGCGTACTTGGTTTCAGGAGCTTCTGAGGCCCAGCCAGTTGACATATGCGGACACTAGCCCCCTGTGCCAGCTAGACTGCTGCAGCAGCCCTGACCTAAAGTGGACCCTGCACGCTCTACCCACTGCAGCAGTCTGGCAGTGGAGGCTCCTGTCTGGCTATGACCTGCAGCCACCTGCAACAGCATCCACCCCGTCCATGTCTGCATGCCTGCCAGACCTGGATGGGGATTGCCTGGCCACCTGGGCTGTGGCATGGGCACTGCCATAGAGCCTCCTGCACCTCTGGGCCTGCTGCCAGTGGGCTGTAGCTACACAGCTGGCCTTCGTGCAGCATTGCTGCCATATCTATCCCCGCCCTGCCATCTGGGTGGCTATCGCCTGAAAGATGTGCTGTGTGGTGGCCTGCTTTGAACTGTCAAAGCATGTCCTCCTGGCCCCAAATGGTCAGGAAGTCAGCCACCTCATTTGCCCTCCAGCTGGGTCCCCAGTGCCAGTGCCTGGGTCCCGCCCCTTGCCTCACTAGCAGGAATCCTGGTGCTCCTTGTTTAAAAATTGCAAATTCTCTGACAAAAAATCCCAAATTCACTCTTTAAAATACCCCAAAATCCAAGTTTTCCACAATTATATACAGTGGTGCTGGGCGGCATATATATAGTGGCGCCCAGGCAGTCCCCATCCAGATCTGGCAGGTGTGAAGACATGAAAGGGTGGGTGCTGAGGGTGGATATATACATGTAGTGGCATTTCATTTTAATCATGGAAGAACATGAATTTTTGGGTATTTTAAAGAGTAAATTTGGGATTTTTTTATCAGAGAATATGCAATTTTTAAGCAGGGAGCACCAGGATATACATCTAGAAAGAGACTGATTAATCAGTTGGGCAATGTTTTATTGATATATTTACAATTTTAAAACAATTTAGAAGCCTACCAGTGCCTCTATCATCATGATAAAAAAATTATAAATATTTATATGCTTTGGTTTTTGCTTTTGTTTTTTTATCACAGAAAAATCAGAGCATCCCCTGACCCTTTTGTTGCAGGACACTAAGATGCCTGCTCCTTTAAGAGCAGAAACTGCCTAGGGAGAGGGCCCTAAGAGCCAGACAGAAATCCCACAGGTACAGGTTGCTATGGCAGCAGGCTAACAAGGGAATTAGCCTGCACCTGCACCCGATCAGCTGTCTGGAAGAAGGCAGGGCCCTGGATGCACATAAACCCCAGGGCTGAGACCAGCGGGGGTTAGTTCTCTAGCAGAAGCCAGGGGAAGGAGCCTCCAGGGAAGAATTGTCCAGAGACGCTTTGGCTGCCTGATATGCTGCATATAGGACTAATGGGGCTCCAGGAGCTCACCAGGTACCCTGGCTTACAAGGCACTTAGTGCTGGGAGGAAGTCTGACTCTTTTAAAGGGACAGAGCGCACCCTGAACTGCTTGTGTTACGTTATAGCCCAAGGGCTCATATTTTGGTTGCTGTTTATAAACCAGTGGATCAGACTGAGGCTATTAGGAAAGGAGGAGGCCTCATTGGAGGCCCACTACAGTGTGGAGACCCCAGTGCCAGTGGGCATGGTGACAAAGGGGGTGGACAGACCCCAACACCAGTGTGGGCACGTAGATAAAGCTGCGGAGAGCTCAGCGCCATTATGGGCACAGAGACAGGGCTGTGGAGAGCCCAGTGATGACAGGAGGCCAAACTAGACTAAGGCCTCAGAGGGAAAACGTGTAAATACCATCTGCGAGGCTTGTGGCATGGTAAAGAGGCGGTTTTGGAGCCACGCATCTAGACCATAAGGCTGAGGTTGTCCCGTGAGGCAACCATTTTGAGCAAGACCCAAAAGGGGTCCAAGAACCCACGGGGTTCAGTGGAGTCCATCAGGACTGTACCCAACACACAAACTCGAGGGCAGCATCCCAATTTACTGTAATTACCAACAAGACGTGGCAAGTGAGGAAAAGGGTGCCCACTGGGCAAGACTGGCATGGTCATGGAGCCGTAGGGGCATCACGGCTATTCCTGGGGACCCCATCCCGTGATACCCTTCACTAACCAGGATGTGGGGGCAGCTGCTCCTGCAGCCACAGCTGCTGCCAGTAGGTCCCATCCTGTCTGGCAGCTGGGTACACAGGGTATGAGACACTGGGGGCATGTGGGGTTTGCAGGAGGGGGTGTGGGAACGGGTGTGTGAGGGAGGTGGGTGTGGGGTTCTTGGGTGTGTGTGTGGGGGGTATGTGTGGGGATGTGGGGGAGGTGTAGGGTTTGTGGATGGGTTTGTGGGGGGGGCTTAAGTGGGGGCAGCTACATGCCTACCCTACAATCTGTCCCCTGCAACACAGGCAGCAGAAGCCAGCTGGGCTGTTGGGGCCATGGCCTGGCTGCAGGCACAGCTCTGTGGGGCGCAGCACTGCCTCAGCTGTGGGGTGTGTACCTCTTGAACAGACGCAACCTGGCCCAGCCCACTAGCGCACAGCTTTGGACAAGACTGAGAAGGCTGTACGGTAGCAGGGTGGGCTGAGCCGGGCCCCCAAGCTGTGTCAGGTCTGTTCAGCACAGAGCCTGGTCAGGCAGTGCCATGCCGCCATGGGCTGTGTCTGCAACTGGGCCATGGCCCTGACAGCCCAGCTGCCTGCTGCTGCCAGTGCCAAGAAGGCAGGTCGGGGGCAGGCATCTAGCAACCCCTGCTCAACCCCACCCACAAACCCCACACCCCCCATATCCTGCTGCCACTCCATACTCCCCACACCTCACACCCATAACCCCTCCACCCCCACATCCCTCCTAACTTACCTGGGGCTACGCTCAGATCCAGGCCATGCCACAGCCTTGCCCCACTCGTTTGCCCCAGCACATTAAGGGAGCGTGCTGGAGCAGCAGAAGCACCACAGAGACACTCTGGTCAGATAACAGAGCGTTTCTCTGGAGAACCCAGCCTCCAGGTTGCCTCAGGGCATGTTCCTGGACCGTTCCCTGCTCTGCTTTTTTTCTGCAGCCTCCTGTACCCAACCTAGGCCAACATGCCACATGCCAGAGTGTGCACGCACAGGTGTTCCCCGGGGACAAGCAGCAGTGGCACATATCATGACACTGCTGTTTGTCCCCGGGGAAACGCACATTCCTGCTTGTGGGGAAGTGCCCAATCTGGTTTCTTTTGGGTTGCACAGTATTTCAAATTCCTTTTTTCGTCCTTCAAACAAAACTGCACGTTCTCAATCATCAGTCCAGTTGGTATAGACTTACTTCAGTGGGCCACTTGGACTGAAAATTTCGTTGCGACTTAGTTCAGAAATCCCATTTCCAAGAAAAACTTTTGTTCCCAGGAAGTCTTTGGCTCCTCTTTTACACTTCCCTTCAATATCGGAGTATACAGAGACCATATCTCCAGCTTTCATAACTAGGGAAAGAAGAAAAGAGAGATTTTAGGGACGGCTTTTTTCATAGTGTCATAGTTTCATAGTTGGTAGGGTCAGAAGGGACCTGAGCAGATCATCAAGTCCGACCCCCTGCCATGGCAGGAAAGAGTACTGGGATCAAATGACCTCAGCAAGGTGTTCATCCAGCCTCATTTTAAAGACCCCTAGGATAGAAGCCAGCACCACTTCTCTTGGAAGTTGGTTCCAGATCCTAGCCACCCTGACAGTGAAGTAGTACCTCCTGATGTCTAGTCTGAATCTATCCTCTGCCAGGTTGTGACCACTATTTCTTGTCACTCCTGGTAGTGCTCGGGGGAACAGGGACTCCCCCAATGCCTGCTGGTGCCCTCTGACTAGTCTG
>NW_017729004.1:46316221-46318269 GCF_001723915.1 Gavialis gangeticus | reverse complement strand
ACTCTCAAAAAGCTTACCCAGGATCGAGGTAAGACTGACTGGCCTATAGTTTCCTGGGTCCTCCTTCTTCCCTTTTTTGAAAATGGGAAGCACACTGGCCCTTTTCCAGTCCTCTGGCACCACACCAGAGCACCATGAGTGCTCGTAAAGACGTCCCAGGAGTCCTGCTATGACCTCAGCACTCTGGGGTGGAGATCATCAGGACCAGCTGATTTAAATATGTCCAGTCCCTCCAGAAGTTTCCTGACTAGGTCCTCACTGACCCTAGGCCTGGGTGCACCTCCCCTGGGACCTACGGGGGTCCCAGTGAGGGGAGGGGGTAACCTGGTCCCTGCTCAGAAAAATGGAGGCAAAGAAATTGTTAAATAGGTTAGCTTTGCTGTCTGGTGCGACGACCAGATTTCCTAGCGTGTCCTGCAGAGGCCCCACATTACCCCCGTGTTTTGGGAAAGAGAGTAGTGACCAAAATAATTCAGGACGTTCAGTGGCTTTTATACTCCAGCTTCTTATACTAGGGTAAGATTGATTTCAGTTCAGCTCTTCTTTTCATAGATTTCATAGACATTTGGGCTGGAAGGGACCTCAGAAGATCATCAAGTCCAGTCCCCCTGCCCAAGGAGCAGGAAGTCAGCTGGGGTCATAGGATCCCAGCAAGACAAGCATCCAATTTCCTCTACTGAAATTCCAGATTCAGAATTAGAACTTATTATTTTTTCAAAATAGTAATAATGGGGTCTGTTCTTACAATGGCGAGATTGAGCAGATTTTCATCAGTCCCATTTACTGACTGATGCTTTGATACAAATGGCCATAAACTGCTGTACTGTGAGTTCTTCCTTGGTTGTGTATCCCACAGTCTAAAGCTACATAAGTGGGAGATCCTCACAAGTTCCATTGCTGTTGTGTTCTTCATGTTTTCTTCTGTCCTTTGTATCAGGCAGTATATCTAATGATTGTGCTATCAAATCATTTAGCCATCTTTTTATGGCAAAGTCAAATCAGCAGCCATATTTTACAGAATGTGGCAATAGTTTTTCTGGACAGGATGCACTTTATTTAACATTCTAAAAGGATGAGAATAAGATCCTGTTTCACAAATGTGGCTCCCTTACTAATTCTATATTTTTTGTTAATTACCCTAATACAAATTAAGCTGCCTACATGTCCTTTATTTTCATCTCATTTTGTGGTCATATTGGCTCTAACAAAATCCGGCCAATTGAGGAGGCTGGCAGGGGCAAACCAAGTAAATTACAGATGTAAAAATAAGCTTTGGAAGTGGGAATGAGTACAGTCACTTGAAACTCTTGAGAAGGATTGAAGATTGTATAATAGGATCTTCTTCTCTTTGTCAAGGAACTGCACTGACTTGCTGGGGGGCTAACCTTGTAATATGGAAAAATGTTCTTACAACTTTTAAAAAATATTATATTTACAACAAATTCCTGTATCTAGAAGACACTTCTACACTAGATAATTTTCTGCTTGGGCTGTTTTTAATACCAAGACACTATGTACACCCCATGGAATTATGCACAGAAACATTCAAAATTACACACTGAAAAATCTGAAATAATGCAAAGTTAAATAATGTTTTTAAATTAAACTAAATATAACACTATTTGAACCTGGGGTGTAACTATGTGACACGATGTTATTAGCATCTACTTGGTCTCTGTAAATCTAAAATTGGAAAATATGCTTAATTTTTTGTTGTACTTTCAGTATTCCTGTTTTCTTATCCATTAGGAAGTTACACTGGCTACCCATTAGCCTAAAGTTTAACAAAATAAGTTGTTAAATTAGAAGTTAAACTAAACTTTGATCACAGCTCTTTCCTTATCTGTGCAACCTTTTTTAATGACCAAATACTGGTCCACAAATTATTCATAGTTCATAGTTTCATAGATTTAGGGTCGGAAGGGACCTAGTAGATCTTCTAGCCCGACCCCCCGCCAGGGCGGGAGAACAACAAAACCCCAAAACAAAAACAGGACTCAAATGAGTCCAGCCAGGTAGGCATCCAGCCTCTTCTTAAAGACCCCCAC
>NW_017729004.1:46304181-46315927 GCF_001723915.1 Gavialis gangeticus | reverse complement strand
GGGTCCTCCCTCTTCCCCTTCTTGAAGATGGGGACCACATTTGCTACCTTCCAATCATCTGGCACCTGGCCCAAGCACCACGATCGCTCATAGAGCCGTGCCAGGGGCCCTGCAATAACCCCAGCTAGCTCCCTCAACACCCTGGGGTGGAGAGCATCCGGACCCACTGACTTGAACACGTCCAGCCCTTCCAGAAGCTCTCTAACCCGGTCCTCCCCAACCTGAGGTCTGAAGGCGATCCCCTCGAGTCCGGCTTCTATCTATTCCCCGCCCTCCCCTAATTATATCTTCTATATTAAGTACTGTTTCTAGGCACAAGGCTTTACTGTATGTGGCCTCAAGCATGCCCTCTAATTGCATTCTCTTTTTGTGCAGTATTTGTAAAGTCTTATTCAACATATTTTCCCACTTTTATTTGACGTTATTTGTTAATAAGCATCAATGATTATGAATCACTAGCTTGTTCAGAAGGTATTTTTGCATATTCCTGAGTAATGTGTTTGTACAAAAAGCAGTTTAAAAAATGCTGAAGCTATTTATTTGAGTCCTCATAAGTCTGGATTCAGAAAAGCAGTCCAAGTCAATGTGATTTATGCACACATTTTAAGTTAAGCATGTGTTTATTTGCTTTCTTGAGTGGGGATCGGTTTGAGCATAGGCATAATAGCTTTCATAACTTGGGACTAAAATTTGCTTGTTTACATTTTTAACAAATATCTCTTCAGTTAACAGATCAACAGTCACTACCATGATGATAACAAGGTGAATCATCCAAAATTATGCGACAAAAATCATTTGAACTTTAAAGAAAACAAATATTATAAAGTGATTCAATATGCAAGTGAACACTAAGCACTCTCCAGTATATAAAGTAGGAGTTGTTATTTTCTAAAAGATAGAAGATTTTTTTTCTTCTCAAGAGGAAAAAAAGTCATTTCTGCTTTACCTCTGATTTTTTAGGATTTTAAAAAATCATGAATCAGTAACTAGGTACAGACATTCAAAAAGCTTGAGGTGGAATAGATCTAAGTTGCACAGTTTTCTGCAAGCAGTGTAGTTAAGATGGCTAGCAAACAGAACATGCATTTGACCTTTGGTGGGTGGGGGAATATTAGATTGGGTTATGCCATTTTTAAACCAGTTTATGTATGCCAAACTTCTGTTTTGTTATGGGTATAGACTGGTTTCTGATCACTTATACTGGTAAAAGTGTAATGTCTGTACCTGGCAATGAGTCTTTATTTGCCAGCATATCAGACGATAACACCTGATAACACTGGTGGGTGTTAAAGAGTAAAAAAGTTCACTTGGGCATGGAGACAAAAGGCTAGAGGTAAGTAAAGAGCCTGGAGACTTTAGTAAGGGGAAGCAATAATAGAAATCTTAGCATTGTCTGTAGGGAGAAGACAGTTCAGTCAGTTAGACACTTTAAATGTTTACAAAGTAATGTGAGAAGTATAGGGAATGAACAGGAAGAATTGAAGGTCCTAGTACAATCAGAGAATTATGATGTAACTGGGATTATGGAGATGTGATGGGATAGTTCACATTATGGTCATAGATGCATGTAGCTGTTCAGGAAAGAGAGAGAGGTAAAAAAGTGAGGAGGCATTTCTTTATATATAAGAGTGATGTATACATGTCCAGAGGTGCAGTATGAAATGGAAGGTAGGCCTGTTAAAAGTCTCTTGGTAAAGGCCAGAGGGGACAGCAGCAGGGGGAAATGTCATAGTGTGTATCTGCTATAGGTCTCTAAACTAGGAGAAGGTGGATGAGGCATTCTTTCAACAAGTGGCAGAAGCTTCCAAATTGCAGGACTTGGTTCTGATGGGGGGCTTTAATTATCGGGACATCTGCTGGGAGGGAAACACAGCAGTGCACAAACAGTCCAGCAAGTTCTTGGAGTGCGTTGGGGATAACTTTTTGATTCAGATAGTAGAGGCCAATGAGAGGAGAAGCTCTTTTTGACTAACTACTCAGAAACAGGAACTGACTGATACTGTAAAGGTGGAAGGTAACTTGGCTGATAGTGACTACAAAATGACAGAGTTCAAGATCCTAAAGGGAGGAAGGAAGGAGAGAACCAAAATAAGGACACTGGATTTAAGAAAAGCAAACTTTAACAAACTCAGGAACCTGTGGGTGGGGTCCCCTGTGCGGAAAGGCTGAGAGGGAAAAAAGTCCAGGAGAGTTGGCTGCACTTTAGGGAGGCTCTCTTAAGGACACTGGACCAAGCTATCCTGATGCAACAGAAGAAGTGCAACAGGTGATCACTCTGGCTAGATAATGATCAATTCAAGGAGCTGAAACTCAAAAAAAAATACTATAAAAAGTGGAAACTTGGTCACAGTACTAGGAAAAAGTATAAGTGCATGCAGGGATAAAATTAGGAAGCCACAATTTGAAATGCAGTTGGCAAGGGACATAAAAGGCAATACACTGGGATTCTATAGGTATGTCAAAAGTAAGAGGAAAACCAGGGATTCCATGGGCCCCTTATGGAATGCAGGAGGCAAACTGCTCACAGACAATGCCAGGAAGGCTGAAGTATTTAATGCTTTTTTACTTCAGTTTTCACAAATAGGAACAGCTACCAGATGAATGCAGTTGACATCAGAGATATGGAAGGAGACAAACAGCCTAGAGTAGTCACAGGACATGTCAGGGATTACTTGGACAAATTACATGCTTTCAAGTCAGCAGGGTCAGATGGTATGTACCCAAGGATACTGAAGGTCCCAGATGTCTGGAAAAATGCAAATGTAGTGCCCATCTTTGAAAATGTGTAGGAAGATTTGGGGAACTACAAACCAGTCAGCCTGACCTTGATACCTGGAAAAATCATAGAGCAGGTTCTCAAGGAATCCCATTGAGAAGCACCTAGAGGAAAACAAGGTGATCAGGAACACTCAGCATGGACTCACCAAGAACAAGCCATGCCTGACCAATCCGATTTCCTCCTAAAATAAAATGACAGGCTCTGTTGATGAGGGGAGAGCAGTGAACATGGTATACCTTGACTTTAGCAAGGCTTTTGACACTGTCTCCCACAATATTCTATTAACAAGGAAACACAGACTAGATGAAAGTACTGTCTGATACCTAACTGGTTGGATCATGATATTCAGCATGTGGTCCTCAATAGCTGGGAGGAGGTATAAAATGAGGTTCCCTAGGGTTCTGTCCTGGGTCCAGTATTGCTCAACATCTTCATTAAAGATGTGGACCTGAATGCACGTTTAGCAAATTGGTGGATGACCACGTTGGGTGGAACTGAAGGCACTCTAGAGGGCAGGGCTAGGATCTGGAATTATCTGAATAGATTGGAGAAATGGTCTTCAATCAATGAGATGAGATTCAACAGGGATAAGAGCAAAGTCTTGCACTTAGGATGGAATAACTGTATGCACAAGTACAGACAGGGGAACAACTGATTGGGCTGCAGTACTGCAGAGAAGGACACTAGGTTACAGTGGACCGTAAGCTGCATATGAGCCAACAGTGTGGCCATGCTGCAAAAAAGACAACAGCATCCTGGGTTATAGTAACAGGAGTATCACTTACAAATCAAGGGAAGTGATTCTTCTCTATTCAGCACTAGTGAAGCCTCACCTGAAGTTCTGTGTCCAGTTCTGGGCCACACACTTTAAGAAGGATGTGGACAGTTTGGAAGGAGTCCAGCACAAGGCAACAAAAATGATGAAGGGACTGGGAGACAAGACTTGCAAAGAAAGGCTGAAAGACCTAGGGTTATTTAGCCTGGAGAAGATAAGACCGAGAGGCATTTAGATAACAACCTTCAAATACCTGAAGAGTGAGTATAGAGAGGATGGAAATGGCCTTTCCTCTGCAAATATGCACACTGTCTAGGACAAGTGGAGGGCAAGACTAGGAGCAATGGACTCAAGCTTCATCAAGGAAAATTTAGACTGGAGATTAGGGGGAACTTTCTGACTCTGAGGCTGGTCACGCATTGGAACAGGCTACCTAGAGAAGTTGTGAAATCTCCATTCTTGGACACTTTCAAAAACAGGTTAGACAGACACTTGGCTGGGATGGTTTCATCACGGATGATCCTGCCTTCAGCAGTGGGCTGAAATAGATGACCATATGAAGTCCCTTTAGGCCCTAACGTCCTATGATCCAGAGTTATCTCTTATGCCACCACATTTTCCTCTGCGTAGAGTGAAAAATGACAATCCTCAGCACTGCCAAATATACAATTATCCAAGATAAGTATTTACTTTACTAGTCACTATTCTAGCTTATAACAAAATCTACAGAAGTATTACCTTTGATATAAAGCAAAACTATAATTTTTCTCATATCTGTCAAATCAGTTCTCACTTTAAAAACAGGCCCTTAAAAAATTAAGTCAAAACAGGAAAAATGTAGAAATATATTAGAGAGCGCTAATTCTTCCACTTAGAAATGGAAGACTCTAAAAAGTATAGAAAATTCAAAGCAGAGCTAAAGAGAACTAATATTCACGATTTTATGTGCCTTGTAAAATGAAAAAAAAACCCTTAAGTTTCAATCAAAAACATGGTAAACTAGATATAAACTTTCAGCAGCAATGGATGTCTTTTTTTCCCCTTCTCTATACTAGAATAATCATGCTTACATTTTGAAGCAGAGATGATTCCAGGGACGTAGACATGTGCACCACGGAGAACTGCATTCCCACACTGGGCTCCGACAATGACCTCAGATAACTGCTGTTGTAGATCCTTCCTGCAGATATAAAAGGTAATTTATTTACAAAAACTTACTAAAGTCATTCTATTTCAGAAGTTTAAAACCCCAACCCTTCAGTCCATAAGTGTTATTTCTATTGCAGGGTGGTATATCTGTATACTGTATATTACATTTCTAAGGTATGTTCAGTACTGATAAAAACAAAAATAATACCAATAAGTAAGCCTTTCCTTGAAAAAGTGCTGCTGCTACCAATACAACATGCAAATACAAAATCTAGTTATACATGAATGCAGAAACAACCCCTACCCTTTTCTCTGTTAGTAGCCACTTCATATTCAATCAGATCACCACAAAACATGACTTTTAAAAATTTAGTATATACAATGTGTTTTTACTTCAGTAAACATTTTAACAGGTTGAAAGGCACTTTTTTTTATCAGCAACTATGAAAAGTTTGCTAATGGGAGAGCATGCTCAGGTTTATTAACAATTATAAATAGTACATTTAGAAACAATACTGTAGAGAATTATTTAATATTAGTAGAGGACAACAAGCAAGGTAGAAGTACGTGTTAAAGAGAAATAGCAAATACTATAGTATAATGCACAGCATGTACACACTATAATTACTTAATGTCCAGCTGGATTACAAGACCGCTTGACACAAACTTAGTAAAATCATAGTTTGGAGAGTGGATGTAGTTATGAAATGTAGACTAGCCCTCAACAGTAATGTCAGTTAAGCAGTAGATAAACTATTCCATGGGAATAGAAATATAAATTAAAAAGTCCACTTTCATAGATGGGGAAAGAACTCCTTCCAATGAGTGTTGCATCTTTTAAAAATCAAATGTGCATGGTGTCTAAGACAAGTAGCAGGCCTTGTATCGTAATCTGTATAGTAAGTGATCAGAAATAAAGTCTGCATTGCAACTCAGTAATACAAACTGGTTGTCATTCCAAAAATTACATTACCTGGGTCCAATGACAGGAATTAGCAAAATGTCCTGGAGTTCTGGATGCTCAAGGATTGGAACATTAAGACCTTTAAACTGCTGTTAAATTTAAAACAAAAACCAAAAACCGAAAAAACTTATTAGACCACAGGTAGTAGGATTTAAACAAAGTACTATATTGCATTCAGAAGTCAGTTGACTATTCATACTTTGTAGCTACAAATGGCAAAACAATCACTTTAAGTGAGAGAAGCTGGGAAATGAGCATTCATGTATCCATAAAGTCTGCTTTTTGGGAACAGGCTTGTGCTATGTCATCATCAGGTAGACATATTAACATATTACTTAATGTATCATGAGCACTTCCTCCCTATTTGACATGTCTGTGGATAGTGATTTCAAGTTAGAAGGACCTGCGAAGATGCTGGCTGCTATGGGAATTAGTTGTGCAAATATATTCAAAAGAGCTGACTTCTGGCTTGCCATTTTAGAATTGATCCTAGACTTTTAGAAGGTCCTTTATTTTTTTCCACCTCATATAACTAGAAGCCTGTCTGCATTTCCTACGGGGTTTCTCCTTTCTAAATAAATCTGTAAATTTTTGTGATGCCAGCCCAGTCAAGGGAGTACCGACAACTACTTTTGTATTACAGAACTGTTTGGGCTCCTGTCACGCAATAGCTCTTTGTATGCCCTCTAACATCAATAATTTATAAAACTACTGGATCTGTGCAGAAAGATTACAGAGATATACTAGCATTTCTAAACAATCTATTCTTCATACCTTCTGTCTTCCAATTAATTTTCTGTCAGATAGCAGTAGTCATTAGATAAACAAAAGCAAGCAAAAAATTCCTAAATTGACTATATATCAAAATATTTTTGAACATTACACCATCAGCGGGAAACTACCCAAACTACCTGAAACCACAGGTTCTTTCTATTGTCTACAAGGTTTCTGGAAAACCCCCGATAGAAACAGCTTTTTCCTGTCACCTTTTGCACATACCTTCTCAGACTATTTGTTTCATTATATAACTGCTATGACATCTAGACTATCGGTACCCAACCTTTTGCCCTGTGGGCTAGATGCCTGATGTGGGATCCGGTCCATGGCCCCAATTTTGGCATGTGTTGGTGGTCCATTGCTTGGCCCCTGGTCCTGCATACAGTTATGTCATCTGGCCCAAAGGGCTTGGAAATCTGGCAGTGGGGGAGCAGTGGCAGCATTAATTTCCAGCACTCTTCCACCACCAAATTTTGGACCTGTGGGGAAACCCTGCAGATCACAGGACATGGCTCTGCAGGCCAGTGATTGAGCAACACTGGTCTAGACTACAGTTCCTTCTTTCTGTATTTGTACGTTAGTACGTAGGTACCCCAAATCCTGGGGCTTCTAGGTGCTGCTAAATACTAAGAATAATAATCTAAGAGTACTTGGATTGCATTAATAGATTTAAAGTCTTTGAAAGAAGGTATGGCATTACAACACACAAGAACTAATGGTTCTCTGTGATCCAATCGCACACATTTTTCAACAAGTTAGTTTCATTCTTCAGATCTTTTCAAAAAAGGTGTCTTTTTTTCTTCTACAAAATTGGCCTGGTACACTGTGCCTTCCTTTCATGCATACTGACCACTGTTACACTTGATGGACTTTGACACTATCAACAGGATTTTAGTCCCTAAATTATATTGGAAAGAGAACAAGTTGTAGCCATGTTGGTCTAAGGACATAGCCAGCTAAGGTTCTTTGGGTGAATCTGGTATCTTTTATTACAGGGGTTTTCAATCTTTTTTGGTTGGTGCACCCCCGGCGGCTGGTCATGAAACAGGGAGTCCCCTGGCCAATCAATGAGCGGGGTGGAAGTCCACTGCAAACAATAGGCAAGTATAGCCGGCGAAATTGGAAGTGCACCCCTTTCTCCTCACCGCTGCCGCGTACCCCGAGGCCTTCCCAACCCCCATTTTAAAAAAATAAAAAATACCAGATTCACCCAAAGAACCTTGTCTGCCATTGGAAAGAGAAGACACCCATAACATGTATGAGGGAGAGTGTGTAATTTAACTGCTAAAAACCCCAAAATCCTTGTAGCTATCCTGAAAACCAGGGTATAAACCTGCACAAACCTTTTGGATCTCTTCAAACAACAGATTTTTCACATGTTTAACTGAGGTTAAGTGAGTGTTAACTCTAACAGTTGTGAAGGCTGGTGGATGAGGCAGATGACTTAACAGAGATTCATACTTTTTCTCTGCTTCCTGTGCATCCAAAGCAGTTACAAGCTAAAAGAAGAGGGGAAAACTATTTTAAAGTAATAATAAAATGCATTGTACAGTTGTATTTGTTGTAGACAAAAATGATAAAGCAAACATTATGCTGGGCTGAAGGAACATACTCATGCATGCTGTGTAATAGTCCCTCAAATGTACCTGCAACCCCCAATAACTTTAGGGAAAAACACAGACACAGACTTAAGGACCGATTTTGTTTCCTCAACAGACCGGTCTTACTGAGCAAGAGTATCTGAACTAGCAGCAGAATCCATGGCAGAACGAATCTGTTAATTTAGGTGTAGGTATTATATTTCTACCACAAGAACGGCTGCTCTCCTGATAATAACCACAAGCAAAGAGGCTTTCATCAAATTTCATCTGCAAGAAAAACGCTTTATTTATAAAAGAACTGGATCTTTCCAGAAAGAGTACAGAGATACACTCCGTAGGCAGACAGGCTTTTTAGGAGAAAGATCTTCCTCTTTCAACAAGATCTCTCTCATGCAAGACTCTCTTGCAAGAAATAATGCCTCTGCTCTTCCCTGCCACTTGACTCCTTCGGGGGACTGGGAGGGGAGGGGAGAAACAGACACCTACTGCTCCCCAGACTTCCTGGGCCTTCCCCAGCCTGGGGTGACTGTAGGCAATGGTTTGCCTCCACTGCTCCCTCTTTTCTGCTCTTGGAGACTGAGGGGTAGTGGAGGAGCAGCTGCTCACTGCACCTCACCCACTCCCCAGACTGGGGACTGGAGGTTGGTGGCAGGGAGGAAAAGGGGCTTTGCCCCTTCCCCAAACTGAGAGCTACCTGGCTTGGGGAAGGGGCTCTGGGAACAGGGCTGAAGAACTTCTCCCTCCCTATTCCCCAGAGGCCTGGCTGGGGAAGGCAGAGAGAGTCTTTCCCCAGGGCTCCTCTGCCCCTGGGAGCAGCCACTGCTCCCCACGAGGTACAGAGAGGAGGCGCAGGCTGACCTCCTGTACACTGCTTCTCCAGAAAGATTTCTAGCAGTGGAAATTTCTCAGAAGTGTCCACTCCTAGAAGTGAATGCCTGTTCATGGCATTGATATCACCCTATTAAACAGAGGACTGAGTTGACTATACAGAGGCTCAAGAGAGACAAATATGGATTTAAACTTGAAGATGTGGTGAGCTGGTCTGATGGACTGACGAGGACACAAAGCTTGTTGTTTCTGTTTTTATTTCCATAAGAAATTCAAGTGCAATTTACCTGTTTTTATTTTGTATTTGGTGGGGATGGGGAAGAAAGGAGGAGAATTTCCTGGAAGAATTTATGGATGACCACAGAAGTAGGATTATGGCATCTCAGAATCAACTTTGTTGGTACTTGCCAATCTGAGGGAAACTTGTACAGACTGCTAAAAACCCTCTCCAATTCTCTCTTCTCTTTTTTTTTTTTTTTTGTTCAATATTCCTAGCGCTTAAAGCCTGAGAACCTCCGATTAGCTTTCGCAGGCCCTCCAAAGCATCTCAGGAAAAAGTAGGAAGCATCATATTAGAGTCCTGGTATTTCTAACAGATTGGGATGGAAGGAATATTTTTGAAAAAATGTTACAGGCCAGAAATAAAATTTTAAAAGTTTATTTTTCCTTTACAAACTGTCTTTAAAAAAAATTAACCTTACATGCCATGATCAGGAAAAGGCTATAAATGAAGCATTTATGCTATATAAATATTTGAAATACATAAATAGTTGCTGAGCTTCTTCATTTCTAAATATCCTTATTGCTAATACAAATTTTTCTGCTCACTGAAACACCACAATTAATTTTCCATTTAAGTCTGATGGCTAACTGTAGTTGATAGCACTTCAATATTAATTTACCATCGTTTAAAAAAGTCTAAAAATGTACATATATAAATGGTTGTACTTCTGACAACTGGATATTTCATAACTTCTAGATTAAATTAATAATCCTGGGCCATGATTCCCAGTCCTGGAAGCAGATGGGACCCATTGCAAAAGCAGAGCCTTAGATTACAAAGATCTCCCTATGCCTGAATATTAAACACATGCTACTTTATTTTGAGAGGCATTTATCAGCAACTGCACACAAATAAATGAAGTTAGAAGAATGCCGATAGCTGAATAATTCAATATTCAATCAGGAAAAGGCAAATCTAAGGTTGTGCAGGTTGATTATTAACAGTTTCTTCTTGAACCTACCTCCTGATTTCTAAATACATTGTTGAGGTATCCTTCAACTTCAGGTAGCAATAATATTTTTGGGAAAAAAGACATTTTCCTTTATAGAGCTATGGTCTTCACAGTGAACAACTGCAATAAAACACACTTTAAGGTTTTCTTGGATGAACACGCTTAATTGACAACATTCATAAATATATTAAAATGCTAGAACTGCAAATAACGCAGTGTACAATACCATAAGAAAAAAGATATCTTTTCATAATAATCAATATTAGTGTATTTTCAGGCAAAACAGTAATTTTAATGAATGGAATTGCAGAAAGGCGTTAAAAATCTAACATCAATTTGTACAAGACTTACTGGCTGTTCCAGTGGTACTGGCTATCTGGTTATAATTTTAAATGCTTTGTCAATTCAAATAAATATACATAAAGACCCAAATAGATACCTATATATCTAGAATATTTTATTCGCAACTCTTTGGAGTTTTCCATTACTTTCCACTGTAATAAGGCCACATTAAAACCCAGCCTTCCTAATCAGAAGTTAAGGGGAATTCATCCCCTGAGGTAGCTAGTAAACAGACAAGCCCAGAAGAGTCCCCTGGGCTCAGCTGGTCCAAATGAGATAATCAGGGCAGCCAAAAGCCTGAGGCCATAGACAACACCCCCTCCCCCACCCCGGCTCTAGCCCTTATAAACCAGGCCCCGCTCACTACATTCCTGTCCAGGGAGACGGAGGTACTTGCTCCTAATCTCTTTATGTTTCTGGCTTTCTTTTACTGGCTCTCTGGTTTTGCTTGTAACTCCTAGTATATCCTGACTCTGGCTTTGGTTCTGGTTTGACTCTACGCTACTCCTGGTTCTGGTTTTGACTCCTGATCTTACCTTGGCTCCTGGTATATCCTTATGTCAGCTAATTCCAATCCAATATTCCCAGTTCCAATTTTGATGTTGGACTTCTTCAGACCCCCTTCTCCTTGAGAGCTTTGCCTGGCCTTCACCAGTACTTTAGGTG
Organism: Gavialis gangeticus; assembly: GCF_001723915.1. NCBI lineage: Eukaryota > Metazoa > Chordata > Crocodylia > Gavialidae > Gavialis > Gavialis gangeticus. The sequence continues at coordinate 46,304,811 of NW_017729004.1, read as the reverse complement.
AATAACAACTAGGCCAGAAACTCGTGCCTTTCCCTAACAGCCTTATTTTTCCCTTGGATAATTGGGACAGGCTATTCTATCTCCCAAAATAAAAATTGGGTGGAATAGCTGAAATGCTAGTACTAGGTTGTATGTAAAAGTCATATTCGCGTAACGATCACACGCACTTAGCCATTGAACACCATTTAGAGCATGAAGACTTTTCTGATGAATATGCATGATGTGTTCCTGATGTTCAAAATATCTCCTCTCCTTGTAGAACTTGCTAGTGGAGAGCAACTCTGCCCATCTTGCTATGCTAACTGACCAATTAGTTGCAGTATCCTCAGCTTCTATACTCGTGTTCTCAATTTTAGTGGAAATCCTGTCCCCTGACGCCTCTTTAAAAGATACTGAGGGATAAATGAATTCAGTCATGTACTATGTAATAATCCTGTCAGCATTTTTATTTATCTTTCTTCAGAGTGTAGAATAGAAAACCATACTAGGACCTCTCTTTACAAATTTTCTGCTAGGTCCTTGTATTAGTCTTATCACTTAACCAAAGGCTGTCCTCTAACTTTTCCTGGCAAAGAGGTGAACTTGGAATTATAGGGTTTCTCCAAAAAATGCAATGCTAAACACCCCCAG
>NW_017729004.1:46303272-46304142 GCF_001723915.1 Gavialis gangeticus | reverse complement strand
CCCCCCCCCCCGTTCAGGAACCCCCATACAGGAGACTTGCTTGAATTCCTGAATCGCACCAAAACATGATGGATGTTGGGACAATTTACATTCTCACTGACTGCTGTTCTATTAATGGTTGTAAGGAATGGAATACACCAGCACCACTATTCTGCCAAGGTAAATAGTTGACTTACCGCATTCAACTACACTGTTCCACCATCCGAAGAGACTGCGTATGTGCTAAATTATCAAATGCTTTGTGGATCTTGTCAAAATCTTTTGACCCATCCTGTCAAATCCTCTGTATTTTGTGTGTCAATACTGCCCCCCTAAACATAAGCATTAGCAATGGTGCCCAATTTAAAAGGGACTTAGAAATGTAGGTGGGGCAAGAGAGGTGAGCCTTCTTCAAATCTGCAAATGGTAAATCACATATTGACCATTCAAATTGTTTCCCTTCCTCTATCCTGAAGGTAACTATGCTATTTCAGGTTACAGAAGGTTTTGCAGTATAGTCAAACCTACAAGTAAACCTTCTGTAACCTGAAATAACCAGAATGTAACTATGCTGGCCTGTGGGTCTCCCCATGGGTCTAGAAATTTGCTGGCAGGGGAACAATGCCAGCATTTATTGTTGCTCCAATGCTGCTAGATGATTGTGATGCTTTCTTCTGATCAACTTCATACTTGATGCTGCTTCTTGTGACCAATTTTTTTTCACAGTTCAAGTAGTTCACTGCACTGCTTCCCTTAAGTTTTGCATACTTGCCTATTTTCTTGCTTTACAAACTGAACTTGCCACTCTCTAAGTACTTGGAAATATCACCACCCAGATTAAACCTTCTCCATCAGACATATTAGACAGAGTTATTCTTAAAGGCTTTCTAT
>NW_017729004.1:46295753-46303262 GCF_001723915.1 Gavialis gangeticus | reverse complement strand
GCAAATGGTAAATCACACATTGACCATTCAAATTGTTTCCCTTCCTCTATCCTGAAGGTAACTATGCTATTTCAGGTTACAGAAGGTTTTGCAGTATAGTCAAACCTACAAGTAAACCTTCTGTAACCTGAAATAACCAGAATGTAACTATGCTGGCCTGTGGGTCTCCCCATGGGTCTAGAAATTTGCTGGCAGGGGAACAATGCCAGCATTTATTGTTGCTCCAATGCTGCTAGATGATTGTGATGCTTTCTTCTGATCAACTTCATACTTGATGCTGCTTCTTGTGACCAATTTTTTTTCACAGTTCAAGTAGTTCACTGCACTGCTTCCCTTAAGTTTTGCATACTTGCCTATTTTCTTGCTTTACAAACTGAACTTGCCACTCTCTAAGTACTTGGAAATATCACCACCCAGATTAAACCTTCTCCATCAGACATATTAGACAGAGTTATTCTTAAAGGCTTTCTATGCTATTTGAGCATAGACTTTGACCTATGCAATTTGACCTCTCCTTTCTGAGCCTCTGTGGGTTACAAATGAAATGGAAAACTTATCAGACCTCTACTAGGTTTTCTAGTTCAAATATTTTTTTTAAATTTCCTTCAAGTGATTTTTCTTAAGTCCTTGCAGCAAGTTCGTCTCGGTTAAACTTGCTCGAAACTGTCTTGGTTTCTCCTACTTTCTAAGTGAATCTGATCCACAATTGTGTACCTGGTCACCTCTGATCCATCATATTTTTCCAAAATGTGTTTCCTATGCACTTTGTTTCTTCAACAAAGACTGTTTCGTCTACCCCCATATCCATGTCAAGCCATATGGACATATACTTGTGTCCACATATTCCAGCTCCGCTTTTACTTTATCTTTTATTTTGCTCCACTTTATTATACCATATTGTAGCACTTCCTGCACTATTCTGATGCACACAGAAATTTCCCAAAATCATAGCTAAAGGAAACCCTTTCACCCACATATGCCTTCTGTAGGTTTGTTTTAGGCAGCAATGTGTATTTTCATTTATGATGAAGGCTGAACTTTTACTTCATAAAAGTTGCAGGAAACCATTAAGCTTGGCCTCAAATAAAAGAAGGGGAGGAACTGCACCTGCTAATGCTAATGAGATTTAATTCAAGTCACAATAGTTTTGCCTTTCAAACCTGTACTTCAAGTTTAACATTTCCACTGTACTAGATATCATTATCAATCAGTAACTGTACCACAGAAAAGTGAACTTTTGGGAAGCTTTGTAAAGGATATCTGTGCCCTGTACATAGGAAAGTAAGTGGAAAAGGAGACTGTAACTGTGTCCAGAAAATGGCTTTGGGTTTGGAAAGGTGACAATCTGGCAGTACCTCTCTATAACTCCCTCCTTGGAGCCTGGGTAGAGCATGGGGGCAAGTGCACAGGCTAGATCAGGCCCCAGTGGCCCTGTGCTGTCTCCACCCCGGCCTGGCAGGGATCTGGGTATAGGGCCCCACACCATACCTTAGCCAATCTACCAGCCAGAGCCACAGCCCACAAGTGTTCCACAGGTTGGATGACACGGCACTGGTGGCCAGATCTGCTCGCAGGCCTGGGGCTGAGCACCCCTGCTATATGAGGGTTGGGCAGAAGGGACCGTGGCACCTTTAAAAACTAATTTGTTCAGAAAGGCATAAGCTTTTGTAAGTGACAGCCTGTCTTGTCAGTGCTCTATGAGGGAGGACTAGCTCATGCCTTTAACCTAGCAACCCTTAACATGAAAGAAAGAGCTGCTTTGTTGCACCGGATTCCATATTTAGCATCATTTTCAGTCGGCAGATGGCACTCATATTTCCATAAGACAACCATGAAGGAAACAAGGAGCGCTTCCAGATGACACCTTGAATTTGCACACTGAAGACCAGAGAAAGGGTAGAGGGTGGGCATGCTGTATGGCTTCCCTTGAGCAGGCCTGCCAGAGACTTTGCTTAGAAAGAAAAATATCCACGTGTATTTCAAAAACCTCTGGATCCTCTAACACCTACTACACCTCACAATGTTAGAGGCAGGGGGCTGGTGCCTCAGTGAATTCAAGCCAGGCACCGTGCAAAATATTATCGCAAAATAAAACCGTCCAGCTAGCGACCCCCGAGCGGCCAACCTGCAGCAGCTCCACAGCTACTTTCTCTTCAGCTTTCCTTGAAAGGAGCGGCAGGACGCTGACCACCCCCGGGGCAGGCGCGGGTGACGTCACACACGCCCAGCTCTCCCCGGAAGCGGATGGCTGGGCTGTGGGATGACGTCAGTGCGCAATCCTAACGCGGCCCCGGCCAACCCCGCGGGGAAAGGCGGGGACCTCTCCCGCCGCCCGGGCCCTCCCCCACTGGCAGCCCGCTCCCTACCTGCCGCTGGCGCAGCGCCTGCTGGTGGAAGGGGGAGAAGCTCCGCCCTGGGCCTCGCCGGGGATTGGGCGGCTGCGCACGTCACCCCGGCGGCTTGTTAAGGGGAACCAGCCACGCCGAGGCGGGGGGCTGCGAATAACAGCTCCGCCAGCACTGTGACCGCCCCGCCTGGGCCCAGGAAGTGACGCCCCCCGCAGGGACCCGCCTCCTTTCCGCGCTCGCTGTCCCAGGCCGGGCGGGAGTACTAGGGAGCCGCTCCAGTCCTGCCCTGTGCTCTGGGGCCCTGCAGCCGGAACCCACGGTCATTACCGGCCCCGTGGGGGGAGGGGCCTGAACGGAACTGAGCCCCGCCCCCCACCTGGCTTCACGTCACGTACGCGGTGACGTACCACCCGGAGGGCGCTGGACGTGGCTGGGGGCAGGGGTGGGGCTTGGCTCCGGGTCCGGGTCCGGGTCCGCCCGGCGGCTCAAGCCGCTGACCCCGCGCGCCCTGGGGCTGGGGCCAGAGCACGGCATCGTCTGGTCCGGGCCCGCCCAGGGATGGGCCTGATCTTCGCCAAGCTGTGGAGCTTCTTCTGCAACCAGGGTGAGCGCGGGGGTTCGCGGCCGCGCTTGCCCGGCGGCTCTTGTCCCGCCCGCCGTGTAGCTCAGGGACGGGGGAGGTGCTGAGGCCGGGTCGGGCCGGGCCAAGTAGCCTCCCTTGCGGCCCCGCGGTGGAGCCCAGGAGCCGCCGCCCGCTGGGCCGGGGCAGCTCGGTCTCCCCCGCGTCTCCGGGCGCGGGTCCCGCTGGGCAGGTCCGCGGGACTCCGCTGGCGGCTCCTTGGCGGGCCGGGCCCACGGGCGCGACCCTGGTGCGGGTCCGCCCCTCTCCCTGGTGCTCGCCTATTGCCCACCTCAAGTGGTCCGGGTCACAACAGCTTCCGTTCTCCTCCAGAGCCTCCTGCTGAGGGGAGGGCTGCATTTCTCCCTGCACTGGCTTTGTTAGGAAATACCAGAGCCCCCCCTGGGCCTCCTGGCCAGCCTCCATCCCAGCTCTGGCCAAGCTGGTCATCTGCAAGGCCAGGGAGGAGGCTGTGGCCGGGAAGAACCTGAGCAAGGTTTGGGCTGCCTTCCTCTCGCTTCCCCACTTATGGGTCCAAGCAGCCTCTCTGGTCTGGTCACATCCACAGGCTCCCTGCACTTGGGGGGCAGTGGGCTCTGGGCAGTGTGCTTTGCTCTGTCCCTTGTTACTAACCTATGACCTCACTCTCCTTCCTGTTTTCTCTTTATTTGTTCCCCCAGAATCAGTTGACATGTCCCCAGTGGCCTCCCTTATGAAGGGAGGCTCACAGTATTTTGTGATGGGCCAAAGCCCACAATTAGGGCCCTACCAAATTCACAGCTGAAGTGGGGTGCGTTGTGGCTCCTTTAGTCTTGCAGGTTCCCCTGTATGTCCCTCTGCCACTGATTACTGGAGGGGCTGTATTTGCTGCTCTCTTCTGACTGTCAGGGAAGTGAAAACCATGGTTTTAAACGTGGTGACTTTTTTTTGCCTCCCTGCTGTTCAGCAGCAAGCAAGCAGCAGGCCCGTTGGCCAGTCAGTGGTAGGAGGCAAAAATGGCGCCATATTTAAAACCACAGTTTTTGCCTCCCTAACCATCAGGGGCAAGCCGCAAGTAAAGCCCCTCCACCAGTCATCAGCGGAGAGATGCATAGGAGGAGCTGCAGTGCACCCCGCTTCTGCCATTCATCGGGCCCTACTCATGTTCTTTCAGCACATCAAATAAGCCAGTGTCATGCAGAAGCAGTGAGTGGATGCTGGAAGGGAGAATGAGCCAGGGTTTTTTCCGCTATTCCTCTCTCACTTGCAGCCTCCAGCATTTACGGTCTTCTAGGAAGTTCTGATTCCAGAGGCTGTATCCCTAACTCCTGTGCTCAATAGCTACAGGTGCTACTGTAACTAGTCAATAGGTAGTGGTGTCCCTTTCGTCCAAGAACTTGTCTAGTCCCTTTATTTGATTCTACCAAAACTGTTAGCTTCTACAACATCTGGTGGCAATGAGTTCCATGCTTTAGTAACAGACTGTGAAAAATAACTTCCTTTTTAAATTCTTTTTCTAAAGCTTACCAAGCCCTGTTTGTTTTGACCTGTGCTGTGCTTATCACTACCCACCTGCAGCACTAGGATCTTTGAGGAGAGTGCCACTGGTTTCTCAGTGTTTCATGGGAACAGAGAACCCTTTTAGGGGTTGGTTGTTGTAAGGCGACTTCCTTCCTTTAACAGCCCCATTGGCAGAAGTTCATTTTGGCCAGCTCTTGCATGTGGCTTTGACCCAACATAGCTTCAGTTTTGAGCATTGATAGAAGCGGTCAGATCCATAATGGAGCTCTTCTTGAATGTGGCCTGTCTGGTCTTGATACAGGGTGGTCATTCACAGAGATGCTGAAATGCAAGCATAGTGGACGTGGGGCATAAAGGAAGCATGCCAGACAGCTTTGGAAGATATGCAAATACAGCGACTGTCCTCCTATTTCCTGTAGCATGGATGGCTGTCGTACCATTTTGTAGATGTGGACCAGTTGCTCCAGAACTTCCTCATGAAGAACCTGACCTGTGGAAGGATCTTTTCCTTAACCCCCTTGGACTTGATAATGCATAACTGGGAGAGCCTGTCATAGTATGAAGGATATTATAAGCAAACACCTACAGTAGGAGCAAGGCATTTCATATAGTCATGAAGTCCCCAGGCAGTATACAAAGCTGCAGCAAACAGCTGTGAGAGTCTGTTGTGGTGCTCTGGTCTTTTGCTGCGGGGTGTTGTTTCTCCAGTCAGCTGTATGGGACCCTGATGGGCTCCAACTTAGTGCAGTGCCCTTTGAAGTAATAAAAGCAGTAAATTGCTAAGCAGCTCCTTAATTCTGAAGCAAGCTGGTGGTTGACCACCCAAACATGAATGATTTAGATTTTACTTCTACAGGAAAGCGTCCTGAATACGTTTTGTTTTATTTGTGCTTTAGTTTTCCATATTGTGCCTGTTGTCCTCCAAATTGTACTTGTGCACTTCAAATCTGATACATGGTAATATGATGCATTCTGCTTTCTTTTGCTAACTACAGAAAAACAAGGGATTACTCGCTTTAAATTACTTCTGTGATGGATGTGAGCACAAATAGTATCCCTGATTTTCCTTGCCTCTTTGTTAAGGAGTCCACTCATTTCTAGTTTTATAGAGACTGCAAGAGACTACAGTTATATGTACAGTATTTGGAATATTGTCATGCAAACAGTTGTGGAAGCAGTACTGCCTGGCCTTTGATGTTCCATATGAACATTTTACTTTCATGCTGCCAGTGTAGGCTGCCCTTTGCAACCTGGCCCCAGCCACTGGCTTTAGGCCTCCATTCCCTGGCCTAGCAAGTTACCTGCACTTAACCTCACTGGAGCAAGCGTAAGTACAGATGTAGCAGAGGGGATGGATGCTCCATACCATCGATTTCTCTCGAGGCCAAATTGGACTTCTTTGCAGTCTGGATCCAGCCAATAGACCGTAGGTTGCCGACCCCTGTCTTGGAGTGTAATTGAATGTACACAGTTTTGTGTTGTCTGGACATGACTAATAAGCCATGACAGGAGAGGAGTGGAAAGATCTGCCAAAATCACTGAGTGCCCATACATTACTGATAAACATAAAATTTATTATGGAACCAAGGTCTTTTCCCAAGAGAATGCTGTTTTTGCTACAGCAGAGCCATGCGAACTCTTGCTTGTGCTTGCTTTGAGGCGTCTTTGAACAGATCTCTCCTTTCTTTACAGTGGCCCAACTTCAATGTGGAGGATGGATATTGATCCACAGCTGGGGCCAGCCTCTAGCGTGGTGGTTAGAGCATTCTCTGGGGAACTGAGAACTGTAAGCTTAAACTTTCCCAGTCTATAAGCCAGGAATGTTGCTTAGTAAATACTCTGATCACTAGAGCACTATATAAAGAAGTGATATCAAACTGCCTAGATCTGGATTGCAGGACCTCTTCTTGGGCCAAGTCTGTGGGGCCAGCAGGAACTGCAGTCGGGCTAGGGCAGTGGTTGTCAAACTCTTTTCATTTGTGGATCCCTAAAAAATGTCAAATGGAGGTGTGGACACCTTTGAATTGTAAGTGTGGTTATTGGCATACTTTTGATTGATCATAGTCATCTTTTGCAGACCCCTTAGATGTAGTCTGCAGCCCCCCAGGGGTCTGCAGACCATGGGCTGAAAACCACCAGCCTAGGGTCAGGCTGCAGGGTGAGTCTGGGACTGGACAACAGTGGTTCTGTCTACTGCAGGTCCAGAAACCCTGAATTCTGCAACAGGGCACACTGTACACAACTTCTGGTAGCCACCAAACTACAGGTGGGCCAGAAGGAATGGCTCAGCAGGCTGGATGCTTGACACCCCTGATATACCTGAGTACTATGTCTTTTTGTGGGTGCTATTTGTATTGAGCTTAATGGTTCCAATTTTTGTGAGGTATGTTCAGAGCATACTTATAAGTAGGGACTTTGATAGAACAGGGGATACCTAATTTGTGAATCACAAACATGCTGAGGCAGGCATCTAAATGCTCAGCTCTGAAGCCAAGCACAGTAGCTGCCCTTTGGCATTTAAGTAGCATTATTGGTGGGAAACCTGGGTACTTGCAGACTCTTAGTAATCTAAATAGCTAGGTAGAGTTGCTAACTTTCTTTAGATGCCTGGAGGAGTGTTTGAAAATTACTCATTTGGACTTGGCATGTAAATAAATGCTTTGTTGATCATGTCCTTTAGGAAGTTGGATGAGATGTTGCCTTTTCAACTAACCTGACTAACTGACTACAAGTCCTGCTGCAAAACAAACTTATCCAATGTTTACCAATAATAGAGAAATATCTGCAAGGATATTGTTAATAGGGCACTGAAGTAAATGCTGTCTTATAGCTAGAGACAACCGTAGCAGGGTGTGGGGCCCGGGGCAAGTCAGTCTGTGCGGGGCCTGGATGCAGTGGTGGGGGAAGCGGGGTGGCAGCGGTGAGCAGCCAGATGCAAAGCCAACCTGGGCCTGCAGGGCCCAGGACAGTTGCCCCAGTTCGCCCCTTGCCAAGCACAGCCCTGCTTATAGCCATTGGAGTTATGCCCCCCCTCCCCCCCCA
>NW_017729004.1:46294038-46295569 GCF_001723915.1 Gavialis gangeticus | reverse complement strand
AAAAAAAAAAAAGCCGTATGAAAGGGATGACATGAAATCAATGTTTGGTCATTGAAACAATCAGTAATTTGTCTCAGCAGTGTAATCCCCCAGTAAGACCTTTGCCAAAAATAATGGCCACCAAATCCATCCATGACTCTACAATGAGACAGTTTCCATCTAGTGTAGACAGCACTGACTGCAAATTGACTTCTGGTAACTTTTAACACATGTAAGTATTGTCCCTCCCACCCTAAAGGGGACGTACAATTTATAGGCCAAATAACAACTTTTTTTATTTTTGTTTTGTTAAACTCTAATCTGTGAGCAGGCCATGCTGGTGCATTAGAAAAGAAACATCTTTGATTTGTTGTAATTTTTTCTGAGATGCATGCTACTGTCTAATCAAAATTGGAATCAGTCTAGCAGTGGCTATCTTGGGGGCAACCATAGTGCTAGAGCACTTGCCTGGATAGAGGAAAAGAGCATGCCAGTTCCTCTCATGGATTGCACTCCAGGGAGCCCCAGATATTCATTAATGGTGAATTCTTTGGGCATCTTATGAGACGATCCCTCCCCAGTTCTAACAAAACTTCTTTCAAAATACCAAAACCTATGATGAGCAGCACTACTGGGCAGAGGCTCTAGTTTCTCCTCCTCTGTGGAGCTCCACCTTTTGAGCTTAATACTAAAAAGATTTTTTAAGTATTTTTTCCAGGGCATTCAGTAGAACTACTGAGAAGCTGGTGGGATATTGCTACAACTAGCAATTCAGTAATTGTAATCATATCCTAAGAGTCCTTGGGTCCTTTGTTGCAGCTGTTGGACTCAGACTCTGTGCTGAGCCTTAGTCCTGTGAATGCCCAGTTCAGCAAGCTGGCCCAAAATCCCATACATCATATGCATATTACTGCAGCAGACAGCATCCAAATATCCCCCAAGTTCAGTGTGCTTGTCTGTCCAGCTGGCTGCCCGTTGAGAGCATGTACATGGGTAGGTAGAGTCACTGTTAACTGACAGTCTGAAGCTGGTGGGTATTGTGCTTATCTGGAGCAGTCCCTGAGCAAATTGAATGGTTAAATACGATTTAATGTCTGGAAGCTGGATGGTACCTTAATGTAAAGGGGGGCAGGCATTCAAATGGACCAGAAGATGTAGCCTGGCACACTCCAGGTATGAGTTTGCCAGGGTCTGTCTTAGCCTGCATGAAGTGCAGGTGTGAGCAGGATCTGTTAATCACACCATCCCTGTGTCTGTCCTGAAAGCTCCATGCAGGAGCTGTCAGCCTGTATCCCCAGTGGGTCACAGGACTAAGGTGGAGTACAGACTGGCCCAGCAGGGCTTCTTGTCCTGAGAAAATGTGTTGGTATACTAATCAGTTTAAACATACTTCCTTGGGATCGCGCACCACCACCACCCAGAGAGTGATAGTGGACAGGTCGTACTCGACCTGGCGGGATGTGAATAGTGGGGTCCCCCAGGGCTCAGTCCTGGGGCCTACACTGTTCAACATCTTCATCAGCAACTTGGACAAGGGGGTGGAAAACACGTT
>NW_017729004.1:46293625-46294028 GCF_001723915.1 Gavialis gangeticus | reverse complement strand
AACACCTGTCTGGGGTCGTGTGATCCCAGAGTGTGCTCCGGCCAGTGGCGGGGGGTTAGACTAGATGATCTGTTCAGGTCCCTTCTGACCCCAAACTACTATGAAACAAGGCTGTGCAGTTTTCTGGTGTGCACACACAGCTGAACTTAACATTAGCATTGCTCCTTAAGTATATAGTGCTGTCAGCACTGGTATTAGAAACCCTAAAACTAGCTATCTTTCCCTTGTTTTCAAAGCTTCTAATAGTCGGTTTGGGGGCTGCTCTATTAGAAGCCCTGAAAATAAGGGCTAGTAAGTTTGGAGCTGCTGTATTAACAAGAGCTTGAAAATTAAGGGGAGGTAGTAGCCATGAAATTGTATAGCTCCCCTAATTTTCAAGGCTACTAATAGCAGCCCTTTGACA
>NW_017729004.1:46287164-46293486 GCF_001723915.1 Gavialis gangeticus | reverse complement strand
TAATTTTAAGGCTACTAATAGCAGCCCTTTGACAACTGCTTCCTCTTCACTCTTTCTGCTGCTGTTAAAGGGAGTATTAGTTCAGGAAATGTGGCTAATGGTTGATTATTGATAGCTATTGCCTCTCTCATTTCTTGTGCAGAACACAAAGTAATAATCGTGGGACTTGACAATGCTGGAAAGACTACCATTCTTTACCAGTTGTAAGTATATGAACTATTAAACTTTTGTTAGATGAACTATTACACTTTATTTATGTTGAATATATTGTGTTTTACAAGTCATTTGTAATTTTGCTTGAAAGAACTTGAAAATGCTGGGGAACCTAGAACATGGGCTCAGTCATCATGTAATACTTACATTTATGTTAAACAGTAGACACAGATACTGAGAAGAGTTGAGTTGCATGCTAGTTAAGCACTCCTAAGAATTAGAAGTGTGAATGAATAATTCTGCTGTTGAGACCTTTGGTAATTGATGAGAGGTAAAATTGCCTTGGTGGCCAGCAGCAAAAGCATCACAAAAACTGTTTTGCCATGTGCATAAATGCACATGGGAATTTTAGTCCACTTATGAAATCCATGCATAGATCATGATTATTTTCAAAGGAAAGGCTTTGATATCCCTCCTCAACCACAGGTCAGGCACTGGTGAATCTAACAGTTCCTTCACAGTAATATTGGACTTACATTGTGCCTCTATGGTTTTACAAAAATGCCTCTGATCTTGCTGTAGTTGATATCAAAACAAAATAAAACAATCCACTGTCTTTTACAGCAAGGAATGCACAAAAGAAATCAACAAATAATTACAAGACTATTACCATGGGAGTAATGGTCCACATGTAAATTTGAAGATGGTGAAGAATATCTTCCTTCAGTGTACACTTCCCAGACAAAAAATATCTCTATTCTAGTCTTGTTTTAAAGGTGATGTTGAAGAAGTATTTTCAGTGAAGGATACGAAAAGTTTTTCAGAATCTAGTCTGAAATTGGTTAAGTGTTATATGTTACAGAACCTGAACATTGTGTTTTTAGATAGTTTTACCTGGTCCAAAAGTGTCATTTTATTATTGGATTGTTACAACTCTTTTGTTTTGAAATTAGTATGTTTATGGGTCTATTAATTTAAGTGAAGCTTCACTCTAAAGCTACAAAAGCCAGTGCCACTTTGTATTTTAGACATTTATATTTGTGCTTAATTGTTTACATCTACAGTACCTGCTTCTACAGAGAGTACTTCACTGATTTTTATCACATAAAATACATTTATGTGATGTCTTTTATTGGACCAGCTATGTAGTTGGGAAAGCTGTTGAACAAGCGTTTTAGCATTTGGTGCCCTTTTTTCAGGTGACTTGATGCCCAAAACTTTGTCCAGCAGTTCTCCAAACTACGCAGTTGGTCCAATAAAAGATATCATAAAAAGGCCTTTCCTCTCAACTGTTTTTGAACCATCATGGCTACAGTGCAGCTGCCATCCAAACCTGCTATGAACCCAAGTACATTTTTTCGAAGTTAAAAGCTAGGATATACAAGGTCTGTTCGAAAAGTATTGAGACTGAATGTGTATTTTGGTATAAGGTATTGGCGGGGGGACGTGGCTTTGCTGAACATTTCTGGGCATGTTGGGACTCCTCTGGACAGGTCTGCAGCTCATGGCATTTCCCCAGTTTTCTGTGGCCAACAGTTGAAGTAAGATTGTTTGTATCTCGGGTCCCCTTTCGTTATATCAGTGTGTCCAGAACAACGCATGTGCATTAAATTTTGTATGAAAATTGGGGAAAATGGCAAGTGAAATATTTGAGTTACTTATAGTGTCATCACCAAATGCTATTTTGAGCCATGCCAGAGTTTTTGAATGGTACATCAGCATAAAGAAGGACAATCATCAAGCGAAAATGATGAGCTTGCCAAACACCCTTAAACATAACTAATGATGAAATGTGGCAGCGGTTCACGGTTTGGTTCGAAAAGATAGGCGGTTGACTGTCAGAGAGATAGCAGAAGAAGTTGGAATTTCTGTTGGTTCATGTCACTCAATTATAACCAGTGATTTGGGAATGAAACGACCAGAAAAATGACTGGAAAAGTGGGTGTCTGACTCTCTTGGATGCTTCACCATGACAGCATGCCTGCCCACTCAGCACAGCTTGTGAAGCAGTTTTTAGCCAAATTTTAGCCAAACGTTGTATCCCCCGAGGGCTACATATTTATCTGATGTGGTCCCATGCGACTTCTTTCTCTTCCCTCAACTAAAAACCTTGAAAGGAAGAAGATTTTGTGATGTGGAAAACAAAATAAAATGCAGCTGGAACTGCTTTTAGCGATTCCACAAATTACGTATCAGAGGTGCTTCCAACAATGGCAGAAACGGGAGAAGTGTGTGGCTGAAGAAGGAACATACTTCGAAAGAGATTAAGCTGAAACCCCTGTAAATAATTTTTTTTGTTTCCAACAGCATTAGCCTTGATACTGTTTGAACAGCCCTCAGAGAGAGAGAAAGATTATAGTTTTTAACTTCAGATAGGTAGATAGACATATCACAGCCTTTAATTTTACAGTGTGTGTGTGTAAAATTTCTTAGCTTTTAACTTTTGACAAATTATAATTTTATAGTTTACAGGTTTATAAGGTTTGGATGGTAGCTGTGTTGTAGTTGTGATGGTCCAAATAGTTGAAAGGAAAGGCCTTTTTATAAACCACGCTCGCGCACAAGCGCACACATTTGCAAGATTTATTTTTTTTCTACAAAAATTAAGGTGAATTAATCTTTTCCAGAAGCTATTTTGTCATTGTTTTTAAAAGTACTGAAGTGGTTTGTCTTTAATATGACAAGACTTTCAATTGAAAGAACTGATGCATCAGAAAGTGTTCCAGTTTTTGTTGAAAGCTCCTCTAAAATGTTACATTGTTTTCCTTAGCTTAATGAATGAAGTGGTCCATACCTCTCCAACAATAGGAAGCAATGTTGAAGAAATAGTAGTAAAAAACACCCATTTTCTAATGTGGGACATTGGAGGGCAAGAGTCATTACGCTCATCATGGAATACTTATTACTCAAATACAGAGGTATGTTATACTGCTTCCAAACTACAATTAAGTTGTTTTTTTTAATTAAGTCCTGGTAGCTTGGGTTGAAATTATACGTGTTGGAGAGAGTATGGTCTTGTGCCAAAAATTAGCTGGTGTTTATGGAGAAAATGTACAGATCATTGTCCATTTTAAGAAAATGCAGCTGTGCCACAGTGCACGGACAGTTAGAGAAGTTGAACATGTGGCAAGGTATTGTAAGTAAGTGCAGAAGCTTCTGTCTCCAGAGGAGCCACCACAATGCATTGTTTTGTTTTAAGTTGAGCTAGAACCTTTTTCCAAGTACATATTGCATATAGCTTATGGTAAAGATGACAATATATAGTAGAAGGCTTCCAGTTGTAATGGGAAGGAGTTAATGGGTAGCAAGAAAAAGTTTGTAAGGGCTGCTTTTTTTTGTAAAAGACCCACATAGAGAAGATTCAGACTGCTGTCTACAGATATTAATTAATTCATTTATCAAACAGACTTATATGTTACACTAATTTTGTGATAATTTAAGCCAGTCTCAAGCCTTCATTTATGGGTTGTTTTTTTTAATGTTTAGAGTTGTCAGTACTGTGACTTGTCATTTGTTCTTCAGAATAAATTTAAAAAGAATGTTCTGTAGTGCATGGTCACTATCACAGAAGCTGACTTTTGCTATTGAAAGTGTCATGTTCTAGTCATGTCTGATGGTCACAGTATTCAAAAATTAACCAGAGGTGATTGATGAAATATACCAGCTAAAGGAAGATACAAACCTGGGTATGAAAAGAGGGCTGAGCCCAGCTGACCTGCGGGTGTTACTGAGGGTAGAGGCAGAGGGGCAGCCTGGGCTAAGGCCGCAGGGCTGCGTGGCCAGATTGCTCCCAGCTCCATGTCCAAGCTGGGCTGGGCTGTCATGGAGCCCCAGCAGGCTGGGTAGGACCCCGCAGGCCTGCCCATGGGGTCAGGGCCCTTCCCAGCCTGCTGTAGCTGCATGACAGCCCAGCCCAGCAGCACAAACTGGGGCTGCCTAGGGAGTGGGCTTCCTGGGCCAGCTTGGAGGTGCTGGAGGGCCCCAAGCCTAGCAACCACCACCGCACCCCCTGCCCTGTGCAGCACCCAGGGCTACAGCTGCACAGCCAGCAGCTGGGGGGTAGAGGAGGGGGAGGCTGTTCTGCCCCACTCGCCTCTAGCGGCCACTGCCACCACTGCACCACACTGCTCTGGGAGGGGGAGAGGGGGTGGAAGCTTCAGTTCCACGGCTTCTGCCTAGCGCGTCACTCCGGCTCCAGCTCCCGAACACCTTGGAAGGCAGAAGGCACCTGGGGGCTGTAGCCAGAGCTCCATGTGCAGGGGCTGAAGCTTCCCCCCCCTTCACCTCCCGGAGTGGTGCAGCAGCAGCAGGAATGGCTGCTGGAGGTGAGGGGAATCTGGCTTGACTTGGCCTGGCAGGGCTGTTTTTTTTTTCTCCTCGCCTCCAGGTGTGGATCCTGGTCCCGTCACACCACACAGCGCCACTTGGAGTAGGGGAGCTTCCTTTAGCCCAGACACTTCAGTCCAGCTCAGGTTGAAGCAGCTAAGCTGAAGGAACCTTCCCCCGCCCCCCACATTCGTGTTGCTGTGCCGCTGTGAGTAGGGGGTGGATGATGCTTCTGCTCAGCACATGGAGCTCTGGCTGCAGCCCCCCAGATGCTTTCCAAGGCATCTGGGAGCTGGAGCCGGAGTTCCACTCACTGGGTAGAAACCACAGAGCTGAAGCTTAGTCCCCCTCGTCCTCCCTCCCAAGCAGTGAAGGACAGCTTTGTCCTTGCATAGGGTATGGGATGCAGCGGTGACTGCTGGGCTCAGGTTTCTGATCACTTAAACCAGTTTATGTGAATCTTCTGTCCCTAGCCTAGAAGTCCATGATCATAAGTGCTGCAAAAATATGTGGCTGTTGTCCCCAACATATACCATCTTTTTATCATGTAAGGAAAGGAATTCTAAATTCTGCTAATGGCAGGTAAAAGTAAATTCCTAAAATGGGAATCTTACTCTAGTCTCACAGAAGAAAAATATAGTAAACCACTAGTTTGTAAAATTGTAATACTTTTACATGAGACTGTCACTGGCAAACTTGCAGCATTAACAGCTGAAAACATGCAGTTTGGAATTTGAATATCCTTCTGGAAGATTGCAAGCAACTTAGCCCTGCAATAACACCAGTCTTGGGACTAAAACTACAATTGTAGTTCAGCAGTTTGTGTGTGAGGAGTATTTACATGTGAAATGCCTGTGGATAAGGTACCTTGTCTTTAGATTAAGAGATTCTGTTCAGTTTGTGGATTTGGGTAGTCTGATTCTGTTGTGCATAGAAGAGCTCTTGCTTACCAACACTTCTCTGGCAGATTTATTTTTAGTTTGGCCTACAAAGAAACATACTTATTTTAAGATCGTCTGAGTTAAGCTTTTACTCTTCTTTTCTCTAGTTCATCATTCTTGTTATTGACAGCATTGACAGAGAGCGGCTTTCTATCACAAAAGAAGAACTTTACAGAATGCTGGCCCATGAGGTATGTTGGAATCCCAGGTTTTTAATGCATGTGACGTGTAAACTTCCTTTGGTGTTAGCATCCAAATAAGCATGCTTAATTTCTTCATTAAAAACATGTACTTTTACAAGTAATCATAGAAATTGATGAAACATTCTTTTTAAGAATGTTTACATTGCAACTGTCTGGACAGGATAAGTTGAAAAATATAAACTCTGTGATCAAAGACATCCGTAAGGCACATTTTATTGTAGGAATATAGCATTTTCCTCTATAAAGACTACCTAGAGTATAAACATGCTTTACATTTTTTTTTGTTTTTGTGTGGATGTGGCATTCTTTTTTCTCTTTTTATTAACTTTTTAAGTAGATCAATTTTAGCATATACAGGAAACCCTTGCTATTCACAGTTTCAAATATTCATGAATGCCAAACCCGCATTTTAAATGCACTTTATAGACTTACAGGAGCTCCTCAGGAGCTCTGCACTTGCTGCCGCCGAGCTCCACACTTGCTGCCACTGGGCTCCCGCTGCCGGAGCTGTGCCCCCCCCTCCCCTCGCTGCTTGGGGCAGTGCTGTTATAAACTGGTTAGGGGGGATCAGCAGGCGCTGGGGGAGTCCCTGTTCCCCCGAGCGCCACAAGGAGTGACCAGGAACAATGGTCACAAGCTGGCAGAGGGAAGGTTTAAGTTGGACATCAGGAGGCTCTACTTCACGGTCAAGGCGGCTAG
>NW_017729004.1:46286275-46286941 GCF_001723915.1 Gavialis gangeticus | reverse complement strand
GCTCCCACCCTGGGGTTTTTTAAGAGGAGGTTGGATGACCACATTATTGGGGTTGTTTGACCCCAGTGCTCTTCCTGCCATGGCAGGGGGTCGGACTAGATGATCTGCTCAGGTCCCTTCCGACCCTAGAAACTATGAAACTATTCAAGAACGCAGTGCCTTATTTGCAGATTTGACCATTCGCAGGGGATACAAGAATGTGTCAGAAGTAAAGGGTTTTAATGCAGTACCAATAATCCATTTTAAAAGTTAATCTGGAATAATTTTCCTAACTTTTTACTTGGGGGGAAAAAAAGGGTACCTTGTAATGAATTGAGCCAGTTCTTAAGGTCAGTTTTGCTCTAATGTCAAGTAAGTAGTTTGCCAAGCAGATGGCAAGAAGTCTCATTTTTTTCCCCTCATGTACATGTACAACATTCCTTCATAACTTCAGCATGCCTATCATTGCTAACATGTATGCATGTAGTCTTAATATGATTTGGTCTTCTGACTAATATTCAAATACCACTTGCCCATAGGTAAGGGCTGTTTATGAGATTGTGTATTTGTAGCATTAGCACCTCCAGGTTTTTTTTTTGGGGGGGGGGGGGGTTTTTTAAAAAAGCCCCGGAACAGGCTCCCCAAAAAAACTGAGGGAGCTCAATCCCAAGAAACTTTAAGACGGAG
>NW_017729004.1:46278159-46286259 GCF_001723915.1 Gavialis gangeticus | reverse complement strand
GGTTTTTTTTTGGGGGGGGGGGGGGTTGTTTCTCCCCTGCCTTCTTAAAGTACCCAGATGCAGCTACTGCCATAACTATTAAAATATTTGTGATTTTTGTATTCACCTTCTTAAAGTTAACCTAATAATTTCGTCTTTATAAATTTTATTTTGATGTCTTCCTCACTTCTACCCTTCAAATTGTTTCAGCCATTGTATGGAACTTCTGTTTGTTTCAACAACAGTCTGTTCATCTGTAACTGCTAAAACATTGGTAATTGGAGCTTCTGTTAAGAGAGAAGATGTAAATCTTGCAGGATATCATGAGCTTTTGTTAAATTATGATGCAAAGATTTTCTTCTTTTCCTGTTCTAACGAATGAACGTCTCATTTTTGTATTTGAGAGAATTTTTGGAATTTGAAAATGAATGCAGTGAAATGATGGCTTGTTACAGCTTCCATTCTGACATCTCATTTATTTCAGAATGTTCATTCACTAGTAATCCAGTATACTGAGCTGCGTCAAACCATATTTTTTACTTGTCAATTCTTCATTAGGAGTCACATGACACTTCCACCCCTCCAAAAAAGGGGTGGGGGGCAGGATTTGGTCTTCCACTGTAATTCATTTTATGATATTAATAAGCTGCTCAAAATTAAATGTTACAGTATAATTTTAATGTAAAATGACTTTAATGCGATTGTGTGGAAAATATAGCTGCCACTATAACCATTTTGTTCTTTATCATAACATTAGCATCATAAATGCTATAAAAATTTCTATGTTGCTTGCAGGATTTGCGAAAGGCTTCAGTTCTTATCTTTGCAAATAAACAAGACATGAAAGGTTGTATGACAGCAGCTGAAATATCTAAATACCTCACCCTTAGCTCCATAAAGGATCATCCATGGCATATACAGTCCTGCTGTGCTCTTACAGGAGAAGGGTAGGTATCCAGGAATGTTTGTATGTGTTCACCCACTTGCAGTATATGCAATACTGATGGCAGAAGCTTGCTCACCAGAAGAAAATTTGCTTGTAGTGTTTTGCAATATTGTGTTTCTCCTCTGGAACCCTCCAGTACCTTGGATGAAACATCCTGGTTTGCTTCATATACAGGCCTTTTTCCTCTCTGCTTGCTATCACCATTTCAAGATTTACCTGCCTAAATTCACTGTAAACTTGGTCATCTTTTGATTTGAATGTAGAATAAAGAATCTGATCCTAAATGGGAGTATGGCCTTTAGCGTAACTGTAAGGGCCACTAGTAAAACACACTTTCTTGGGTAAGGCCATTACATGTTCTGATATTTCTAGAAATCTCCAGTAGATTCTTATCCTTCTTGTTTTTCTTTTAATGTACTGTTTTACCATACTTCTTGATTTTTTTTTTTTTAAATATACAGCCAAACACAGTAAAGTACAATGTAGTGTAGATACATAACGCACAAGTTCATTTTGTTTTGGAAGGGAAAAATTTAACACTCATGTTGGTGTCTCTTACTTGCTTTGACCCTTGTTTAGCTGAAGCACCCTGGGGTACCTAGAGATCCTTGCAAGCGTGCCATACAATGTTAGCATTGTTAAATATGCAAATATAATTTAGAAGATAAACCCAGAGGTTTCAAAGAAGAATCCATAGTGTTAAGAGCACACTGACCTGTTGTGGTGTTTCTCAGTTCTTTGCAGCAGAAGAATTGGTTTATTATTTTTTCTGTGTTTAAAAATCAAGTGAAACCTAAGAGCTGGCATTTTCGGAGGTATGCCTTGAATCTGTCAGGGTCTGCCTTGAGCATAAAAAGCTGGAAGATATTCTGTCTTCTAACAGAATTTGTTCTTGAGCTTCTCTTTCAAATCCAGTTACTCAATTTTAAGAGCTTATTTAAGAATTTAGTGTTTCATGTGTACAGTAGCAGAAGAAAATTCTGTAGAAAGGTTCTTAGAACATGAAAAATATCAGATATAACTGATCATTTAGAAAAAAAATCACATATTTTGAAATGTGAAGTTAACCTTTTCTATTGCATGATATATTTTCTAATACATGTCCTGTGAAGTGGCAACCTGTACCTTGATTCCTTTTTTTATGATTACCTTTCTTAAGCATGATGATATTTTTTCCTTTCTATTTTCAGTAGTTGTCATAGACTTTCGCAAAGGCACTGAAATTTGCCTCGGTTATCAGTTTGTATAAACATATGGTAAATGTGTATATTTAAAATAATACATAATAAACAAACATATAAACAAATATATTACTTTGCCTGGATTTAAAGTAATTTTTCAATGACCAGGTGAGATTTTTGTCTTCCTTTTTTGACATTCCAGATTTCTCTTTGAAATCTCTGGGTTTGTTTGCACACTTATGAATGCTAACAGAAGGTGCCACGACCCTCTGGTTGAGCATCATTAGTATACTGGTTAAAACATCTGTTTAGTGCATCGTGGCTGACAACTTTACAGTGTTAGCCAGATGTGAATTAATTATATGGGTTATGAACAGGGATCCTGGTTTTTTCTGTTTAAAAATTGTAAATTATCTGATTCAGAACCCCCAGATCTGTGTTTTTCTGTGATTAAAATGAAATGCCACTATATATATGTATAATTATCTGTTGAACACAATGGTTTATTGGTATATTCACAACTTTAAAGCAATTAGGAAGCTTACCAATTGTTAATAAAATATATTCTAAATACCTATAGATGTTGGCATTTGATTTTGGGTACTTAATCATGGAATATCAGAGCTCCCCCTGCCCCCTTGCTCACCAGGACATGGGTCCAGTTGCAGCTGTCCCACCCCCGCCACTGCTTTGTGGTGCTGAGCAGCCCTGATATGCCAGTGCCTTGCCCATGCAATTTTCCCCTCACTCCCTACCCAGAGCTCCCCCCTGCCAGAGGGGGCCCCCAGCTGCCAAGGGTATGGGATCAGGGACCTGGGTCTGCAGCCCTGTGTCCCCCTGCAGCAGTGCCTGAGCCGCAGCTACTGACCACAGGAGATGGTGACTGCTGCAGCAGAGCAGAGTGCGGAACCCAGCTCCTTCACCCCCATGGGCCAGAGTGGAGACCATGGTGGGGTGTTGGGGGGAGGTGGATGTGGGCTGGCTGCTGTGGGCTCAGGGCTCCATGCCATGCCCTCTTCCGGGGTCCCTTAGAACCCAGTGGGTGGGACCCGGCACAGCAAGGCAGAGCAGGACCAGACTGGGAAGCTCAGTGCTGCCGCCAGGAGCCCCGCGCTGCCATGGTGAGGTGCTGCCATGGCAAGGCACCACCTGCCTGCCAGCCTGTCAGCAACAAGGGGCACAACTGATCTTAAAATGAGAATCTGGTTTTTACCACATTTTTCTGTGGCCAACGGAAAACCTGAATCCCTAGTTATAAAGATGTAGCATTTGAAAAATTATGTTTGCAGTATAGCATGGTGATAAGCCATTTGCCTTGTCAAATGGAAAAAACTCAAGTAAGAATTTATCTTGAATTTTGTTTCCCTGGAAAAAATAAATATATAAGATGCATGTTTTAACTCAGAAATAATGTCCAGCTGCAGTCAACAGCATGCCAGATATATCCAGATGATTAGCGCAAGTACAGTTTTAAAAGAAATGTATCCAGGCTTTGTACTTGGAATTAATGATGAAACATGATTCTCTTTTGGAAAGATGTCTTGCACAGAAGTAAATGTTTAAGATTTATAAGGTTTTGGAGTACAGTAGTAGTAGCATAATAACATCTCTCATTGCTTTTCAGGTTATGTCAGGGTCTGGAATGGATGACCTCCCGTATTGGAGTCAGATAACTTTTTTTGACAAAAGACTGCTTTATTTATTTTGTGAACATGTACATTTTTCTGGTACTTTTAGCTGGGAAGGCAGCAACCAGGTTTAATTTATAAAGGAAATCTCCAAGCAGCACTTGAATCAAGTGCAGCTGAACTGAAACACAAAGTATTTTCTTAATATTTTTAAATGTGCTAATTCACAACTGGATGAACACGTGAATCTGCATTTCAGTATCAAAATTCTTCTGATTGTTATTTTTCAATGATCAACTTTTAAATCAGTTTTGCCATTGATAATGTTTCATACTTGCCCTTTGTAATGATGTAAACAATTCTTGTAACTTACTAACAGGCTCAAAGGTGGTTTATCAGTGTAAAAATTAGTGAGTAGATGGGTCTTATCCTAGCATACTTTTTAATGATCTCAAATGATAGTCCAATTGATGATGGTGATAAGACCATCTCAGAACATAGTGCAGGATGTAGGAATTTGAAGAGTGAATACAGGCTCTGTAGCATTGAAGGTTATATGGCTGATTTAGGGATATTTTTTATATGTATAAACTTATTCCTTTAAAAAAATTCTTGTCCGTTTACTTTATTTCCATTTTTCTAATAATTTTTCTAATAAATATTTCTAAATAGTGGGGGGTTTTCCCCTGAAAACTGCTTTTCAGGGTGGATAAAAATTGGTAAAAATAATTTTAATGTATTTTATTTTAATTGAATTCTTGTTCAAATAAAGTTTTCTGTTTAAAAAAATGTTTAAATTTAAAATCACATCAGCCTCTAAGGCCTAAGCTTATCATAATCTATTAAAATAATTTAAATAATTTGCACTAAAAAGCCCTCTTCAATTTTTTAAGCAATTAAAAGGTCGTGCTTTACTTGTATACAGAATTGAGGTAAAAGTCTATGCATTCAGGTCTAATCAAGCTTTATAAGTATAATGCTTCATACCTTTATTTTTCGTGTGCAGTGGGGAGTGCCTATATTTACATTTTTCCGATGTATTTTCTGTTTCTGTTGTGCCGAAAAGATTTATTTGCCTTAATTTTGTTTCAACTTAGCTAGAATTTTACCCCCAGTTAGATTAATTAAAAATTCCAGTGTTTTGTGGGGGAGGGGATAGAATGGAAAGGGATGGGATGAGGTAGGACAGGACAGGACAGGACTTCCACCCCAGACAAAACCAAACAGATTCTTCTTTCAGGTAATGAATACAAGTCAAGTCAGAAAAAGGATTATATTATCTAACTTGAAAGATGAAGAGTTAAGTTTTTTTTGTTTTTTTTTTTTTTTACATATTTAGGAACCTGAAGATGAAAATAACTGCCCAACTTTTTTAGGCACTTCTGAAAGATTTCCCTAGGTAGCTGACTCCCACTGAAATCCATTTTCAGTGGTAATTAGGTGCCTAATATGCCTAAGGCCAGTAGAATTTTTCAAAAGTTCTTATTTCAGTTTTGGACACCTAAATACTACTAAAAATCTTGCCTAAAGTAACTAGAAAGAATCTATGAATTCACTAACAGTTAATGTTTTTCTTTTTAATAAATTAGTTTTAACTGCCTAGCATGTTTTAGTAGTCTTTTTTTTCTCTTTCGGGAATCTAGCACGCTTTAAGGGGATTTTTGTTTTGATTAATAAAAACTTCTTTGTACATCTTTAATTTATGATTTAAGGAGTTTTTCATCTGAATACAATTTAATCAGTCATTCACCATTCCTTAGCAAGTGTTAAAACTAAGAATCTGAGTAAGTGTATATTACGCTATAGAATTAGTTTGTTTTAAAAAATGTGTAGATGCTTTGTAACTTTCTGGTTAGCCAAAGGAGCCAAGCTGGTATGAAAGCTATATTTGGTTGCCAGTCAACATGTTAATGGCTGCACCAACCAATGCACATCACCCTTTCTTTAGGAGGAAAAATCCTTAAAAAGAAAAAAAAAAGAAAAGAAAAAAGAAAAACAAAATTACAGTTGTTTATTTAAATAAAAGTTTCCTGCTTGGTGATATGATGATGATGAATAATGAATTAAAACTAGGGTTGGGTATTTGACTGTTCAAATAAAGTTTGGTTAATTGACTAGTTAAGTATTGATCAAAAATTGTTTAAAAAACCTTGCCAATAGGTCCAAATAATAAAGAGAGAAAGCACAAATTTTCCATTAATAAATGTGTCAAAAATCATATTTCTGTCAAGAAAAGTACAAAAAAAAGTAGTTTTTTGTAAAAATACTATAATCTGTCTGGTGAAAAAATATGCAGTCAATTGACAATACAGTAAAATCTCTGTTATCTGGTACTTCACCAACCGGAATACCGTATTAACTGGAATTTCATTGCTGTGCTGCACCAAAAGCGGCAGGATGCACATAGCGCCGCATCACGTCTCTTTGCTTCCCACTGCACTACTAAAAGCGGTGGGATGCACATGGCGCTGTGCTGCTTTGCTTCCTGCTGTATGGAGGGGCAGGAAGCTCGCATGCAGCCGCCGCTGTCACAACCACCCTGCACTGATACCGCTTTGCATGCAGCCACCATCACCCCCTTCGCTCCCTTCTTGCCCCCTTGCCATGTCTGGCTGGAAACCCTGTGCCTCAGGTAACTTGCACTTTTATCTTACTGGCACCTCCCCATTCCCCCCTCTTGCCAGATAACAGGGATTTTATGTATTTGATTGGTCACTTGACTGGCTTGCCAGTCCTAATTAAAACTAGTGATTTAAATTGAACTGATTTTTAAATCAATCCACCTGGCAGCTTTGTAAATTATAGTAAAACTAGAGTGAATATGTTCACTAGAGTGAAATATCTGTGAACAGTACTGAGTGGTGGCACTCTTTTAACAATGTAAATTCAGAGGGGGGAAAAAAACATAATACAAGCCCAATATATTTTTCATAAAACTAATAATCTGACCACTAAATATAATCAGACTCTGTCTACATATAACTTTAAATAGAAAAAAATAGAAGAGCTTCTAACTCTGAAGAACAAGTCTAACTTTGTAGAAGACTTGGAATGAAATATAAAAATGAAGAGTTTTGTTTGTTTGTTTTTTAAAAACAGACTTTTTACCGCTTCCATAAATTAACTGTTCTGGTAGAGAACACGGTAGTAGAAAGCTTTCTTGACAAAAGGTATGTTGTAAAATTGGTAACTCTGCTGCTGCATTTTCTAGAACAATTTTCATTTTGCCTTTATGATATACCTTTGCACCCTCAATGTTTAGAAATGAAGAGCTTGGTCTGGCAAAAATGCACATGTAGGGCTTCACTACCCAAGTAGTCCATTAAACCTTTTTCATTCAAGTGCAATCTCTTTTGATATGGTGCTCTAGAACACTGTTGCTGTTTTCAATTCATGCTGTTTATAATGCTAATATTTTGTAAATCCAGTTCACTTGTTTGTGGTTACTATATTGGTGTTAATGTTTTACAATTTAAAAATACTTGTTATGTATTATCTATAAAATGTTCTTAATCATCCTTTCAATGGACTACAGAATTACAAATATTTTAGGAAAGAATATGAGCTACATTAATACTTCTTATTTTAGCTAAAATGGATTATCTGTGTAAAGAGTAAAGTACAGTGTTTTATAACAGAATATATTGGGTGCATGCTATAATATTTACTTTTCCCAGAGTGAAACACATTATTCAACAAATAACTGCTCTGATTTTTCAGAGATGCATTAATGCTGCTTTGTTACCAGCAGGTGTAAATGTGTTCATGTAAAATGCATGTGCACAATAATAGGTCTGAAATCAGCTCCATGTTTAAAATTAAACTGTATGACTTCTAAGTTTTTACATGATATGTAAATTGAAACTAATCTGGTAACACTTGCTTAACGCACTGGCCTCCATTCTGAGTGTTTTCCAAGCTTTTTACTACATAGCAGTTCTTATTCAATCTATCCCCTA
This sequence comes from Gavialis gangeticus, assembly GCF_001723915.1. Lineage (NCBI taxonomy): Eukaryota > Metazoa > Chordata > Crocodylia > Gavialidae > Gavialis > Gavialis gangeticus. The sequence goes on along the minus strand of NW_017729004.1, from coordinate 46,278,566 downwards.
ATATTGTTTTTAATTGTCCACTGTTAAAACTGTTTCTCTTACAGATTATTTATTCTTGCAATATTTATCAGAAAATAAAATGACATAAATACTCTTCTCTTCCATAGTTATCGTTTATACCTAATTCATTTAGTAATGAATGATGAACATATAGGCAGCAAGGGAAAACATTTAGCCTCTCACTGCCCTGTTACCTCTTGCCTCTCCCTCCTCACTGCCCGCCCCCCCATGGAAAAACATTCACTACTTCCATGCCATTTATCAGACTATGAGAAATTACAGGGGAAGAAAACCTTATTTTCAACTGGGAGATGGAATGGCTTCATTTCCTCCCACCTTAATTCACATAGCATAGTTTTAGATTTTGCATATTTCCAGGGCTGTTCCTTGGGGGGGGGGGGGGGGGG
>NW_017729004.1:46275261-46278143 GCF_001723915.1 Gavialis gangeticus | reverse complement strand
GGGGGGGTTGGGGGGGGGGGGGGGGGGGGTGCGAATTGGGATGGCCACCCTGGGCCCTATGCTTTGGGGGGGCCCCATGGAGCGAGGCAGAACAGCAGTGGCACAGAGCGGGGCAGAGCAGGGGCTCCACGTCCAGCCACTTGCTACCCGTCCCCTGTTGCCGATGCCACTGCCAATGGTGGTGGCGGCGGCAGCTTCTTCAGCTAGGCCTGTGGGATCAGAGCAGGGGCAGAGCCCTGCATGGGCTGATTTGCCCTGGGCCCCGCACCCACACCTGTACCTGCTCAGGTCAGCTCTGCATACTTCTCATATAATAAAATGTTCATAGGTCATTTTATATTAAGCCATTATTAAACCAACCTGCAACCTAATTATGTAAATTAGTTGCAACACACTTGTACTTTTACCTACTGGTTCTTTAATTCATATGTTTAGAGGAGGCAGTAGGGGGTCATCTGGCTTTCATATTAAGTCTAATATCAGAACTGAACAAACTTCCTTTTTCATTCACTGTAAATGTCTACACCTAGAATAACTGTTCTGTCTTCAAAAGGAAGTTTGAGCAGATACAACCTGATGAAGGCCACAGATGTTTTTAAAACATTGTATTACTACTGGCTCCAGAAATCCTTTTGGAGTTCCAGCCCATATACATCAGAATTTGATGTGGAGTCTAATGGCCTGAGTTGGTTGATGAAGATGTGTTGGCACTTAATGAAATTGCATCCAAAAGCCCTACTTATGAAAACTAAATGCAACAAATAACTATTGTCATCCCTTTCACTTGTTCTGCTTTTTAAGTTTGCTTGATTATTTTTTTTTTTAAGCCAGACAGAGGTTAGAGTGCAAAACATAACTTTGGACATCAGGTAACCAACTTTATGTGGTATATTCTTCATTGGAAATGCAATCTAACAAAAACTGGCTTGTCAGAGAATTCTGTAGTTCAGGGCTGTCCAGCTGGCAGCCTGTGGCCCCTAGTTGCCACCTCCGTCACTGCCATGGGGCAAGAGAGAGCCCCGATGTATGCATTCTGCCTGCATTGCTTGCTCAGCAGAGGGCAAGGGTTGTGTGCCCATTGTTTATCCCCTGTGGTGGTGGAAGTTACTGAGGAGGACATTGGTGGGGTGGGCTACCCCAGCAGTGTGCAGCTAGTGACGTGCAATCTGGAGGCTGCCTGTAAGCATAGGCAACATGTAGAGGGGACCTGAGGGTACTTCTGCCGCCCCCACCCCCCCAAGGTTGGCTGCCGCTGCTGGCTTCTGCGGGCAGTTACTGCTCACATCCACTCACCACCAGCATGGCCCGCCTCTGTTCGGTGACACCCAATGGATGCGGGCAGTCCCCACTCACCACCTCTGATGCTGGTGGCTGCTGGCGGTCCCCGCTCACCACTGTGGTGCCCCCTTCAGTCTCAGCAGGCACCAGTCATTCATGCCTGTAAGTGTCCAATGCAGCTTCTGGCCATACCAAAGTTGAACAGCCCTGCTCTATTCAGTATCCTCTAGTATCTTGGGCAGGACTCCATCTCCACATACTTAAATATTGTCCCAGTAAGGAAGAGCAATTTTCAAAATACATGAGCTGAATCTATTTAATAATTTCTGCAATTCAACATTCTCAAAGGCTAGGTCTTGATAGGTAGCACATCATTGTGGCGGTGTAGTAATCTGGGAGTGTATGGCAGCAATCTTGAATTACAGAAAGAAAATTTAAAAAAAAAACCCTATACTTGTGACTGGGGCTGGGGAATGGATAGTTGTCAACATGAGCAGCCAGCCTAGTACACAAGATTCCATATGATGATTTACAGTAATTGGTGGTCCTGGATAAGAGAAATAATATACTAAGCTCTTTTGCCTAAGAAATGAGGAACTTCAGATTGATTTCTGATTAAATCCTTAATATGCACTTCTCAAATCCCTTTTGCTGTCTTTGTAAACTTGTGTCTGATAAGTAACTCAGGTAAGACAAAGCCTGGGAGGAGGCTGAAGCACGTTAAGTGTATAGTTGACAAAACCTTTAAGAAAAAATAAGGGGTGGGGAGTAGAAACGTCATCCTTTTCTCACTGCACTTCATAAGGTTTTAAATGACAATGTTTGACCTTAAGTGATTTTTGCAGCCATCGTAAATGGTTTAATTGTGTGTATATGTAGTTAATCTTTGTTTGACAGGGATAGCTGTTGCTTCTCACTCTTTACTTCCCAAGGTTCTCTGCAAGGGTCAGTATGAAGGCCAGTCATGCAGGCTGCTGACCAATGTGAGGGGGGGAAAAAACAACCACACACTTTACCGGAAGCAGCAGTGCACTACTTCTGCCTGGCTTTCCAGTATCTGTATAGGTCGGATGCTTCAGAGGGGTTTTTTTGGCACTTTTAACTAAAGCTCATTCAATCAACTGTAGGATAAAAGCACCAAAAAAGACTCCCTATTCATTCAGCTTTTCATGTGCATGTGAGAGAGAAGGCTCTCCTGCATGTTCAAATTAAAGCTGGATAGAAAACAGGTATGAAGCTATTGCACGTTTTCAAGCTCTAACTTTCCACCCAGTTAGCTGGATAGTAGGGGTGCACCGATAGAGATTTTTGGGGCCAATACTGATAACCAATTTTTAAGGAAGCATATTAGCCAATACTGATCCAATTTCTGATGCACAGCCCGGCCACTTGAAGAGCAGTGTCCAGTTGGTAAGTCTGTTGTGGTGGAAGGAGGAAAGAAGGGGCATGTGGGGGGAGGAAGCAGATTGAGCCCCTGAGGTGAGGGAGGGAGTGGGGCTGGAGCCAGGGGCTGCCCAGCCAGGGTGTGGTGCAGGATGGAGCCGTGGCTCATCCGGGGGGTACAGGTGGGGGGGGGGGGCCCGCCTTGCCCCCAACCGCGGGGG
>NW_017729004.1:46270590-46275109 GCF_001723915.1 Gavialis gangeticus | reverse complement strand
GGGGGGGGGGTCCTGCCTTGCACCCAATCTGAGAGGGCATGGTGGGGTGCCCCTGGATCTGCACAGGGCAGGCTGGGCTGCAACTTTGGGGTGGGGTCAGTGGCGGTCCCAGGCTCTTCCTGGTGGGGGCTAGGCTGGGCTGGGCTCAGTGTGGGGCAGATTGCAGCACTGGGAAAGGGGATTGGGGGGGCTACAGTGAATTTTGGGATGGCTGCAGCCGTCCCCTATAGTCCCCTTTCCGGGGCCAGCAACACATGCCCTAAGTGCAACCCAGGCCCCAGCCCGCAGCTGCAGCCCGCCCTGTCCCATGCAGATCCAGAGACACCTGCCCGGGGTGCACACAGCAGCGGGAGCCACCCCCCCACACCAGCCACAGCTCCGTCCTGCACCCTGCCCTCGCTGGGCAGTCCCTGCTCCCGCCCCACTCTCTCCTTCAGTGCAGAGGCCTTGATCTCTGGTCTCTAACCATACACGAGATTAATTTTAGCGCACACAGCTACAGATATATTTTAGTTCAAGACCTGAAATAGGCTTTAGCTCTTATAAGTATGTCTGTAGTGGGATTTTTACTGATATAAAAATGGAGGCAGGTGGGAAGGGGGATAATGCTCCAAAATAGCACAGGTCTGTCCGTAAAATTTAAGTGTGTACCAGACCATTGCTGGCTTTGGGCCAGAGTTGAGCTCTCTTGAGCCTGGCTTCTTTCAATTCTTTCTATAAAAATAGAAGTTTTGTTTGGCACCCAGAATTCCTTCCCAAGGTGATCAAAGTTTTCCACATTGGTAAGCAAGTAATTCTCCATAGCTTCAATTTAAACTCTCTTCTGTCTGAACAGAATCTGTCAATGTGAGTACAGCTGATCAGAATGTTTTTAGCTAAATAAGATTTTTCTTGGAATAATAAGCTGTTGAAGTGTCTAAGGGCTGTTTTCATACATTTCCACAAATTTAGACTGCTCTCTCTGTGATCTGTTTGGCTAGGTCAAATGTCTGTAGTTTGAAAAACTTAAGTTCAAGTCCCTTTTCTGCTGGATTTTACTTGTATTATTTCATGATTCCAAATAGAGCAAAACAGGGTTCTGGGTTTGTCCTATTCCTGAGATGATTTGGGAATTGCCAGAGGCCACATGGACTCTCACCCACTCATCCAATTTCTTCCAAAACTATGCTTCCTGAAAGTTCTAATTCCAGTCTGAAAATAGAATTTTTTTTTACATAATTCTATTTTTATGCGACTCTTCAAAAGATTTGTTTAGCTATGGAACAAAAGTTGTGAATGGACTTTTTGCTCTCACCAAGCTTCAGAGGGTTGCTTTTGGGGAGCTGATGCTCTTTTTGGTCCAGTGAAAGAACTGCCTACAGTGAAGGTCAAAATAACTGGGTAAAAATGGTTCTGTATCGTATGCTGACATGGAGATAAACCACCTTTGTTGGCACTCAAGGATTGTTCACCAGACGCCTTACTCAGTTGAGTGGGGCTGTATTCATCAATCTTCAGGGCTCTTGCCTGATCTTTGCTTCACACCTTCATTCACTGCCACCAAATGGCTTTTTTCTACACAGTAGTGGATGTGACCCAAGGCACTCCAGTCTATGCAGGAACACATCATCCTTAGCAGGGTAACTGTTTTTTTTTCATATTTGCTGCTGGTCATACAGCAGAATTGCGAGTAAAGCAGAATGTTTGACCCATGGAATGTACTCACAGTGAAGGAAATCTCATATTCTTCCTGTTGTTCTCTTTTTCCCATTAGGATTTCTGATGCCAAGTCTGGGCAAAGAGTACACCCAGGTCTTGGACTCCCCTTGATTTCTTTGCCTCCTTGCTTGCTGGTAGATAACATAAAACTAGCTGTTGTTTGGGTTTCTGGCAGCCTCCTTTGATTGAGCCATGTGCATCATCTCTACCACGTGGTATTTCGAAATCTTCAGTACAGCACTTCTGCATTCTTCTGGCTGGAAACTTTTTTTTTTTCCCAAAGGGGGTATGTAGAGGAAAGCATTCAAAGGCTTATGTTAACAGCCCTACTACAGTGATATCATTGAGAGTGAATGGTAGATTTCCCCTCTCTCTCTACCTGCCTGTTTTGGGGGTGGGTTTTAGCTAGGGAGTTCCATAGTCAACTTAACACAAGTTTAGAGGCAAGTAGGATTGGTGTTCAAAGCACAGGCTCTGCAGATTCCAGCCTTGGGTGAGTTCCTTTTAAGCACACAGTGACACTGAATCAGAATTCTCAACAAATATTGGCAAAAATAAATATGTACAGTAGGTTAACAGTGATAGAGAGAGTAGTTCCCTGTTTGATGTCTAAAAGGTAGTCCAGTGGAGAGAGTATGCAAGGGTAATGAACCTGTAAAGCTGTTCAGGTCTAGTACTGGGGCTGTGACTTTGAGTTCCTGACGGAAGAGGGTAATTAAGTTTTGGACTGTAGATCAGAGCCATTGCCTATGGTCCTGCTTTATCTCCACCATAGCAACTGCCAGTGCCTGATGTGTTCTGCTCACTCCTTGCCAGTTACAACTTCCTTCTCTGCTCAGCTCTCAATTTATCAACCAGACTTCGCTTCACTTTTGGGATTTCTGCTGCTCCTGCTTCTTCAATATAATATTGGAAAAGTAATCCAATGGCAAAACCCAGGGGTAAGCTTGTTTATGGTTTTTATACGCAGCCCTCTGTATATGGCAAGTTTCAATCTTTCCCTTTATATAGACAGGCTCTTCCAGCTTTTGGTTTTACGGATCTTTCCTATAGGAATGGTAATAGAAAAAACACTTATGAAGAATGTCACTGTAAAATGTAACAAAATTGGCTGGGGGTCTTGAGGGCTGTTGTGAAGGACCTGAAGCAAATTTTAACTTTTTATCCCAATTGATTCTTAAAATGTTTAATGGTCTCCCTTTGAAACCATGTATTTTTATTGCTTTACCCTAAGTCAAAAGAGAAAGGGATAGTATACTGAAAGTTGTTTTTAGTCTACTTGTTGAACGCTAAGAAATGTAGGTTAGTCAGGGCTGATTTTAAGGAGGTAGTAAGTCATATCATCACTAAATCAAAGCAGTGAAATGGAAGCACGAGTTATGACAGGCCTCACGCTGAACTATCTCAGAGGTAGCATTTGCAGCTTTATCTCCTCTCTCTTTCTCCTTGGATACTGGGAGCAAGTTGGTTGATGAAGATGGTTTGGCAATTAATGCAATTGCATTCAAAAGCCCTACTTATGAAGACTAAATGCAACAAATAACTATCATCATCCCTTTCACTTGGTCTGCTTTTTAAGTTTGCTTGATTTTTAGTCAGAAGTTAGAGTGCAGAACATAATTTTGGATGTCAGGTAACCAACTTTATGTGGTATATTCTTCATTGGAAATGCAATCTAACAAAAATTGGCTTGTCAGAGAATTCTATAGTTCGGGGCTGTCCAGCTGGCAGCTTGTGGCCCCTAGTTGCCACCTCCTTCACTGCCATGGGGCAAGGTAGAGCCATGATGTATGCGTTCTGCTGCCTGTGCAGCTCTCTCGGCAGAGGGCAAGGGTTGTGTGCCATTGGTTTATTCCCCTGGTGGTGGGGGTTACTGAGGAGGATATTGGTGGTGTGGGAGACTTTTCAATCATGTCTTTCTTTCATGGGAAGATGATGGTGGTGAGGGTTTGTGGCACTTCATCTTTACACCGTACTCTGTGTTATCTTAAGACAGAAGCAAGCATGCTTTGCTCTGGGAGAGATGGAAGAGAAGCACAAAAGTTACTGATGAAACCTACAGAAGACTTCCTCTAAGCAGATGTCTGGGTGGGGAAATGTGGTGACTGAGTAATAGTGAAAGTGAACCTTTATTTAATGAGGTGATGCCTAATTTTATTTAACACTCTCAATCTTAGGCTTTCTATAGAAGAGAAAGCTCTTATGTACCCTACTTTTTAAGTGTTCAGTGCATTTACTCTGTTTGCATGCAGGTTTATTTTAGTTTCACAAATGAGTTTTAAATGTCATGATAACCTTTTTTCTTACATAGTACTTTATACATACTATACAGAGGTAATCCTTACTCTTCTAGTTGGTGTGTAGCCTCTAGATGGCAATAAAGGACTTGGTTTTATATTGTAAATGCTGCATTGAGCCAAGACTCTATAGCACCAGTATTAGGGAAACATTTTTATTACTAGCTTAATAGGGGATGAGGCAAGTTTTCTTTATTTGAACAATTGAGCAGATTGGTAAATACTGCTAATCCAACATGGAATGTCCTTTCAGATTTGTTCCTAATGAAAGGGCTAAAGGGAAGAGAGAAGTGTGAAAAAGGAAGCTTGTGAAGAGCAGGGGTCAAAGTGGTAGGGAGGGAAAGGGCTGGGTAAACAAGAAATCAAAGGAGGGACTTGGTTCATAACAAGACAAAAAAAAAAATTCCTGCACTACTTTGGAGATCATACAAAAAAAAAAGTAACCTTTTCAGTAAGTATGATTATCCTCTGGATCTTTTCATCTCTCTGTGGCAGTGTTTTTCAACCATTTTTAGATATAAGGT
>NW_017729004.1:46263219-46265590 GCF_001723915.1 Gavialis gangeticus | reverse complement strand
AAAAAATTCCTGCACTACTTTGGAGATCATACAAAAAAAAAAGTAACCTTTTCAGTAAGTATGATTATCCTCTGGATCTTTTCATCTCTCTGTGGCAGTGTTTTTCAACCATTTTTAGATATAAGGTACACTTTGGCAAATGCCAGTTTTTTTGCTTACCTTCATTTCTTGTCTACCAAAAAAAAATCATAGAGCAGTTTTTCTATTGCAAAGAACTCAAAGACTACAATAGGTCAGAATGGTTGATGCTATGGATTCCTGTTTGAAATCTCTGGCTTTATCTTGTGAATCATGTGTGTTTGTACACCCAGGCTAGGTCAAAAAGCCTAAGGGGGAATTGGTCTGAATTGTGGAGTTTTCTGTAAGCAACATAGTTTAGATTGGTAGCGAACAGAACACATTCATTCGCCCTTTGTGTATGTCTGGGGGGGCAGAGGGCAAATCTTAGATTGGGTTCCACCATTTTTATACCAGTCTGTGTGTGCTAAACTTCTGTTTGGTTATGGGTATAGATCAGTTTCTGATCACTTATACTGATAAAACTGGTAACGTCTGTATCTGGCCCAAATAATGTTGCTTGGCACCCAGGAACACCTTTCAAAGGATCTCGTGGCACCACAAAGTGCTCCAGCATCCTCGTTAAGAATCACTGGTATGTGGGATGCCAAAAATGAACAACAGAGTTTTCAAGATAGGCATGTACTGCTAATTTGTGTGATGACCACATATTGGTCTTAATATTGTTTGGGGGCGGGGGGGATTGCTTTTGACTACTTCTTTCCTAACCAACTGCTCCTAATATTTCCTAATTTTAAATAAAAAACCTTGTATTGAGCCTAACCTGCCTAATAAAAGTTCTTTCCAGGTTTCCAAAAACAACTGTTCTTCCAATAGGTATTAGAAATTCAACACGACATGCTTTTGGCTCAGTAGCCTTTAATGTGGTCCAAAACTCTATCAACATGGCAATCATACTACAGAAATGAGAAGGTAACCATACCTCCCACTATCTACTCTTGCTGATGGTGCTCTGCAGAACATGTGATTAGTTCTTTGTGTGTGAGGTTAAAATGGTGTTATACTGTACAACTAACTTCATAAGAAAAATTCTTCTAGTAACTGCCTGGGATAGCACAAATTCCAATGTGCGGTACCACTTCTATCTGTTTGATTGTTGTCTTAATTTCTACTGCAGTTTTTAGAACACATTTTTCTATGTATGTTTACATTGTTAATTCTGTATATAATATACTATTTGTGTGAAGTGCTAATTTATCATTGTTTTTATATATTATGAATATATATTTTCATATTTTATATATAATATGAACACCATATTCATCTCTAATGTGTGCAATTCTGAGTATACTCAGAATCGTACTTCAAATGTTCCATGGCTCATGAACATAGTTACAGGATTAGGAGCCCAGTAGTTTATAAAAAGATAGGTGTTTTCTCACGAATTCAGGTAATTAAGCACTGCTGAGACTGGATAGAGTAAAAAAATATATATGCACATATGTTTCTGTGGTAGTGTACAGCCTTTTTTCCCCAGGAATGCCTTTAGTACCAGGACAGCAGCCTGGATGCCATGGCAATCTATGCTGGAGTTTTGGTAGCAGCCATATCATCTTCTACAAAATGCAGGTTTTGCTTTAAGAAAGGAGGGGTGGGGAGCCCTTCAAGTCTTTCAGGTTTCATAACTGATGAGTATAAATAAGTATGAAATGATGCGGTGCTATCGCATGACAGATGAAGATTTGAACTATCATGATCATTTAAATGGGAGGCCAACTTATACAAATTGGCATTTTGCTGCTGATCATTTTAACAGAAATGTTCTTGAACTGTACTTAGAACCTGGAGGGTCATGCTCACCCTCACCTTAGCCAAAAGGAATGGGGATCTTCGACTTTTCTTGTGTTGTAGCATGAGACTGTGCTGGAAAAAGGTAACATGTTTGACCTGACTGTGGGCTGATAGTTGTATGAAGTACCTGCAATACACTATTTGGAAGAAGATAAAAATAGTTCCCCCCCCCTCACCATACTCCTACACCACTCTCAATTAGAGTGTCCTATTTGACAGGATACCAAGTTAGAAACTTAATTACCTTGTCCAAAGATACCTAGTCACGGTCAGATGCATGAATTGGACTTCTTAAATTCCTGAATTACACTCCTTTGTTTAGCCAAGGACCTTCTCTTCAGTTTTAAATTGTGGCAGAAATGAAGGTCCTAAACCCTCATATACTTGGATTTACTTAAGCTGTGGGTATGATGTAACTGGAAAAGTTACCTTCATGGTCACCGTCAGTGCATGGGATAATTTGTTTAATTAGTTTTGTTGTGGAGAAGCTGATAGGTTTGCT
>NW_017729004.1:46249449-46258219 GCF_001723915.1 Gavialis gangeticus | reverse complement strand
TCCTAAACCCGCATATACTTGGATTTACTTAAGCTGTGGGTATGATGTAACTGGAAAAGTTAGCAAATAAATCTTCTGTAAGTGGCATAATTGAAGTTTGGCATAGCTTTCAGGTAAAACTAGTGCCCCTAGCAGAGAGCTGTCACTTAATTATAGGAAAGAAATTGAATATAGCCCAAAGGAGCCAATTAAACAAGTACACAAAACAGCAAATATCTAAAGGAAAAATAAAGACAAATAACTTTAAAATATTATAGTTTCATTCTGGCATGAAGTGAAAATTTATTATAGTTTCACTGTGGTATGAAGTGGAGAAATGTTCCTGGTGTGTGTTCTTGTATCTCCAAGGAACAATGAACTGATGGAATTGTGTAGCTAGGTTGATCCAAATGGAGTTCTAAAACCTGGTGATATCCTCTGCTACCAGTGGGATGTGCAGGCTTGCACTTTCAGAAATGAATGCCAGTTCTCAAAATCTTTTCCCTCTTAGCTCATCCTAAACAAGTTGTGAGATGGCAGCTACTTAAGTGTCAGTTTTATTTTTAGCAAGGTGCATAATCTGCTTCTGTCCTGGAGGAAAATTTAGTAGCATCCAATCTTATTGCCTCTGCTGGAGTAAGTACAGCATGAGCATTAAGAATGTTTTGGGATCCAGTGTAGGATTCAGACACTATCCAAACTCATTCTTTCCTGATTCCACCTAACTGGGACTAAATGGGCTGGCTGGTGGCTCTGCACAATTATTTTCTGAGTGCTTCATAAAGTTTCCTCTTGACTTTTCCAGATTAATTTCCCTCTGAGATATATTTTGTTCCTTCCTTTGACTTGAGCTGGATTGAAAATGGCTTATTATCTTGACATGAGTTGTATGAATATGCTTCCTCCAGAGGTGGTGCAATTGCCTACCCTGGAAATCTTCAAGAGGAGACTAGACAGTCACCTTGCTGGGGTCACCTGACCCCCCAGTTATCTTTCCTGCTTGGTGCAGGGGGTGGGACCCAATGATCTTTCAAGATACCTTCCAGCCTTTATAATCTATGAATACAGGTCTAGATAATAAACAATTCAAATACATTATCTTCTGCTTAAGTCAACTTCTGCTTAAATCTATTCTTGTACTGAGTTAAAAATTATACTGGTCTGATTTATAGATTTGGATGAAGGGAGGAGAGGAGGAACCACCTTTCTTTCTGAGATCCTCTGTGTGTAATCTGCATCTGACCTGCACTTTGCATCTAATTTAGGCCCCTTTACATGTTACATTTATGTTGTGATTAATGTAGCAAGGGTGCACCCAATTTAAGGAACCATAAAATGTAAAACTAGTTATAAAAATGTTCCACAAATAATGTAGAACATTTTATGGCTAATTTGTATGGCACCTTGAATTCAATATGTGGCACATCCATGTACCTAGACTCTCAAATGCTGTTGGATTCAGCCCTGATCTTTACCTAGCCTGCCAACAATACTGTTTGCACTAATCTAGAGCAGACCTGGTCCCTAAGAGGTTGGCTGTCAATGATCTGATTACCAGTACCAGCCCCCAGGGCAGTCCTGGCTCTCCACCTAGGCTTAGGGTACCCTGCTGGGGGGTGAGTGAAGGGATCAGAAGCTGTGAGTGGGGATAGCCAAATAACTTCTTCCTCCAGGAACCTTAAACCCCTGCACCCAGCACTACTGAGTGGGGTTGCCTGGAGCCTCTGATCCCCTGTGACTCCCAGCCCTATCAGAGTTGCCAGGTATGGGCATGTTTAAAGTCTCCACTGGGAAAGCCCTTGAATCAGCCCTTGAACCTGTCCAACAATCAGCTCAAACAAGACCCAGGGTTGTCTGGGCCAGGGCTGGCAATCAGCTGATTGGTGTGCCCAGACAGCCCCAGGCAAACTGGACTTGGGACTGGGGTTGAGACCCAATATCAACTGATTGTTGGCCCAGTGTGCAAGGCTACAGGAACTTGCTTTCAACTTGTTGGTGCAACAGTAGCCCCGGATGGTGATCACAGGATTGTGGGTTCCCCCAACACTGGCAAATAGCAATGGTGTGATTTGGGGTTTCTGATACCAAAATTGTATCTCCTCCCATGCATATGTGGCTGTGGCAGGGCACTCTTTGTGCCTGCCACTTTAAGGGCCTGGAGCTGGCAGCTGCCAGGTGCCTGATGAGGGCAGCCATTTTGAACCGAGGGCTGCCCGCATAAACAGGGCAGTTCTGCTGCTGGAGGCCAGGCAATAACGCAGCCTGGCCAGAGGGCTGCTGGTATCATCTGGAGGTAAGGGAGAAGCTGTAGGGGAGGGTCAGGAGGCTCCTGGTCCTGGGTACAACCTAAAACTGCACTCTGCCGAGAGTGGGTGGCCTGGTGGGGCTCTCAATGATACAGGAGCCCCCAGGAAATGTCAGGCCAGTTACCACCCTGGTGAAAGGCAAGTTGGGGTGCCTTAACCCCTAGCCCCCACAACTGGGCGGATTACCCCTTGTTTGGAGGGCCTGAAGGGTGGACCCCCAGAGAGAGAGAAAAGGGCCATAGACTCAGGTCTGTCTGAACTTCCCCTGACTGGTTCATGCTGGGGCCAGGACTGGAAAGGTCGAAGGGCCAGGGGCCCACCACAAGGAACGCCCAAGAGCTGCACGCCTGAGGTTCCGACTGGCCTGGAGGTGGACCAGGGCTAGTAGAGCCAGCCAAAGGTCCTGGGGGGACCACAACCAAAGGGGAAGCAGTTCAGGGAGCTATGCTGCTTAGTATGAAGGCGGATGAGACCACCTGAGGAGAGGAATCCAGGTGGGGTTCAATTAGGATTCTGGGGCCCAGTGTGGGGGCCGGTGATGATGATAACATCTAGATGCCATCTGCGAGGCTTGGGAGGCAGTGCTGGGGAGGAATGGAGCCACAGATAGTGCCCCCTAGTATCAGGGCAGAAAACAGGCACCCTCCTGCTTAATTACATCAATGAATTAATTAATTACAATGAGGTGTGGTAGGCAAGAAGGCAGGCAGTTAGTCCAGAAACAGGAGGGCGGGCCACTGGGAAGTCGGCCCTGTGAAGGCTTCCTGTTACAGTGGCATGACAAAAAGTGCTATTACTGGGTGCCAGGATCAGATACTAGTGTACCATTAAATGAACATGTGCCAGGGGCCTTAGGATTAGATTCTAGGATCACTAGAGAGAGGTACTGAGAACTTGTAAATCACATTCACTTCTCTGCAAATCAATAAAATTCTATTTTTATTTGTATTACAGGAGCCCACTGTGCCCTGAGCTTGCACTATAACCTCTTTCTAGCATTTGGTCCATTGACTTCATTGGCAGTTGAGAGCTCTCAACATTTACCTTGATTGAATTTAGAACCTGTACAATTTTGGGGCATTTTTTCCTCTCTTACCACTGCAAAACCTATGTGAATGGAACATTAAAAAACACAACATGAGGCTGTCTTGATTTGTTTTCACTTCACCAAAACAGGTATCTTGGGAAACTTAGGCCCAGGATCCATAGGAATCTCTCCAGATGTCTTCAAGCTAATTACGCAAGTATGGAAAAAAGGATTTTTCTATTTTATCTCCAGTGTGAGAGAGAAGCCTGTCTAGTAAATCTACAAATCTTTCTCTTTATTTGTTAGTATACATATGAATACAAGCTATGTAAAGGTAATGAATAAGATTGAAGAATTGTTGAGTATTTTTAGTTAAATATCACATTTTACTTTATTTTTAAAGCTTAATATTGCAATTAAGCATTAAAATGGAGTAGGAGTCAATGTTTAAGAGTGGAGTAACTGTTTAACTGTACCAAAGCACTGGAACTCCAGATAAAACAATCCTCAGTTACGTTAGTATGTGTGTTTTTGCTCTAAAGGAACAAAGCAATAAAACTCTTGAAGCAAGCATTATCACAAGGTAATTGGCTGCATCTATGAGTTAAATGTTCCAAGGAAAAAAGAAAGATGTTTCCAGCTGACAAGGTCAATCATCACCTTGCTGTGTCCTCTTTGGTGGGTGGTATCATCACTTTGAATAGTTTTCAACAGAAAAGTTTGTTAAAGAAAGCATTCAGGGGAGATTTTAAGCTTTTTTTTTTTTTATTTTAGACTTTTTAAAGTGTGCAGCTTTTAATAAATTTCCATTTGAGTAATATGCAGAATCAGTATTAATCTGCTATACAGTATATATACACTGCCTTTTATTTCTAAACACTATTTGAATATGTAATAACAATTTTTGGATGAAATTATAACTCATTTTTAGCTCTATTTTGACCATGAAATGATGTTAGTCAGTGGAATAGTGAAATGTTTATACAATACTGTACCTGCTGATCAGCACTAGCTTTGATTAGAATTGCAGATGGAATTTCTATGGAACAGATGCAAATAAAATGTACATGGGATCAATCTTATAGTACAAAACTCAAATAGAAACAAAATGTAACTGTTGTCAAAGGATCTGACAGGCAAGTGCAGGCAGAAATCAAAATCAAAGCGTCTGATGGAGACCAGCTTCATTCAGTATCAAAGTTGGAACCGATCAGCACTGTGTACTGTAGTATAAGTTAATGAAGACAGTTGTATTGTACAACCCTCTAACTCGGGGGCGCTGAACCCATGGCCCATGGGCTAGATACAACCACCAGAACCATTTTATCTGGCCTGCAGGGATCACCGTGGCCCAGGTCCAAAAATTTGGGGAAGTGGTGACACAATTTATTGCAGCTCCCTCATTGTCAAATTTTTAGACCTGTAAGGAGCCCTGTGGCCTAGATAGCATGACTGCAACCTAGACAGGGTATGCAGGGCCTGATTCTGTGCATAAAGTCAGGCATAGGCAGCGCAGAGCCTCATCTATTTGGGCGTGTAGGTAGGATGACCATATTATGTTCAAGGGAATTTGGAATGGGGTAAAAGAATCTGGAGTGGGGACGCTGCCATCATGCATATGCGCAAGCGTGCGCGCGCGCGCACACACACACACACACACACACACACACACTTCCCTCTCTCCTCCCCCCACCCCTGGCTCCCATGAGCTCTAACAGTGGGGCAAGGTGGGATAGCGGAGAGGCCTGTGGCTGGGCTCCATCCCCTGCATGCAGAAGCTGGAGCTGGCTGAGAGCACTCCCTGCCCCCCGCCTCCGCCCCCAGCAGCTGCCTGGAGCTGCCACATGCAGCCCAGGTCTTAAGAGCCACCTCAGCAGCATGGCATGAGACTGCTAGTGTCAGGCTTGCCCTGCGTAGATGCCTAAGCCTTGGACCTGGCCCTGCCCTGACCTGACTGATCCCCACTCCAGAGGAAGAGTGGTGCCTAGCCTGCCCCCCTGCCTCCAGCCACTGCTCAGCAGGAGCCAGGCCAGGCTCTATACACAGAAGCAGGCTCTGCCACTGTCTGCAGCAGCCAAATCCAGGACTTTTTTTGCTTCAATTTACACGAACTGGCCAGGATGCCGGGACAGCCTGTGAAATCCACAACTGTCCCAGTCAATTTGGGACGCATCATCACGGTATGCATAGGGCCAGGCCAGGGCAGCACAAGAGCCCAAGGGCTGTGCAGGGTCCAACTGGGGTGTGTGGAGCTAGGCAGGTGCTGCATAGGGGCAGCACAGGACTATGTCAGTGAGTGTGGGAGTGACACAGGCCCTGATCCTGGGGTGTGAGGCCAAAAGTTTGAGCATCTCTGCTTTAATTGGTTCTCTCATCTTCCTTTCCAGTCAAACATAATTGAAAAAGCAACACTAACATAATAGATGTTAAATACTTATAACTACTAACTAGAGCTCAGTAGTAATGTTCAGTTAATCCCTGAGG
The DNA here is from genome assembly GCF_001723915.1 of Gavialis gangeticus. NCBI lineage: Eukaryota > Metazoa > Chordata > Crocodylia > Gavialidae > Gavialis > Gavialis gangeticus. Next base: position 46,252,423 of record NW_017729004.1, on the reverse strand, counting down.
TGACCTGCAAGTCAGTTTCCTGACCTGACATTGGTACTGTCCATCAGGAGGCAGTAATACTACTAGCTGTGTTTGACCTCATGCTGTCCCAGGCTGCTGCACTTGTTCTTCATTTTTAATCCTGAATGAAGCTGCAGTAAAGCTTAAGCTGATTTAAATCATTCTTGGCTTGTTCAGTAACAATTAAAAGGAAGATACCAGCTGCTGCCCTTTTGAAAGGGCCCCAAGCATTCTTCTATCCACATCCCCAGGGTGTGTGCGTGTGTTTTAATTCATCATGCATCAACAATCACTTAGAGCCAAGAAGTCTGTTCCACCAACTATGTCAGAAGAAATTTCTGCAAAGGAGAGAGCAAACTCCATGGGTTTCTATGTCCAGCTCATTCAGAGTTGTTCACTTACCAGAAGCAGTGAAACCCCATTAGCGCACAGAGGTGTAGATAGCTGTGTTAGTTTTAGGTTCGGCAGAAGGTAGCCACTGCCTTTTGCCCATTAGTTCAGTTCTCAGCCAGGCTGCACAGCTGTGCTGTGCTGTGGTTTCATTATGCTCTGCTGCTTCTGGCAGCTCAGCTAGCTCAGACCTCTGCATGACACTGCATTGTGCTGTGGAAACCTACCCCAAAAGCCAAAGACAGTGCCTGACAAAGGTCTGCTTCATGCATTGTCTGAGTTTTAGTTATTTATTGCTACATGACATTGAACCACTGCAAACCATAGTAAAATGCAACAGGTTCACACCAGAGCTGCTTAAGGGGACAGCCCCAGTGCCCTGTCCTCCCCAAGCCAAAACTGCTGGGCAGGTGCAAAGTGCCTTCTACTTGCAGTCATCTTGCCTCTCTGGAGTGATTTTGTATCTTGTTCCATAAATCATTTACCATTTGGGGATTCAAAAATTGGGTCCAACAGGGTTGCCCCCATTCATAACACTTAGCTAGATCTTTGAACTGCTAAAATTCTGTGACTTAGTTCTGTGGTCCAGTAATCCCAGGGGACTGGGTTTATGCATGAACTCCAATGAGAATCATGAGAATTGTAGGGATAAGTATGTGCAGGTCAAGATAAGACTGTAATCTACTAAAGAATACTCAAAATTGGGGGGAAAAAAGAATTTTCTAAAAAATGTTAATGTTGTACAATTATCTTTTAAAAAGTGTTAGGGAAAAGAATGGAATGAGGTCTGAGCAATGCCCATTGGTCACTTCGGTAGTTAGTAGTTTAAGTGCAAGTCTTTTGTAATTCATTTCAATACTACATGCTTGAGTTTTCATTTCTCTTCCAAGACAGCTTACTTGCTTACTCAGTGCTGAATGCATACACGTTGGGCCCTGCGTGGTTCTCTGTTCCCTCTGCTTCTATTGCCCCCAGGAGGACTGGATGGTTCCAAGAACCTTCTAGAACGATTGCCCCCTATCATGTAGCATTATTGCTGCCACTGCTAAGTGCCTTCCCTCAATTCTGCCAACTGTATCTATGGCATTCAATTGAGAGAGACTTCATTTCTTGGCAACAGAGACAGCTCACCTAGTAACCCTGTCATTGAAGCATACAGGATGAGAAGCTTTCACCAGATGAGAATTCTTTCTTGGGAGAAATTAAAGAGCAACCGTGACAACCCCCCTCGCTCTTCTGTCTCTCTCCATCCCCCCACCCCACAATTTCCCTACCGTTGTCCCAAATATCAAAACTGATCATACATGGAAAACATTTTAAAAAAGAGAGAGAGAGAGAGAGAAAAGCACTGTTATTACAGGTAACTTGAGGCTATGGTTCTTTCCCCCTATCTTTGATGGGGTCTCAGAATGATTAACCTCCAGGTGTGGAGCTGCATTTGTGAGAGAACTGGATTTAATCTTGGTCTGTACGAAATGTTGATATGTACAAGAAAATAAACTTTATTTCTGATATGGCTGAGCTTTTTTCAGTTTTTTTTACAGACTAATAGTAAACTCAAGGTGGTCAGCAAGTTCACTTTGTTTAACGCCCAGGCCATGTTTGTGTGTCAGGGACTGCAGCAATCAGGTGTACCACACCCGCTCCATCTGCTCTGCCTCCTAAATTGGAAGTAACTTAGCCCAGGAAGGGCTAAATTTTTAATGACAAGCTAACAGCTGTTGGCCAAGCTGTCAGGGAGCAAGCTGCTTTTCCTCACTTCCCCTGGGAGTGGGAGAGGGAGAGCAGGGAGCTGAGGGATGCGGGGGGCTCAAGAACCCCCTGATGGGCTTCTAGTGACTATACAGACATTGGACATAGCACTACAAAATGTGGCCCTACCAAGAAGTTCCTCTATGAAAGAGGTAATATTCTGGAGCTCTTTCACCCTCTTTGTAGTGCTACAAATAGCTTGAATGACTGTACACGCCTTTGGCAACACTACAAATGTAATGTCTGTTCATGACCTTAGTCACTGAAAAGCTTTTTATTTTAGTATTTAAGAGCTTCTTAGCTGCTAACAGAGGGTTGAGGGATGAATTTGGAGCTGTAAACAAATCTGTTTGTTTGATCTCATAGTTCCTCAGTGTGATACCTTTTGTAAACCATCTTGGCTGTAACTTGAGTGGGTCGGCTTTGACGTATACAGATGGGTAATAAGGGTGATGGAATGTCGAGGTTCAGCGATTATACTTCGAGTTCATCCAACCATCTCTTTGACAAATCCTTCTTTCTTGTTATTTATAACCATGCATTTTGCTTTTAACAAGGCTGTTACAACTAAAGAGAATGTACTCCTAGTTAACAGGAAAGACTTTATACTGGGGATAGAGGAAGACCACATGAAGAAGTCTGATAGAAGCAAGTTTCATAGTTTCTAGGGTCGGAAGGGACCTAAGTAGATCATCTACTCCGACCCCCTGCCATGGTAGGAAGAGCACTGGGGTCAAATGACCCCAGTAAGGTGGTCATCCAACCTCCTCTTAAAACCCCCCAGGGTGGGAGCCTGCACCACCTCACATGGAAGCTGGTTCCAGACTCTAGC
>NW_017729004.1:46248645-46249439 GCF_001723915.1 Gavialis gangeticus | reverse complement strand
CCTGCTGATCCCCCCTAACCAGTTTATAACAGGCCACAAGATCCCCCCTCAGCCTTCTCTTTTGAAGGCTGAACAGGTTCAGGTCCCGCAACCTTTCCTCATAGGACCTACCCTGCTGTCCCTTGATCATACGAGTGGCCCTCCTCTGGACCTTCTCGATGCTGTCCACATCCTTCTTAAAGTGCAGCGCCCAGAACTGGACGCAGTACTCCAGCTGCGGCCTGACCAGTACCACATAGAGGGGGAGGATCACCTCCTTGGACTCTATATGTGGAGTATAAGTATTTTACATTTAATCATTTAACATTTCCTCTACTCTTCAGCTTTTTTAAAGCCTCCAATTTTTTTCCCCTTTGATTTTAATAAACTTCTGTGATTGGATTTGGGGTTTTCCTCTCTCTTTGCTCTTCTACCTCTCACCCATCTCCCCTTCCCAAGCCTCTCAATAGAACATAAATCAATAATTTCATTATCTTTTCAAGCCCTCATCTTTTCATCTCCATCAGGAATGGCCCTCATCTCCTCTGTGCCTTTTACATGCCAGGGTGGACAGGTCCAATTCACAACTGGTCTCAATGTTACTGTATTTACCTGAATTTAAGATGACCTCCCCAATAATTAGCTTCTATACATAGAAAATGATACATTTGTTATAATTTTCCATGTATAACATCTAATTAGTGTAAGGTCATCTTAAATTCATTCCCCATTCCTGCTATGGTGAAGAAAGCAATGGTGGGGCATAAGGGGCCAGACCCTGCCCCTTGCTTCCAGGCCTGTTTTCTGATCCCCAC
>NW_017729004.1:46240080-46243645 GCF_001723915.1 Gavialis gangeticus | reverse complement strand
CCATGTATAAGATCTAATTAGTGTAAGGTCATCTTAAATTCATTCCCCATTCCTGCTATGGTGAAGAAAGCAATGGTGGGGCATAAGGGGCCAGACCCTGCCCCTTGCTTCCAGGCCTGTTTTCTGATCCCCACCCCACCATGCCTGACCCTCCTGCTGCCTGCCCCCTGGCCATGTGCTACCCTGCCACCCCCACTCTATGCCCCAGGCACAGGGAGCAAGGGGGGGGGGCAGGCTGTGGTCTCCCCTGTGCTTCCCTGATTATAAGCCCCCTCCCATGCCAAATTAGGTGTCCTGGCCCAGGGTAGGCAGTGACACAGCTTCAGCTATGAGCCCGGTGCCAAAGCTAAAGTTGAGCCAGCACCTGTCCCAAGCCAGTACTCAAATGTAACACAAGACTTTTTTTTCCCCCATGCATTGGGGAGGGAAATAACTCATCTGGGATTTGAGTAAATTGATTGCTGATTTGCATTTCATTGATGTTGCTTTGTTACACAAAACCCAATTCATCTCAATTCATTCATGTTGCTTTACTCTTTTGTTAGACAAAACCCAATTCACCGTGCATCAGCAATCATGTTCCACCACCTAACAATTTTGTTAGGTCTTTGGGCACTTCTTCATAGTCTTGTATTCAATTTGTTCTTTAATGAAGATATGCTAAAATAAGAGCCCTGTGTAGCAGGGCACTGGGATATGCCTTCTCCTCTTAGGGCGCAAGCAACCTGTGAGGCCTTTGTTTATGTTAAGCTCCTAGAGGGTTTGAGGTGTCTGCCACAGGGCCGAGATGCTTCAGGTTTATTTAAGTTGCACTGAGAGTTTAGCCTTGAGCCTTGCGGTGGTAGGCTTAAGGCCTATTTAAAGAGCCAGTAATTCAGGTGCCCTCAGATCGGGAGTGGGGCCCAGTAAGGGGTTCAGCAGTTTAGGAAAGGCTGAGATCTGAACCAGAGGGTCCACATGCCGGAGTAGAGGGTCTAAGAACCCAGTGGAGGGACTGCATGAAGGGGATGCATGGAGGACCAGGGGTTCAAGAGCTCATAGTTTCATAGATTTAGGGTCGGAAGGGACCTAGTAGATCTTCTAGCCCGACCCCCCCCGCCAGGGCGGGAGAACAACAAAACCCCAAAACAAAAACGGGACTCAAATGAGTCCGGCCAGGTAGGCATCCAGCCTCTTCTTAAAGACCCCCACGGTAGGGGCCAGCACCACTTCCCTTGGAAGTTGGTTCCAGCCCCTAGCCGCCCTAACTGTGAAGTAGTTCTTGCGGATGTCCAATCTATACCTCCTCTCCATCAACTTGTGCCCATTGCTCCTTGTTATGCCAGCGGGCGCTAGGGGAAACAGCGTCTCCCCCAAACCCTTCTGGTCCCCCCTAGTGAGTTTATAGACGGTCACCAGGTCCCCCCTCAGCCTTCTCTTGTGGAGGCTGAATAGGTTCAGGTCCCGCAGTCTCTCACTGTAGGGTCTGCCCTGCTCAAAGAAGACTACATAGGGGGTCAGTAGGTTTGAGGGCCCAAGTGAACCAAATATACAGATAATTAACATAGCAGAGAGAGAACACCTGTGAGGCTTGAGCTGTGGTGTAGGGGAGGAAACTGAGCCATGCATCAAGCCCTTAAAGCTACAGGTGCTCTGGAGGGGCATAGATATGGATATAGCCCTTGAAGCTACAGGGGCCCAGCCCAGCTAAGAGGGGCTGTTGAGCTTAAGGGTCAAATCAAGGTGGCTGAGGGTCTAGGAGGAACCCAGAGGCCCTACAAGTGAACCAGGGCTCATTCTAAGGCCTGGGGGCAGCCTCCCTTATTTAAGTTATAGTAAGAACAAGTCATGGTGGGCGATCAATTGAGGGGTTGTAATAGAGACTGAACTGGGTAGAGGTCACATGGCCACCCCTACGGCATGAACCCATCACACCCTGCTACTGTTGGCAAGCATTGGCGCACGTGTGTACTGGAGGGGGAAAAAAACATTCTAACTTTTAGGTTTTAAATGGAGCATAGCTGGTAACAGTATTCTCTGTGTGTTCGGCAGTAAATGTTTATAGTATGATGGACACCTTTATTTACTAACCTGCTCCAGACCTTTTGTGAAATACAATGTTGATAAAATTAATCATTATGAAGCTCTTATTGGAAAACTTAGGTTTCTTTTATCGGTCAGTCATGAAAATAGACTCAGAGGATGAAAGATATTATCAGCTTAATTGAAGAATCAGCTTGAAATTTAGTTGGCATTGGATAGTTGTTTAACCAACAGGTTTTTGACAGTAAAATATGCTTTGAAGTCCTGCAAGGCACAACATGTACTTCCCAGAAAGAGAGAGAAAGCACTCAGGCCTCAAGGCGCTACTTGCAACTGCTCTTTGTTTTCATCTTACTACCTTGAGAAACCTCTTCCTTTTTAAAATTTAACAAATCAAAAGCCAGCAAACTTTGGAATCTGAATATCCAGCAGTCAATAAAAGTTAAAACCAGAGAGAACTTTAAATGTAGCAAGTCATGAAAGTTACCGAAGTCAGGGATGTATAAATGACTGTTGTACCCTGATATTGTAAGGATTTGAGAGAACAATTGATATGCTGTCTGCTTTCCTTCCAGTAGGGTAACAGATGGGCAATTGGAAGTGTGTGGCAGGGGAAGACAGAGTGGGTAAAAATAGCAGCAGCTGTGCTGCTGGCCTGGCCCTTGCTGCTGGCAGTACAGCCAATCATGCTGTCCTATGCATCACCTCCATCCAGTGTCCAGTTATGCCTCTGTACTCTTCCAGTTTATAATTAATTGACCACGCACTAGGTACCCTGGCAGAATGTCTAACTATATAATAGGATTACTTATGACATGTATACAGTTTAATCTCTTTACATGTAATATTGCAGATGCATAGCTGAAGAAGTCCTTCACTTCTGAAGAACCCTCCAGTGAAAAATACAGGTTTTTCTGCCTGTTACTGATCTCTGGTCTTCCATGATGCTGTATTCCATTGCCTGCCAACCATATTTTAAAGCAAAAGAGGTAACTCACTAAATATCCATATGTCTTATTTAGGTATCTTAGGAGTGTTTAAAGTTTCCTTTAAAAATGTTCTTTGTTAATGGAGCAAAATGCCAACTGTGTAAATTTATATTTCCATAGCACTTTTTTTGTATTGTATGTAAAAATTTAGGTCACACTTTTTTGATAACCAACAATTAAGGAGAACATTTATTGTATTAATAATCATATCTTAACTATACTTCACTGGGTTAGAAAAGGGAACTTCAAGCTTCATATATGTTACCTGGTACTTATATTTGGAGTAGTTGACCTAGCATAGGTCAGTCGGTCAGTAATACAGAAGTCCTCAAATTCAGGAAAGCTGACTTTGACAAGCTCAGGAGGCTCATCAGGGAGGCCCTAAAGGGCCACAACCCAAAGGGGAGGGGAGTTCAAGATGAGTGGTTGCTCCTCAAGGGAGCAATCCTGGATGCACAAGCAAAGTCTATCCTGTCTCGGAGTAAAGGCAGATAAAGGGCACAGCAGCCCCCTTGGCTCTCCAGGGAACTGGCGGACCTCCTGTGTCTTAAAAG
>NW_017729004.1:46214015-46239931 GCF_001723915.1 Gavialis gangeticus | reverse complement strand
GAAAGGCAGCAAAAGGGCACAGCAGCCCCCTTGGCTCTCCAGAGAACTAGCAGACCTCCTGCATCTTAAAAGGAAGACCTACAAAGGATGGAGGACTGGAACCACCACCAAGGAGGAATACTCTGCTCTGGTCTGGACCTGCAGAAAGCAAACCAGGAAAGCCAAGGCTGCAATGGAACTCCAGCTAGCTACAAATATCAAGGACAATAAAAAAGACCTATTTTGGGTATGTGGGGAGCCGAAGGAAAAGCAAGGGCAACATTGGACCCCTGCTAATCCAGATGGGACAACTGACAACTGATGCCCATGAAAAAGCAAACTTGTTTAATGGGTACTTTACGTCAGTTTTTCACCAGTCCCATGGAACACCCCTACCCACTGTGGGTCAGGGAGGCCTAGGTGAGGGAGATTCCTTACCCTCCATCAAAGCTGACCTTATGAAGGAACACCTTGAGAGGCTGGATACCATCAAGTCAGCTGGCCCTGATAGTTTACACGCAAGGGTACTCAAGGAGCTGTCAAGCATCATAGCTCAGCCCCTGGCACAGATCTTGGACTCAATGATCCTTCGGGGACCCTTCCAGCCCAAATGTCTATGAAATTTATGAAATCTATGAAATGGATTCTGAGGTCTGTTTAAAAACAGAACAAAACTAGCTTTGTGATTTGTCCTGGACAGCAAAAATATCACTGATAAGTTGATTTTATTAAAATTAACTAGCCAATTTCCCATCAAGAATAATAGGGGGGTGGGGGAAGTGGGCGGGGACATTGCCCTGCCCCCCCGCCTCCCTGTCTGGGCCTGCTCCCCCTTCCTTCCTGCTGCTTGGGGTCTGGACTCTCTCCCCCCATCCCTGCCATAGTGGCAGGGGGGAAGGGAGGAGTGGGCCTAGGCCTGATGTGGGGGAGGACCAGGCCCAAGGGTGGAGAGAAGCCAGGCTACCTCAGTGGGGGGTGGGTGGGAAGCAGTGGGCCTGGGCTGACCTGGTGGTGGCAGTGAAACAGGAGGACTGGGTTTGGGGCTGACACAGTTGAGCAGGGGTGGGGGAGGATTAGGCCCAGGCCCAATGAGGGGAGGAGGCTCACTCCTCCCCCCACACCTGCTGTATTGGGTGGTGGGCCGGCTTTTCCCCCGGTTTGGGCTTACTCCTCCCCGGCCCAGTCCTCCCCTGGCTCTACCATCACTGTCAATGCCATGACACGCCCACTTTCCCCTCCTCCCCTGGGGTCAGGCTCACTTGGGGATGGAAGGAGCAGTCTCGGGGCCAATGTAGGGGAGGGGGGTAGAGGAGGAGGCCTGTTCCTTCCCTCCCCCACCTGCTGCTACAGCTGCATCAGGCCGGGCCCACTGTTCCCTCTCCACCCCATGCCGCCACAGTGCGTTAGCTTTTCCCCCAATTGGGCCCACTCCTCTCCCACCCGCATTGGGCCAGGGCCCAGGTCCACTTTTATAATATTAGAACTGGTAAAGATTTTTTTAATATCCATATTTAAACGCACATTATATGTTAAATAATGAAAGAGTTTTCAGTATTGGTTTGTCTTGCATACTCTGTGTAATATTTGTGGGGAATATCTCTGAAGTGTTTCTGAGTGGAGGGGTTTTGGGGATTTTGTGTGTGTGTTGAAGGGAGGGTGTTTTTGTTTAAGTTTCCAGTGAACCCTGTGCAGCTCTGGCTTCCATAGGATTGCAAGGTAAGTGTGTTTGTATAACATTTATCTTTTATATATATGCAATAGACTCCAGTCAATTCACAGCTTCCAGGAGATGATAAATAATGACAAGTTATTTGGTAGTTATCTGGAATTGGGGCAAGGGAGGTACTGACAGGGAACTGGAACAATAGCAAATTAAACCAGAGCAGCAAATTACCTTAAATTAACTATAGCTCCCTGAATGTAACAAATAGGGAGGGGCAGCTCTGAGAGTGAATTTCTTCTCCCCTTCTTAAAAGGAAATACAATAATATATACATGCTTTTTCATCCAACCAAAACCATGAGTGGACAGTACTTAAGGTGTTAAACAGTAACTTGTTTACTAGCACATTTGTCACTTTTGAATCTGTAGGAACAGTTTGTCCAGAAAAAAAAAAAGCTAAGATGCAGTCCCTGCTCCAAAGAAAGCAATCTCAATTTAAACATTGCATGATAAATTGATGTTCAATACCAGGATGGGATGGAGACAGGTATGGTTGACAATAATATATTTCTTATTCAGAAAGTCGCATGAACATGTTGATGGCTTAGTTCTATCTTTTTCTCCCACACTGCTTCCTTATTCTGCCCTTCACTTCTCATAGTGAATGCTCGTTCAACCATTTCTTTATACAAGTGAATATTTTCTAAAAGAATATGAAGCGGGGGTGGGCGGCCTGGAGAAAGATCTCAATGTGTAACTTATGCATCAAAAAGCTTTAAAGCAGTTAAAGCTTTATTTGTAAAGCTAGGAGTTATTTGTAAAAGCAACTCTCAAAGGCTTAGAAGACCCTAGTGATAAAATTAAAACAAGTTTTCTTGTGGAAAATGGAGCAGAATGTAAATTTAAGAAGCCTCATCAGGGCTGCTTAGGTTGATATTTTCCTGTACCATTTGCATTCAAATCTGACTTGAAACGCAAGGAAAAATGAATTTGTCTATTTATCCCCAGTGGACATTTGTCTATATGTCAGAGCCTTCTTGCAGTTTGGCACATGAACTTTGTGAAAAAACTCTCCATAGTGATGGCTTGCCTTGTGTTTGGCCTTAGTCATCATCTGCACTAAGAGTTAGGCAATTAAAAAAAGGAACTATTTAGTCTGTAAGGGTCTATGATACTTAATCTGTAAGGTCCTAAGTGGCAGGTCCCATTTGCAGACAGACCCCCAACCTCAAGTTTTATTTCTCAAGCAACAGGCTACCAAACTCCCATTCACATTGAAGCACTAGGCTTTACAGTGGACCCAGATGCAAGCTGTGCCCCTTCATCAATACAGACCACATAATCACTGGACCAAATAACAAAGAATATAATATCTGAGGTTCATTCACTTATACCTGTACCAAAGTCCTATGCCATCACCTACTTACAGTACTTTTCTGCTGTCTAGGTTGGACCAATGGGGTGATTGCTTTACATAGGAGCAAATGAACACTGACCTGGCATGAGCTCCAGAAAGACACAAAAGCCAGTGGCAGAACACTTTAACTTCCTGGACATTCCATCACTGACCTCAGGTAGCTGTTCTTAGGCAGTAAAACTTTAAAAAAACAGCTTGAATGGGAAACTGCAGAACAAGAAATCATCCAAAGACTAGATTGCTAAGTATGGTTTAAAGAGGGATTGTGGATTCTAATCCCATTACCTGGATTCACTTTTGTTACCCTGCCCCTCCTGCCCCGCTCCCCTCCCTCCGCAACACACCCTGTTTCTATGGGTTAATGGTTTGTTTGTCTCTCCCAGCACTGCCTGCATCCCCTCTCCACCCTCCTTTTTGTATTCAAATCTCTCTCTCCATTTTATATGCTGCTCTGTGCATATCCTTTCATGAGTTTATACTATATATATAGTATAAGCTTTTGTCAACTCAAGTTCACTTCACCCACAGCTGTAAAAGGGCATGTACAGAACAGTGTATAAAATGGGGAGAGCAATGTAAATACAAAAGGGAAGAGGGTGAGGGCAGGAGGGCAGTGGTGGGAGAGGCAAAGGGTCTGTAACCTGGGAAAGAGCTTTTGGTAGGTAGATTTACACCTTATAGACAAAGTCAAATATATCTATATATATTTCTATCATAGAAAATACAGGTTGGAAGGAACCTCAGGAAGTCATCTAGTCCAACCCCCTGCTCAAAGCAGGACCGTTCCCAACTAGATCATTAAAAACTTCCAAGAATGAAAAGTCCACCATCTCTCTGGGTAACCTGTTCCAGTGTTTTACTACCTTCTTAGTCAGAAAGTTCTTCCTAATATCTAACCTAAACTTCCCTTGCTACAACTTGAGTGATTGTTCCTTGTTCTGTCATTTGTCACCACTGAAAGCAGTCTAGCTCCATCTCTGTATATCTAGGTATCTGATTTAGTTAGTCTGTGAGGTGCAAATCTACCCTGCCAAAAGCCCTTTGCCAGGTTACAGACCCTCTTCCAATCCTTTTCTTAAAGAAGTCAAAATTCTGTGGCCTTATTCACAGGGTCCTATATAGTGAGGTGTTCCCAACATAGCATAACATAATTTCTGACTCCTGACACAACTATTTTATTTTTAATAAATTCAATTAATTTTTCAATTATCTTGAATGAGTGAAAATAAGAGAATGGAGGCAGGGGATTGGGGACATGCTAGTTTCCAAGATGGAGCATACTGTCACTTTTAAATTGGTATTGGCTACCTTTAGGGAAAGGCTGCCTCTGAGATGCTTTCATAAACTGGTGTAGTTTATGCTAAAAAGCTGCTTGTCATGCAGATAATCATAATAAATACAGGTAGACCTGTTGGATTCTTTTCAGATTACAGAAGAGCAATGAAAGAGAGTTGCTAAATGAACAAGTTCTCGGTTGACTAACTTTGCTCCCACTAGCAGGTGGTAAGAGCATTTGGAAATGAGGCATGGGGGATTAAAACAGGAAAATATTATAATTATATGGGGAGCTGAGGGAAGAAGAAATGGCCAGCAAATGAATTGTTTAAATCTTTCTAAAGAGATGAGAAGTAGCTACTTGAAAATACCTCAGAGAGTATGAGTTCAGTAATTACAATTTCTTGAAGTTTAAGACTTAAATGTTTTTTAATAGTCTATGTGAAACTATCATAGTTGAAGATTTCTGCAGTAAAACTCTATTCAGAGGGGTTCACTGGCTGAGCAGAGAGCAGTGGACTACATTGTGAGTGAGTGGAGCTAAATGACTTGGAATTCACTCCTTGTGCTTGAACTAGTCCTCTGTTGCTATTAATTTACATTATTATTCATTGGTTAGGACTGATGGGGTGCTCTATGCTCTAGGAAATAAAAGCAAAGACAGATTTGGCTCTGAAAAGACTTCTGACAAATGCAGAATTTGCTGGGAGTCCCAGAAGGTATGTAAGTTTTTAAAAATGTTTTAATATAAAGGGGAGTAATTGATGGATGCGAGTTTGTGAACTGTGCAGAAGAGCTGAGTCTGTTATCTGAATGACGGAAGGAGCCAGGTGCATTGGGAGAGGTATATCACTCTGTGAGTAAACATTGAGGACCTGGGTGGAGGAGGGGCCTCTCGGCTCTCAAAGGCCAATTTTTGTTCTGTCAAATTATGGCCTTGTCTGTTTACGGGGCTGATGCTTCTGTGGCTCTCTTGCCAGAGTCCTGTAGCAGTGACACAGAATATGAAGGGTTTCTTCTGCTACCTTTGTTAGACTACCTCCTGGGTATAATGGATGCTAGAGTAGCAGAAGCACTTTTGTCAGAATACCTGCATCCAGAGCATGGGTTTGCTAGTATACCTATGGTGGCTAAGGGACCTGATCTTTTCACGCTGAGGTGATATTGTGCTGCTGCTGGCAGAACCTTGTAACGATGACCAAATTAGCTTCTCTAGCTATTTCCCTTGAGAGAGCTCTGAAAAAATAAAATCATGTACTTGGGCTGCTGGTGTTGAAAGAAACAAGCAGCTGGGTCCTACTTTTGCAGCAGAATTCTGGGGAATCGCAAAGATTTCCTTTGTCCTCCTCACACACCCTAGTACTCGCCTATTGGTTTAGATTTCAAATGCCAAGAAGTGCTGAGCTCTAATGTGGCAATATGATAAGAAAAGACCCTAAACGTCTCTCTTCCCAGTTCTGGGCTGTAGCTATTAAACCATACATGCCATAGTTGACCTTCTCTCTCAGCGATTGCTTCCATGTTTGACATCAGTAACATCTTTGCCACTAACTGAGGACAGGGTATAGGTTAATGCATTTGCTGTGATTCGAAGATTATATTAACCCTGTAAATTAAACTGATATCCAGAAGTCTTTCATTCATGTTGTACTTTGTAGTTTAAGGCATGAATTTAAATCACTTGAGATTACTGTTACTGCTGCTCCAGTTTTTTAACAAATTAGAATGCACGGTGAGATGAAATGTTATTTCTTAACATGTTGCATTAGAGATTTTATCTGTATTTTTTAATGTTCTAAGAAATTGTTGTTGCTAGCAATGAAGAATAGCTATCAAGGCAGCAGAGATAAAGCAGATTTTCTTTTTCCTTCTCTTCCCCTAGGCTGGAGAGTCACTTCTTCAGAGCAAGTGAATATTTAAGATTAATGCTTTTAAAAGCTGCAAACCTTTGCTTGACCACTTCTAAAGAGTGAGGATAATTAGAAACAGATTCATGGTGGTGGCTGAATTTAAAATCCTCATTTTATTTATAACAGGCTCTACTCCCAGTACAGCTGCTGACTGCTTTGTGAATGTTGCTACACTTCTTTGGCCCTGTTTCTTCACCTGAAAAATAGGGAAGAATGATGCTTGCTTTCTTTCTAAAAGGCTGAGAGAGCTATGGGTGAAAAACTCCGAAGTGCTCAGTATGTTTTAATTTTTTATCTGGATACTTCTTCCTCAGACAACACCACCTTAGGAGATCTCAGCTATATGTGCCAGTTCCCATTGTTCACTATATTGTATTCCAAGCTGATTATTTTGCCAGCAAGTGTAGAATAGTGGGGAGAGAGCTGTGTGAATACTGGATTTTTCAGTTCACCGGCTGGAAAACAAAGTTCTGATTGAAAATGAAGTGCTTTTTTGTCAAAATGTAAATACTTCTTTCAACCCAAAATTGTGTGTTACATGTTAGAGTTTTTTCACCCTTAAAAAAATTAATGGTTCACTTTCAAAACAAATATAATTTGGAATCAAAGTTGGAATTACTCATTTTGAAAATGTCAAAATAAAAGCTTTTGATCTTTTCTGAAACCCCGTTGCCTACTTCTCAGGCAAAATTAGTCACCAAATTCAATCCAAAGCGAAAAATCTCATTTTCATTTAATTTTACTTTTCTTTTTCTTTACGTATCTCTGAATAGTACGTATGTCTTTGAGTTCCATGGTCTGACAGGGAACATAAACTGAAGTCCTAAAGGGGGTTTCTCTTGTGTCCATGCTTTGGAAAGTGAAGTTAATGTGAAACTTGCTTGAATAGAGCTACATTAAAACTTGCAGAGACTATTGGCCTCAATTCAAGGATAATTCACAGAGGACATGGAAATGGAGTCCTGCTGTGGTATTTCCTGTGAATTTCCCTAGCAGTGCACAGTGGCATCCCAATTTTCTCACCTTCTAATAAAAAGAAGATTAGCTTCCAGGACCTGTACATAGTTCTCTTGCCTCCACACCAAGGATAATTACTGCTTTAACTTCTTAAATGAAGACAATAAAAACGAAAAGGCAATTCATTGCTCACTAAGAACTTTACTATCCTTGAATAGAAATGGTGGTGTAGGGGTTTACTTAATTGACTCAAAACAGTAGAAACAATTGCAGCTTGGCAAAGATTACATATATTTAATATAGTAATAATTCCTTTCAAAGACTTTCCTCACAAAACTTAACAAGATAAGTCAGTTTGCTCTCCTACAGCAAATATGATCACTGAGTTTCAGTGTTAACATTCTTTTGGCAGCTCATAATTTTCTGAACAGACTAGTAAAGATTGAGGATAAGTTTTATTTGCACACAAAAGTGGGCAAATGTAACAATTACAGTGAAATGACAAATGGTCTATTCAGTCGTTAAAAGTTTTGACAGGGGTCTGTTTTTACAGCTGTTTTGGTATTCTCTTCTGTAGCCTTTATCTTCCCAATAGGTTCTACAGGAGCTGACTCTTTCATGGCCTTAGAGTTGATTTTGTTGGGTTTTCTGTCCCTCTTAAAGTCTAAAGTATCAAGGTCTTCTTCTTTCTTTGAGAGATGTCAGTAGTAGCCCTTTTTCATGTACCTTTTCAAACGGCCACATTGGCTGGTTAAAGTTAATTCAGACTTCCCCCGCATCCCCCCATGCTCTCTGGGCTAGGTGGAGCTCTGCTCTAGTGAGCTGAGCTGGCTCCTCCCCTCTGCTCTCTAGCCAGAGCAGGGGCAGGGTGTGGCCAGCTTCTGGCCTCCCATGGGCCCTGGGGCAAATTCCTCCCTTCATCCCCTCCTCCCCTGCTGGCAAACCCCGGGGACCACAGTTGGGGCTTGCCAGCCCCCCACAGCTAGCCTGCAGCCAGGCAGGGATGGAGTTAATTCTTTCCTCCAACTCCTCTCTCCCCCAGATCGTTTGTGTGCAGTCTTTGCAGCTTCCCTGAAGCCAGGCAGGGATGCAGTTGTGAGCCCAGACCTAAGATATGCAGGACTAGACTGAGTGGTGGTAAGTGCTGGCAAAGGCCTGGCAATCATCACACATGCTGGAAGGGAAATTAAGGGAAGTTACAGACAGCTTCACCAAAGAATGCAGAGAGATATTATAAAGCAGAATGTGTAAAAACTGGAAATAACTAAACAAAGCCTTTCTGAATGCCTGGCTGTAAGGAGACAGTGTGTCTGCCCTCAGGATTAGTAAAACCAATTCTTGTCTTCCTGGTTTACATTCTAAGTTAGACTAAGTTGTGTATGCTGTTTTTTACTGGGCTGTATCTTAGCTTAGGTAAAGATTTTTGGTAGTTTCCTGCTGTATGCTTTCCAAATTGTTGTGTTCAGTACATGCTTGCTTCAGAGAGGACTTTTTTCCCCCATCCCCACTCCTCAGTCTGGTAGCAGCTCCCACCCCTCCACCCCCAGGCTGGTGGTTGGCATTTCATGTGTTGTGCTAGCCTTGGCTAGTGCCTGGTCATGCCCCCTCCACTCCAGCAGGGAGGGGTGAGAGCCCTGGAGGCTGTCTCTTTTCCCTCCCCTTTGGCAGTGACTGGCAGGCATGATCTAGTGCCCCCCAGCTTCTGGCATGAGCAACTTGCAGGTATATGGCTGCATTTTCTGATTTAACAGAGAATGTCTGTCTAGTTATTTATCAGTTTAAGATGAGCAGCTTAGACTAACCTGCAAAGAGTGAATCAATTCAAGTCTGGGTTTTTGAATGTCTGTCCCTAGCCACGGACAGTAAAACTATATGTTTTGTTCTAGGAGCCAGCAACTCGCATCCTGCTAGCTTACTACTTTCCCTAATATCCCTCTCCTGGTGTGACTATCTGTGTTTTATAGCAAGTGAACTCTCCTTTTATAGGAAAAGACAGCAGTGCAAGTTCTTTAATACTGTCCCTGCCGCAAGCTTGTCAGGTTTCTCAGTTCTGAAGGTGTCTACGGTGGCTTTGACCTTTTTAAAAAAAGATTGAATAACCACCTCCAGTAAAACCATAACTTTGCTACAGTATTAAAGCTCATTGCTTTTAAACAGGGCCTTAGGAATCTCTATATCAAATCCACTGTTAAATCAGACATTTCTAATCTATACAATTTCTAATCTATACAATCTATGCCCATAATTTCAGTATAGACTTTGATAGTATGTTAAATAGTACAGGTAAACTAAAGTCATAAGTGTCTTATTGTGGAAGCTCAGTTGTGCGAGCTGGAAGAGGAGGATGTGCCAGATTGTCTTATTTCCTGTGGAAAAAATACTAGTTGACTCCCTTTTAAAAACAAGCTTTTCTTTTCGTGAGGCATGTTTCTAAGCCAGGCTTTATATTTATCCCAGAAGCAGTGAAGACTCTCTTTGCTGTGTCCAAACCTAAGCTTTGGGGCCTTCATCTGACCCAATTCAAATGCATCTTTTTAACATTAGAGCTCGATTAAAATCCTGATTATCTTTAAGTCAAGGAGACCTATGATGTGTGGAGTAGGATTGGACCCAATATTTGTATGTTACATCTTTCTAATTCACAGCATTATGATGAGTATCAAAAGTAGGGCTCAATAACACTATGTACAGATGAACAAGGCAGAGGGAAGAGTCAGGGATAACTTTATGCATGCCTATTCATTTATTGTGTAAAGTAGAACCTAAATGGGACAGCATACCCCTGAATGAAATTGTGCTAAATTCCTCTGGTTTACTTTGCACTTATCATGGGATACATTAACTTGTTAGTGCAGAACAGCTGATATGAAGTAAATTGTGCCTCTTCCTTTACCTTTGGGTTATTATTGCTTTGTAATTTTTCTGTCAATATTCTTTAATATTCCAATGACACAAACTACAAAATGACCAATTGCAGGGTTACTATTGCCGAAGTTTGCCATCTATTCAGTTTTTAATTAAGCTGTGAGTGAAAGAAAATGTTTTAACAAACTGTTAGAAAGCTTCAATTTACACCACTCAAAATAACTTTATCTTGTTGATTGGAACATAATTCTAAATATCATGCTGCTGCTCTAGCTAATTGCATCTCTAACTTACACTACATATATCCTTCTAAAAATAACATTATCTTTCCCATTATATATTGCTAGAGTACCTTGAATTTAATAAAACACAAGAATTTTAATGTAACTTATCGAATTTCAACTTTTCTGCCCAAAAGGCCATTTTTAATGGCTATTATTGTCTAAGATGATTCAGAGACATCACTGAAAATGCAGCTTCAGAAATGGATTTTCAGGTTCCTGTTCTAGGACACTATAAAGAATTTGTAAACTAATGTAGGTAAAAATAATAACAACAAAATCAAAGCTTCATAAACTTGCTGGAAACTAGGAAGGAAAAAATTAGCTGAAGGTTCTTTAGTTATTCATGTTAATACCATTCAATTAAATGACAAAAAAGGCAACAAAAATAGGTGATGCTAATGTGTTCCTCATGTTATTCCAATTAGATTACTTTTTGCTTCCTTGATTGTGAGGGATGTCACAGTTTGAATATAAAGAAAAGGATTATGCTTATGAGGTAGCAGCAGTAAATGCATATATGTAGCTGGTCAAGAATGTTAGGCTCATGCAATGCATGTATTTAACTTCATAGAGTCTATTATTTAGCTAATATACATCCCATTATTTTTAAAGTTAACAAGAAGGAAATGTGCTTGGAATCTTCTAGACGTGATTTACTACTTTTTATTTTTAGGTTGAAAAGTGACACACTCAAACAATACAGCTGGGCTATTTCTTTTGCTCATTTATTGTCATCTTCTTGGCGGTTCCTCACAGATGCAGATATTAGGAAGGTAACTGCCCATACAAGTTGCAGGCCTGCTGGTGACTAATCAGTCCAACTGCAGAGGGGCAAATCCTGCTGCAACAGTTGCATTGGCTGATTGCTGCTAGATGGGGGTGTATCTTTCCTCCATCTATTCTCCTAGATGCTGGCTCTGAGCTGACGTTCAAAGAGGGCTGTTGCCTTTTTGAATTGGAGTCACCAGGCATCACAATCTGCAGCCTATTGTAATATACAATCATATCACAGTGATTCTGGAATCTCTCAGGTGAGTAGGTTGCCTTCCCCAAGATGCTGGGCCCCATGCATTCTACTACTATATGGTTATACAAGTGGGTATGTTACTATATATTACTACATATATTGTTAAATAAACACATTTATTAATTATCGTTAATTAGCTTGGAGGAGACAGACATAGTACTAAGTGCTGCCCAAGCATGTAATAGGGAAGAGACTGTACATGCTTGGAAAAGCTTACTGTGGTGCTTTAACTATATCTTCATCTAACACTTTCTGTGGGACTGATCAAATGGATGCCACCCACTTAAGCTACCCATATGAAGTACAAGATTCATATTTTAGAAGTTTGGGATGACGAGGTCGAACGGTCATGAACTACTGCGAAACTGTTTCAACTTGGACATAAGGAAGAATTTCTTTACTGTCTGAGCCCCCAAGGTCTGGAACAGCCTGCCATCGGAGGTAGTTCAAGCACCTACATTGAACACCTTCAAGAGGAAATTGGATGCTTATCTTGCTGGGATCCTATGACCCCAGCTGACTTCCTGCCCTTTGGGCGGGGGGGCTGGACTCGATGATCTTCCGAGGTCCTTTCCAGCCCTAATGTGTATGGGAAAGAAGGGAAAAAAAAAAAGCTTTCCACCGGGGGGCGGTGGGGGATATCTCTTATGCAGAAAATACTGATTTTTAAGAACTTTCAAACTGGTAATTATTTCAGCATGATCCCCTGTGCTATCCATAGCACATCTACCAGAGGAAGCAATGAGAAGTTTCTACAAACACCAAGGTAATTTATAGCCCTATGTAGTAAAAAACAAACAAAAACAAAACAAAAAAACCCAAACTTTTATAATTATAAAATTTCTTGTAACATTTAGAATCCATCAAGTGGTAAAGCAAATTCTAGATACTTTTGTTTCTAGGTACTAGATTTTATTGTTTTTATTCCTGCTTATTTGGGTCTTTTCTTACTTGAATTGTTCATTTGATTGAGATAATCATACAAATGAGCTGTAAATTACTTGAACATCTCTTTAAAGTATTATTTTTGGGTTTAAATGGTTCAGATCTGGTCAGTTTCAAAAAGTAAGTTACAGTAATTTTAAATGTCCCAGTTAGGCCCTTCTGCTAACTTTTGTGAATTTTTACAATTATTTTTCATATTAAGCTCTGGGAATGTCTACACTATTATCCTCAGGATCACCCCCACCTATATGTACCCATCTTTATCTTACTTTGCATCTGCTGCATGTTGTATTTCCTATTCATTGACTTGAGCCCTTCAACCAATTGGTCTTCCTATTATTTGTGTTTCCTGCTCTGCTTAACTCTAATGATGGGGCTGAAGAGGTCAGCCAGAAGTCAGGGCAAGAAATTGTAGGGTTGTATGCCCAGGTAAATAATGAGTGCCTTGCAGGCAGGCGCAGGGATAGGAGAAAGCTGAACTTCAGATTATAAAACTCAGCAAAGCTTATGGGGTCAGTCTAGACTGCAGCTGGGATCAAGCTTAAGGTTATGTCTAGTTGGTCGGCATATGTGGATGCTATTAAGGTAAGTAGACTGTGTAGACATAGACTAATATCTTCTCTCTTCATTATTACTGTGTGATGAAAGACTTGCATAAATATCCACTTCCACCTCTGAATGGATACGTTGTGTATCCAGTGAGGTGTGGTGGTGCAGTCACATCCCCCCTTTGATAACTGGTCCACCCAAAATTTAAAATGAGCTGCCTGGTAGTGGCAGCAGGAGTGAGGGGAGGATACTTGATTTCACAGCTCATAATAATCTGCCTGATTCCTTTTAAACTATTCATTCCATAGGTTTTAACACCTCCCTATGCCTTTTTAATAGTCTCAATGTTCCACTATTCTTTCTTTTGCTGCCTGCAAGTTGCTCCTGGTAATGTAGCTCTTATTTCACAGCCCTGCAAACTGTTTTTAACTCTAACTTTAAATTTAACTTGGGTATAAAGATAACTTTCATTGAATGGATGTACTGAGCTTGTACATTGGATATACAAACTCTAGAAGGCTTGATTTTGTTTTATGAATCTGAAAGAGATGTACTTTTAATTCTAATGACTACTTATAGCAAATAAATGCATTTTCCAATTAAGTTATACTGTATTTTTTTGGCTTTGATATTAAACTGAATAATATGGCCCTCAGCCCCTAGCATATTAGTAAAACTTCTTGTTTCTTTTTACCTGGGAAAAATGTGTTGTGTTTATATATAATGATATACCTCACTAGCTTCACTCCTCTTTTCAGAGTCTTAGGATTTGTCCTTGAGCCCATATATGAACTGCTGCTACCTGTAGAAAATAAGCTGCAGGGTGAGGGCTAGCTGTTCCATTGTCTTCTTTAATAAGAGTAGATGCTTGTAGTAATACTGCTGAGTTCATTTACCTACACAATAACTTTCATTAACAAATCCAACCTCTTAATTTAAAAAAAAATCACGCTATCCTTTTAAGAGGTGGCACCCAGTTCAGATGACCCTGCACAATTCACATCTTTAAGGTGGCTGCAAGATGCTGTCTGAGAACTCCAGACCACAAAATTTGCATTGTTTTCATCATCCAATTTATACTGAAAATGAAGGAGTGAGGAATAGACAAGTGTGTGTGAAGTATAAATTTGGGAGCAGTTTAAACTTCTAGGTGCAGACAGTCAAGCCTAAGGCTGAATCAAGTCAATCTTTGCAAGTTTCTCTAAGCTGCATAGATTGAACTGATAATGAAATGAACTGATATGCACTTCTGAATCTGAAAAGGCAGCCAAACGCCTGCAGTGGCCCTGATTAGAAGTTGGAGAACACTACAGCTCACTTTCCAGCTTGCTGGCCACTACTGAGGTTGGCACCAGAATGAAGCCAAGAGGGGGCCACCCCTGATTAGCTGCCCAGCACATGCCCCCTGCCCCCCCAATCCTGTGCTGTCCCCCATGCTGGGGGGAGAGAGGGGAGGGGAGAGAACAGTCCCTCCAGCTTGGACTCTAGCTGCCACAGGGCATCAGCCTATGTGGAGGAATCTCCACACATCAGCAGGGTTTCCCTTCCCCTGAGCTGGGTTCTCCAGCCCTGTTGCCAAGGCAGAGTAGGAATTCCCGCCTCTCACCCCTCAGCATGGTCCAGTGCCAGCCTGGCTCAGACAGGGGGAATTGTTCTCCCTGCTGCTCCTGTGGGGGCAAGGTTAAGCCCTTGCCAGACTGTGGAGGAATGGGAG
The DNA here is from genome assembly GCF_001723915.1 of Gavialis gangeticus. Lineage (NCBI taxonomy): Eukaryota > Metazoa > Chordata > Crocodylia > Gavialidae > Gavialis > Gavialis gangeticus. Next base: position 46,225,347 of record NW_017729004.1, on the reverse strand, counting down.
GGAAAGTTACCTCTCTACACCAGTGGTTGGGCTTACAGAACCCTGCTTGGAATGGGGGAATCCTGTGCTGAGGCGTGGGGCTCCCCTCATGTGGGCCAATGCAGGGAGCTGGCTTGACCCTGGGCTGGAGGGACTGTTTTCCTTGCACTTCCAGGGGCAGGGCTAAGCCAGTGCTGGACTTTGCTGAGGAGTGAGAGTGGGAAATTCCTCCCTGTACCAGCAGAAGGGTTTTGGGAACCCCCACTGAGGCATGGGGACCTGGGCTGGAGAGACTGTTTCCTCTCACCTCCTCCTCACCTGCATGTCAGTGATTGGTGTAGGCTTGGGCATATATGCCCACTTTTATGTTTGCCAGGGGGGGTCCTAAGGTGATAGACATAAGTGCCCTGCCCCCAGCCACTCTGTGTGGGGAACAGTGTGGGTGGTAGGGAAGGGGGAGTGTGGGCACAGGTAATGTGTGGGTGGACCGGAGGGGCACAGGTGATATGGCAGGGCTGGGGGGGGGCATGTGCCCCCCCACCAAGATTTCTGTGCCCACAGTGGGGTGTGGGGCTGCAGCAGATCTGGACCAGCTCCAAGAAGGGGTTGCTTCCATGGCTCAGCTGGAGGGAGCAAGGAGTGACGTGCTACCAAGATGAGGGGCACCCTGCCTGCCCAGCAGCAGCAGGTGCACAACTCCACTTTGCCACTGTTGTTGCACCTCAGCTTGGTGGATATGGTGGTGCAGCACTCCCACCCATACTGAGTGCCACCTGTTGGGCTGTGGAGGTAGCTCCTGCCCAAAACTTGTCTGGCCTGGCTGCAGCCCTGTGCCCTTCTGTGGATGCAGAAATATTAGGTGGGGAGGGGATGGGACACATGCCTCCCTGATGCGTTGCCTTGCACCCTCTGCCACATCATCTGTGTCCCTCACCACCCTCCCTAACACTTTTCCTGTTCTCCCCTGCCTCATTGCCTGTGCCTCCACCAGCCCCCATAGGCTTACCTGGAGGGAGCTGCTCTCCAATGCTGCTTAGGTGCCATGTGAATGTACATGCACACATGCATGTAATGCCCCCTGCCTCCAAACTCTGCCAGCCTACAAGGGGAAATCTGTGTTTTTCTCTGTTAAAAGAGAAAATCCTTGTTTTTCCACAATGAATGGAAAACTGGGATCATCATTCTTGCCCTGAGTCGTCATTCTTAAAAAATATTACACAGTTTTCCAGGCTTGGGTCCTGACATCCTGAGGAGGGCCAGGGCCTTTATGCCCCCATGTACTCAGTAACTATGAGCCCAGGGGAAACACTTGCACCTCAGAGATTGGTCAGGGGCTGGGGGGTGGGGCTTTGTTCCTCTGCCTCCCCCTCCCCTACCCCACTGGCCTGAAAGGTGCAGGCAGGACCACGGCTACAGAACAGAGGCTTTGCTGCCTCAAAAATGTAGACAGTGATGATGATGTTGAAGATAGAAAGTCAGAATCCTGTATGTTAAAAATGGGTCCTCCTGAACAACCTCCTAGAATAATGTTTCAGACTGGATATAGGGGAAAACTTCTTCACGGTTCCTGTGACCACACTCTGGAATAGACTCCCACCGAGGGTAGTGCTGGTACCTATCCTGGAAATCTTCAAAAGGAGACTGGACACTTACTTTGCTGGGGTTATTTGACCCCAGCAGTCTTTCCTGCCCAGAGCAGAGGGGCTGGACCTGATGATCTCATCAGGTTGCTTCCAGCACTAAACTTCTGTGAATCCATGAACTGTGACAGCCTGGGTGTGGGGCTAGGCCTGCTTGCCTGGAGCAGATGGCATGGGCCAAGGCTAGCCTGGCCACCCTGCAAGGTGGGGTTTGTGGATGAGGTGTAAAGTATCCTGGGATACTGAGGAGCTGTGAGTTAACTTGAGTCAGGAGTGGATCTGGGACAGCAGTACAATAGACCAGTTTAACCTAAATCAGTTAAATATGATATTAAATTCATCCAGGTCTATCTTAAAGTGGTTTCAGCCATTTTGAAACTGTTTTATGTGCACTGAGCTTCTGTTCAGTTACAGGTTTAAACTGATTTATGTGTAATGGCTGTCCCTAGCCTTAGAGTCAGCAGCCATTTCACAGCACTGTACCATATTCTAAGTAATAACAGATAGGGCATCCACTGATGCCCCTTTTAAAATGCTCAGAAATTAAATTGCTGTCACTTTAATTTTTTGCCTCTAAGTTTCAGAATCGGCATCCCAGTGAAATAAATGTAAATGGTATATACCTTGGAGTTATTGTTCTGGTCACCTTTAGACACTCTTTCTGGCTATCTTATCAGACTCACCAGATTGAAGTATTTAGGTCATCAGTTTACAAGCTAAAAATATTAAGTTGTCTAGGAAAACACAATGATCATTTAGGAATCAGAAGGTCTGGGACAAATTCATTAGGGCCTTTGTGAGATGCTTGCTTGATCTATTAAGTTAACCAGTCACCCATTCCAACTGTCATACCTTAGGTCACCTTACTGCTCGCTACCAATAAAAGGAAAGAATGAGCCAAAACTGCGTCAACTGTTTTACGTTTGTGGTAAATTATAATATATATAAAAACTCCATGCTTTTTTGATAAGCTACTGAAATGAGTCTGAAATGACCTAAATGCAAGAATCTCCAAGCATGGGGGAAACTGTATCTCTGCAGTCACACCTTTTGAGGTGCTGTCTAGTACAAGCAAACTACAATGTTTTGAAACATAGTAACTGGGGAGAGGAGGGAACATACAACTGGAAATCACTTGGATATTAAATCAAAGGATAGTAAATTTTAGGACCAAAAGATATAGCTTTTGTGAAAAATATAAATGTTTCAAAATATGCATCCCCCCACAAAGGGAGCATAAGAGGCCATGCCACAAAACATGCATAAATGCAGGCATGATGGACTCAGAGATGATCTGAGCAGGGTGTGGGACCTGGGGCAAATCAGCCTGTGTTGGGCCCTGCCCCCAGACACAAGGAAGCTGGTGGTGGATTCGATGGCGGCAGGGACAGATGCCAAGCAGCAAGACACTCTGTATTCAGCAGTGGGGGTGGGGGGTGCTGAGCGAGCAGACATGAAGTCGGCACCAGCATGGAGTTGCTGCGGCCACTCCAACCAGCTCCGTGGGCCCCCCCAAAGCATGGGACCAGGGGTGGTCGCACCAATTAGCCCCCCATAAGGACAGCACTGTATGGACTGCATGCTTTATTGTAATATTTCTGTTAACTGTATTCACATTTTTGTTATAATATTGTGTGATGTGAGTTATCTTTACTGGAGAGACTATCTACTGTGTTACTTGGAGTTGTGTGTTACACTGTGTCACCCAGTGCCAGATTTAGGCTTAAGTTACTTAAGCTACATTTTAGGGTCTCACAATATGAGGGGCCTCTAAATAAGAAAAAAATGACTTAATATCAAGTTTTATAATAATCAGTTGGTAAATAAAGGAGAGATAGGAAAACTACTCTCTAAATATGGATGTTTTTGTTCTAATATGAACAAATATACATGCATTGGATTATTTTTATTGTATGGGGCCTCTTAAACTGGACATAGTTTAGGGCCTCAGTGTGTCATAATCCAGCACTGGGGTCACCCCAAGAGGAGATGAAGTCCCTTTCTCAGGAGTGGAGCTGAATGCTGGTTCTTTGAATTAGGACCATGAAGAACATGGGAGGCAGAGACGTTGAAAGACCAGACTGTTGGAGTAGGAAGAGGCTTGGGCTCCCGCCTTGCTCTAGGAACCAATCTGGGCTGTCTTCAAGGGGTACTTGCATAGACTAGATAAAACCCCAGTGGTCCAAAGGAAGCACTCCCCTGAAAGCACCCCACAACAGTAGGTATCTCTAAACATCTATAATTTTCATAGATCAATGAAGATTAGGCAAGCCAGAAAAAAGAACTGCAAGTTATTTGCCCTGCCTGTCATAATTTTTTACAGTATCGCCAGCACTAATTATTGAAAGGTTTGGATTAAAATTAACATCGGCTATGTGGGTAAGTTATTGGTTTTTGTGATCTAGATTTGTTAGTTGCCATGTAATTTGTTTGACTGTTACCAAACTTGGTGAACACTCTTGCTAATTTACAGTTCATTCTCCCACCCTCTTGCCTGCTGCAGTGATATGGTTTGACTTTTTTCCATGTTTCTTCTATTTGAACTTTTTGTCTTGTAAATAATCTCTGTGTTGTTTTTTATAGATATATATTTGAACAGCATACTATTTTAACTCAGTATCTTTTTCTTCTTGCTAGTCTGACACATTCATATTATTTTTTTATCTAATTCCCATCATTTTCTTAATCTTGGAGGCTTCTACTTCAAGCAGATTTTAATATTTGCTTTGATGATTTGGAATATTCACTTTCTAAAAGTTATAGTGCATTTTTTATTCAGTGCAGTTTGTCAGACTTAATGTTCCTACTCTCAATAAAGAATGTATGTAGGAAATAAGTTTGTCAGTCTTCATCTTTTACCCCAGTTCTCATTATTGACTCATCATAGCTTCCTTTTCTTTTCTCTAACAATCTGTCTTTTCCACTTCTTATCAGCTGCAGAATGGTTTGCCTTTTTGTCCCAGGAGGCAAAGTAATGAGTAGAACTTACCTGCAGCTCAGGACAGGACATGCACGAGGCGGAGGGAGGAGCCCATGCGGCTTGTTAGCCACCTTTTTGTTCAATTGCAGCCGGCTGGTGACGTCACTGTCAGACGCTGGCCGGCAGCAATAAGAACGGTGGCCACAACCTCAAAGGGGGTGGATAGCCTGGGTGAGGAGCTGCAGCAGCCGACGACAAGAGGAGCCTCTGCTGCAAGACTTGTGGAGCCAGGAAAGCTGGCAGGGATGCGGACGGAGAGAGGCCAAACCTCCCAACAGAAAACCGCACCGGACAATGCTGGAACTGGAGGCATGGCACCTGAGGACATGGCTGGAAGAGCACCCAGGAGTGAAGCGACCCACAGGTGGGGTGCCGGGATGACGGGGCATGGAGACAGCCTCGCCAGAGAGGAAAGACCACGGTAGAGCCCTGAGGGTACAATCAGGGCGGGCATCGCCGCCAGACACAGATAGGGTGACGGGCAGGAGGGAGGAATGCTGGAGGTGATTGGTCTGGGTCAGGCTAGAAGGGAGCCGGGGAGGGCTTGGAGTGGACTGATTAGAGGATAGGGAGAGATCGGGTGGTCACAGAGTGGTGCATTGGCCAGGAAAACCTCAAGGGCTCACGCATCTGACATGCAGCCCACCGAGATGGCTTTGGCAGATTTGCTGGTACAGAACCTGCAGGCTTTGACACAGATTGTGGGTTCGCAGCAATGCATGTTGACGCAGCACAGCCCGTTGGCCTTTAGAATGCCCAAAATGACAGCAGGTGATGACCCGGAGGCATACATCAAAGCCTTCAAACGTCATGCTATTATCACTGGCCTTGAAAAAGGATACTGGGCCAGTCAGCTGGGGGTCTTGGTAGTGGGTAAGGCCCAGGCAGCCTATAGGGCCTTGACCTGAGAGGAAGCCCAAGACTATGAGGCAGTCAAAGCCACCGTTCTGTATCGCCTCGAGATCAGCCCAGAACATTACCAGTGGCTTTTCCGAGCAAAGAAGGGGGCAGAAGAGAGGCAACCACGGTTGTTGCTATAGCAACTCCGGGACCTCTTTGGGAAGTGGGTCAATTTGACTATGTGGCTGGCAACCCTCGTAGACAAGATTATACTAGAACAATCTGTGAATGATTTGGAAGAGAGGACCCAGCGCTGGGTCCTCCAGCATTCCCTGAAGTTCTGCGGCAAAGCATTGAAACTGGCTGAGGCCTTTACGGCCGCGGAGTGGCATTACCCATGGGAGAAACATGGGCCCCTGCCACCGGCACCAGCTACAAGAGAGGGGGAGCGATGGAGACCCGGGTATAGGGCCCTGGGGGGAGATATGGTATGCTGCCATTGCAGCCGGATGGGGCACTTTGCCCGGGAGTGTCCAGGGCGGGCCTCTGACAGGTGGCGGATGCAGAGCTCCCAGCGAGGGATGGCCGAGGTCCCTAAGGAACCTGTTCAAGGGGAGCCCATGGACTGCAGCTTTGCGATTGGGGGCGAGAGCCCAGTATGGAGGTGTCCTGTGGTGAGAGCCTGGGTTGAGGGTCGCCCGGTATGGGCTGTGCTAGATTCTGGGTGCGCTCAGTCACTGATTAAAGCCAAACTCCTGCCAGCTGGCTACGAATGCCAAGAGGAACCAGTAAGGGTGTCATGCCTGCATGGGGAAACTCAGGCTATATACCGGATGTGGGCACGTCTCTGAGTTATGGAGTATCAGGGTGAGTTATTAGTCAGCCTTGCGCCCTGGCTTGCGTGCGATATGCTTTTAGGTGAGATTGGACACCACTGTATGACGTTATGGATAGGGTGCGAGACATCGAGACCACGCACAGGACCCTGAAAACGTGAGAGGAATGGCTCAGTGACACCGAGGAAAGAGGTGAAACCTGGAGGGAAGAAAGGGATGCCATAGTGGACTGCCAAGACATCGCCAGCAGCCAACAATTCTGGCAGGCGCAAGAGGAAGACCCTGCGTTGCACAAACTTTGTATGCGGGTGAAGGACAAAGCTTGTCAGCTGACGTTAATCTCCACCCCGGAGAGTTATTTCAAGGTAAGACATCACCTCTTGTATCGGGTCCAACCTGGTGGGGTGGACAAGGAAGATAGGGTACAACTAGTGGTTTTTCTTCCCAAGGTGGAGAACTTTGCATTTTTCGGTGTTAAACACCATCAGGTTCTCGTCCGCCCATTTGCTGAGCCTGTCCAGGTCAGCCTGGATCACCCGCCTGTCTTCTGGCGTGGACGCTTTTCCCCAAAGTTTGGTGTCATTGGCGAACTTGGCCAGTCCGCTCCTGACTCCAATGTCCACATCATTAATGAAGATGTTGAACAATATGGGTCCAAGGACAGAGCCTTGGGGGACCCCACTGGTCACAGGACACCATGATGAGTGACTGCCATCAATTACAACCCTCTGTGTCCAACCACAGAGCCAATTTCCCAGCCAGCAGATCATGCTGGACCCAAGGCCACAATTGGCCAGTTTTGCCAAGAGGTGATCATGGGATCCCAGATCAAAGTTTTTTTTGAAGTCAAGATATATGACATCAATCTCTTCTCCCTTGTCCAGGTGATAGGTCACCTGGTCGTAGAAGGAAATGAGATTGGTCAAGCAAGACCTGCCCACAACAAACCCATGCTGGCTATCCCTTAGGATGTTGGTGTTGGCCAGTCCATTAAGGATGGCCTCTTTAATAAACTTTTCTAAGGTCTTCCCCAGGATAGAAGTCAGACTGATGGGCCTATAGTTAGCCGGATCCACTTTCCTCCCTTTCTTGAAGATAGGCACCACATTGGTCTTCTTCCAGTCTTCAGGCACTACACCAGAGCACCAGGAGTTTTCAAATATCTGTGCCAGGGGCTGGGCTATAATGCTCGCCAGCTACTTGAGTACCCTGAGGTGTAGATTGTCAGGGCCGGCTGAGCCTGCAAAGACTGAATCAATTCAGGCTCCAGCTTGAATGTCTGTCCAACCCAAATGTATGGTCTTAAAATTCAGTCTGGCTGCATCACTCATACCAGTCTTCAGATACTTTGCCATGTAATATTAATGATGAATTTCTTCCAACTCATAAACAAATCTTTCTATTGGTCTGTCTCAAGGTAAGGATTGACTGAAAATCATTAGTTTAATATTTCATAATAGTTTGAGACAGGGGAGAATTATGGTCCCTGTTTCATTACAGTTATTTTCAAGGTTTCTCCATTTTGGTCTGATTTTAAGTTTTCATTAAGTTACTACTTCTTAGGAAATATCATATCAGCTATGGGTCTGTGTGTCATAATAATGCAGGTAACAGCCAGGTATACTTTTCTGTCCTTATAGACACTAACTTCAATGTTGAGAAACTTAAATTTGCTGGTCCATTATTTATGGCATAAGCTATTGAAGTACGTGGGGAAATCCTGAATGAATCATACTGGTAGTTATTTTTCTTTCAACTTTTCCTAAGAATTTCTTTTTTTTTTTCTGGTTTATTAGAGCTAAGGTGGCATGATCATTTAAGATGAACAGATAAATTGGAGGATTTGAACATTGATTCAGACACCCAGTTCAGTCACTTAAATCCCAATCCTGGTCTCCACACAGAATATGGTGCGCATGGTGGTTTCAACAGCTTGCTTGTCTGCATTTATTAAATTTAGTAGGCAGATCATTTATCTGAACTTCCTTCCTACTTTAATAAATTACTGTGTATTAAATTTCATTGGCTACTAGAAGAACAGAAAGTTGATTTGGGGTGCTTGGCTCCAAACTTTCTATAGGCTTTAATTTCACCAAAGGCTTAATCTAATTCAGTTATAATCATTGGTAATCTTTTAATTGACTTAAATGAAAATTGGATTAAGTTCCATACTCTTACATTTGTTCTTTCCACATATAGTTGGTCTATAAAAATACATGCAAACTATCTAAATTTGATGTACAAGTAAAACAATGTTGACTTCTACAGTGGCAGTACAGTTGCAAAAAGGCCAGTCTTGAGGAACCAAATTGGCTATGCCTTGTTTTCTTGTTTCCTTACAGAAGCCAATGGGGTAATATGGCCGCAAATGAATAAAGAATTAATTCAGTTCAACTGAGACTATTTTAAAACATTATTTTAAGCATCAGCATTTTATAGAAACCTGAGGAGTTTGCATGAAGTGTGAATTTGGAAGTATATAATAAGCAAGGCATTATTTGGATTTATACATTTGTTTGTGAAGCAGAGGCAAATGTCTAAATTTACATTTTGGTGTAATTTTTGTTTCTGGCCTTTATTTATTAACCAAAAACATTTTGCTAATCTGATTATGAGGCAGTAAACAACTTGTCTGCACTTTCTACTGCAAGTAATGGCATTGTTCTATCATTAATCCTGATAAACCATTTCCCCATAAAGTTAGACATTCTAAATTATTGTTAAAAAATTCCGGCTATTATAGTTGCTTGTAAGGCAAAGTGGGAATTCTAAAATACTTTAATGGTGTTTTTAAGTCAGGTTTTTATTTTAGCTTTGTTCATTTAGAATAAAAGTACAAGTTATGTTTTTTAATAGGAACATAACTAATAGGAAATACAAATGTATTTTCTGTTAGTAAAAAGTTACTAAAATAACTGGGACAATTAAAAACAACAAGTTTTCTGTTTTTAGAGAAATGTTGGACTTCTATCCCATTTCTAAGTTCCACTGGTAAATTTTGAAACTACCATTAATTTCACTTGTTTTTTATTTTGAGCAAGGATAAATGTAAGTTCCCACTAAGGGGAGAGATGGAAGAAAATGAGAAAAAGCAAGTTTTATAAAGCATGTTTTTTTGCTGTTTCTTCCACTGATGGTTTTGGTTTGGGTCTATAATACGTGGTACCAAGAATTCTTGGTTTAAAAAAATGTACTAGCCAACTGAAAGAGATTGGGATTATTTTCCTGCCTTTGAAGTTTACCCATATCCTATTCAGAGGATCACAGGGCATTAAATTATAAGATTTTCTCAGTCTTCCCTTTTAGCTGCCACAAAAAGTACAAATAAAACTTATTCCCCATTCAAAATTGTCATGTCAATCTACATTTATTATGAATGTGTATCTGTCATACTTTCAATATGCTCATAGTGAACCTTTTTATAAGTTTTTGCTACCTTTCTTTTGGGAAGGGAAAATTTCTGTTTAAATGGGTAATAACAAAGTGATTCCATACTCCTCTTCAAAAAAACATGCCCTTTTATGCAGGGTTAATCTGGAGGCAAGAGGAAGAAGGAAGGACAAGAGAAGCCAGGCCAGGTACCAGATCCTGCCCAAGAAAGGTAAGTGATCCAGCTGCCTGTACCTTCGGTTTAGTTGACTGTTTCTTTGTTTGGTGGGGGGTCTGCTCTGAGAAGCTGGGAGTGAGTGCTGACTGCTGAGTGAGTGGTAATGGCTGTGGGATTACTGACTGCTGTGTAATTGCTGCTTGGGTCTGAGTCAGCCCAGGCCCAGAGGAGTATAAAAGGAGATTCCCGGGGCGACCATGGAGCCAATGAACAGGGACTGCCAACAGGGGAGTAGTTCACAGGCCACTTCATGGGCAGAAGTGCACACCATGCAGGAGTATATGGGAGCTTCTGACAGACTTCAGGTAAGTGAATGAGGGGGAGGGCTACTATGGGGGTGTTGACATGGAGCGCAGCCAGGGCCCCTACCATGCTGCTGCCTCTGGCCTGTAGTTCTTGTGAGGCTCCCACCCAGCCAGGCCCCTTGGATGGGTCAGCAGTGCCCTGGCCCCCTGTCTGTGTGGGTTGCCCAGTTGGACCTCTGAGACCTGGGGGTAGTGTGGGGGCCATGGGTTCCTTTGCGTGTCCCACATGTGCCCGGATTGAGGCCCTGGAGGGACAGGTGAGGGAACTCCAGGCAGAGGTGAGCAGGCTGCGGGGGATCAGGGCTGCGGGATGAGACTGAAGGAGGACCCAGGAAACTATAGGTCAGTTAGTCTTACCTTGATTCTGGGTAAACTTTTTGAGAGAATTATCCTGGCAAATGTCAACGAGGGGCCAGTGGGGGAACTTGTGCTTAGGGGCAAGAAACATGCATTCATTAGAGTCAGGTCCTGTCAGACCAACCTGGTGGCCTTCTATGACCAGGCCACAAAATGCTTAGATGCAGGGGTAGCAGTGGACATAGTCTTTCTGGACTTTCGGAAGGCCTTCGACACTGTCTCTCACCCCGTTCTCATTAAAAAACTGTGGGACTGTGGTGTTGACACCTACACGGTCAAATGGCTCGCCAACTGGCTGGAGAGCCACACCCAGAGAGTGGTAGTGGGTGGGTCATTTTTGACCTGGAGGGATGTGGGCAGTGGGGTCCCCCAGGGCTCGGTTCTTGGGCCTGCACTGTTCAACATCTTCATCAGTGACTTGGACGAGGGGATAAAAAGCACCCTGTTCAAATTTGCTGATGACATTAAGATGTGGGGGAATGTGGGCATGCTAGAAGGAAGGAAATGGCTAAAATTGGACCTAGACAGGTTACAGAGATGGGCAGATGAGAACAGGATGGGTTACAACACTGACAAGGGCAAGGTGATGCACCTGGGGAGGAGCAACCAGCAGCATACCTACAGGCTGGGGAACTCCCTTCTCATCAGTGCAGAGGCAGACAAGGATCTTGGAGTCATTATTGATGCCAAGATGAACATGGGCTGGCAGTGTGGGGATGCAGTCGGGAAGGCCGACCGCACCTTGTCATGCATCCACAGATGCATCTCGATCAGGTCCAAGGAGGTGA
>NW_017729004.1:46213664-46214003 GCF_001723915.1 Gavialis gangeticus | reverse complement strand
GATCCTCCCCCTCTATGCAGCACTGGTCAGGCCCCATTTGGAGTACTGTGTCCAGTTCTGAGCGCTGCACTTCAAGAGGAATGTGGACAGTATGGAGAGGGTCCAGAGGAGGGCCACTCGCAGGATCAGGGCAAGCCCTATGAGGAGAGGCTATGGGACCTGAACCTGTTCAGCCTCCAAAAGAGAAGGCTGAGGGGGGATCTAGTGGCCTGTTATAAACTAGTCATGGGGGATCAGCAGGTATTGGGGGAGTCCCTGTTCCCCCGAGTACTGCCAGGAGTGACCAGGAATAAAGGTCACAAGCTGGCAGAGGGTAGGTTTAGGCTGGATATCAGGAGG
>NW_017729004.1:46206768-46208664 GCF_001723915.1 Gavialis gangeticus | reverse complement strand
ATAGATTCAGACTAGCCATCAGGAGGTGCTATTTCACTGTCAGGGTGGCTAGGACCTGGAACCAACCTCCAAGTGAAGTAGTGCTGGCTCCTACCCTGGGGGTCTTTAAGACACAAGGCTCGGCGAACTCCTTGCTGGGGTCGTTTGACCCCAGTACTTTGTCCTGCCAAGGCAGGGGGTCGGACTTGATGATCTAGTGGTCCCAGTTAGGTGAAATCCTGCCATGCCCCTGCTCTCCCGAAGCCCCCCAGACATCCCCCAGCAGCCGCGGAGCCCCCGCTGACCCCCAGCACAGCCAGAGGCAAACGGGGCTCGTGGTGGGAAGGAGTTAACCCCTCTCTGAGTGGGAGGAGGCGGTTGCATGGAGCTGGGCCAGGTCAAGCCCCCGCCCAGGGCGCTATTTGGCCCAGCCCCCCAGGGTTAGAGAAAGATAGGAGGGGTACTCACCAGTCCCCCTCCAGTAGGGCAGGGCCCTCCAAATCCTGGGCAGGGCCCCCCCTTGCCTGAGAGCAGCTTTCCCCGACGGCGGGCCCACTGCGCTTGCACTCGGTTTAAAAGGGCCCACCAACAGCAAAAAAAAGCCCCAGTTAGTCTCTGAAGCAGTGAGAGATGCGTGAGTGAAAGCCCGCTGCGCCCCAGCTCCCCCAAATGTCCGCCAGACACCCCCCAGCAGCCGCGGAGCCCCCTGCTGACCCGCAGCACAGCTGGAGGCAAACAGAGCTTGTGGTGGGAAAGGGTTAACCCCTCTCTGAGTAGGAGGAGATGGCTGTGTGGAGCCGGGCCAGGTCAAGCCCCCGCCCAGGCTCCTACTTCACCTAGCCCTCCTGGGAGCCATGCGAACAGGCTGTGCATACAGGCATGCTGGTCAGCTGGTGTGTGAGTTAGCACGGAGTTCGCGCAGGAGGGCACACAGGAGGGCCTGAAACCCTGCTTGCGAACTCCCCAGGGTAGATAGTACGAGCTGTAGCCAGCCTACCAGAGGCATGACATGGATGGGCATGCGCCACACCCCAAGGGTCCCCTCGGGCACCTCAGAGACCGCCACCCAGACGGAGCCCCTGGTTCTGGGCTCCATGCAGACGGAGCCCCCGGCTCTTGGCTGCGGAGACTGCCTCTCCCTTTTTCAGGCTCTGGGGTCGAGGAGCATGGGCACTGCCCCGTGTGAGGTCTGCTCCCTTTTTGGGTCTCTAGCGTGCCAGCTGGAGGAGCTCCAGGCCACAGTCCAGAGACTGCGTGCCATCAGGGACTGTGAGCAGGAGATTGACTCCTACTGCCAGGCCCTTCTCCCCTGGGAGCCGGAGGGTAGACCACTGTCTCCCTCCAGCACAAGGGAGGACTCCGGGACCTCCCACTCTGTTTAGTCAGGGGCATGGACCAAGGTGGTCAAGGGCCCTAACGCCCGGTGCACCAAGGCCCCTGCCCCGCTGGAGCTTAGCAAAAGGTACACACCTCTTGCTGCTCCAGCAGAGCCTGCTGAGTTGCCAGCTCCCACAGGCAACACAGGCTCAACTGCAGCTACCACCCCTGCTCTCCCCAAGACAAAACGTAAGGTGTTTGTTGTGGGAGACTCCATCCTGAGGGGGGACTGAGGGGGTAATCTGCCACCCTGACCCCTTAGCCCAGGAAGTCTGCTGCTTCCTGGGGGCCCGCATCCAGGACATTGTGGAGAGGATCCCTAAGCTCCTTCAGCCCACAGACCACTATCCTATGTTCCTTATTCATGTGGGCACCAATGACATGGCTCAGAGTGCTTCCAGCTGGGTCATGAGGCGCTACAGGGATTTGGGAGCAGGGCTAAAGGGTCTGGGGGCACAGGTGGTGTTCTCGTCGATCCTCCCAGTCTCAGGCTATGGGCTGAGGAGGGAAAGGAGGATCCACATAGTCAACCAAAGACTG
>NW_017729004.1:46205697-46205928 GCF_001723915.1 Gavialis gangeticus | reverse complement strand
TTCAATTACCCAGACATCTCGTGGGAGGATCACTCAGCAAAATCCGAGTGGTCACAAAGCTTCTTCTTGTGCGTGGATGACCTCTACCTGACTCCAGAAGTCTACGAGCCAACAAGAGGCAGAGAGCTGCTCAACCTGGTACTGGCTACAGAGGATGACCTAATTGGCAACTTAATGATCGATGGAAGCCTGGGTGACAGCGACCACGAGCTGATCACTTTCACCATCTGC
>NW_017729004.1:46195126-46204673 GCF_001723915.1 Gavialis gangeticus | reverse complement strand
GTCATTCTCCCCTTGTACTCGGCCTTGGTGAGGCTGCAGCTGGAGTACTGCGTGCAGTTTTGGGCTCCACAATTCAAAAAGGATGTGGAGAAGCTTGAGAGAGTCCAGAGAAGAGCCACGCGCATGATCAGAGGTCAGGAAAACAGACCTTACGATGACAGGCTGAGAGCCATGGGGCTCTTTAGCCTGGAAAAGCGCAGGCTCAGGGGTGATCTGATGGCCACCTATAAGTTTATCAGGGGTGTTCACCAGGATCTGGGGGAATATTTGTTCACCAGAGCGCCCCAAGGGATGACGAGGTTGAACAGTCATAAACTCCTGCAAGACCGTTTCAGGCTGGACATAAGGAAGAATTTCTTTATTGTCCGAGCCCCCAAGTTCTGGAACAGCCTGCCATCGGAGGTGGCTCATGCACCTACATTGAACACCTTCAAGAGCAATTGGATGCCTTGACAGCAGTGAAGGATGGTGCAGCAGAGGAAGCTGCAGCAGGAGACATATCTGCAACAAATACCAGGCAGGTTGAGTGACAGTGTAGGAGCTGGAGGAAGAGATGCTGGGTTATTGTGGTGAGTGACTCCCTCCTGAGAGGCACGGAGAGGCCTATCTGCCAACCGGATCCCATGGCACAAGACGTTTGCTGCCTACCCAGAGCCAGGATTTGGGACATCATGGTGAGGATTCGCAACCTCATCCATCCCTCTGATTACTATCCCATGATTCTCCTCCATGTGGGCACGAATGATGCGGCCAGGAGTAGTCTGGACCGCATTGTGAGTGACTACAGGGCTCTGGGGGCCAGGCTTAGGAAGTCAGAGGCACAGGAGGTCTTCTCATCCATCCTTCTGGTCAGTGGTCACCATCAGCATCAGGACGCCTGCATCAGGGAAGTCAACCTGCGGCTCCAGAGTTGGTGCCATCATGTAGGTTTTGGCTTCTACAAGCACAGTCTGCACTTCCATGAGAGGGGCATCCTGGGATGAGATGGTCTTCATCTCGCTTCTAAAGGTAATAGTTGGTTCTCTTACAGGTTGACTGATCTCCTATGAAGGGCTTTAAACTAGGTTTATCAGAGGACAGGGAAGCAGAGGATAAGGAGAACCTAGGATCAGTGAGCCACAAGCAACGCACTGAATCCGACCAGATAAGCACTAAGGGGCCTGATAGACATTAGGGCAGGGGGGGTACCAAGGGCACCCATCGGGGGCTTAAATGTCTCTACACTAATGCTAGGGGCATGGGGAGCAAGCAGGAGGAACTTGCACTCCTGCTTGCAGGCAACAACTTCAACTTGGATGGACTAACTGAAACCTGGTGGGACCCTACTCACAATTGGGCTGTAGGCATTGAGGGTTACAGGTTGTATATATGGGATAGAGTGGGGAAAAAAGGGGTGGGGTGTTGCTCTCTATGTTAAGGAACAATATACATCCTCTCTGATCAAGATGGGATCAGAGGAGGGCCAAACTGAGGTACTGAGGGTCAGGGTACATGGGGTCAGGGTGGGGAAAGGGGCTTGGTAGTGGGGGGGTCTACTATAGACTGCCACACCAGGAGCATGAGCTAGACCTGGAATTCTCCAGATAGCTCTGAGAGGCTGTATGGTCAAGAGATATGGTTGTCATGGCAACCTAAACTACCCTGACATCTGGTGGGATGAGGGGTCAGCCAGATCTAACCACTCACATATGTTCTTAACCTGCATACAGGACCTCCACCTAATGCAGGAGGTATGTGATCCCACAAGGGGAAACACCTTTCTGGACTTGGTGTTAGCTACAGGGGATGACCTAGTGGGGAATCTGCAGGTACAAGGTAACCTAGGGGATAGTGATCATTGATTGATTGGATTAACTATCCATCAAAGAGTCGGTAAACTAACCAGCAGGGCTGAAGTGCTAGACTTCAGAAAGGCTAACTTCAGTGTTCTCAGGAGATTAGTTAGTGACATGTTAAAGCTCAAGAGCATTGGCGAAATGGGGGTCCAAGAAGGGTGGTTGTTCCTCAAGGGAGCAATCCTGTGGGTGCAAAAGGAGATAATCCCGTTGCACATAAAAGGGGGAAAGGGACCAAGAAGCCATCTTGGCTGAAGAGGGAAGTCCAGGAAAGTATAAGGGCAAAGAAAGAGGTATACAGGCTGTGGAAACGGGGTAGCTACCAAGGAGAAGTATACCTCCCTGGCTTGTACTTGCAGGGAATCAGTTAGGGAGCCCAAAGCAGGATTAGTACTTAGGCTGGCGACAAAAATTAAGGACAACAAAAAATGTTCAGGTATATAGGGAGCAAAAGGAAGGCGCAGGGTAGCATAGGACTCCTACAGGACAAACTAGGGCAATTGGTGACAAAGCGGGAACAAAGCTGAGCTCTTCAGTGAATTCTTTGCATCTGCATTTCTAGACATGGACAAAGTCACATCTCGTAGTTGGATCATAGATAGACACAGGAGGGACACCAGCCCACCAACTGTTAGCGCAGACTTAGTGAAGGGGCGCTTGGAGGGGCTGGATGTGTTCAAATCAGCGGGCCCAGATTAACTTCATCCAAGGGTGCTGAAGAAATTGGCCAGTGTCATAGTAGAGTTGCTAGCACAGCTGTTCGAGCACTGATGATGCTCCAGTCAAGTCCCAGAGGACTGGAAACAGGCCAATGTGGTGCCTACTTTTAAGAAGGGGAGGGGGGAGGAACCAGGAAACTAGTTCAGTTAGTTTCACCTGTTATCCTTGGGAAAACTCTGGAAAAAATCAGTAAGGATCACATTTGTGGGATCCCAGCAGGAGAAATAACGCTGAAAGGAAATTGGCACAGATTCACTGCAGGTAGATCCTGCCAGACTAACCGTGTTTCTTTTTATAACCAGGTCACAAAATGCTTAGACATAGGAGTCAAGGTAGATGTCATCTACCTAGATTTTAAGAAGGCCTCCGATACAGTATCTCATTTTGTTCTCATAAATAAACTGACTGGCTGTGATGTAGATGATTATGTGGTCAGGTGGGTGGCAAATTGGCTTAGGGAGTGGCATCCAGAGAGTGGTGGTGGACGGGTCGATATTGACCTGGAAACATGAGGGCAGTGGAGTCCTGCAAGGCTCAGTTCTTGGACCGGTGCTATTCAGTGTCTTCATCAGTGACTTGGACAAGGGTGTGGAGAGCACCCTGTCCAAGTTTGCAGATGATACCAAATTATGGGGCAAAATTAACACACCAGAGGGTAGGAAACGGATTCAAATGGATCTGGCCAAGTTGGAAGAATGGGCAGAAAGAAGTAGGATGCAGTTTCATAGTTGGTAGGGTCAGAAGGGACCTGAGCAGATCATCAAGTCTGACCCCCTGGCATGGCAGGAAAGAGTACTGGGGTCAAACGACCCCAGCAAAGTGTTCATCCAGCTTCCTTTTAAAGACCCCCAGGGTAGGAGCCAGCACCACTTCTCTTGAAAGTCGTTTCCACATCCTAGCCACCCTGACAGTGAAGTAGCACCTCCTGATATCTAGCCTAAATCTACCCTCTGCCAGCTTGTGACTGCTATTTCTTGTCACTCCTGGTAGTGCTCGGGGGGACCAGGGACTCCCCCAATGCCTGCTGGTCCTCCCTGACCAGTTCAACAAAGACAAGTGCAAAGTGCTGCACCTGGGCAAAAAGAACTACCAACACACTTACAGGTTGGGGGATGACTTTCTCAGCAGCACAGCAGTGGAAAGGGACCTTGGAGTCATAATTGACTCCAACATGAACATGGGTCAGATAAGAAAATCAAAGCCTAGATGTTTACTCACAACTGTAACATCTTCCAAGTCTGTACAATTTCATTTGCACCTCATGGCTACACTGAATAACTGACTTAGTGTAATTGTTTGGCTCTGTACCCAGTGGAGTGGAGGTAGGTGGAGGGTAGGTAGGGTCATTTTATTGGCAGTAGAACAGAATTTGGAAGGACAGCCATATACATTTGTCATTAGGGTTCATTCTGTTTGCCCTCTTTTACTCTTTAGGGTGCATACACTCAATCTTTTCAAGGCTTTCTACACAACCACTAGGACTAGAAACTTAATGACTTTTTTTAATTAAATGGTTGAAGTTGTGTAGGGTTCACATATGATCCCAGAAGAACACTAAATATCATCAGACTTGAGACAAGATTATGGAAGATGTTAAAGCTGTCCCTCTGCTTTACATGAGGAATTTTATTTATTTTCCAAGACTTTTCAGATTCTATCCCCTGGGATATTGATATCTACCCTTGCCATATGAGAGAATGCTTCATAAACCATCAGGCCTATTTTGAAATTGGTCTGCGGTGAACAGTGACAGGATGCATTTTGCTTTTCTTTAAGGTAGATTATATATGCTTCTATTAACGGTTGTACAGCTAGCATGTAAAATCAGCAGAAAAACATATCATGCAAACTTTAATGTAATTTGAAGTACTGACATAAAAAGTACTTTGTGTCAAACACTATAGTGGCACAACTAGCAGCAGCTTGTTCTAGTACAGCTATTATACATTTTACACATTTCAACTTAACACTTGGTCCTGAAAAAGGCTTTGATGAGAGTCATTCATAAAATCACAAGGTGGAAAGAGAGTCCAAGGGTCATACAGTCCAATGCCCTGTACAGATTCATAGTATCATAGGTTAAGAGGGTTGGAAGAGGACAAGGGGTTATCTCTCCCAGTTTTCTGCTCAAGGCAGGATCATCCCTAAGCCACCCCATTCAAGCGTTTGCCTAACCTGGTCTTAGAAATGTCGAAGGATGAAGATTCCACAGACTTCCTGGTAGTTTATTCCAATGCTTAACCATCCTCATAGTCAAAGTTTTTCCTACTATTTAACCTAAGTTTCCTTGCTGCAATTTAATAGTGTTGTTCCTTGTCCCGTCTCCTGTGGCCACACAGAACAGTCTACTTCCATCCTTCAAGACTAAATAATAGTCCAAACTGAACAATTTTGCTTCTTTCATCATAAGTCATGTTTCCCTGGCCTTTGATTATTTCTGTTTCTCTCTGCTGGATTCGTTCTGATCTGTCCACAACTTACTTGAGGTTAGGGGCCCAAACTTGGACACAGTGCCCCAGGTGAGGCTTCAACAGTGCTGAATAGTGTGAAAATCACTTCTCTTGATTTGAAAGTGACATGTCTATTAACATAGCCCAGTATGTTGTTTGTCTTTTTTGCAGCAAGAGCACACTTATTTTCACCTTATGGTGCACTGACTCCCAAGTCTTGTTTTTGCAGTACTGCAGCCTAGTTGGCTCTTCTCCCGTCTGTATTTGTACATGAGATAATTCTGCCACAAGTGCAGGACTTTTCACATGTTGAACCTCATCTGATAGATATCAGACATTTCTAGAGTTTATCTGTTTTGAATCCTAGTGCTACCCTCCACAGTTTCTGTAAATCCACTCAACATGGTATCATCTTCAAATTTGCTAAGTGTGCATTCAAATCCATCCTCCAAATCATTAATGAAGATGTTAAATAATGCCAGTCTTAGCTAAAAGGAAGTATTTCATTTTCAAGTTAATACACTCACTTTACATGACCTTGGTATGATACCCAATGAGAACAACAAAAAAAGGAAAGTATAGACTGAAATACATAAGTACAAAAGTGGGTGAAAGGTCAAACCTGGTGGAGTTCTGGTGATAAATCATCGTCCCTTTCTCTCTTAGCTGGAAAATGCTGATGGTGAGGTTGGCATCTGGCTTGGTGGAAATGCTTCATGTCACTTGAAGGTCTTAGTATGGTGCTGGGCCCATAGTAGTAAGCTTGGCGTCTCAAGTGAGCTAATTGGTGTATGCCCTGTGACCTGCTCAAGCAGCCAGATTACGTATTTTTCTGTGGTGTAGGTCATGAAGAGTGGCTGTGCTGTGCCTTTCTCTGGCACTCTTCAGGATGGCTCTTTGGCATAAACAAGTCCTGTGCATCTTCCAGTTGGGTTTTTATTCCAGTACAACTGCAGCACATTATGGCTAGAGGATAACTGTCTGTCTTTGGGCTCAAGAGCATTTAATTAGTTGGATACTTTGGGATTCCACCTCCCCCTTTTTACCACTAAATAAGAGAATGAAAGAAAAAATAGCTAGATAGTCAGATTTCCTGTTCAAATTGATGTTGAGACCTTTACACAGCTGGATTAGAGCCGTGTCACTTATTCTCATTTTTTCCTGGATCTTGTCTTCTCTAAAGCTGCTTGCCTTGGTTCTTTCTCTTAAGAGTACAGTGCTCTGAAGTTTTTATGAGTTGCTATGGAAGACAGGTTCTGAAAAGCAGTGCAGTTGATCTGTAGAACTTCCCTCCACAACTTAGTGTACTGGCTCTGATAAGTACCTCTTCTCTTTCCTGGCTTACATCCCAGACTTTCCTCATTTCAAATTCCTTCCGGTAGAAAACTTGCCTGGGCTGAGGGTCCTAAAAGGATATTATAAGGAAAGAAGACATGTGTTTAGGAAAGACTATATAAAATTAGTGACAAGGAGGCCTATGGAGCTGCACAAGATGGCCAAAAGGGAATTATTAGCTCATAAGGTGATCATGGAGAAGAAGGTACATGAGCACATATTGTGCTAGATGAAGTACTTTGTACATCGGTTTAGGTTTTGGGCTCAGTAAATGTTTTTAACTATAGCTCAAAAAAATCAAGGCTTAGAGGCTGGTGATAAGTAGTTCTGTTCCTTTGCGAGTAAAACACCAATATGTTTTGTTTTCAAATATATAAACTTAAGCCCAGAATTATATTTACAATTAAAGGTTCAAGCCTACAAATCCATGTTCTCTGACCTAATCCACTTCTTTTGTTTTGATTCTGACATCTTGCTATCTTCCCTTCCCTACATACCTTGATTCAGGGAGTATGTCAGGGAGGTATGGGAACAGGGAATGACTAGAATGCAATGCTCTTTAGTAGTCCTTGAATGGCTATGTTGCCTGGGACTAGAGCTTAAGAGGTCTGAATTCAGTTTTCAGCTCTGTTGATGACTTACCCAAGTTGATACTCAAACTCTTAATTTCTGTGGCTCATAGTTTCCTGTAAAATGGGGCTAATGCCTCTATAATGATTCCAGTTCAAGGCAGGTGCTACAACATTCTGTGTATATATGTGTGCTAAGAGCAAGAGGAAACATTATGATAAGCTAGTCTGATCTCCTTGCAGGCTATAAAAGTTTACCCATTAATTCCTGAATAGTTTCCCATGGCTTCTAATTGAACTTGACACCCTTCACAATATCACATTTGTGTATTTTTGCCCCTTACACAACAACAACAGTACGAAGAAACCGCCAAGGCCAGGTGAGGTGCTAAAAGCATACTGTATGCATTTATGATACTCAGCTGGGTGGTGTTGCAGAAACACTGGAGAGTAGGGCTAGGATTTAAAATGATCTGAATATGCTAAAGAAATGATCCAGAAACAACCAGGTGAGATTCAGCAGGGTCAAGTGCAAAGTCCTGCCTTTGGGATGGAATAATTGCATGCATAAATACAGACTGGGGAATGATTGGCTAGATTGGAGTTCTGCAGAGGAGGACCTGTGGGTTACAGTGGACCATAAGCTAAATATGAGCCAAGTGTCAAATTGTTGCCAAAAGACCCCAACAGCATAATGGAGACAGGAGGGTAGTAAACCACTGTAACAGACTACCTAGAGAAATTGTGCTATCTCCATCCTTGGAAGTTTTCAAGAGTAGATTAAACTGGCATTTGACTGGAAGGTTTGAATGGGAAATTGCTGAATGAGAAATCATCCTTTGATTGGTTTGTGTTTAGTGTAGTTTATACAGGAAATATGGATTCTTATCCCATTACCTAGATTAACTTTTCTGACTCCTTTTGTTCCTATGGGTTACTGCTTGTTTGCTTGTCTCTCCCAGCACTGTCCCTCTCTCCCTGTATCTCTCTCCCATCTCTCTCTTGTCTTTTGTATTCTAATTTCTCTCTCCTTATAGTCTGCTTTCTGCAGATTCTTTCATAGCATCTGATGAAATGAGCCTGAGCCCACAAAAGCTTGCGATATACAACTATCAACTCTGGTTAGTTTTTGAGGTGGAAATCTACCCTGCCTTCTACTATAATGGTTTAGTCAGGATGGATCCTACCTTAAGCAGGGGGCTGGACTAGATGATCTCATGAGGTCTCTACCATCCCTACTTTCCTATTATCCTAAATATATTTAGCATATTTATTTTATATTTAAATATATTTAGGGTGCCGCTACAAGAGATATGTTAATGAGCATTAGCTTAATTTAATGCACCTTATGGGCATGTGTCTGCACATGCACACCCTTAATGTGCATTAATAATGGCAAAATTAGGCTAATCCTAAATTTGATACCTTCAAATGCAGGTATCAGATTGAGATGTGATTAGTTAAACAATATTAATGCATGTGTAGATGCCTATCTAGCCACTAGGGGCACATGGCATGGCTGCAGGGACTTGGCAGTAACTTTAGTGCCAAGTCTCTGCATGTGTAGACACCTGCCAAAAATCACTTAATGCATATTAAATTTATCTGTGCTTAAATACATGTATAGATGTGCACTTAGTATATAAATCAATGGGGCCAGATGCAATGCGTTTGAGGGTGCTGAGGGAGTTGGCTGATGTGGTTGCAGAGTCACTGGCCATTATCTCTGAGAACTCATGGTAATTGGGGAAGGTCCTGGGTGATTGGAAAAGGGCAAATATATCATGCCAATCTTTAAGGAGAAGAAGGAGTATCCAAGGAACTACAAAACAGTCAGCCTCATCTTAGTCCCTGGAAAAATCATGGACCAGGTCCTCAAGGAATTTATTTTTAAACACTTGGAGGAGAAGAAAGCGATCAGGAACAGTTGGCATGGATTCATCAAGGACAAGTCATATCTGACCAACCTGACTGCCTTCTATGACTGGTTTTGGATGCAGGAAAAGCAGTGAACGTAATATACCTTGACTTTAGCAAGGCTTTTGATATGGTCTCCCACAGCATTCTTGCAAGCAAGATGAGGAAGTATGGGCTGGATGAATGGACTGTAAAGTGGATAGAAAGCTAGCTGGATCATTGGGGTCAACAGGTAGTGATCAATGGCTTGATGGTCAGCTGGTATCAAGTGGACTGCCTCAGGGGTCAGTCCTGTGGATAGTTTTGTTCAATATATTCATTAACAATTGCTACAGGCTTGAGACCAACTGGCTAAGCAGCAGCTCTGCAGAAAAGGACATGGGGGTTA
The DNA here is from genome assembly GCF_001723915.1 of Gavialis gangeticus. NCBI lineage: Eukaryota > Metazoa > Chordata > Crocodylia > Gavialidae > Gavialis > Gavialis gangeticus. The sequence continues at coordinate 46,195,459 of NW_017729004.1, read as the reverse complement.
CAGTGGACAATAAGTTGAAAATGAGTCAACAGTGTGCCTATGTTACCAAGAAGACATATTGGGGTGCATTAGTAGGAGTATTGCCAGCAGATCAAGGGAAGTAATTATTCCCCTCTATTGTGCACTGGTGAGGCCACATCTTGAGTGCTGTGTCCAGTTTTGCACCCTCCGCCCCCAGAAAGGGTGCGAACAAGTTGAGGAGAGTCACAGTTTCATAGTTTCTAGGGTCGGAAGGGACCTGAGTAGATCATCTAGTCTGACCTCCTGCCATGGCAGGAAAGAGTACTGGGGTCAAACGACCCCAGCAAGGTGTACATCTAGCCTCCTCTTAAA
>NW_017729004.1:46187701-46194087 GCF_001723915.1 Gavialis gangeticus | reverse complement strand
ACTAATGAACCCGTGTTGGTTGCCCCTAAGCATGACCTCCCCTGCTGGCCCCTCATGGATATGCTAGAATAATTTTCTCAAAAAGCTTGCCCAGGATTGAGGTAAGACTAACTGGCCTATAGTTTCCTGGGTCTTCCTCCTTCCCCTTTTTGAAGATGGGAACCACATTGGCCCTCTTCCAGTCTTCTGGCACCACACCAGAGCACCACGCATGCTCATAAAGCTGTGGTGGGGTCCTGCAATGACCTCAGCCAGTTCTTTTAGTACTCTAGGGTGGAGGTCATCTAGACTGGCTGACTTGAATACATCCAGTCCCTCCAGAAGTTCCCTAACTAGTTCCTCACTAACCCTTGGCCTAGGTGTGCCTCCCCTGGGGCCTGAGGGGGGCCCAGCATGGGGGTGACTGTTCTGGTCCCTGCTTAGGAAAATGGAGGTAAAGAAATCGTTAAATACATTGGCTTTGTTGTCTGGTGTGATGACCAAATTTCCTAATGTGTCCTGCAGGGGCCCCACATAACCCGGAACCTTCTTTTTACCCCCTATGTATTTAAAGAAGGACTTCTTATTGTCCTTAATCTGGGAAGCTAGTCCCAGTTCCATGTCTTCCTTGGCCTTCCTGACTGTCCCCCTACATCCCCGAGCAACTGCAGTATAGTCATCCCTGGTGATGGCCCCTCCTTTCCATTGGGTGTACGCCTCCTGTACACAGAGTCCAGTGGAGGCCAACAAAAATGGTTAGGAAGCTGGAGCATGTGACTTGAGGAGAGGCAGAGGGAGCTGGGCTTATTTAGTCTGGAGCAGAGAAGACTAAGAGGGGATTTAATATCAACCTTCAACTTCCTGAAGGGTGGGTCCAAAGAGGAATGGAGCCAGACAGTTCTCAGTGGTGGCAGATGACAAGAAGCAATGGTCTTAAGTTGTAGCAAGGGAAGTTTAGGTTGGTATTAGGAAAAATGTTCTCATGAGGAGGGTGGTGAAGCACTGGAACAGGTTACCTGTAGAGGTGGTGGAATCTCATCCTTAGAGATATTTAAGGCTAGGCAAAGCCCTGGCTGGAATGATCTAGAGCTGAACACAGTTCCAGAAATGGTCTTATTAATATTAGATACAATAGTAATAATACCATGCTGCTTCTGCTTTTGCTGACTTCTATATTTATGTATAGTGCTTATTGCAATCTTGATTGACACCAGTAGCATTACACTAATACAAATGCATACTAATATGAAAAGAAAGAGAAGAATAGATTTAGGAAGGAGGCAGAAAGTCTTTACCACCATTGAGGAAATGCTAGATGGATTTTAAATGAGAGCCAATAAAACTATAAAACAAATTTAATACTTATTATTACATGGGTGCTAATTTTCAATTAATGTTCTAAACACTCACTTTCTATTTAACAATACAATAAATGTTTTATTCAGTCTAAACTGAATGTGTGGTGACTATCATGACAAAGCATTATGCAGACAGAATGTATTAAAATTCACATGACTTTATTTTGCATGGTATGTTATTAAAATGGTTTTGGTGTATAGCAAACTCTTGCAAATGTTGTTTCTGAAAGTCATTTTTCTCTTTTGCTAGTCATGGTGAAAACAATTGGCTCGTGTGTCATCATCAAGGTACAGTGCAGCAGCAACATGTTACTTTCCCCAGCTTCCTTCACTACTTTCCTAACAGTTCATCTGTTAAAAGGTTGTGAATTTTCACCACATCTTAGGAATTTTGTGTCATAAAACCATTGATTGCCTCCTTCAGACATAATGAAAAGCCCTGTTGTGAGGGACAATATAGTTACATGGTCTCTACACTTCTCTAGATGAAGTGACCATAATATACTTTAAAAAGTGGCAATTTTATGGTTTGGATACTTTGAAAGTGTTTCTAATCTTGCTTTCCTTTGGCAGATGTCATCAACATTCTCTCAGGATGCCATATAATATTACCAGCTGTATTCTTGCCAGGGCTCCTCACTTCTTTGGCTCATGTCTACATGGCACTAGACAAGTCTTTTGTAGTGTGCGATGCAAGGTTTCTTTGTGAAGAAAGTGCTTAAATAGCTATAATGCACAGAATGCCATCTTTCAGAACTCGTTAGTATATAAAGCTGTTCAGATTTGTTAGTGGTCTTCATTTGTTTTCAAGTGGGATGGCATCAATTTAGGTTATAGTTTCATAGTTTCTAGGGTCGGAAGGGACCTGAGCAGATCATCTAGTCCAACCCCCTGCCATGGCAGGAAAGAGTACTGGGGTCAAACAACCCCAGTAAGGTGGTCATCCAACCTCCTCTTAAAAACCCCCAGGGTGGGAGCCTGCACCACCTCACTTGGAAGCTGGTTCCAGACCCTAGCCACCCTGACTGTGAAGTAGCGCCTCCTGATGTCCAACTTAAACCTTCCCTCCGCCAGCTTGTGACCATTGTTCCTGGTCACTCCTTGCGGCGCTCGGGGGAACAGGGACTCCCCCAGTGCCTGCTGATCCCCCCTAACCAGTTTATAACAGGCCACAAGATCCCCCCTCAGCCTTCTCTTTTGGAGGCTGAACAGGTTCAGGTCCCGTAGCCTCTCCTCATAGGACCTACCCTGCTGTCCCTTATGTTTCTCTAAACATTCATACAATACCTGAATAGTATTGAGCATGAATAATGCTTTGCAAGCTTGGAGTAGTAGCAGTATAGGATTTAGAAGAATTAGAGGTGGTGATCATACTAAACCAATTCACGAGGTGCACAGGTAGGCTTGCAAAGCTGGGACAACAAAGGGAGGGAGATGCAAGTAACCAGTCACAATATAAGGAAGCATTTAATGTTTTACATTGCATTGTATAAAAATCATGCTTATGAGGAATTGTCTACTGGCAAAAGCAGTGGGATGGAAGCCAGGATACCAGAATGTCTTGCATGATATCTCCTTATCTACTTTATGCAGTTGGGAAATTTTCTTATTATATATCTGCCTCAATTTTTAAAAATATAAATATGGAAATATTTCTCCCTACTTCGTAAGAGGCTCTGAGAAGCTCTAGTGAAAAGTACCACAGAAAAAGCTTTAAATTAACTTTTTTTCTAATTCTTAATCCCTTATCTTACTTTGTTCTTTCTTCAGTGCCTAACAGCCACTTTATGGTACTTGTGTAGATATTGAGATTTAATTCCTTTCAGGCCATTGTCAATCATGGTGATGGTGATATGCAGTTCCTGGGACCTTGCTTGTTTTTTTCTAAAAATATCTAAAATTCTAAGGGGCTTTAAAGAGGAGTGCCCAGTCTAGTTAACCAAATATCCAGTAAGAAAACCAGTGTCCTCTCTATACCCATCCACAGGTGAACATGTCACAGGCCTGCCAGAACTGACTCACCTGTTATTCCTACTGAAAGATCCTGGAAACTGTGGATCTTTTTTATTTCTTCTTTGTCACTGGTTTAATATTTACCTGTATGGAATAAATAGTTCTCTTTGATATCGCTCCATATACGCTTTCTTTACTCTTTCAGAGTGCTTCATTACCACTATATTTACCTATGCTGCCTTGTAGCATGTAGTCCTGAGGTGATTCTGGAGCAGGGTAGTTCAGGTCACAGTCCAGCAACAAAGCAGCAGGATGCCAGTGGAATGCAGATTCTGACACAGAGAGAAAAGCACAAGGGCCAAGCTTACAATATCTAAAGAAGTAGATACAAAAGAAGAGAAATATGTAAATCCAGAGACGGTAACTAATACTACCATTGTAATGCTGTGCATATAATTTTTTATGTAGCACTGTTTTTATTCTAAGGAATCATAAACAGAAAATATAATCTAATTCAGATATTTATTTATGTAACAATCACTGCAGAATATAGAATATGGGAATTTCTTTATCCGTCACTGAAGTGTGCCTCAGCCATTCGAGAATGTAGGAAGAAAAGAACAACTTTGTGTTTAACTGGCACAGCAGGGGAATTTAGGTGGTTAGTAGATAATTTTAAATCTTTTTAAAATGTTATACTTAGTTAAGGTAGGATATAGACTAGCTGTAGAAGCTAGACAGCAGCATACAGATGGCAGAATAGTGGTGCTATGGAAAAGAACAATTCTATGATCATTCATCAGCTTGCACAAGAAGAATCCATACTGATGTCTTCCAACTATGCTGTTTGTGTTATTTTATCAGCAAAGCCTGAGTCTGATTCCTTTAAAGCAAGTATTCTTCTTCCTGGAAATCATTTTCTAGCCAGATGCCCTAGTAATCACTTGGTAAGGTTTTTAAAAGAATCTTTTTACATAATTACTTAACTTTACAACAGTGTTTGTTCAGGTGGAGGGAACAAATACTAATTAATATTACTGAAATGACAAATATTAAATTATTTAGGTTTTGCTTTTCTCATGTAGCTTTTTCTCAGATCCACAATGGTATTCAATGGCAAAACTGGATAATAGATCAAAAATAGATTATGTTCAAAGTAACTTTTTTCCTTCCTTAGTAGAAGATAGAGGTGGAGTTATAGAAAAATTATGGCCAAGAGTTGTGAAAGTTAATTCATTTTTTACAAATTTGAATAGGAGTTGTAGAACTTGTAATAATTTATTCAATATAATTTTGCTCTTTAGCTTGCAAATAATCTGGCAGAAGATTACTATTTGCTTGCAGTTAATACCTAAATTTATTTGTCAAAATATTACTGATTTCTGATCTGTGTTTATAAGGATCTTGCTGCAGCTATCGCTTCAGTATGACATCCGAATCACCTTGCATGTTTCTGCTTTCTGACTGGACAACTTGTTGTCATTTGAATTGGTTTTCTGGTACAAATACTTGAGATTCTCAGGCTGAAATTGCTCCCCTGTAATTGTCCATCTGATTTCATCATATTTTTAGTTATATGTGGCTAAGTAGAGCAGTCTAAGTCCTTTGAGGACTGTAAATAGGATGAGATTCAGACTCCTTGCACTGCGGGGTCATTCAAGAGCAATGTAGAAGAATGAGTATCAGCATGATGCTCATTGTAACCTGTGGTCCTTTGCTGTTTTCTCTATTGGGTGGCACCGTCTCTGAATTTCACACTGCAGTGTGGGAATTTCACACTGCAGTAGTCACCAGTGAAGACTGAAAGTATGGGATGCCATAATAACTGTCTCATTGTGAAAGGAAACAGTCTTTCCTGGAGATATGCAGAAGATAGCTTGGTTTTGGTGTGTGTACTGTCCAGCTGTAGCTACTTGGAGGATCAACTGGAATCTGAAAGTATCCCAGGGTTGAAGATCTATTTAACAATCAAGAGACAGGTACATTCACTATCAGGTGAATGGTGGAAAACAGCAACTCGAGGATGCCATTTTTCTCTGGTCAAACATCCTTTTTTGGTTTCAGCTTTAACCAACTGTGTTAATTGCAGCTGGGCACTAAAAAGAGATGCTGCTATTCATATGTAATTTAAGCAGGTATGCAGGGAGGGTGTTTATATATGTCCTCCAGGAGTGGGGAGCAACGGCGCTTCAATTAAAGTGGCTCTGAGAGTTGCTACTTGTGATACTGGAGTCTGCTGGAGCATGGAAATTACCATGCTCTAGCAGACTCGACTAATAGAGTCTTCTCCGATATGCTGTAATTGGAGCAGCCTCGCTACAAGTGTACAGGCATCTATAGGTATCATTCACATGTTGTTACCATTTCAACAACTGTAATTGCACTGGCTCTTATGCTTTTCCCATTGGGTTTAGGAAAATTAATTCTTGGAATTAGTCTGAAAGATTTCAGGTGGTCTGAAAGATGGTCAGGAAGTGATGGTGATGGTATAGGAATCTTTTTCCTCCCAGAAATTTCTCAGTTTTGCTTGCTTAGAACTTAGGAGGCAGTCTGTGAAGTTAATAGATTCATAACTTCTTCTAGTGCTGTTTAGTAGTGCTTTGTGCATTTTGTAGTAATTTCTTACTCTTGAAGGATTTATAGACATTCTCTTTTTTTAGGAAGGTGTACCAGCTATGGACACATGTACACACAAACATGTTGGCAACTGTCATTACTATGTAGGACAACTGACTGAATTCTTGGAAATGTGTAGTTGTATTTTTGGTTATAAATGTGGCCTGTTCCTGCTATCTATGAAGCCTTCTCTGCTATGAAGCAAGAGTTCTTCCCTGAAGTAAAATGATGATTCCACACAATGACAAATGCTATGTTCAAGGGTTGAGCCAAGATGGTCTGAATTTTGTGGAAACAGGGTCTCTGATTCCTTCACAATAAGAGCATAGATGGGTAAAAACACCTTTTGGACAAATACTTTTTCCACCATTGATTTTCAAGTTCTCTTCCTTCCTGTTCCCCAGCTGCTGGGTATCTGATAATGATGTGCATATATAATGTAATGTAATATAAATCATCCAGTTTTAGGGCTTTTCCCAG
>NW_017729004.1:46173557-46182701 GCF_001723915.1 Gavialis gangeticus | reverse complement strand
TGATGTAAAATGATGATTCCACACAATGACAAATGCTATGTTCAAGGGTTGAGCCAAGATGGTCTGAATTTTGTGGAAACAGGGTCTCTGATTCCTTCACAATAAGAGCATAGATGGGTAAAAACACCTTTTGGACAAATACTTTTTCCACCATTGATTTTCAAGTTCTCTTCCTTCCTGTTCCCCAGCTGCTGGGTATCTGATAATGATGTGCATATATAATGTAATGTAATATAAATCATCCAGTTTTAGGGCTTTTCCCAGTAACCTATAGAAGTCAAGAAATTGTTTTGTTTTTGTTTTATCCCTGAAGCAACATGGGGTTTCAGGACAGGGGAGGCAGGTTCCATCTTCCTTCTGAAGCATCAGAATTTTCTCTGGAATTATTGGGGATGAGATAATGGCCAAGGTGCCAGCGCGTGATATGAGATGACACAAGGAATCCTCTTGGGTTCCTGGCTGGGGTATCTTCCTTGCAGGATCGGAGATGCAGAGATTATTGGATTTACTGTTGGGAAGGAATTTTCCCCCATGTTGCATTGGCAAAGACTGGATAGGAGGGAAGGGACAAAGAAGAGAACATTACAGCTGCTTCTGCAACATGGGTGCAATTTGCTTCATGGGTCACCTTGTTCAATCATATCCTTGCCATGGGCAAAAACATGGGCACTGTTGGCACCCCATTCTCCACCTGTGGTTCACTGTATTGTTTTGAGAACTAAAATGTTTTGTTAATTTAATTCTTTAAGTTTGTTGTGGGGAATCTGCCTGATATTTAATGACCTATGACATACAGGACCTGAGACTAGCTAATCTACCAATTCTTTCTGGTATTACCTTATAAGCAGAACTAAGATCAGAATTTAATACATGTGTTTTTCTCTTATTCCGGGTAGTGGAGCATATTCATGTAAGGCTTTTATCTTTGAACATTAGGGAATCTCCACAGGGGGAAACTGGGGCAGTCTGTGATTTCAAATGTGTAGGAATAGTATATTTCTGCTTTTGTTCCTTGAAGGGAAAAAAAGCATTTTTAGGTATCCAAACTAAAGAAATGATCAGACTCTAGTTTTACAAGCAGATTTTAGACAATTGGGAGCATAATTATCAGCCACCAGATGGAGTGTTCACTCTGGTTTTAATGCAAGCTCAAGCACTTATCAGTAATTGGAGATATGGTGTATATGTATGTGGAGACTGAATGATGCTGCTCAAGGTAAACTAACACCACAAGCCAACTTCCTTATCTTGACATTAAAGTAGTTCTAAAAACACAGATAACTAGGATGCCAGATGTAGTCACTAGATCATATTATATTCTACTGGGATTATTTTGGTGTGTGTTTCATGTATTAAATTTGAGTTTAGTTTTAGAAACAGGTAATTGAAAATTTCTTTACTCGTTTTTGTACATGATAATATAATCAAAGCCCTTTTTTCCAATTTTATTTGTTTTGTGAGGGAGGGACAGCTTACGAATCAAATGAGACTCATGGTAGTTTACAGTAAGGCTAGGGACAGACATTCAAAAAGCCGGAGCCTGAATTGATTCAATCTTTGCAAGTTAGTGTAAGCTGCCTAGATTAAACCATTTTGGAAGTGAATAGACATTCATGAAATGCAGGCACATGCCTGCATTGGCTTAGGCCAGGAGCCAAGGTTGCTAGAGCTAGGGGTTTCATAGTTTCTAGGGTCGGAAGGGACCTGAGCAGATCATCTAGTCCGACCCCCTGCCATGGCAGGAAAGAGTACTGGGGTCAAACGACCCCAGCAAGGTGTTCATCTAACCTCCTCTTAAAAACCCCCAGGGTAGGAGCCTGCACCACCAGGGTGGTAAGACTGGGTGGGGCAAGTGGCAGTGGGAGCACTAAGTGGGCTTGGGAGCTATGGCCCCCTCTGAGCCCCAGTGCCGCTGCCTGCCCTGCACAGTCTGCAGCAGCTCTGACTGCCTGCTTGTGTTCCCCCCACTGGGAAGAAGCTTGGGCTCCCCAGATACTAGGACAGGGGCTGCTGCCCTATCAGAGCCCTCCCCCTTGCTGCTCCATTGGCAGGATTAGGGGCCTGGCTGACATGGCCCCTTAGGTGAGGGGGAAGGGAGGGAGGCATTATTTGCTGGGCAATAACCCTCTCCCTCTTCCCTCTGCCTCAGGGGCCCATGCTGGCTGGCATCTGGCCGTGCCCTGGCTCCGCTGCTGCAGCAGCAGGTGGGGAGCACCAGGCAGACTCTGGCTCAGGTCTGTTCTGGTGGGACAGGGAGGTAGAAAATAAAAACTCTTTTCTGGCCAGTTCACTCCAGGCTACTGCCAGGGCAAGCAATGGCCCTGCTGCTGGAGCAGCCAAGGGAGACATGCAGGTCCATGCTGTTCAGAATGGGAGATGGGATAAACCTCTTCCCTGCTCCCTTCCTGGGCCAGCCTCTGACCAGGCCCCTGTCCCTGCTCTGGCTAGGGAGCAGAGGGGTGGGGTCAGCCCTGCTCCACTGGAGCGGAGAGCATATTCTAGTCCCGAGACCGTGCTGAAATGGTGGGCAACTCTGGTTTAATTTAAACCAGAAAAGGGTCTGGGACAGAAGTTATGTAAACTGGTTTGAGCTCAATCAGTTATATCTGATACTACATTCAACCAGGTTTATCTCAAACCAGTTTCAGCCATTTTGAAACTGGTTTATGTGCATTGAACTTATGTTTTGTTATAGATTTAAACCAGCTTCTGATCACCTGGGCTAGGAACAGACATTCAAAAAGCCTGAGCCTGAATTGATTCAATCTTTGCAGGTTAGTCTAACCTGGCTAGCCTAAATCAGTTTGTAACTGTGCAGACATCCCAGACATGCAAGCACATGCCTGCAGTGGCTCAGGCTAGAAGCCTGGGGGGTGCTAAAGCAGCCCTTCCTTCCCTTCTACAGTGCTGAGCTGAGGGGGCATGGCCAAGCCTGGCAGGACACTCTAATTAGGGAGGGGTTGCCTCCTCCCCCCACTTCTGACCAGCCTGGCAGGGAATTGATAACACAGTGTTTATCGCCCCTAACTCAGAGTTTACCACCCCATTAAGAAAACAACAGAGGGACATTACCAGCTACCTGTTGATTCTGCCTTTGTCCTGTCTGCCACAGCACGGACTGTAGTCAGCATGTGGTCTGCTAGCTAATATTGAGAGGTATCTGTGTAAGACAGATGGGGCAAAGGCAGAGGGAACGGAGGCATTCCTGCTTAGTAGGGAGTGGTAAAGGAGAAGCGGGAGCAGGAGAAAGCCAGGCAGATGCCTGCAGTCTTTGTCAGAGTTACAGCCAAGGAGCAGATGGGAGGAGCTAGCTTTGCTGTAGAGCAGAGAGCCCCACCCAGCAAAGAGAGCATGCTGGGGGAGCCTGGTTTAACTTAAACCAGCAAGGAGTCTGGGACAGACATTGCATAAATCAGTTTGACCCAAATCCAGTTGCATCTGATACTACATTCAACCAGGCTTCTCTCAAACCAGTTTCAGCCATTTTGAAGTTGGTTTATGTGCACTGAACATCTGTTCTGTTACAGGGTTAAACCAGTTTCTGATCACTTAAACTGGTTTATGTGTAATCTCAGTCCCTAGCCTTAAACCAGTTTATGTGCAACTTCTGTCCCTAGCTCATAAAACAAAGTAACTTATTAAAGCAGCATACAATAAGGACATCCTAACCAAACTAAAATATTCCCCAGGCTTTAAAATCTAACCACCCCACCCTGCACATTCCTACTCCTTTGCCTCTGACTAGGAGAGAGGAGAGTCCCTGGGCAACCCAACCTTGCTTCCCAACCCCCATTCACTACCTCCATAAAAGAAAACAAAGAAAGCAGAACCCCTGCCTCTTGGCTAGGGGGTCTCCTTCCCTCTCTGTGTCCCTCCCAAGTCTGTACCTCCCTGTCTCAAAAGAGGGCTATGGCTGTCCCCTAAACTCACTCATCCTCCCCCTCACCCCAAAAGAAATCATTATTCAATTTAAGAAATTATAACAAGCACTATAATATCCCTCCAATCCCTATCCTTATCTCTGTCCCCACTAAAGGACATTGCCTTTGGTGAATATGACCTATGATTCTGCTGAGTTCACAGTATCACCTCTAGGAAAGTAGGGATCAGGAATGGCACCTGGAACTGGCTCTCTCTAGTTAAAACCCCATGGGATCTAAGTTTAGCCCTGCTAAGCTGTCAGTTCCACTTAAGGTAATACTCAGAATCCAAACTAACCATTGTACAGTATGCCCTGTGTCGCAATCACTGTACATTCCTGTTTGCCAAAGACATGTGCTAGTCTGAGTTCTGCTTGTATTCATCAAAGTGAAGCTTGAAACTCCTGCGTAGTATGAAAGTGCCTCACATAGATATCTTTGAAGCCTTCTCTTGTAGCAATGCTTTGGCTGTCCAGCCCAGCACTTGCCACAGAGAAAATGTAACTGTCATCAGCCTCCAAGACCAATTTGATTTGTCACAAAATGTTAGTTCAACAAGGGACCTGAGCAGTGCTTCAGGGCTAGTAGAGGGATTGGAATTAACTTGAAAAAAGGGAGCGTGACCATCTGCACAGGTGTCTGGGGATCTGCAGAGCTGTGGCTATGGTCCCCTCTGGATTCTTGGCATATGCATCTTTTTCTGATTTTGACTTTTGTCCTGTTGTGTCTCTTCCCATCCTATAGGCTGCTAAGTGACTCATATCCCATGGGGTTTTGATTTTGTTCTCTCCCATATGTTTCTATATGGGAAAAGAAGGAGAACGTATGGTTTTGTATGTTTATCATGCACGGATATAAAATCATTCATTTATTGTGCCACAATCCATTTTTGTTTGTCCTGCTAATAATTCAATCCAATGTGTTTGTCCTGAAGGAAATTAAATGCACTTGTCCTAGTAGACATCTATGTGTATTCTGCCAAAAATTTAATCTCTTACTTTTCTTGCCAGGAATCAGAGGAAATGGATTTACCATGCCAAGATCAGTAACTTTCTTTATACTACACATTAATCCTGTATTATAAGGCTTTGGTGGTCTTCCCTCACCCTTTGTATCCAGTTAAGATTAACATGGGTCTTGCTGTGAATCGTTTGTATTCATTGGGTTTTCCCTGCAGAAAATAATAGAACATTTTCCTAGGGGGAATTCAGTCCCACAGATTTATCCTTTTGGGATTCGTATAATGTTTTTCCTTATGGCAAAATGTGCAAAGCTGCATTTTAAAGCAGATTTTCCATCTCTGAAACTTCAGTGAAGTTGATGGAAATGGACTCAGAGATAATGAAAGGAATTTCAAGGAAAACAAGTTTCCTGGTATTGTGCACCAGCCACCCCTCTTCTAATCAACTTCTTGAAATTTGATGACTCTGGAAATATAGTGCTCATTCATTTAAATCATCTGCCATGGACTTATGCCATTTGCTTCCCTGCAGCGTACCTATTATCTCTGCCTTTGAAAATTGACTGGCTTTTGTTGTTGTGCTTTTTGTTTTATGGGTTTTTTTTCTCCTGCCAAATATCTAAGGCTGCACTAGTTAGTATTTTTGATAATTTGCTTAATATGCACACTGTTATGATTCTGTGCTTTACTCATCCATCTCCACTTGGTAAGACTCTGCCCCATTCTAATCTGGTAAAACAGGTGAATAAAGGACTTTCAAAATGTTTTTGTTTTGTCTTTTGAGTCTTACGCTGTTTCCATCCTGTCTATACTGCCTCTGTGGCAGTCGCAAGGCTGCTGCCTGGAAAGAAGTCCCACCCACTTCCATGCACTGTGTGGTCCAGAGGTTCTCATTCACACATTTAAAGCTCCTTAACATGTGCTAAATCGCTTGAGATGTTCAGAAAGTTCTCGGAATCTCTGCTTTGGGTATATTGAGATATGCAGCATCATTTTTTCAGCTACCACACTCTCTAGGAAGACTGATACTGAAGATGCTGGAGAGCTGCCTCAATTTGGGACTATTACAGAGGAAAAGGATATCTCTTCCCATCACAGCTGGCTTTAGCAGGAAGGGCTGTAGGTGATTACCCAGTCACGTGAGCTGATGTATGCTGGGCTTGAGGGAGGGTTTTTTGCTTGCTTGTTTTTGCTTTTGAAGAAAATCAAGCTGTGATGAAAAGTAAATAAAACACTGTTTTTCTTTTCTTTTCCCAAACTAATGAGCTTGCATGCTGGCCGACAGTACTTGTAACGAGATTCTCTTTCTCCAATGATAAGCCTTAAACAGGGAAATCTCCAAAACTGTTTGGATTATCATGTGCAGAAATTCATTACATTCATAATTCATGAAAATATGTATTGCTTTTCAGTGTGCCATTTAGATGCTTCATAACTCTTTTCAAACTATTATGATTAGCAACTGGGAGATGGCTGCTAAAACAGTGTTTTCTAGGTGTTCTTGACTGTCCTACTAGAAGAGTACAGCTTACAGGAAACAATGATTTTCCCCTTTTTACTGCCTGAAAAATGCCAGGTTAGTTCTGAAAATAATAGCAATAAATAGAAAAGGTGAATATAAAATAAAACACTCGAATTGCCTTAGAATCAGCCCTATTCCTTTTACTTCCTCATAGTAGCACATGAGATTTCTTCTTGCTACTGCACCAAAATCCACTTTAAAAGGAAGGACAGAAATTCAAGAGGCTGTTTAAGTTGCTAGTGATTTCAGTTGTACTTAAACATTCATTGGCAGGCATTCTGGGAAGTGCCAGTGCCACAATTAAAACTTTCATCTGTAAGAAGGCGTAACTGAAAGAAAGCATGGAGCTATAACTTTTAAGAAAGGAAAAGTTTCTTTCTGCATTAAATTTGTACTTCTGTTTTCCTTTAAGATTGTATATTTTGAGTTTTGAAAGGTTCTTCCACATCCAGTTTATTTTAGTGACAGAAAATGAGTTAACATGAATAAAATAACATTTTTCCAAAGAAATGTGAAAAAAAGGACTAATAGGTAAACAATATTGGCCATATGATTTCAACTTGCTGGTTGATGTATTAAAACATTCAGATAGAGTTAAGACACCTAGGGCATCTATACATGTGCTGTGGCATGGAGGGGGGAGGCTGCATTAATTAGAATGGCTCTCAAAGAGCTGTTCTAATGAAAGCACCCACACAATTATGTGCATTTAACATCCCACACTTCAAAATGGTGGCAAGGGCACTTTGACTAAAGCTCATTTGATGAGCTTTAGTTAAAGAACCCCTGTTGCCATATTAAAATGCAGGGATGATGAATACATGTAACACAGAGGCTGCTGGAACATGCTAATTAGTGCGTACCAGCAGACCTGCAGCAGACTCAGTTAATCAAGTCTGCTCTGACACATGCTAATTAGCACGCATTGGAGCAGAGGTTCATTACGTGTATAGGTGTCCCTATTTATCTCAGGATAATGACTCCAAGGAAAATTTACACTGAAGTATGTTAGCAGAGTGCCTCACCATAAGGTGGCAGGGAGAGCTAGTTTTAGCCCATTTGCATTACCTATGACAAAGTTTCTACAGGTTTTTTTCTAGGGGTAATTTTAGGGTGAAGTTACATGTTTCACCTAGACCATACTAAGGGCACTTAAAATTTGAGCACCCACACAGTAAAGCTCCTTAACATGTGCTAAGTGCCCTCCGAACATCTCAAAGTTATGCCACTTCAGGTGAAAGGTAAGTCTAGGCCGTGTGATCTAGCTTGTGTTTGAGTAACTTCAGTCTGCTCCGTGGAGCTAAAAGAACCAATTTGCAGTCCTCCAGCATCCCAGGATGCACTGCCCCTCCCCTCCCAGAGCAGGGATAGAGCCCTGGTGTCCCAGCTCCTAGTCATGCCTTTGCTTGCCAGCCCCCTAATAGCAAGTCAGAGCTGTACAGGCAAGAAATGGTATTAGCCCGTAACATGTGATTGCACACAGCACTAACTCTGGTTAAAATTCCACAGATTTAGTATGGTGCAAGTGTAACTTCAGCCTGACTCCAAAGTAACACTAGATTTTTGTCTCTTCCACTTTTTACTGTTGAGTCAATTTACTTTGCAGTAAATGTTTTGCATGCCTGCACCTTTAAAAATATATACTCTTTTTTTCTGCTTGTGAATAAATGGTCCTCTGTCAGTGTTTGGTGTAATAACGAATGAATCCCCAAGGTTTTGATTAATGTCCCCAAAGATTGAATCCTTTTATGAAATTTTCAAAATGCCTATTTTTCTGAAACTTGCAAAGCCAGGCTGTAAACCTAATGACAAGTCTACTGTTTGGATTTGCGGTTTATCGTGATGCTGGTTGATATGGAAATTACCCTAAAATCAGGAAGGGGTCCAGCATATTTATTTTTTACATGAACATTTTCAAGGGCTTTGTTTGGCTTGAATAGGCTCCAGTCTTGATTTGGCATTGTAGTTGAGCTTCCACATCCTCTCCCCAGAGTGAGCAAAATTCAGAGCACTGTTCAAACAACCTGATAGTGCAAAGTTTGACCTTTGATTTCAGCTCCCCTAGCCATGAGTATTCTGATCTGCTTTACTCATGTTCTAATTTCAGTAGACATCATGTAACCTTGTTAATGTATCTGTCTTTGGTGTGACAAGTTAGCTGTGGTGTTTATCTGCATACCTTACTGGTATGCAGGATTGGATTGCTGGAAACTGTGTCCCTTATCTGCATTACCATTGGTATGTATGGGCTCTGGGAATGGGAACTTTTTTGTGTTTGTTTTGTCTCGGTTAACATGCTTTACCTTCATTTTAATAGTTTGCATATAAGGGACCAGGAGAGTGGGTTGGTGTGCACTGGCTCTGCCTTCTAAAATTATAAAGTTTATAAAGGTACTGGTGCTGCAAGAGAAAATTGGGTAAAGTTGCTGAGGGATTGGTGCTCACCATGACTTGTGTAGAGGGATCTTTAGCTCAAAAGTCACAGGGAGAAATATTTATGATATATACATCCGTTTAGTGGGTTCAAGTTGGGACCAGTTATGCATGTGTTTCTAAAGATCTAAAATGCTGGAGTACTAGTGGGTCAGGGTGAAGTCTCTGCCTGCTAGATTCTAAAGAGATGAATCCTTGAGTTCTTTCAAGGTCTAAAAGAGCTGGGTTGTTTCGGCAATCAGAAGTGGACAGCAGAGCAGTGTCCACTGGTGTGGTAGTGAACAGCAGCAAAGCAGCATCCCTGCGAC
>NW_017729004.1:46166564-46168557 GCF_001723915.1 Gavialis gangeticus | reverse complement strand
CTAAAGAGATGAATCCTTGAGTTCGTTCAAGGTCTAAAAGAGCTGGGTTGTTTCGGCAATCAGAAGTGGACAGCAGAGCAGTGTCCACTGGTGTGGTAGTGAACAGCAGCAAAGCAGCATCCCTGCGACAGTAAACAGCAACAGCAGCATCAGAGCAGTACCCTGCAGTGCTGGTGAGGCAATAGAAAGCTTGGGCCAGCAACTCCACTGGCTCTACTAGCTACCAAATCCATCTTGTGTGGGACTAAGAGAAATCTGAACATACTGCCTCTGAAAAGCTATTGATAGTTGCTTAAGGTGGGTTACTGATTATTAAGGATTTCTCAAGTCTGTTTGCTTGTCTAACTTTGCTTTCCCCCTTCACTATACCCTGTTATAGTTTAATATTGCCATGTGAGTGGGGAACTTTGTTCCCACTGGAACACCCAGGCAGAATTTATTTTTCCAGGTTTCTAGGCAAGTGCTTGAGCCGGAATACTATGTTTGTGTAAAACCCCTATATTGAACTCAGTGCTTGTTACTGCTGTCCCATGCCTGGCAGAAGGGTTACAATTGCAAGGAGTAAATTAGGCCTCTCTCTTTCAGGTGTGAAACTCCACCAATGCTGACTTCTTAAACTATTAGGGCACTTGTACACATGACAGGACTTTAGTCCTTAGGGTTGCATTCTATGACCCATACATTGAAATGGTGAGTTTTTAATTGAAATGGTGGGTTTTATTTTTCCATTGCTGTATATACATTAGGGCTGTGCAAAGCTTTGGTCACTGATTCAGTTCGGAGAAGATTCAGTCCAATTTGGCAGCTGAATCTCTGAATCTGAATCAAATCAGGAGACCTATTAAACTCTCTGAATTGAATAGGAATCTTCTGATTCAATTCAGAGAGATTCAACCATTTGGCCATAGACAATAGACACAGCTTTATATGTTTTTTCTACATACCTCAAGGTACCTGTCCAAGCAAAATTCTAGAGAGGTGCTGGCAACACATGAGTTAAGTCTGATCATGCGCAGATAACACTGGCTCATAGAAATTTCCACAGCATGCCCAGCACGTGCCCCCTGGGTGACCTGAAGCTCTGTCAATCACTGGTGACCTACTTTTCAGCCCTGCCCATGCCTAGTTACAACACAAAGCTCTAACTCACACATGCTCAGTTAAAAAGAGCATGACGTAATTGTACTAGAAAATTCTAACAGCCAAGCGGCCTGATTGGCTAAGGGGCTGCTATATTAGTGAGTGAACCCCCACCTCGGTGTGGGTTGTGTGGGCGTTGTTGGTGAGAGAGTGGCGAGAGACCGTGTGTTATCTGTAGCAGAGGCTGCTGTCAGAAGGGACTGCGAGGCAGAGAGCGATTTGGGAGTCAGTCCCCCGGTTCTCCTCACAATCTCACACAGCGAATTCATACCTTTGATTTCATTTCCTCGCGTACCGATTATTCCGATTACTGAACTTACTGGCTTTGACCCCGACTTCGATTACTTCTACGGCTCCAACATTGATTCCAGCTTTTACTTACCTGGCATTTGACTGACCTCGGCTTCCATTATCAACCACGATCCGGCTCATCCCTCAGCTGCATCATCTCTTGGCTCTTGACCTCGGCTTTTCCTTCGACCACCCGTTTCGTCCATTGGACTGGTGTCACGCCTCGTTCTTCGTTCACCTCGTTACAGTTTCATTGTTCGTTTTGTTCCTTTAATGAGCCGTTGACCAGCCCTGGGACTATTAAGTTGAGCAGCCGCCCCTAGCTCCGGCTAGATAACAAGGGCTCACTTAAGAACCCCATGGGTCAATGGACCCCTCCGTTGTTTGTGTTTACTGTAACTGAAGAAAGCAACTCTACCTACGCCTTCAAAGCGTAAGTCAAATAAATCAATTTGTCTGAACCTATTACGCTTCTGTGCCTCAGAACTCCATGCCAAAAATCCTGCCTGTTCCATGTCCAATTGCCACCGCCCGGCCGCCCAACCGTGACACCGTGAGCTTG
>NW_017729004.1:46166110-46166441 GCF_001723915.1 Gavialis gangeticus | reverse complement strand
TGAACACTGAGATGGTGGGGTGGATGGAGTGTCCCATGGGAGTGTGTCTGTGTGGGGGGGATCCCCCGTGTGCTCTGTGGTGGACCCAGAAGTGGACCAGAAGTATTTCTGGTCCACTTCTGGGTCTGTCACTGCGCGGGGTATCCTCCCCACCTCCTGGCTTGATGACTAATGCCTCCTGGGTCTGGGGGGGCACCCAAAGTCCCCCCATGGCCAATCGCTGAGCTTGGGGCGTGCAGGGGAGGGTCTCCCATGTGCTTGGCAGTGGAATGGAAGTACTCTGCCCCACCATTTTAATACGGACAAGTGCAGGGTGCTGCACTTGGGCAGT
>NW_017729004.1:46160323-46161110 GCF_001723915.1 Gavialis gangeticus | reverse complement strand
TATTAAACTCTCTGAATTGAATAGGAATCTTCTGATTCAATTCAGAGAGATTCAACCATTTGGCCATAGACAATAGACACAGCTTTATATGTTTTTTCTACATACCTCAAGGTACCTGTCCAAGCAAAATTCTAGAGAGGTGCTGGCAACACATGAGTTAAGTCTGATCATGCGCAGATAACACTGGCTCATAGAAATTTCCACAGCATGCCCAGCACGTGCCCCCTGGGTGACCTGAAGCTCTGTCAATCACTGGTGACCTACTTTTCAGCCCTGCCCATGCCTAGTTACAACACAAAGCTCTAACTCACACATGCTCAGTTAAAAAGAGCATGACGTAATTGTACTAGAAAATTCTAACAGCCAAGCGGCCTGATTGGCTAAGGGGCTGCTATATTAGTGAGTGAACCCCCACCTCGGTGTGGGTTGTGTGGGCGTTGTTGGTGAGAGAGTGGCGAGAGACCGTGTGTTATCTGTAGCAGAGGCTGCTGTCAGAAGGGACTGCGAGGCAGAGAGCGATTTGGGAGTCAGTCCCCCGGTTCTCCTCACAATCTCACACAGCGAATTCATACCTTTGATTTCATTTCCTCGCGTACCGATTATTCCGATTACTGAACTTACTGGCTTTGACCCCGACTTCGATTACTTCTACGGCTCCAACATTGATTCCAGCTTTTACTTACCTGGCATTTGACTGACCTCGGCTTCCATTATCAACCACGATCCGGCTCATCCCTCCGCTGCATCATCTCTTGGCTCCTGACCTCGGCTTTTCCTTCGACCACCC
>NW_017729004.1:46156555-46159166 GCF_001723915.1 Gavialis gangeticus | reverse complement strand
CTGGTACCTCAAGGTATGTAGAAAAAACATATAAAGCTGTGTCTATGGCCAAATTGCTGATTCTCCAAATTAGAATCGTATTTTCAGATTCAGACTTGGCTGAACCAAATTGGGACAGTGATCAGAATCAGCAAATGTAATTGTCCCCCAAATTGGTCTGAATCCGCATTGAATACTGTCCGCTGGTGGCTGGAGAAGGTGGCAGGGATGGTGCATGGGGTGTGGGTCCACCCAGGCAAGCTGCTAGCTTCCCCAAACCCACCTAGGCTTCCAGTGCCCCGTGCACTGTCTCTGCCACATTCTCTGGCTATCAGCACACCCAGCTGCCCTCCTGCCACCTCTTTACACTGCCCCGGGGAAAGCCAGCCTGCTCCTGGGTGGCCCGAGATGTCCTGCTGGTTGCAGGAGCCTGCTGAAGGCAGAAATGCCAAGGGGCCTGATACTTTTTTTTCTCTAGAGCCTGCTCATCTCTCCTGAAGCTGGGGCAGGGGTTTGAGCTAAGTAATGACTGTAATCTTCTCAGTTGCAACATTGCAGTCTACACTACATTAGAATGTAGTTTCGCTTGCCACAATGCAAACTCATTCAAAACCCCCAAAACTTGTGTACATGTAATGTGTGACTCCATTAAGCCACACAAAGAGAAATTTTCATCATGTGTACAAGAGCTCTTAGAAAACACATGTGCTATAGACATACGGCTTCCCTCAAAGTAGAGCAAAAATAAGTTACGCGGGTTTTCCTTGAGCTAGCCTGATACACAGAGGAAAGAGGGACATGGAGGCAGACTGAACTTCCATTACCTCTGAGAGTGTCATGTGAAGGTATTAGCTGGACTTCTTTACGATTAAAGAACTGCTGTTCCCTAAAAACAAGGTACGTGACTAGTGAAGGGAAATGCTCCCTCTGGTCCTATCTAGCTCAGGACTTTTAGGGTTTCTGGCTCTACCAGCCCAAGTGGCAAATATACTCTTTAGCGCATGCACTGTAGCAGAACATACTATTGCTAGAAGATAAATTTGTTCAGCAGCCTGCACTGGGCTGCCCTGGGCATTGGCATGCTACTATGTTCCCCTGGGCACCACCTGGGATAACAAGGAATAATGGCCACAAATTGGTTGAGAGCAGGTTCAGGCTTGATATCGGGAAGTGTTACTTTATGGTTAGGGCTTCCAGGCTTCAGAATGGGCTCCCAAGGGAGGTGGTGCTCTCCCCTACCTTGGGGGCCTACAAGAGGAGTTTGGATAGATATCTGGCTGGGGTATTATGATCCCAGCCCTCATTCCTGCCCAGGGCAGGGGGTCAGACTTGATGATCTGTTCAGATCCCTTCTGACCCTAGAAACTATGAAACACACTTTATATTTTCAGTTAGAATATCCAATAGTGGATTGCGTAGTTTTAAAGCAAAGAAAGCAACTTGATTGGATATTTGTTAGAAACAGAAATGTTTACAGTGTTCAGTTTGCTTCTAACATATATTGGACCAAAACCTCAGCTGCTGGTTCAGTGGAAGCACACTAATGGGGGGCTATGTTTGTTTATGTCAGATGTAGATAGGGACCATTGAGTCCAGACACCACCCTCATCGCCATAGTATGGGAAGGGGCAAGTAAGATTCATTCAAAGAGTTAATGCATGAAATCAACTGGAATTTTTTTATTACAGCCTGCATGCTTAATAATGCTGATTTCTTCTTACTTAAAAGGATTACTGTTTTCCCTCCCTCGAGTTGGAGTGTTAGAAACTACTTGATAGGTTGCTTAGGCTAACCTTGGGAACTGTAAATAAAGGCATGTTAAAGACTTAACACATTTATTTTGATTCCTACCAATATCAGCCTAAGGAAATATTAGTTCACTTCAGTGCCTCTATTCACTTTGTACAATGCTTGTCTCTTTATTAGCCAGGCTGAAAGAGAAGTATTATTTCGGGTAAGTAACATACCAGTGTCAAAAACAGACCAAGAGCATTTTTCTTTCCAATCCATCAACACCTTCATGCATATAGATGACCAGAATAAAATTCTATATTGCACAATCTACCTGTAATCCTCCTGCCCTGTTGATAAATGTTGGGAATACTGTTTTGCTTGCTTTCCCTTGCCTCTTGAGCAGTGATCACAGCTCTTGTTCACATGCCACATATCAGGCAGTCCCAGTTGTTGCAGACTTTGAAGTTTCAACCCCTGAGGACAAATATTGAACCAAAATGAAAAATGATGGCTACATGTTTATATTTTTTCTTAGATGATAAATGCATTCCCATGTACTTAACGCTGTTGGCTATAAACTTCTTTTATATGGTCTGCAAAGGAAAGCCAGAGTTGAAGGGTTTTCATTAACCAGTAGTGCAATGTCTCTAGTTTGTCCAGGCCGTAAATACATGCTAGCTTTGAAACTCTTCAGGAACTATAAAAATATTATTTATGGTGTAAAGTATCAGACTAGTGTGTAATCACAGAACTGTACCTTTTAGAGAAGCTATACTAGCATGAAGTTAAGCACTTCTAAATGGCTTATCTTAGTGTGGTTGTTCTCTAAAAAGTAATTGCAAATGCTCTGGGTTGTGGTAGTAATATGGGTCAGAAAGCATGAGTGAAAGTGACCAGG
>NW_017729004.1:46143980-46151555 GCF_001723915.1 Gavialis gangeticus | reverse complement strand
TAAATGGCTTCTTAGTGTGGTTGTTCTCTAAAAAGTAATTGCAAATGCTCTGGGTTGTGGTAGTAATATGGGTCAGAAAGCATGAGTGAAAGTGACCAGGTATAACTAAAAATGAGATTTCTTAAAAAAACCAAATTTTACAGGTTAGATTTTTGGATTTAGGAATTATAAAATAAATTTGTAGCTGAAAAGTCTTGGTCAGATATAGAAACCTGCATTCTTATTGTGGGAATCTTGTATGATACTTTAAATATGATTTTGTTTCAAAGAAAGCATATAATACACGCTATGCTGCATGGGAACAATATGTTTAAGTTTACAAATGACTTATATCTATTATTCTCTGGTAACTAGGTCAGATTTAACATAATTATGTAAACAAGGCAGGCAATATTGTCATTTTCCTCAAAGGCTCCCCTCATTACTTATTACAACCCCTATTTCATTTCTCACTTCTCTGCAGTATTGCTTTTGTGAATTGACTTTTTTTGTTTTTGTTTTTGTTTTTCCTTTTTATTTTATTTTCCTTTTGTTCAGTTACCCCTTTTGCTTCCTATTGTGACTTGTTGTCCAAACCCTTTTTTTATCTTCCAGCAACAGTTTCAAATTGTTGGATTGTTTTTCTTTGACTTTATGCAAAAATAAAAATGGGGCACACCTTATTGGACCTTAAATGCTTGGGCTAAAGAAGTTGATGATTTGAACCTCTGGAACTAGGCAAACAGTCAAAGATGCCAGATTAGCTTGGTATCACGACAAAGACAAAGTATTCTAGCTTTGCTCAGAACTCGGCTTATATAAAGTCCATGTAAATCAGCACAGTTATACAAACAAGAGGGGAAAAATCAAGTCCCTTGTCTAACTTTTGTCATTGAGGGCATCTTGTCAAAAAGGTGCCTTCTGAAATTCTTCGGGAAATTTTTAGTAACGGCTGGGAAATGGAAGGGACAAGGGGGGGGCCGAGAGGGCTTCACAGGACAAGGAAACCAAACAAAATTACCAATAATATTGCAATTAAATTTACACTTGTGTAAAACTGAGTAAAGCAAAGTGATATCCAATCTGATAATTATTTGGATAAAAGCTCTGCGTGGCAAGATCATAGAATGGTATTATCCAAGTGCTGCCATGTTTTTTTGTTTGTTTGTTTGTTTTTTACATAATCTGATCAAAAGTAGAAGCTTTTATACTAGTCAGAACAGAAACATTTTTTAGATTAATGGGCCTATGATTATAAAGGAACTTGTGAAACCCTTTTTTAAACATTAATGAAGCAGGATTGATGCTGTGAGATGAATATGATGTGACATTCATGCACTTAGTCAAATTGCTCCCAAGACTCTGAACCTTGCCTGTGGAAGAAACTTTAGTTTCTCATAGAATTAACATAAGGCACTTGGAGATCTGCATTTCGAGTAACAAAGAAGGTTCTAAAACACAGCCTGCACTTTCCTTTGATTTCCTTTGATTTTCTTTTCTGTTCTTTTTTTCTTTTTTTTGCTACTTAGTTCTCAGATACAAGCTGTGATAATACTTATAGCTTTACAAATTTGTGTTGTACTCTAAAGAAAATGCCTTATTTTTGGGAGAAGTATGAACCAATCCCAATCTACATTCCTTTTGCTAATAATGTTACTTAAAACAACCACCATGCTTACTAAAATAGTCCCAATCTGTATTATGCTGCTCTATTCAAACTCATCTTAGAAAATATTGCAAATTCTAAAACTTTTCCTCCCTTCTCTTTTTTCCCCCCTCCCCATTGCATCTCTCTCTAATTCTGACCTACTTCTACAATTTTTAAAACTTTTTTCCCCATTACTGTCCTAACTTGATCTCCCTTTTGTTTTACCCCTTCTGTTGCTACTCATTTTCTTTCCTTTTATTTTCCTTCCTCAACTTTTTTCCCTTTAACTGTTCACTTTTGTAACATCTCTCCTCCCCTTCATATCTGTCTTTGTTCTTTCCCAGGTCTCTTGCCACATCCGTTTTTTTCTTGTCTCTCATTCTCTACAATGGTAAGGAAGAGTAGTGTTGTGGCTAAGGCATAATAGTGAATTCAGCCAATTCTATGTGCTCATATGAAAACTGGTGGTGATAATCTCCACCTCACAGATGTGTTGCAATGCTTGTTTTTTATAATCCTGAATTAATTTTGAGATTGGAAGATGGAAAGTGTTATGCATTACTGATTATTTTTGTCCACAGAATCTCGCCTCCTGTTTGTATAGCCTAAGTAGTCACACAGGCTATACACAAGTACTGACGGGGGGTGGAGCACAACTCCACACCACCACCACTCCACTGCTGCCGGGCTCTGGCCAGGCTGCAGCCCTATGATCCATACCTTGCTGTTATTGCAGAAATTGGTGAGGCACATGTCCCCTCCATACACCTCTGACATGTCGCCAGTGACTAGTTATGCAGTTCCTACATTACTGAAGCTGCTTGTTTGGCTTTATTGATGAATCTCTCTCCCTATTGTATCTGGGTAGCTCTCTTGTGGTCTGTTACATACGATCTTTTAGTAGCACAGACAGCCTCTGTTAGTGGCACATGGCAGATTGGGGAAGGGACAGGCAGTGCAGCAGCAGATAGGGCAGGGACCAGAACAAAAAGCAGTAAACCAGGTAGGAAGCACAGAGAAGAAGCAGAAAGCAAAGCAGCAGATTGGGCAGGGGATTGGAGCTGCACTTGGGAGAGTGCATGACTAATTTGTGACACACCTGCCAAAAAGGTTGGCTTCACTGCTTTAATGCATCTCTCTTGCCATGGGAAGTATTGTAACACTAGAATATACTTGTCCGCATATATAGTTGCTGTTTGGCAGTAATAACCACCACAACATTTCCTGTGCTGAGTATAGGCATCCTACTGGTGAAGAAGCAAAACTTTAAGTTTTGAGAGTCATACTTGTGCAATAGCTGATCCAGAGGTGTGGGGACTGCACTTCTATATGGCACTGGTGGTCCAGTATGGTGACCTACACAATGGGCATCTCTGAAGACTGAGGAAGCAGAACAGATGGTCAGAAACTGAGAAAGTGGCAACCTTTATTTTGTAGGTGCTGCTACAGATCAAACAATCCAGAGAATAACCAGAAGGATATGAAGGTGGCATGGAAAAGCATTTTGCTAAACTGTATATTTTAAATGATTTGGAATAACATGTTAATGCATAACATACTATCTGCCTGTTGATTTAGGCTGTTGTGATAAATGGGCAAAATGAGGCTACTGTTGTGGTTTTGATTTGGCAAAACTTTGCTGAGCAGGGTGTTCGAGAAATCCCAGAGTACTTTGGATCAGACACCCATGTCAGTCAATCATTTAAGTTTGTGGGTTCTGACAAAAGTGCTTCAATTCTGCCCATTCTCCCACCCCCTTTCCTTCCTCCACACCCTGAAAGGGCTGGTGCCAGGACAAGCGTTTACCAGGTTTACCAATGAACAAGTCAGCTATTTCATAATCGCTTGCTTAATTGTTGGCATTTTTATTACACAGAGCAACTGATTCATCTGCTGAACTTGAAGCCAACCTGCCCAGGACCTCCAGTCTTAAAATGGAGGAAAAAACTATTTTCTGTCATTACATTGTTTGCTCTGCTTATGACTTGTGCATCTTCCCAAGTGCTATGCATCTCTTGTCTGCGTAGAATGCAAGCTGTGTTTGGGCAGGAAATTTCTACTGGGTACAGTGCTGAACCCAGTGCAGAGCCATCCTTGTTGGCCCTTCAGCACTCTGTAATCAACTGCTCAACCAGTGTCTGGAAGTGACTGATAGTCTGCATGCATGTGCTTGCTTTATTTCTGGGAATTGACTATTCCCAGTTAGCACTGAAGCTACATTTCCTACATCCCAGGTAATGCCCTAATTACCAAGCTCTGGGGTATGTGCAGTCATTTCTTTCTATATCTACATATATTGTTCAACCTGGACTTAAACTTTTACCTATATTTTCCACAGAAATGATGATTTATCAAAAAGTATTCCCAACCAGCTTCAATACATGTGCACCAACAAACCTGAGTGGGAGTCAGGCCACCACTACACATTATCTATTATGCAGTTACCATGTTAATTGTCCAATACATTTTGACTGGCTACATGTACAAATTAATTATGATGCCTTAAAAAGGTCCAACCAGCTATAAAGTTATTGCTAAAAAATGTGTAATAACTTTATAGCTGTTTTCTGTCCAGCTTTAAGTCTATGGTTGGGAGACTGCAGCTGTTGTATGGAGACAATTGACCAGGGGCTGGGAGATTGCAGTTGTGCCCCACAGTTGCTGGGGCTGAGTGTCCCACACCTGGTGGGACTCTCACTTTTGGTTGTGCCCCAGAAGGAGCCAGGGATGAGAGTCCCACACCTGACATGGGGTGCAGCCAGGACTGAGAGTCCCGTTAGGTGTAAGACTCTTGCCTGTGGCCAGGACCAAGAGTTGTGTCATCTGCAGGAGACGCAGCCCTGGCTGCATGTGGACCCCACAGCTGGAAGCTCCATCAACAG
Source organism: Gavialis gangeticus (assembly GCF_001723915.1). Taxonomy (NCBI): domain Eukaryota; kingdom Metazoa; phylum Chordata; order Crocodylia; family Gavialidae; genus Gavialis; species Gavialis gangeticus. Next base: position 46,147,046 of record NW_017729004.1, on the reverse strand, counting down.
GTGGGGCTCTCAGCTGCAGGAGCCTGGTTCTTGCCAATGCAAGGGGAATCCAGGATCAATAAGGCATGATGGGGTCTGATGTGCAGTCCCACAATCACACATGTAGCATGGTAGGAGGTGTGATTATGTGGATTGTGCATTAGATCCTATCATGCCTTTACCTGAATGTGTAAAGGTGGCCCAAGTCCCAGATAATGGTGGTCATGATGCTACTTGCACACTAAAGCCACTTTTCTAAGCCATTGTGATGAGCAGTGAGAAGAAATTAAATGAGATATGGAAATGGTGCCTGGTTTATGCGTATGTGAAAAGATCTGGATCGAGAAATAGTGAAATGTGCAGTACTTCATACAAACTATTCCTATCCCTTCATAAGATGCAGTAAAATAGGAACAGATTTTATACATGGGTTGGCTGTTAAGCTGGTTCCATATGGTTGCTGCTGGCACTGCTTTGCATGTGTGCATGTGTATAGAATCACCCTGTCAAACACTTCCACCATAGAGCACCTGCACTCTGTTGTTCACATCACTACAGACTACTCTGGATTTCTAAACATCTTTTTGCCTCACTTTCTCATCTGCTCATAGGGAATGATATCTGCACTTTTAAGGCAGCAGAAAGACTCTCTGATGCTTAGTATTTGTATTTATTACATGTATGCCTGTATTTATTAGCCATCTTTCCCAAACATGTAACTTAGATGTATATCTGTATGTGTCTAATGAGTGTGTGATGTATATACCAGAGGGTATAAAAAATGATGGTAGTATACACAGTACATTACTCATACTCTGAACTCTTTTAAATTCCAGGCACGTTTCTACTAAACAGCAATCTTTCTCATTAATATTCTGAACTTTTAAGATTGGTAGCATCAGAAATAAGTCACTCCATTAATATCAGTATGTGCAAATTTTGTAAGAGCTTATTCAAGCCACTTGTAAATGCCAAGAATGACGTATGGTGTCCTTGAATGTAGAAGAGCCTAGCTGTGACCACTTAGAATATCCTCTATGTAGAATGTAAAGTCATCTGTGAAGCCAACTTATCAATAATATTGAAACTTTTCTTTACATAGATGCATCTGATGCCTCGCCAACATCATGACTGTACAAGACCCTCAGTAGAGGAAAAGGGTATTCAGTATGATGTGTGATGGGGGCCATTGTTTTCACAATTAGAGACCTACGTGTATCAACACTTTTCATTCTGGCTTTAATGCTGGCTGCTTCTGCTGTTGGACAATAGATGGAACTCTTTCCTTCATGGATTGTTTTAAGGTCAGTCTGCAGTGCCAGTACTATGTGGGGTGTAAGGAAATACTTTCTTTTTCTGTTCAAGCCTTTTGGGTATGAAAAATTATAGACTTTACTGTCAAGGGGTCTCAGATAGAAGTCACGATTCAGTGATAAGCTGGCAGGAGGAAGATACAAAGAGAGCTGTCTGAGGGCATGTAAGGTATTGTACAGTGCGTGTGTCTACATGTGATATTTACTGTCTAATTAGTAGACTAATTAGCTGCTCAGTAAACATCGCACATTTACACATGCACCCTGTTAGGTTGGTGTAAAATAATGTACTCTGCAGCAGGATAGCATTTGTAAACACAAGTACTTTTCTGCTGCAGAGTTTTTTTTACTCCACAGCAACGTACATGTAGATGCTGCCCAGTAGGCTTGGGTAGGAAGGCGCTTCAGTGTGGGGGCTGCCTGCCAGCTAGCCCCATGCTGAAGCACCCTTGTACGCCAGCCAGCCCCTCTGCAACATGCTGAGCTAAGACAGAGCAGCTCCACATTGGCAGACTGACCACCGGCCCTTCCCCTCCCCCCGCGGCCTCCTGCCAGCCAGGGCTGCTTCAGCCCAGCTCAATGTGCTGTGTTCCTGGGTGCACATGCAAACAGTATGCCTGGAACAATAAGCACCAGAGTTTATTGCTTTGCATTAATATGCATGTGTAGATGTACCCACTGTGGTATAGATTTTACTTCAACAGGTATGCTAATTGCAATTTATTTGCAAAGTTTTACATTTGCTTTCCCCGATGTATAAATTGGGGGGACACCCACCCTTGCACTGGCACCTCCCGTCCTGCCTGGGGTCAGAGCCAGGAGCCCTGTGCCCCTGGGCAGCAGCTCCAACCTCCAGCATGAGGAATAGCTGGGTGAAATGCCCACCACAGGGAGGAGAGCTGGGCTCTCCCACCTGCCCCCCTGGCAGAATTCTCAGCGTCCAGGGCAGAGCCGCAGCCAGGGTGCAGCTGGGACCTTTCCCGCAGCCTCTCCCATCCCACCCAGGGTCAGAGCTGGGAGCCCCGCACCCTGCATGGCCACCACCACAGCCCCACCACCCCATGACTGGCCAGTAACTGGCACTTCTAGCTTACTGCCCGCCCCCCCCCATGGCAGTTAACAGGGATTTTACTGTATTTCTCTTTTCAAAGTGTTATCTTAATTTAAGATTAATACTTAAGATTAATATTTATTTAGTATCGATAAAGGTGCATCAGGGAGCTACTTATATCTGAATGAAATTCTCTTTCAGTATATGAAGTGTCAACTGAGAGATGAGGAAGTAACAATAAAAGATAGCAACAGGAAAATATGAATGTCAGAAGGAGAAATGGTCCAGATCCTCAGCTGGTGTTTCATGTGGTATTCTCCACTGAAGTCAATAGAGCCATGCAAATTATGTAAACTGAGCATTTGGCTGAGGAGGGGGTCAAACTTCATGACTATTGGCTTTTTTGCCCTTTTTATGAAGAAGTTTTGTGGTTCTACCTTAAAAACTAACTTCAAAATTAAGCATGACTTTTATTTGTTTCTTAAAGAATGTGGTACTAAACCTGTTTATTTGCATGGACAGACTATGTTCTTTCAGCCCTTAACAGCCAGCCCATATACAAAATCTACTCCAACCCTGTCTTGTCTTCTCATACATTTGGTTGTATCTCTGCATTTCAAAAGAGTGAACCAGCTTCATTAATATTTAACTGTAGTTTGAACTCAGTGCCACAAAAATGAGATTGTCTGTATGGCTGCTTGCTGATGTGGAACCCCCCCCACC
>NW_017729004.1:46124996-46143399 GCF_001723915.1 Gavialis gangeticus | reverse complement strand
CCACCCCCCCACCCCCAAAAAAACAAAAAAAAACAAAAAAACCCAGCATTTTATTTTAAACTGGCATGCTCCTGCACTGAGCGCAGCACATGTACAATAGAGGCATTGCGATAGTTCGACCCAGTTTTCCAAGTGGCTGAATAGATCAGGTGCTCTAGTGGGGCCTTTTTGGTGCTTTTATCTAATAGCTGATTGAATCAGCTATTAGATAAAAGCACCAAAAAGTCTCGCTGAAGCTCATGATCTTATACGGATACTGCAGAGCTGGGTCAAAGTATCGTGCTGCTGCTTCTGCTAAAGCACATTTCCAACCCCTTCTCTCCCCCCCACACACACATACACCTGTCAGTGCCCTATGTGACAGCTGCAGTGGCTTAATTGGAGATAATGCCTTTTAAATTGTTTGTCTTATTCCAGACTAGAAAAATCATGTGGACACTCCTTGTTTGGTTTAAATCAGGCTTTTTTTCTAGTTTGGATGAAGTAGTTTTATGAATAAGTTTAAGCTAAATTTAAAGAGGTATAATTTAAACTGAAGTTGGAATGACGGCCAACAGACTAGCACCATTTGTTTTAAAGCCAGTTTATATTAAATAGTGTCATTTTATTGGGAAGGCACAGCCTAAAATAGCCACCCAGGCCAGAGTACAGTCAGCTCAGTGTTACACTCCCAATCATAAGGGCAAGGTGAATGTGAGCAGAGTGGATGCTACATTTAGTTTAAGCTTCAAAAGAGTGCACTTGGCACCAAGTTAGAATTAATGGGCTCTCAAGTTGTCTAAGCAAACCAGTTCTTTGATTAAGTGGAATCCAAAACTATCGAAAGAAATGCAACAAATTCATTAATGTAATTTAATGCTTGAAAATGGGTGTGAGGAGTTATACTGGGGCTTTAATTGAAGAATGATTAGTATCTGTATATGCAAACATATTCCAGGTGGTCTGAATGTTCCTGTTAGGACTGTTTCATGTTCTGGATCTTGGATGTTGGCTCCATATGTAGTAGAGTATTGGAGGTTCAAAACACTTGCAACATTCTCCATTTCCGTAGCTTTGTATGAAGGCCTGGGTCCCCACCACATAAATTAAGGTAATTTTATCATTCAGTATATTGGGGGTCAATTGTCTCCATACACTTACCAAATTATACATCAAAACCACTTGCATTTCATCTCTAAGAATTTGAGGCTTGTTATTTTTTAACTGATCACCCTTTAAATAATCATAATGGTTGCAGTTGCTTTCAGAGGCCAATTTGATGCTAAGTTAAAGCTTTCAGTTTCTTGTATCCTTATATTTAATGGGTAGCTATATGTGATTGTATCTTTGAAACAGACTTTGATATGTTAACATAAAAGGAATTTTAATTTTTGGAAACAGTGTAAATGTTTAGAAAGATGTTTATTTAAAAAGATCACCCTTGGGTTCTGAGTTTATGTGGTCAACCCCTCCTCCCCAAACAATGAAATGGTAAACAAAACAAAACACCGACGATTTCCTGAAGTTGTATTAAAATAATAGAAGCTATATTTAGCAGGTGTGGGAGGTACCCACCTAGCCATGTGCATGTCCATACCTGTCTGTATGCACTTATTTTGAATGCCAGCTGTAATATGCAGTAAGGCAAATTTTCAAAAACACAGATATACTAAACAAGATATATTAGAAACCATTTCACTTGCAAATGTTTCTGCTTTCTATAGTTAACTCAATTTTTCATTACAAGTCATCAAATGAGCTGGAACTTGATAATTCATTTAGTAATTAACAGTTTTTTTTCCCCCCTTTAATTTTGATTAGTTTTTAACAGGTATATTTGGAAAATGTAATCAATGGTGACAAAAGTTTTCCTCCTGGTAGCAGAGATTAACAGTGTTTTCCCCATAATGTGTTATTGCATAATTGTCAGTTACAAGGAACATCTATTACCTAAACACTGATGTAGACAGGACTAGATTAAATAGAAAATTAATTTAGTTGGTGCAATAATATCAGTCTTTTCTTTCTCCCTTCTTAAAAGAAAGCAGATATTAGATCTGTGTGAAATTTTGGCAGCCATTTTATTTTGGAGGTGTTTTGGGTCATTTTGGCACCTGAAACACTGAATCCGACTTGAAACAGAAGGCTCAGAAACATCTCTGAAGAGAAATGAGGCATCCGAAACATTTCAGAAATGTTTCAAAAGATTTTGCAGTTTCGGAGCTGGGCTTTCAGGGTAACAGCTGTACGCTGCTGCCCTGCCACGTGACTTGTCTCCGCAGGGAGCAGAGATCTGTGCTGGGGGGTCTTCTCAGTGCTGCTGCCTGCCCCACTCTGCCTCAGTGATGTGGGGCTGCACTGGGCAGGCAGCAGCAGTGAGACGACCCTGGCATGGATCTCTGCTCCCTGTGGAGCCAGGTCGCATGGCAGGGCAGTGCTGGTCCCTACCACCTGACCTGGCTCTGCAGGGAGCAGAGATCCAGGGCTATACGGGGTGGGAAGCGGTGGGGAGGAGACCCCAGCACAGATCTCTGCTCCCTATGGAGCCTGGTCGTGCAGCAGGGACCAGCAGGCTTGCTCGCCACTCTGCGCTGCTTCCCTGGGTAGGACTGTGCAAGGCTTGCAACCCATTTGAAACAGATTCAGAGGAGATTTGGCTGAAATGAAACAGGACAGTGATCTGAAACACTGAAACGAATCACTGTCCTCCAAAACGGCCAGATCTGATACTGAATTGAAACACCGCTGTTTTGTACAGCCCTAGCAGAAATGTTTCACCTATTTCCTGGGGACCGTTTCTCAGGTCCAGGACCAAAGAACAAGTCCCTCACCCTTCAACAAGCAGTAGCCAGTGATAGTAGCACTTACATGAAATGCAGAAGACCTGCGTTTGAGTCTCATCAAAATATGACAGAGTTGGGACTTGAATTAATTCTTGCTTATCCTAAATAATTTCCTTAACTTCCTTTGGCTATTGAATATTCTGGGGAGTTTGGGGCTGTTTTTCATGAACATTTTTGAAGTATCTTGCTATTTTTTGCCCTACGTCAGAGAGACAAATCTCATTTTTTGAGAAAGAGAATTCTTATTTTCAAATCAGTCCCTGTGAATATTGCAAAGCAGTCCAGTTGGCTGGCTTCTGAGAAGGAAGGGAGGTTAATTAACTTATAGGTAATCTGCTTGGAAACCAGGTAGGCCAGACACCTGTCTGATAGGTAGGTTTTGAATTCTGCCTGTGTTCTAATATGTAATCAGTTGAAGTCAAACCACATCTTTGTGTTATACCTTAGCAGGTCAGCACTTTGAATGATTAAAAAGAAAAATATTTCACCTGAAAACTTCCAAGCAGCTCCAGGAGAGATGGAAATATTAGAGGCTAAATATTAGTAACTGAGGTATGAACATATTAAATAGCTGAGGTCAAGCAAGAAGTCCCTACAAGAACAGAAAATGAACTTAGATTTCTCTCCCAATTCAATACCTTAACTACAAGACTGTAGTTTAGATAGCATCTGGATAGAAATGTGCTGTTACATGATAATATTACTGAGTTGCACTTTTGGCTCCATCATAGACTTATTTTATGGCCTTGGGCAAGTCCACTTCACCTCTATTCCCGGATGTCTTTGACGACTGAAAAATGCTGATAGTTAATTATTTATAATGTCTGTCTCATGTACGATTGTAGCAAGGCTTTGGTAGTATTAGCTGAGTGTTTTGAGTGTGTCAAATACTGCAAGTACTGTGGATTTTTCTATTTGCTTAGTGGTGACCACATGGTTGTAATTGCACAATGACTAAAAAGAGAATGGATCCTCCCCCCAAAAGGCTAATTCAAATACATGTTTCACCGAGGAATCTAGAAGTGTATTCAACATCACTTTGTCTGATTTATCTGCATTTGTAAATGACTTCTTGTGGAAGAAGGTATGTAAAATGTTACTGGACTTGTAGCCCTTCCATGCAGACATCCCTTCCACTGCCCCTCCTTTTCTTACTTGCTGTGACAGGTCTTATAGAAATGTTGAAATGCCAAGCCTGTTACATTACAGACACAAGTCGTTTGACCCCAGTACTCTTTCCTGCCATGGCAGGGGGTCAGACTAGATGATCTTCTCAGGTCCCTTCTGACCCTAGAAACTATGAAACTATGTACATTCTGAGACCTTCATCTCTTAGGGGAGACGGCATTCATTAAAGCTCCAGAGTACTCAGCAGGTAAAATTCCAGTCAAAATAGACCTATCACTTTAATATCATAAGTGACTTATAATTTATGTGATGATAGAAATAATACAAGCTCCAGGAGGCAATTTCCTTGCAGCAGTCTATGCAAAGTGAAAGAAAATTTATTTGTTTAAATGTCTGTGACAGGTGGTGCTGCTGCTGCTGTTGTCACTGTCCCTGTTCTTCAAACCCTATGAAACCAGAAGAAAATGTGCTTAGCTATAAAGCATGAGATACCACTTTGAAATCTTTATTATGACTTTTATACTCTATAATTACTTCTACCCACTACACCAGATTATTCATTTCTTCTTCTTCTTTTTAAAACCCCAGAACATATTTACTGGTATGGGATAATGCAATTTATCCTTTAATTCCATCGAAGAATGAAAGAGGTTCATTTTATGTTAGGCAAACACATTTTCAATCTCCTACTTTTCTTCTCTTTCCCCTGATTAGCTTTACTGATAAAGATGTCTTCTAAGGCAACTTATAAAAATCTTTTTTCCCCCTGAAACCATAGAAGTGCATTCTTAAAACATAGCCATTTCTCTACTGTATGCCTGTCAATGCTTCCTTCATATGGGTTTACATTATATATTTTACACTCAGTTCAGTTGTTAATGGTCTCTTTTTTGTAAATCCGAGGACTTTAAACTATTGATTTAATCATACTATCCCACTATTCACTGTTTTCTAGAGGTACCTTCTCCTTCCTCCTCCTCCCTGCCCTCCTGGTTTCATGTATATTCTAATTAGGGTAGGAATGGTCTGAAGGAGTACTGGGCTTTGCAAAATATTGCTTTCCTTTCATTTAAACCATTGTTTTTGAAGGCAGATTTGATTAAAGAAATGATGTACTTCTAAATGGATGAAAGTCTGTGTTAGACAAACAATGAAGATGGTTTGAAAGTAATTCTTGCTCTGCTTAGAGCGTGGATAAAGTATATATATTGCAAAAGAGCAAAATTTGCATTTTGCTTGAACACAGTGGAGCTCTAGAAGTCTGGAACTCTAAATGTAAGGCCCCTGATGGATGTTAATTTAAAGGCATGATGCAATCCTAGCAATCATGACTCCTGGCATGCCACATGTACATTATGCCATGTTGCCAGTGCAGTGGGTGCTTGGGATCATGATCCTGGGGGATCCCTGCACAAGCTTATCTCCTTGTGCTCCCCCACAGCTGCAAGTGCCCCTTAGCAGACAGGGTTCCCAGCTGGGGGAGTGCATGCTATGCTCCTCTGGCTGGGAGCTCTGATCTCCTGACAGGCGCTTCTAGCCAGGAGAATGGATGGGAGCCAAAGGCTCCATGGGCTTCCCGGTGGGAGCACCGATCAGCTATTTGGAGCTCCTAACTGGGGGAGTGCACCATGCCCCATGACTGGAAACCCTGTCAGCTGATGGGTGCTCACAGCTGGAAGGGCTTCAGTGTGCTCCAGATATTGGAAACACTGGCTGCATGTTCAATTAAAGGTGTAATAGGAACCAGCCACAAAGTTATTTCACATATTTGTGTAATAACTTTGTGGCTTATTCCTTGTTTTATCCCACCTTTAGTCGATTGAATGTGTGGCCAGGTCACTACTTAAGGCATGATTAATCGTTAATTAATCACATCTTAAATGTAATGTTTGTTAGGGGGCCTAATAAAACTATTACAATCCACAGGTAGTTTTAAGATCTCCACTAGTTTCACCAGCTCCAACTAGAGAGGAGATGAATTCACAAAAATAACTATTGCATTTAGAATTGGGCAGGAAATGGCTTCCCTATGTGCAAATATTTTAAAAATTTTATAACTTTTCCTATTCAATTTTTTGAATGTTTTGGAGGTGAGGTAACATGGGGAAGCACCCCTTCCTTCCAGCCCAGAATAGCTAATAGCCCAGTGATGGGATACTGTCCTAGCCGGTAGGAGACTGAAGTCCAGTATCCTGGTGAGATAGTCTAGGATCCATTTAACTGTGGGTGTTGGGGGAGGGTCTTTTACTTTCTCTTGTTCTTATAAATCCTTTCCATATTAAAACTGCCAGTTGTGTATAGTTCCACAGTGTCTCAAAATGATTTAATTGGAAATATCTTGACTTGTTTTATTTACAATTGGCACTTAACTTTGGGCTTGCTAGCCAGTCCCTAAGGCTAAGAGAGATCTTTTTTGCTGTTTATGGAAGCAAAGAGTAGGTGGCATCCCACAGAGGTAGAAGTCATAGGCTGCACACTTGCTCTAACTCCACACCACCCTTAGCAAGGGTTGTCTCTATATGGAACAATTAAACCATTAGTGTCTGAATCTTTGTTTTGCCAAGTTTACACTTGGTGAAGCAGTTTGGATAGGTAGAGGGAAGCTTCAAGAGTCGATTCCCACCCCCCTCCAACTCCTGGGAAGTATTAACAGCCTATGGTGTGCCTAACAGATGACCTTTGCCCTGCTGCCTGAATTAGAGGGCAGAGCCTAACTGGAACTAGATTAGAACTAAGTCCTGTGGTTTGAGCACTAATAGTAACAAACATAGGGGATATGGTACTGGTTGTAACACTGCACACCTGAATGTGAGTTCTTTCTCTGCTGAACCATGAGCAAGAGGTGCAGACATGTTCATGGCCCTGAGAAGGAATAGGGAGGCAAAGGTTATTGGTGTGGCATGCTTGGAAATTGGGAGCAAAGACATACTGTTTGTTTCTACTGTATTAGGGAAACTTTACATTTTATACATTATTTATAAATAAACAGAATTGCATTAGAGCAGTGGTTTTTAACCTATTTGCCATAGTGGGCCACACTTGCAGCTCTCAATGTATTATGTGGACCACACACACACAACTTACTTCCTGTGTATCCATTTAAAAACTGTTTTGTATTTGTTCTCTGACACTAATGCAGGAAGTCACATGGGCGATGGCCTGCAAGCCACAGGTTGAGAACCACTGCATTAGAGCATATACCTGACTTAAGTAATTGATGTCTCCTAACAGCAACACTGGCCCTTTATATTAGGTAACTGCTTGGGCCATAGGAACAACTTCCCTTTAGACAGCTGGGAATCACTGGTAAGATCTGGAGTCAGCATTAAGACTCAAGGCCTGGATTCTCCATGATCTGCAATAATCATAGGAGATCTCACTGGAAAGCTCAGAGTCCATCTGTCAGAATCTGCGGGACAGATGTCAGAAGCTCCTAACAGTAAAATTGAGAAGGGAGGATCTGGCCCAGGGCTATCCAACTGGCAGATTGTGGTCCACATGTGGCCTGCAAGGGGCCAGCATGTAGCCCATGAGTAGTTAACATATGGCCCATTGGCCCCAGTGGCTGCATCTCCCACTGCTGTCTTGGGGTCCATGTACTGCCAGTCCAGTGCATGCAGTGGCCAGAGGGAGGATGGAACTGCATACTATGGGTACATCCCACACAATGGGGGTTGTGGGGGGATCCCGGAGTGGGGGCCACTTCTGCAGCATAGGTCTGACATCGTGTGTGGCCCCCAGATACACTGAAGTTGGATAGCCCTGATCTTGTCCATTAACTTTAATCTGAGAACAGTGGTAATCCAAACGTTCTTTGGATTCTGCGATTGCATTCCCCAAGCCTTGTCAATAGATTGGTATTTTGCTGGCTGGCCTTTCCAGTTCTCTCTTGTTTAGTTTCATTAACCTTTGAGGAATGAAATAGATCAGGCAGCAGACAATCAAAACACAGATAACTTGAAGGTCAAGACAGTACAACACACAGCTGGCCTTTACATAATAGTGGGATTTTGTATTTGTTTTGTGTGATGCCAAGCTCCTCTATCAAAGATTTCAGTTAGGGGAAAATAAGAACATAGTGTCATGTATAGGGCCAGAACTGTGGTTCCAGAATGGGCCTTTGCTTTGTACTGGTGAAAAGAAATGTGGAGGTTTCCCTACATGGCACTTCCCTACTTGGCACTTAGGCCTTCCCCAGGGAGGGAAGGGTCTTTGGGTTATGCAAAGCCAGCAGAACCAGCTCAATGCCAACTGTCTTTCCCCATACAAGTGTAAAGGAATGCTAGGGCAAGCCCCCCAAGACTGCCTTTCACTGCACAGGCAGCCCAGTGCCCCCATCTCCTGCCACACACAGCTTGGGCAACCTGGTTCCTCCACATCTCCCAGCTATGTGGGGAGCCCCTTGCCTCCTCTGCAATAGAGACAAAGCAGGTCACTCCCACCACATATGCAACTCCCTGTCCTGGCCATACACAAGATACAGGATCTTGTGGACTGAAAGTTATCCCTTTGATGGCTGCATACAGTCTACCAGTTGGACATCCCCATGCTGGGCAAGCTGAAGATGTGGCCAGGGCAGAAGAAGCCAGGTGGTAGTCTTTTCTACTCAAGTGATCCATGGCTTCACTTGGCCTTACGACAACCAGTGTACATTAGAGCACTCTTAGGGTTGCTCTAATTCAGAAGTAAGTGTAGGAGGGTAGGTGATGTCAAGCCCTCAATTTCTTCTGGTGGGGAGGGACTCACCTGCCATGACTTTATGATGGGAGAAAGAAGAATTAATACCCTCCCCCAATGAAATATATGACAGATACTGTTAGATCTGAGCCAGTCACAGTGATATCATTTATTAAACTATTCCCTCTTAATTAACAGAAAAAAATGCCTATCACTTTAAGTGGCATACCACCATTTCTCCCATGCCTTCCCTGAGCCCTGGAGCCTGTTTCTGAACTCTTCTTTCTCATCTTCCAGGGTTTCTGACTCCAGTTTCCCCGGTGGCATCCCAATGGCTATCTGGACCTGGTAAGTAGAAATTCTCTCTCGCCTTCTTTGAGGATGAGATCTGGCTGTGGTTTGCACACCTGGCTAGGATCCACTCTGGGTCTCATTATCTGACTGTCACCTCTGGTCCCTCATCCTCATCGTGCCCCCAGGGGCAATCACTCACTTTGAGTGGCCAGCTTTTATTTCTCACCCCACCCTGCAGATTTGCCTATGAAAATAGTTGCCAGTGTCAGCTTTCTTCTCAGTCACACAGGCATCTTTGCTATGCTTGCCCTGTTCCTGACCCCACACGGTTACTCTCTGTCATCTTACTAACAGGGTTGCTGTGTCACCCTGTTACAGTAGGCAACCCCTGGCACAGGTGCCAGTATGTGGCACTAGAAGGCATTTTGCTCAGCACATGCTTCTGGGTGGATGGCAGGGAAGGGGCCAGGGCTACATGGCTACAACAGGGATCGGGCCCCTTGTGGCTCCCCCATCATCTGCCCCAGCACACCAACATCTTACAAGTTGAAATTGCAGGTGTTTTTGGCACTCTGCCCAAAAACATTGCCGACCCCTCCTCTAGTATGTTGGGACTGAACTGCACATCTTTAGAGGGCCCTGGCAGCCTTGGTGGAGGAGAAAGAGGAGGAACATTCTCCAGCAGAGGAGGATGCAGATGAGGTGGTCCCTGCAGCCACCACCGGGCAGACTGGGGGACCACTGCCCAGGCAGAAGAAGAAACACTGAGTTATTGTGGTGGGTGACTCAATTCTGAGAGGCATGGAAGGGCCGATCTGCTGACCAGATCCCATGATGAGAGAGGTCTCCTGCATGCCTGGAGCAAAGATCAGTGACATCACTGCAAAGATTCCTAAACTCATCAAGCCCTCTGACTACTACCCCATGGTCCTTGTCCATGTGGGCACTAATGATGCAGCTGGGAGTAGTCCTGACCACATCATGAAGGACTTCCATGAGCTGGGGGTTGGCCTCAGAGTCAGGGGCACAGGTGGTATTCTCTTCCATCCTTCCAGTTGGCAGCAGCCGAAGTTGTAAGGATGCCCGCATCAGGGAAGTCAACCAGTGGCTCCAGAGATGATGTCTTCAGGAGAGATTTGGATTCTACAACCATGACCAGCACTTCCAGGGAGAAGGCTTCCTAGGATAGGATGATCTTCATCTCTCTCCTAGAGGTAAGCATCTGTTCTCCTGCAGGTTGGCTGATCTCCTTCAAAGATATATACTTCTCCTTAACATACAAACCTTTAAACTAGGTTTGACGGGGGATGGGGAACCAGTGTTTGATGAGAACCTAGGGTTGGAAAGCCACAGACAAGGCAACGGACCTAACCAGGTAAGCACTAAGGAGAACACACCCTCAAGGCAAAAGGACACCAAGAGCACCCACTGGGGGGCCAGAATGTCTTTACACAAATGCCAGGAGTATGGGGAACAAGCAGGAGGAACTCACACTCCTACTTGATAGCACACAGTATGACCCTAGTCAGCTTAACTGAAACATGGTGGGATTCTACGCATGACTGGGCGGTAGGCATTGAGGGATACAGGTTGTATAGACAAGACAGAGTGGGGAGAAAAGGTGGGGGTGTAGCGCTGTATGTTAAGGAGAAGTATATATCTTCCATCATCAAGGCAGGAGTGGAAGAAGAGAATACCGAAGCATTGTGGGTCAGGATCCAGGGGGGGCCAGGGGAAAAGGATTTGGTAGTGGGGGTCTACTACAGATCTCCTCACCAGGATGGTGAGCTAGATGAGGTATTCTCCAAGCAGCTCTCAGATGATCCATTGGGTCCTTTCCGACTCTATAATCTATGAATCTTGAGAAGTACAGTAATTAGCTTTTTACATTTTATGGCACAATTCAAAGGCCACTGTACAGATAGAAATATATGCTCCTGTCCTGCTGAGCTTACAGGGCATATAAGAAACTTTGATGGTCAGGCTTGTATCACATGGAGTAATCACTGAGGGGTTTTGGTGCAGCTGCAGTTGCATTTAGATTTATGAAAATGGTTTTGCTTCTTTTGGGGTGCTCTCTTTTTTTAATTTCCCTACAAACTGACACCATGACCGTAACTATAGTTTAGGTGGGTTAGGAGTCTTCCTGAGGAGTGCAGTTGTCTAAGTCAATGATTTTAAAATAAGAAAACTGTCAAGGCCTAGCAAAATGATTAAGAAACGCAACACATTTATTGAAGAAAGAAAAGAAAACCCTGTTATGTTGTGGAGAACAAGCTAAGAGCAATGAGTGATAATAGAAAAATATTTTTTCTTGCATTGGAAGACGAGACAGTGGCTTGTGATGTCTTCCTTTCTCCTTTTCTTCATGTATACCTGATATAATCAGATATGATACACCAAAGTCAGGTATATTCAACTTGGGTAAATCAAAAAGAGGTGTATGTGTAAGAGTAGTCACATATAGGAAGAGTTTTTAAGAGTATGGAAAAATATTTTTGAAAAAAACTGTATGTAGTCCTAATGTTTATTTTTTTAAACATTTATGACTTGGTTTAACTTAGTATTAAATTACACTTTTAGTCAAACTGGTGACATCCAGGTAGGCAGCCCAAAAATTAAATGGACCTGAATGTAGACAAGCTCTGAGGTTGGCTGTTCATCCAGGGCATGTGTTTATGATAGAGCTATTGAGTTAAGCTACTAGACAGTCAATTAATTTAACTCTGAGTTGTCATACATAGTATAGACATTCTACAAATGTTTGCTTTGGGTGAGAAATTGCTATGGAACTAGTGGAAAGAAAAATCTTTGAGTTAAACTGTCTGGTTTCTGTATGGACAGAGTGAGCACTGCTGTGCAGATACATAGTAAAGGACTGCAAGAACCTTCTCTGTTGTGTAGTGTTACATAGTACTGCACTCCTTTCTAGTAGGGCTGTACAAAGCTTTGGATCATGATTTGGATTCAGAGATGATTTGGAGGCTGAATCTATGCATCTGAATCAAATTGCTGGAAGCTTTAGGCTTTCTGAATCAATTTGGAGCTTCTGAATTGCTTCAGAAAAGATTCTGAGCCACCCTAGAGAAACTTGGCAGGTTTTATGGCCTTACCAGGGGCTACTACCCCTGCAGTTTTCACCCCCTTGTGGTCTAACACATATACCCAACATAAGTTTTGCTTTCAGGAATTTGGGGTGCAGTTCCCTCCGAGCCCCTGCACTGATCTTCTTGAAACTTGATAGGCTTCATGTTCTCAGCAGAGGCTACCACTGTGAAAGTTTCATCCAAATCAAACAAAAAACAATAAAGTTATAGATACTTCATTGCTCCTGTTTAAAACAAACAGCTAAAAATCTCAGTCATGTTTTATAGCCCCATGCAACTTTCTAGCTATGACAAAAACATTGTAATCATGCGTGAGATTCTGTATCTTCTGCAATTTTAAATGTTTCAAGAGATAAATATCCCATATCCTTGAATGGTAGGAAGTTTATGAATTTCTTGACTGTTATCTCAGTGTCTCTTTTGTAATAAAGAGGTAATAAACTTATTGAAGGCAAGGGTTGAAATTTTTTATTCTTACATTAAAATGGGAGAAAATATGGATAATAACTTTACTTACATAGAGAAAAGCTTGCATCTTTAAAATATGTGATACTCCATGGAGATATAATGCTGCATTATTTATACTTTTGAGAGACAATTAACTAGTCTGGAAAAGTATGTTGTGATCAGACAGTTAAACAAGATTTGGTCCTGTGAAGTTATTCTGTGCTTGTGTTGCTGCATTGTCAGTTTAAAGAGGTTTCTACTGGTATAGTAAAAATTTAACTTTAATGTATCATGGTCTCAATCCAGTGAAGTTTATGGAATTATATGTGATTAAATGTAAGGCTATGTACACATGTTCAGATGATCATGGAGAATTCTTCTGGGCTTGTTTTCCAGGTAGAAAAACTTACCCAGAGACCCTTGAACACCTGTTCAGATACTGGGCTTCTGCACAACCAGGCAGCCCTTGTGTGCACATCTCAGACTACTCTGTAGCTCCCAGTCTGTCTGGTGACAGATGACAGTGCATAGGGCAGCCCTGCTTGGCTGACACAGTCTCTCTGAAGCACAGTGAGGGGATTGTGAAAGGGATCTCAGCTTGCCTAGAGGAAGAGATCCACTGTCTCCCTGGACTGCTGGGGGGAGGGGCTGGGAGAAAAGCATGCTGGAATGCTGAAGGACTTTTCTGTGGGTTTTCTCAGAAGGCAAGTATATAGAAGTTTGCTCTCCAAGGAGAAATTCTCCCAGGAGTGGCTTAACTCTGGATGTTCCCCAGTTATTTTTCCCTTGGAATAACCATTTTTGCTTTGGGATAAAAATCCTCAATATCTGTATATTTGTGATTTCTACTGGGAGAGGAGCAACTCCTTTAGAAGAAAATGCATGTCTGTATGTGGCCTAAAAGTGTGCATAAATATTTTGCCACATTAATATAATAAACTGTCAGGACTGTCCCAACTAGGAAGTATATATGCTTAGCAAACCCCATACTTGGAGCCAGCATTGAGGTGAATGCTTCTGTCATTGCAGAGGTGCTGCCTGGATGGGGAGGAGCTCAGAGAAAACTAATCCCATGAATTTCAATTCCATTGTTAGAAGGACAAGGACAAATACTATTTTGTCATTGTTGCATTTTTGTTTGCTTGTGAATTTTTATGTGCATATGTAACAGAGAGAGAGGAAGGATGCTTTGCACATAACAAAATGGGTTTGAATAAAAAAAAAGATTAACAACCACAACAAAAGCTATTTCACTGCATCTTTGAATTTGTTTGGATGGAAAAAGCCTTGTATGACTGAAGAGTATTCACAAATGTATATATTATCTAGCTTTAGGTTTTGTCAGTTTGGGTTATATATGAATCTACATGACAACAATATAAGTAACAGAACAGCATTGGCTTCTAGTGTCTCTTTCATCTAAATTGAATATTTGTATTTGTCTCCCTTTGACCCCCAAATACCTTTTGCCTCATTTCTGTGCCCAGTCTCCACCCAAATTGTGGAAGATCTCAAGGAATAGATTGAAACATCTCAGGTCAAATATGGAAGTAATTTGTAAGTGGCTACAATTATGTCTAAGGGACATTTGTGTCATTTACAAGCTCAGGAAGCTAGAAGAAGTGTAAAGTAAAGTAACTTGAACTCTACATCTGACTGTACCAGATAGCAGTCCAACATTCAGATGGACTTCTGAGAAAATTTTAAAGATGCTTAGTGTTCATGCATATAGTTATTCCATCAATTTTATGAGGTTTTCTAATATTTGGTTAGTTGTATGAAAGCCTCAAGCCATGTAAAGAAACATGCAAGCTTTAGATTCTTGACTTCAGTGAAGGTCTGTGGATATGCACTTAATGAGCATCTGGTCCACAGCATTGTGTGCCTTGTTAATCTGTGACACTTCAATCCTTTGTTCACATGCTGCTATGAGAAGACAGGAGCCTTTCCAACTCACTGAGTAAGACAAAGATCATCTTAACAACTTCCAAGAGGCAATGAAAGCAGGATGATATCTTGGTAACTTGTAGAGGGAGTTGAGAAAGGGACCTGATCCTTTTGTAAGCCAGGGAACCTGAGAGAGGCAAGAGAAGGAATCAGGTCACAATTGCCTGCTGCTTTTTGAGCACACCATAGAGTTCATGAAGACTCTGAAGGAGTAGGAGGAATACTGTAAACTGAGCAGATGCCAAACATAAACAGATGAGGAAAGAGACAGTTTTCATCATCCTCCAGCAATGCTTATTATTTTTTGAGTAGTTACTAATTAAGTAGTCTGCTTTCATGACTAAATTTCCCTCCGGCATATCACACTTTTCTTCTTCATGTGTCCCATAATGACAGCACCTCCTTCTGACAACTTCCCAACTTCCAGAAACCAGTGAGAGCTCAGACTCTCAACATGATCCAACTGTTTGTAATCTGCCCAATAAATTGCATCACTTTGCCTCTCTCAGCTCCCACCTTTGACGTATTCAAAGTCTGGTATACACAGAATACAGCACATTCAGCTGCTTTGTTCTTTCAGTGATGTTACTGCTCCTTTTACGTGGTTAGTTAAATAACTCTTGAATTTATAAGAGATAAGAAGATATATAATAAAAATTGCTACCAAATAAAATGGTTATATTACTTACATCCTAGGAATTCAAGTGACAATGTTACCATTGTCAGCATTGTCACTGTTCCCTCTTGCATTACTTTAAATACCAAGAGAGGATATGCCTAATGATATTGGCAAGTTTAACTTTGGTAGGCCTGTGGATGAGTTCTGGCTCCAGCTGTTGCCTGTTTTCTCCAGTTATATTAAAATACCTCCTTTTTGTTTTCACAGATGTGATGGATTCAGCAAACAGAGGTGTGCAATTCAGTGTTGTTCCTCTTCAGAAGACATTTTACTTTGGTGCCTCTTGAAGATGCATTCAATCACCATTCTATTCCTGCTGGCATCTGCCTAGCTGACATTCCTGTCCCTTTGTAACCACAGAATGCTTTATAAGCAAATTAAGAGTGAGCAGATCAGCTCGCCTTCCTTTTGTCCATTGCTATAGGATAAGGAAGAGGATGCAAGCTCATCCATCTTGGAGATAGCCAAATTTCCTAAAAATTAACATATCAAGCACTTTGATAGACCCGTTTATGTAAGTGTTTGAGGAACTGGCTTCTGCAACCTACTTATTTTTGTTAGCATAATCAGTTTTTTAATTGAATCAGTGTTGCAGCAAAGAGTTTCACAGATGTACCCAGGGCTTTTATAGACTCAGAAGTGTGACCTGAACAAGGTAGTAATTTTGATATATATTACTGTCTCTGACTCGGTTTATGGATATTAAGTGTTTTTGTTGAAACTGGGGAGAGATGGATTTTCTGAATCAAATAAGGATGTTTGTTTATCAGGTTTTTTTAAATTTAGGGTGTGAGGAAGAGAAAATGGTAAGGCTTTAGAAAGTATTTGGCTTACCTTTTGATTTCATCTTCTGACAACCTTGATAGATATTACTGACTTTAATTGCTGGGTTAGCTGAATTTGTAGTGATTATTAAATCATTTTATTTTTTTAACTTAAGTTGTCATTTTCTAGTCAATGCTTTTCAATAGTTTTCTTTTTCAGTATGGCTCTCGCATATATCTACTTTCTTCAAGTATAGTAGAAGTCATATAGGTAATATTTTGAGGTCATTCTCTCATATTACTTGAGGGCCTATTTCTAAATCTTATATTCTACTTTATGTTTACGATACCTTCTATTATGTAAATGTGCAGTAATTAGTGATAGCTTAATGTATACATTTAGAAAAATCAGGGTGTAAATTACAGTTAAAAGCCTACCTCCACAGGTTTCTGAGAGACTTGTCCTCAGTTAGCAAAACTTGCTACAGTATTTAATTATATACTGTGTATATAATGGATGCAAGGGTGAAGGGGATGGGGGCACAGATGGTGTTCCCTCCATCCTTCCAGTCAAGGGGAAAGACCCTGGAAGGAGCGGACGCATACTGTAGATCAATGCATGGCTGTATAGGTGGTGTTACCAGCAGGGATTTGGCTTCTTTGACTTCGATGTTATTTCAAGAAGAAGGATAGCTAGGAAGAGATGGGATCTACTTGACAAAGAGAGGGAAGAGCATCTTCGCGGAGAGACTCGCTAACCTAGTGAGGAGGGCTTTAAACTAGCTTTGCTGGGTTGGAGACCAAAACCCTGAGATAAATGGGGAAGTGGGAGATGTGGAGGAAGCAGAAAGAGGAGGGGCAACAGGGGAGGCCTCATTCTTCCTGAGAAAGTAGGGCAATTGGCTAGTCACCTCAGATGTCTGTACACAAATGTACAGAGCCTGGAAAACAAGCTGGAAGAATTGGAAGTCCTTGCACTTTAAAGCTACTATGATGTGATTGGAATAACAGAGACTTGGTGGGAGAACTTGCATTCTTAGAGCATTGTCATGGATGGGTATAAGCTGCAGGAAGGACAGGCAGGTGAGAAGAGGAGGAGGTGTTGTGCTGTATGTAAAAAAGCTGTATGACTGCATCAGAGCTCCATGAAACTGGAGATAGGCCTATTGAAAGTCTCTGAGTTAGTCAGAGGGGAGAGCAGCAAGGGTGATGTCATGGTAAGTGTCTGTTATAGTCCATCAGACCAGAAGGATGAGGTAGAAGAGGCTTTCTTCAGACAACTAGCAGGAGTTTCCAAGTTACAGGCTCTGGTTTTCATGGGGGACTTCAATCACCCTAACATATGCTGAGAGGGCAATACAGCAGTGCACAGGCAATCTAGGAAGTTTTTGGAGAGTGTTGGGGACAACTTCCTGGTTCAGGTATTGGAGAGACCAACTAGGGGCCCTGCTCTTCTTGACCTGCTGCTCACAAACTGGTAAGAATTGGTGGAAGACATAGAAGTGGATGGTAATTATGGGCATCAGTGACCATAG
Source organism: Gavialis gangeticus (assembly GCF_001723915.1). NCBI lineage: Eukaryota > Metazoa > Chordata > Crocodylia > Gavialidae > Gavialis > Gavialis gangeticus. The sequence continues at coordinate 46,125,999 of NW_017729004.1, read as the reverse complement.
GATGATTGAGTTAAGAATCCTGACAAAAGGAAGGAAGAACAGCAGAATAAGGACCCTAAACTTCAGAAAAGCAGACTTTGACACCCTCAGGGAACTCATGGGCAGGACTGCACTGGTAGGTGTGTTACCAGTAGGTCAAGGGAAGTGATTATTCCCCTCTATTCAGGACTGGTGAGGCCACATCTGGAGTACTGTGTCCAGTTATGGACCATTCACTACAGAAAGGATGTGGACAGGTTGAAGAGAGTCCACCAGAGGGGCACATGACTTCTGAGGAGAGGCTGCATAAGCAAGGACTGAGGAGGGATTTGATTGTGGCCCTTAACTACCTGAAAGGCAGCTCTGAAGAGAATGGAGCTGGACTGTTCTCAGTGGTGGCAGATGACAGAACAAGGAGCAATGCTCTCCAGTTGCTGTAAGAGAAGTTTAGGTTGGATATTAGCAAAAACTTTCTCACTAGGAGGGTAGTGAAGCACTGGAATGGGTTTCATAGTTTCTAGGGTCGGAAGGGACCTAAGTAGATTATCTAGTTCGACCCCGTGCCATGGCAGGAAAGATTACTGGGATCAAATGACCCCAGCAAGGTGTTCATCTAACCTCCTCTTAAAGACCCCCAGGGTAGGAGCCAGCACCACTTCTCTTGGAAGTTGGTTCCAGATCCTAGCCGCCCTGACTGTGAAGTAGCGCCTCCTGATATCTATCCTAAATCTACCCTCTACCAGCTTGTGACCGTTATTCCTGGTCACTCCTGGCAGTGCTCAGGGGAACAGGCACTACCCCAGTGCCTGCTGATCCCCCCTGACTAGTTTGTAACAGGCCACTAGATGCCCCCTCGGCCTTCTCTTGTGGAGGCTGAACAGGTTCAGGTCCCATAGCCTCTCCTCATAGGGCCTGCCCTGCTGCCCCCGATCATGCGAGTGGCCCTCCTCTAGACCCTCTCCATGTTGTCCACATCCCTCTTGAAGTGCGGCGCCCAGAACTGGACGCAGTACTCCAGCTGCGG